>NC_139038.1:41283548-41883548 GCF_964662115.1 Mustela nivalis | reverse complement strand
TTAAAAAAAAAAAAAAAGGAAAGAAAGAAAGAAAGAAAAGGCATGAAAACTGCCAGTGGACCAAGCAGAGAGAGTTGGATTTGCCTGCCTCGGGCCTGGACGCATAAGGCTGGTGATGGTTATTATACAGTAAATGGGAGTTACCAGCCTGTGGGAAGAAGTGGAAAAGTGTGGATGACCTCTGAAGTGAAGGAAGAGCTGAAAAAGGATGGAGGAGGGAACAAAAAACTAACGTGTATTGGCCTACCCAACAAATGACCTCCAAGAATCATAAATCCCAGATTCAGTAAGGCCTTTCCCCATATACCCACACAGACCAACTATGTCTCCCATGGACTCACTTATTCCAAGGGTGCACCTCCCACCACTGAAGACCTTTTTTGTCTCACCTTTTCAACATCCATTCGATTCCCTGAAAGCAGGTATTTTCTCTCCACTTCACCAATGACTTGAAAGAGCAGTGACTGATAGAACTCTACAACTGAGGAGGCAAAAGCTTTCTCTGTTTATGGACTGTAGAAAAGTTCCACACACCAGGCTTGATCCTTACACTACAGCTGAAAGAAGACACCTGTGTTCAAATGAACACCTTTTATTCATTAAAAAACTTCCTGTTTTAATGCACATAATTAAAAGGCACCAAGGAGCTATCCTATTTCTAGAATGTCTAAGGGTCTACAAGCAGAGTGGAGCTCTAAAATAGTCTGAGGATGAAACAGCAGCACTGGTCAACTCACAACCACACACTCAAACACGGATGACTCTCCGTAAGGCAGGCCCAGGAGTGCATCCAACTGGATGACTCCACGTACACCAAATTCAGGAACATGCGCAACAGCTCCCCAGCAACGGCAGTCAAGAACCGTGGCAGAAGTGACCCTCAAGTGGGTTATCACAGACACTGGGATCCTGGGTGTAAAGTCGCATGGTGTGTTCCCCTTGTGGAGGTTCCTCAAGCTTTTGGCTTATGATCTGTGCACTTCTCTGTATATATGCTGAGGTTCAAAAAGTTTACTTAAAGAGGTGCCTGGGTGGCTCCATGGGCTAAGCATCCAACTCCTGACTCTGGCTCAGGTCATGACTTCAGGGTCCTGGGATGGAGCCCTCAGTCTGGCTCCTGGCTCAGTGCAGAGTGTACTTGACATTCTCTCTCTGTCCCTCTGCCCTCCCCTGCCCCCAAAGAGACTCTCACAAGGAAACAAGCATATTTAAGATAATAAATAGGCCTTAAAAACAAACAAACAAAAAACCCCTTCCCTCAAAAAGAAGAAGAGAACTTCCCCATGGGGAGGAAGACAACACAACCAAAGGGGCCCAGGTGACAGAGCCATAGAGAAACTGAGAGCCAAAGAATACAGCATGTTTCAGTTCAGACTGCAGAGGAGACATCCAGGGATCCACTATTACCTGAAGTTCTAACGAACGGAGTTAGTGTTGAGAACTTCCTCACCCAGCTGCCATTTACCAAAAGAGTTTTGTTTTTGGTTTTGCTTTTGGTTTTTTTGGTCATAAAGAGAGAGAAAAAGCACACAAGCAGGCAGAGAGGCAGGCAGAGGTGGAGAGAGAGGCAGGCTCCCCGCCGAGCCAGGAGCCCGATGCGGGACTCCATCCCAGGACCCCAGGATCATGACCTGAGCCGAAAGCAGTGGCTTAACCCACTGTGCCACCCAGGCGTCCCTACCAAAATTGTTTTTATTCATCTTGGAATTTCTTCAGCATTGACTGAAGCACAGGATGAACCTACGTCACTGAAACCTCCCATCCCAGAAACTAACAGCATACACTGACAAGTTAGCTGGCCTGGCCTCAGAAAATGGCAGGCAACTAAGGAAAAGCAGACTAGCCTCTACACAAAGGTCTCAACTTTACATTATCCTCAACCCAATGAGCTAAACGGCAAAGCCTACAGTAATAACCTACAGAATTAACTATCCCTTGCCCCAAGAGAGAGGAGATTGTGTGCTGCCCAAAAAGACAAATGTGTACCTTAACGCTGTCTAGAAAGACACCCATCACCCCACTGCAGAGATCATCAGAAAACAAACAAACACAAACTGACAGTTCAGCTTTCCAAAAAATTACACTTTCTTTATCCAACCCCAATGTTTTTCTTCAAACACAAGAAAGGAACACACATTTGCCGCTCAAAACAGGAAAAGTACAACAACCAGCATAACTGTACATCCACCACCAAATCGCTCAGGAGAAGAAAACGTAATTCAGGACAGGCAAATTAAAACCACTCTACACATGGTCAAAAGAAAACGGCTAAACTCCTCCAATCCACAGAAAAATCCCTGCTTCCTCTCTTTTTGAGCCCATCCATACCAATAACCCAATGGACACAAGTGTCAAACCAATCCAGCCCGTTAGAAATGAGACAAAAACTTGGACAAATGTCCTCCCTCAAGTCATGCTGTGAATAGGACCCCTTTGCACTGACCAAGAAATACACACAACCAAAACCACACATCAACCACCTGCAAATACAATAAATCCATCCTCAACAAGTTGGAAAGGGGACCTCAAGGATAGCCCTCCACCCTCTCCCACACCTTAAGCAACAAAAGTCCTTCCACCAAAGCTAACCCAAATCTTCAAGTACCTGGTGGAGGTGCCTTCCCTCACATGGCAGAGGCTGCCTATCAAGGCTTCAGCACAGCTTCTGAAGGTGCAGATGCTCTAAGCCCAAAAGCCTTTCTCTGCAGCAGGTTCCCTGGTCTTTCTGGCCTTCTGAGGAGTGAGGAGTGGGGGAAAGGGGAGGGAAGAGACAGGGATCCAGTTAAATAGGAGAAACACCAAAACACAGGCACTGGTGAGCGCTCACAATTTCGCAGGCATCCAGTGCTGCAAACTTGGCTCAGAGACCACCCACCCACCCTTTTCAGGGACCTAAGCAGGGACCGGGGAGTGCACCGGGCGTCCCCAAGGGCACCCCGCAACCTCAGGGCCCAGACCATGCTACCTCGAACAGGCTTCAGAGATGGCAGCGGCCCAAGAGAGGCCTTGGTGGGCGCGGGGAGCGGGCTGACTTGTGGACCGCAGCGTGGGGCTGGGGCGGGGGCAGCAGAGGAGACTCTGGCTGGATCTGGACGGGGCACGCAGAGGCAGCGAGAGGCCAGTGGCGGGGAGTGGGTCGGCTGCTTCACTCTCCCCTCACAGGCTGGCGCCCTCCCTCCCTCCTCACCTGGGTAAATCTCCCTTTGCCTGGGAGGAATGGCCATGGCGGTGGCGGCTGCTGAGGGCCGCTGAGGAGCCGGCGCCAGGGCTGCTGCACCAGAGCCGCCAGCCCCTCGCGGGAGCGACCGCGCCCGCTGACCCCACAGCCTCCCCCAGCCCCTAGGATTTCCATTTTAGCAGCGCGCGCCTCCCTCGACCCTGAGTAGCCACGGAGACTGGTCGTTGCCAGCCCCCTCTTGCCCCCAGCCCTCCCTCCCCTTCCACCCTCTCAGCTCAGAGCAGGTACCTGGTCGGGCTCTCCTTATCTCGCAAGGACAAGGGTGGGCTCTACCCCCGCCCGCTCCCCCGCACCAAAGGGCAAAGTGGCGCCACTGGAAGGAGAAATGCCATCCAGGAATTGCTCCCAAACCTGTCCCTCCCTTCTCGGCGCCAGTCCTCAACCCTACCTATGCCCTTCCTCAGTTGCTGGCCCTCGCTCGAGCTGCCGCTGCCGCCGCTTGCGTGGCCCCCGCCGCCGCTTCGCCGCCGCCGCCATCTCCGTTGCTGCCAGCTGCGCCGCACCCGCCGCTTGAGTCGCCAACACCGCTTGTGCAGCCGATGCAGTCTGCACCGAGGCCGCTGTCTGCTCCACCGCTGCTACCGCCGCCGACGCCGCCGCCGCCGCTGCCGCTGCTGGAGCTGAAAACGCCCAAGGGGTTGCGGCTTGTGCAACCCAGCTGTCTGCGCCAATGCCGCTTGCACCGCCCACACCGTCCTCTGTGCCGCCGCCAACACCGCCTGCGCCGCCGCCACCGCCATTTGTGCCGCCGCCGCGGAAGCCACCTCCATCTGCAGGGCCGCCGCATGCGCTGCCAACCCCGCTGTCCGCACCACCACGGCTAACGCCGCCAACACTGCTTATGCTGCCGCCGCCGTCGCCTCTTGAGCCCTCGACGCCTCAGCCGTTGCCACTTGTGTAGCGGACGCTGTCTGCGCCCACGCCGCTTGCACCTCCGCCGCTTCCGCCGCCGACACCGCCTGCGCCGCCGCCGATGCCGCCTGTTCCGCGGGAGCCACCGCCCTCTGCACCGCCCCGCTTGCACAGTCGTCGACCCCGCTGTCGGCACCCGCCGCTGCTACCGCCGCCGCCACCGACTCTGCCGCCGCCCCCGAAGCCGCCTTGTGCACCGACGCCGCTGTCTGCCCCGAGGCCGCCTGAACCGCCGACGCAGTCGTCTGCGCCGCGGCGGCTTCCGCCGCCGCCGCCGCCAATGGCGCCGCGACCAAACCACAGCCGTTGGCACCGCCGCCAACGCCGCTGTCTTCACCGCCGCTGTTACCGACTCTGCCGCCGACTCTGCCGCCGCCGCCGCTACCGTCTGCGCCGCCAGCACCGATGCTTCGCCGCCGCCGTCTGCACCGCCGCCGCCACTTGAATCCCGACGCCGCTTGTACAGCCCAGGCCGCTTGCGCCGCCGACGCCAACGCCGTCCCCGCCTGTTTGGCGACGCCGCCGCCTCTTCTCTGGCCAACGCCCTCTGCACCGCCTCAGACGCCGGTTAGGCCGCCGATGCCCCGGCTGCGCCATCGCCGCTTTGGGGGCTGACGCCGCTGGCGGCGCAGATAGTGGCGGCGGCGGAAGCGGCGGCGGCGGAAACGGCAGCGTCTGAGGCGCAGGCGGCCTAAGCGGCGGAAGCAGTGACGCCGCAGACAGTGGCTTCGAGGTCACCGAGGGGCGTAGCTGCACAAGCAGCTTCGGCTCCGAAGGCCTCCAGGGCTCAAGCGGTGGCGGCAGCGGCATAAGCGTTGGCGTCGGCGTCGGCGGGGATAGCAGTGGCAGCGGCTTCAGCGGCGGCACGAGCGGCGTCGATGGCGGCGCAGACGATTTCAGCGGCGGAACCAGCAACGGCTCCGACGACGGCGTCAACGGTGCAAGCGGCCTCGGCGCACAATGGCGACGGTGCAGACGGCAGCGGCTTCAGCGGCGGCAGTAGCAGCGACGGTGCAGACTGCGGCTTCGGCCGCGCAAGCGGCGGTGCAGACAGTGGTGGCTTCGACGGAACAAGCGGCATCTGCGGCGGCGCAGGCAGTGTTGGCGGCCGAAGGGGCGGCGACATAGACGACGGTGTTAGCAGTGCAAGCAGCACTGGCGCAGACAGCTGGGCTGCACCAGCGGCGACCGATTGGGCGTCCAAGGCTCAAGCGGCGGCGGCGGTAGCTGAGGTGGAGCACATAGCGGCGACGGCGCAGACTGCATCGGCTGCACAAGCGGTGTTGGCGACTCTAGCGGCAGCTGCGGCGCAGATGGCAGCAACGCAGATGGAAGCGGCGGAGCGGCGGCGGGGGCTGTGCAAGCGGCCGCAGCGGGAGCTCGAGGGCCAGCAACTGAGGAAGGGCAGCGGTAGGGCTGAGGACTGGCGCCGACAAGGGCGGGGGGCCGGGTTTGGGAGGACTTCGTGGAAGGCATTTTCCTTCCAGTGGTGCCACTTTGGGCTTTGGGAGGGGGGCGTGCGGGGGTAGAGCCCACCCTCGTCCTTGTGTGATAAGGAGAGCCCGACCAGGTACCTGCTCTGAGCTGAGAGGGTGGAAGGGGAGGGAGGGCTGGGGGCTAGAGGGACCTGGCGAAGACAAGTTTCCTTGGCTATCCAGAGCGGAGGGAGGCGCGCGCTGCTAAAATGGAGATCCTGGGGTTGGGGGAGGCTGCGGGAGCAGTGGGCGCCATCGCTCCCGCTGGAGGCTGGCGGCTCTGAGTGCAGCAGCCCTGGCAGCTCCTCCTCAGTGGCCCTAGGCCGCTGCCACTGCCTTGGCCATTCCTCCCAGGCAAAGGGAGATTTACCCAGGTAGGGAGGAAGGGAGGGAACCAGCCTGGGAGGGCAGAGGGAAGGAGCTGGCCCATTCCCCGCCAGAGGCCTCTGGCTGCCTCTACATGCTCCCTCCAGATTCAGCCAGTGTCTCCCCTGCCGCACCCCCCCCCCCCAATCCCAAGCTGCAGTCCACAAGTCCGCTGCTCCCTATGCCTGCCTTGGCCTCTCTCAGGCCTCTGCCATCTCCTCTGCCTGTGGGAGGCAGCATGGTCTGGGCCCAGAGGTTGTGAGGTGCGCATGGGGGCGCCTCGTGCACTCCCAGTCCCTGTTTCAGTCCCTGGAATGGGTGGGTGGGTGGTCGGTCTCTGAACCAAGTTTGAAGGACTGGATGCCTGGGAAATTGCAAGGGCTCACCAGTGCCTGTGTTTTGCTGTTTCTCCTCCTTTTTAACGGGATCCCTGTCTCTTCCCTCCCATTTCCCCCACTCCTCACTCCTCAGAAGGCCAGAAAGACCAGGGAACCTGCTGCAGAGAAAGGCTTTTGGGGTTAGAGCATCTGCACCTTCAGAAGCTGAGCTGAAGCCTTGATAGGCAGCATCTGCGATGTGAGGGAAGGCATCTCCACCAGGTACTTGAAGATCTGGGTTACCTTTGGTGGAAGGACTTTTGTTGCTTAAGGTGTGGGAGAGGGTGGAGGGCTATCCTTGAGGTCCTCTTTCCAACTTGTTGAGGATGGCTTTTTTGTATTTTCAGGTGGTTGATGTGTGGTTTTGGTTGTGTGTATTTCCTCTTGGGTGCAAAGCAGACACATGTCCAATGAAGACATATAAATGGCCATCAGACACATGAAAAAATGTTCATCATCACTTCCCTCAGGGAGATTCCAATTAAAACCACATTGAGATATCACCTTACACCAGTTAGAATGGCCAAAATTAGCAAGACAGGAAACAACATGTGTTGGAGGAGATGTGGAGAAAGGGGAACCCTCTTCCACTGTTGGTGGGAATGCAAGTTGGTGCAGCCTCTGTGGAGAACAGTGTGGAGATTCCTCAAGACATTAAAAATAGAACTTCCCTATGACCCGGCCATTGCACTCCTTGGTATTTACCCTAAAGGTACAGATGGAGTGAAAAGAAGGGCCATCTGTACCCCAATGTTTATAGCAGCAATGACCACGGTCACCAAACTGTGAAAAGAACCAAGATGCCCTTCAACGGGCGAATGGATAAGGAAGATGTGGTCCATATGCACTATGGAGTATTATGCCTCCATCAGAAAGGACGAATACCCAACTTTTGTAGCAACATAGAAGGGACTGGAAGAGATTATGCTGAGTGAAATAAGTCAAGCAGAGAGAGTCAATTATCATATGGTTTCACTTATTTGTGGAGCATAACAAATAGCATGCAGGACATGGAGAGATAGAGAGGAGAAGGGAGTTGGGGGAAATTGGAAGGGAGTTGAACCATGAGAGCCTATAGACTTTGAAAAACAATCTGAGGGGTTTGAAGGGGCGGAGAGGGTGGGAGGGTGGGAGGTTGGGGGAACCAGGTGGTGGGTTTTAGAGAGCACTGGATTGCATGGAGCACTGGGTGTGGTGCAAAAATAATGAATATTGTTACGCTGAAAATAAATAAGAAATAAATTTAAAAAAACATTATTCCATTGTGTGTACATGTATATATATACATATGTGCTTATGTATGCATATACTTGTGTATATATGTAGTTTTCCACTTTGTGGCATTGTGAATAGAGCGAAGAACATCTGTGCAATAAATTTGCATAGTTTCATATGGAAAAAAAAACAAAAAAAGAAAAGGTTGACTTTCAGATATAGAATTTAAGAGAGTGTAACCTTGGGAAAGTAATTTATAACCCTATCTATTATATAGTAACTACGTAGGTACACAAGAAAATATACACATTTTATCTCAATAAAATGCATTTTATAACGTTTATGTAGAAATATGTAACTTTTGATGTAAAATGCATAAATATTAAAGTATTAAGTAGAGCTGATATTATTCTCAGTTTACAAATAAGAACATAATGATTGATTTGTCTGCAGTCTGACAGTGTTTAGGTGCAACGATTAAAAACAAAGCTAAATCTTTTGTCTCGATATTCGTTTTACATCACATGTCTATTATGCGTAGGCAGAAAGCATGACACAATTTGAATCCCCATTTTTCTATGTACTTAATAATCTTTCTTGATTTGAGTGTATTGGGGAGCTCAAGTCCAATGAAAGCCTACATTTGTGAAAATTTCACATTTCATCTGTGAAATGAAAAACAACATTTGTGGTAAGAAAGCCAATAGAATTTTGTTGCATTCTTGATGCACACTCCATGGAGTAGCAGCTAAAAGAGAATCATTGTATAATTAGAAAATAACATCAAAATTAAACAGCAGTAAATAAGTAAATAGACATATGCTTTCCACTACCCAGTTTAATAATTAAAATACAGTCAGATGAAGTGTGCAAATATGTGTATGTAGGGGGGAAACAGAGTGAAATGTAGTCTCAGGAGATCTGGCCTTGATGTTTAGGCTACCTTTCAAAACCCAGGGTGAGGATCTACTTTCTATAGTTACCACATTATATAATTTAAACCTTAATTTTCTCAAGAAATTGCACAATACTCCAGCAAAAGGGAATTATAGCTATCTATACACTAGGAAAACAAAAAACAAAATACATTCAATTAAAGCCATTTCCCAATAACTCCAGATATAGGTTGAATGGATAAAGATGTGGACAACAACTGTCATTCTTCTGTATCCATATGTTAAAGAACTGAAGAAAAACCATGTTTAAAGAATACACTGGGGTGCCTGGGTGGCTTAGTGGGTTAAAGCCTCTGCCTTTGGCTCAGGTCATGATCCCAGGGTCCTGGGATCTAGCCCAGCACTGGGCTCTCTGCTCAGCAGGGAACCTGCTTCCTCCTCTCTCTCTTTCTGCCTGCCTCTCTGCCTACTTGTAATCTCTGTCTGTCAAATAAATAAATAAACTCTTAAAAAAAAGAATACACAGGAAGTACAAGAATGGTGCCACACCAAATCAAGATATAATAAAAATAAAATTAGAATGAAATGAAAGTTGCATTATAACTGAAACAAAATATTCTCCAGATGAGCTCAGTGGTAGTAATAGATGAATTAATCAGGGAATATAAATAGAGATCAATTGAGATTATCCAGTCTGAAAAACCAAAAGACCTATAAATGTAGTATACATGTTGAAGAACTAAAGTCACTCAATGTATGGTCTCTAACTCCATGCAATAAAAGAAAAGTGGTTTACAAAAGGAAACAAAAAATTCACAAGTATGTGGAAAATAAATAACACACTCCTAAATAAGACATGAGTCAAAAAAGAAATCACGGTAGAACTTTGAAAATACCTTGAGATTAATGAAAGCCAAAAATCGGTCACTTGCTCATCTCTTGAAAGTGAAAATATAAAATACAAAGTCTTATGGGATACAGTTAAGTTTTTGTTTTTTTTGAGGGAAACTTAGGATTGTAAACATATATTTAAAAAGGATGAAAGTGTTACTTTCATAACCTATCATCTTAAGAAATGACAAAATGAAAAACAATTTAGGGGCTTAGAGGTGGCTCAGTTGGTTAGGTGACCAAATCTTGGTTTTGGCTCAGGTCAAGATCTCGGGGTTGTAGGGTCGAGCCCCGTGTTGGGCTCTGTACTCAGTGAGGACTGCTTTTGTCCCTCTGCTCTTCCCTTCTCACTCACTCTTTCAGTCTCTCAAATAAAGAAATAAAAATAAAAACATGATAAAGGAAGAATGAGTTAAAAGGCAAGCAAAAGGAAAGAAATTTTGAAAGATGAGATCAGATATAAATGAAATAAGACACAACAGAGAAAATCAATATATACAAAAGCTAATTCTTTTTTTTTTTTTTTTTTTATTTCACAGACAGAGATCACAAGTAGGCAGAGAGAGAGGAAGGCAGAGAGAGAGGAGGAAGCCGACTCTCCCAAGAAGTGGAGAGCCCAATGCGGGGCTCGATCCAAAGACCCTGGGATCATGACCTGAGCTGAAGGCAGAGGCTTTAACCCACTGAGCCACCCAGGCACCCAAGCTAATTCTTTTTTTAAAAAAAGATTTTATTATTTGTTTGACAGAGACAGATCACAAGTAGGCAGGAAGCAGGCAGAGAGAGAGGAAGGGAAGCAGGCTCCCTGCTGAGCAGAGAGTCTAATCAGGGGCTTGATCCCAGGACCCTGAGATCATGACCTGAGCCAAAGGCAGAGGCTATAACCCACTGAGCTACCCAGGTGCCCCAAAAGCTAATTCTTTAAAGAGATGAGCAATTGACAATTTTTTGGCTATTCTTACCAAAAATAAGATAAAAATACCAAATTATGAAAAAATCTGGAATGAAAGAGAGGCATTCCTATTAGCCTTATAGAAATAAAAAGAATTAAATTGCAATATGAGGAACAATTGCATGCTAATAAATTAGAAAACTAAAGAAATTTGGCAGGTTCCTAGAAAGACTCAAATTCCTTAATCTTAACCCCAAAGTAGACAATCTGAATGGAACTTAAACAAGTAAAATAATCGAACAGGTAATCCAAAAACTTTCCATAAAGAAAAATCTGGGACCATATGGCACATTGGTGAATTCTGTGAAAACATTTAAGGAAGATTCGAAAATCATTCAAAAAGTAGAAGTGGAGAGAACACTTCGCATTCATTCTGTGAGAGTCCGTATTAGCCAGATCCCAAAACCAGGTAAAGATAACACAAGAAAATGAAATTATAGACCAATATCTCTTAGAACTGTAGACACAAAAGTCTTCAATACTAATGCTAGTAAACTGAATTCAGCAACTCATAAAATGCTATGGCCAAAGAGGATTTATCTCAGGGATGCAAAGTTTGCTCAAAATGTGATATTTAGGGGCACCTTGGTTGCCCAGTCATTGGGCATCTGCCTTCAGCTCAGGTCATGATCCCAGGGTCTTGGGATCAAGCCCTGCATAAGGCTCCCAGCTTGGCAGAGGGCCCGTTTCTCCCTCTCCAACTTCCCCTGCTTGTGTTCCCTCACTCATTGTCTCTCTCTCTCTCTCCCTCTCTTTTAAATAAATAAATAAATAAAATTATATTTCATCACTGTAATTAATATACCATATTAAATTAATAAAGGGTAAACCACATGATTACCTCCATAAATATAGGAGAGAAAAGTGGTTGAATGTCAACACCATTTGGTGATAATAATCTGTCAACTGAATAAAAGAGAATTTTCTTAATGTAATAAAAAGCTGTATATGAAAACCCACACTTACACATTTAATAGTAAAAGGCTAGATGGTTCGTCCCTAAAGTCAGGAACAAGAGAAAAAGCCTGCAATTGCCACTTTTATTCCACATTTTCTTGGAAATTCTGTCTTGGGTATTTAGGAAGAAAACGGAATAATAGCAGTATGAATAAGAGTGGAAGAAGTGAAAATGTCTTTTTTATTCATAAGATACTATAGAAAAAAATTCTTCTGTAGAATTCTTCTGTAGAACAAAATTAATCTGCAAAATTGCCATTAGACCTCAGTATGTCCAGCATAGTTCCATGATGCAGGATCAGTACTCAAGACAAGTTGTAGTATTATTCACCAAAATTGAGCAGCGCAAAAATGAGATTAAGAGATTAAGAACAATCCCAGTTACAAAAAACATCAAACCTTAAATGATTTAGGAATAAATTTGACATAATCACAAAGTCCTACATACTCAGGCAAACTCATACTGAAAAGACCCATGATCACAAAACTCAGGCACTGAAAATGCAGCCCCGTAAGGGGCACACGAGGGGTCCAGAGTCCATCACTGCTTGTGGGGCTCCCAGGCTCAACCTCGCCGGGCCCCCAGGTCACCAGCAGTCCTTCGCGCCCCCAGCTAGCACACCCACCCAGGCAGGCGCACCGACAGCTTGACACATGCCATGAAAGAAAAAGTGGTTGAATGTCAACACCATTTGGTGATAATAATCTGTCAACTGAATAAAAGAGAATTTTCTTAATGTATTAAAAAGCTGTATATGAAAACCCACACTTACACATTTAATAGTAAAAGGCTAGATGGTTCGTCCCTAAAGTCAGGAACAAGTCAGTGCAGCGCCTGGCCCTGCCCCTCATCAGTCACTTAGAGAAGGCGGTGCAGGTTGGAGGGAGACTGGCAGGGAGACTGGCAGCTGCAGTGGTGCAAGCGGAGGTGGCCTGGGAGCTTGAGTCCCAGGGGCTGAGGTCCAGCTGAGGTTGGGCCATTGAAGGGCTCGGGGAAGGGAGGGGGACTGCGTTTTTCCTCCCAGCAGTTCCACTTCCCGCTTGGGCCCGTGGTGGGTGGGTGGGGGTACAGCATATCACTGACCCAGTACCTGCTCAGAGCTCAGGGGGTGGAAGGGAGGGAGGGCTGGGGGCTTGCTGTGGGCCAGGGACAGGGAGAGGCTGTGGTGGGGAAATACACACAAAATAGACACAACCAAAACCACACATCAACCACCCCCAAATGCAAAAAAGCCATCATCCACAAGTTGGAAAGAGGGCCTCAAGGATAGCACTCCACCCTCTCCAACACCTTAAGCAACAAAAGTCCTTCTGCCAAAGCTAACCCAGATCTTCAAGTATCTGGTGGAGGTGGCTTCCCTCACATTGCAGATACTGCATTTTAAGGCTTCAGCGCAGCTTCTGAAGGTGGAGACGCTCCAATCCCAAAAGCCTTTGTCTGTGGCAGTTTTGCTGATCCTTTTGGCTTTAGGAGGAGTTAGGAGTGGGGACCTGGAGCAGGAGAAAAGTGGGGAGAAACAGCAAAACACAGGTGCTGGTGAGCCATAGCAATTTCCTAGGATTCCTGGGCTGAAACCATGGCTTGGCCCACCACCCACCCACTCTTTCCAGGGACCGAAACAGGGATTGGGGAGTGGACAGGGCGCCCCCACTGGCATTCCACAACAGCTGGGCCTGGACCATGCTACCTTGCACAGCTGGGGTCATGGTCCTGGGGTCCTGGGATCCATCCCTGCATTGGGCTCTCTGCTTAGCAGGGAGCCAGCTTCCTCCTCTCTCTCTGCCTGCCTCTCTGCCTACTTGTGATCTCTGTCTGTCAGATAAATAAAATCTTTTTTAAAAAGAAAAGAAAAGAAAAAGCACTTAATGGGAGCTGAATAGATTTTGTTTCGCTCTCCGAAACAGGGAGTTCCATCAAATGGCATGAAAGTTTAGAAATGTTATTTAAAGCAGTGTGATTGTGATTAATTTATGTGACCTGTTTTTTTTTTTTTTTTTTTTTTCATGTAGAATCCTGCAGAGGCCAAACCTCTTTATTGTGGTACTGCTTTGAGTGTTCCCTTAGATGATGTTCAAGTAAATGGCTAGGAAACGCCTAAGAACTTGAGAAATTTACCAGTGAAGACCAAAACCAAATTCAAGTTTATACTGCTGTATTGCAGGGAATAATTATCTTCTAATGAAATGCATTTCAGTTTCTACATGTTTCTTACAAAAAAATCTGATTTACCAAATTTTGAAAGCACATGAGATGTTTTGATTTTAAAAGCCATAGAAATGTTCGAAGTTTGTTCCAGAGTTACAGATGTTGAGAGTGACATTCCGATTTTTAATGAATCTAGGAGATTACTGAAGCCAGACTGTTTTAGGAAAGGGTACTTCTCTCTTCTCTTTAAGGGTTTTCGTGTAATTTTTTGAGGTCTCTGCTTGAGTGGGATTTGAACTCAGATTTCCAAGATCAGAGGACTTAACACTCTGAAAAGTGGCACCAACTTTCTGTGGCCTTTTTGTTTCATCTTTTTTTAAATTAATTTCTTTATTTTCAGCATAACAGTATTCATTACTTTTTCACCACGTGGTTATTGTCAGTGTTTAGGTGTTGGAGAAACATTCTTGAAGCCATCTTTAATTGGAAAGCAGACCCCATTTGGGCTTTCTTAGGCTAGAAATGGGATTCCTGTGGGAAGGGGACTTTCAACAGGTCTTCATCCAGGTGTCATGAGGTATAGAAACAGTTGGTTAATTTCCCTGCCATCCTAGTTACTGCTCTGTGATCTTCCTGGGTCTTTTTCTTGTAATTCTCTTTTGGTACTGCAAAGATTTCATACTTTCTGTCTTGCATATTGGTATTGATGACAGTAGAAAACTTGTTGGGTTTGGATGCTGAGGAGGAGGTAAGAATTTGGGATTTTAGAACAACCTTTTAATATCTTAAAAGGGGTGCGCCTGGGTGGCTCAGTGGGTTAAGCCACTGCCTTTGGCTCAGGTCACAATCTCACGGTCCTGGGATCGAGTCCCACATGAGACTCTCTGCTCAGCAGGGGGCCTGCTTCACTTCATCTCTCTCTGCCTGCCTCTCTGCCTACTTGTGAGCTCTCTCTGTGTCAAATTAATAAATAAATAATCTTTAAAAAAATCTTAAAAGGGATTCTTTAACCTGTTGGCTCTTGTAGAAGTTAGGTTTTATAGCTCTGAGCTTATTTCATATTCGTATTATAACATCACCCTCTCCAGTGGTCTAACCCGTGGTCATTTTGGAGTTTGTTCATCATTTTGGTCTTTATTGCCATAATCGACCAAGTCTAGGAAGGAAGTCAGAGTTTGATGAGTGGTAGGTCCAGTAGGACACAAAACTATATTTACCCTTTGAGGATAGAACAGGTGTCACTGAATTGGGTGAGGAGAATAATAACTTCCTCAAAGAGCATTTATGGAATTTTTAGGAGGGGAAAGGTACTGGTCAAGATATTGGTGAGGGGTGGGGAATGAGTTGATTAGAAAGGCACTACGATGAGCAGAATCAAGTTTTACAGCCTCGGAGACAGGTATAAATGAGGTGCTGTCTGGGGGATGAGAGCAGTCTGGCTAGGGGAGTCAATTCGAATGCCTCCTTTTCCTTCCCATTTCTTCTGAAAAAAGGAATCAATTTCTACAAGATCCCCTGCCAACTTTTCATTGTTATTGCCAGGTGTACTTTATGTGTTGAATACTCCAGGTGGATTCGTGGAAGGGATTCATAAGGTCTGCTCTGGAGCAGAATGGGAAGGAGGTCAGATGTGCCAGAGGAACATGTGAAGGGAAGCAGGAGGAAATACTGAACAGGATCCTCGGAGGTTCAGGGAGCAACAGAGATGTATATTGGGTGTGTCAGTCATGTGGAGGGTCTCTTTGGGTCTTGGATACACTCCTTTTTCTAACTGTGTCATCACAGTCTGCCCCTGGCTGGTGATTATTGTGTAGTTTCATGGAGGTATGATTTCCATCTTGTCGAAGTCACTCATGCTAAGTGCACGATTCATTGAATTTCAGTTGTTTTAAAGACTTGTGCAAGCATCACCACAAACCAGTTTGGGAAGATTTCCATCCTATCCTGTGGTTGGCTCCTGTTTGTTCTGTGATACAACGTAAGAGCCTGCTGAGAGAACTCTACCCTAAGCCTTTCAACATAGGAAATAAAGTGGTGTATATTGAAGGTGGCTGTGGGTGGGGAGGAAAATCTGTCCCTTTCCTCTGTGATTAGAGGAGACGGATAAAGTAGGGTTTGCCAGTGTCATGAAGGATGATGCCATCGGCTTTTAGGATGAGCTACCCCTGCAAATGAACAACTTTACTTAAGCCTTTTGTGAAGTGGACGTTCTTGAGTGTTGAGCAGAGTAACTTCTTAGACTCGGTTTTAGATTCGATGTACTTTGCTTCAGTCTTGCTGCTTCTCTAAATCCAATCATGTCTTTTTTGGAAGCAGAGATGGCCAAGCTACTTCTGCAGCAGGAGATGAATAGTGCCTCTTTGATCATAGTTCCGCATTTGAACCCTCAGCTACCGCTTATGTGACACTCACTAGAAAGTTGGTAAAATTTGCTGTTGGGTAATTCCCATGGATTTAGAACTTTTATATTTTTCAGTGCCCAATTTTATTGGGATTCTAGGGTCAACTCGAGTTTATTTGCACACCATCTCCTTGAGAAGTTTGTAGAGCTTTTGCAGGGAGAAGTGAGGAATTTACTTTAGATGTGTCATAAAATTATTTCTTAAAAGGAAAAGAAGTTGGTACTCAGGATATTGCATGAAAAGTTGGTACACTGTTTTGTTTGTAAAACATTTCCTTTCTTCTGGAGCTCCCTCATTTTTTGAAGTTGTAAGTTTGGACATTTCTCTCCTCAAATTCAGGTAGCCTAACAACTCAATAGCCCTTGGATAGTCATGAAGTACTTTAGAAGTTTTCGAGGTAAACATTCATCCTTAGCGAGACATGAAAGTTCAAATCTTGCCTCAAAAGTGCATCTCTCGGGGCGCCTGGGTGGCTCAGTGGGTTAAAGCCTCTGCCTTGGGCTCAGGTCATGATCCCAGGTTCCTGGGATCGAGCCCCGTGTCAGGCTCTCTGCTCGGCAGGGAGCCTGCTGCTTCCTCCTCTCTCTCTCTGCCTGCCTCTCTGCCTACTTGTGATCTCTGTCTGTCAAATAAATAAATAAAATCTTTAAAAAAAAAGTGCATCTCTCTGAGGTAATGAGTTTCAGATTAAAAAAAAAAAAAAAAAAAGAACAACTCCCAGAAAACAGGGCTGGGGTATAGCTAACCTGGAGTAGAGCAAGGCTTCTTCCCTGTGGTTTGTGGGTATTCCACCACAGTGGTTTTGCTCCTTAGGGCACATGGGTTTTACTGTAGTGTTTGTCTTTAATAAACCTTCTCCATGAAATACATGGAAAAACTACATGTCTTCTGAGCCATCTAATTTACACAACCTTTTGGCTTCTAAGATCGCCCTTATCCCAAAACGGTGATAATTTTGTTTGTATTTGCTAATTGAACTTAGTGATTTATTGATACTGACTTGATCTTCTGTCTACTTGGTAACCTTCCAGTAAATTACCTGGGTAATTGTTCTTATTTGACAGGTTTTTCTGGAGCATACCACGAAATGGGCTCTGGTGTCTACTGGTGGAAAAACAGACAATGTCCTTGTTCTCATTGCGTTTGGAATACTGTGGAGAAGAAGAGAAATTCCGCAAGTAAACAGAAAAGTGAAATAATTGTGGCCAGTGGCAAGTGTTTTGATAAATCAGAGCAGAATGTGAAACTACACAGTGATGAGAAACTCGTTCTAGAGAGTGTTAAGGTACACCTTTGCCTTTTGGGGCAGCGTGCATGCTCCTTTCTTTTGGGGGCAAGGGGTAGTTACTTCTGTAGGTTATTTCTGAAGACTCTGCCATTTAGCTCCTGGGGTTGGGGAGAATTAAAGGTGGAACCTTCGTGGACAGGCTAGTCAACCTTTCCTTAGTTGCCTGCCACATCCTGAGACCAGGCCAGCCAACTTGTCAGTGTATCCTGTCAGTTACTGGGATGGGAGGTTGGAGTGCATTCCTCATGTGGCATAGGTTTCTCCTGTGCTTCTGTCAATGCTGAAGAAATTCCAAGATTATTAAAAGCTCTTTTGGTAAACGGCAGCTACTTGAGGAAGTTGTCAGCACTAACTCAGTTCAGTAGAACTTCAGGTAATAGTGGATCCCTAAATATCGCCCTCAACCCGCAAGGACGACAAGAAGCCCCAGTTCAGATGTATCTTCTCTCTCTTTATTTCTGCAAGTCTACACACTTATATACGCTTACCTGACCAGTCAGGGAGCAGGGTACAGGAGGGAGTGAATCAGGCTGCACACCTAAACGAACAACTTTGCTAGCAACCAATGCTGTTTGCTTCCTCTTTGGGCATTCTGCTTAGTCTCATGAGGCAATCCTAACCTGGCAACTAGCCAGGCGCCATATTTTAATGGCGGAGGCCGCCCTGGCCAGGGGCCTGCCTCTGACATCTCCCCTTTTTTCTATTATGGCAGGGATTGTGGCTGTCTTAGGTTATCAGTGGCGGAGAATATCCTTACCCATCATCAGACGGCAGATATCAATGATCTGCGTCCTGTCTTAGGTTGGTATATTTCCCCCACCAATCTTACCCATCATTGTCTACCGATCCAGCATACTTAGCCGCACTTGGTGGGATGTTCCAGCCTCGATGGCTAACAAGTCCTGCACCATGGCTTGCTATTGCCTACGTTGCTGTCACCTCCAAATTTGCAGTTTCCTTACTAGCAGAATCAAGCCCACTACGAGGATTATCATCAGACAAATTACGCTAGCCGCTTGTTTCATAAAGGTTAACACATCTTGCAATGTTTTGATTATCTCTGGGAGGGTTGCCAGCTCATCTCTGGTGTTCTTTATCCTTGTTATGCCTAGTAGCAGGTGCTGAGTGTAGTTTTGGAATTCTGCGGACTGATTCCCCAACAAGTATTGGGAGAGCTGTCAGGAGACATTCTGTAAGTCATTCATATTAGTATAGGCTATGGGAGTTACACAAATTGCCGGGAAGGGTGCTATACATCCCAGTCCCAATAGGGCCCCCAATATGTCCACTTGTTCTTGAACCAAATCCACTCTCTGGTTGACTATCGGTATTCCTGCTTGCAGATGTGCATTGATCTGAGACTGTTTGAAGGACAGCCGCCGTTCCTTCTGCAGGGGTGTTCACAACTTCTGCAGTGGGTATAGTTGTAGCAAGTGAGACTGCTGCTGCCGTGGCAGCTGCTGTAGATATAGCCAGTGCTGTCACAACGGTGGCTGTGATACCAAAATCTCTCTTCTTTCTGGATATCACCACCGGTAACTTGTCCTCTGGAATGGAAACTGGGATAGGAACATGGGTAGGAATACGTATAATCACAGCCAGCTTGAAGGCAGTTACATTCCAGCACTGGGAAAGATAGCAATTCTTAGTGCAATTAACGTATCATTCAGCTCACTAGCATTTGTTACGAGGAAAAGGAACGGTGGCGAGACGCATATGGGAGTGGGCTGATAAGTAATATTATTGGGACAAGACACATTAACTGTTGCCTCAAAGGTACTAGAGTCATTTTGTTTATAAAACAGTTGAGGAATTTGCCATTTAACATGGACACTGCTGAGATATCAGTACATGCTCCTAGCAAGTTACAGACCTGCCATGCATCAAAAGGAGAGGAGGGAATATGATAGAAGAGATAGTCCCTGGTAAAGGATATGGCCATGCTTTAACCACTGCCCACAGCTCTCTGGCTTGAGTCAGCCACAGGAGGTGTAGCATCCCCAGAGTTATCATCAGCATCTTCAGCATCATGACTGGTGTTCGGAGGCAAGGCTGCATGCACCAGCCGCTCTGGAATCCAAATTGGAGCCTCCTTTTCCTGTGGAAAAACACATACAGACCCCCTACTCCATACTAACACTGGATGTGCTCCATTGCACTTTCCTGTGAGGATGTCCTTTCAAAGTAATAAAGGCTTAGGGGGAGCAGCAGCATCACTTCCATGTCTGTCTGCAGCTGATTTACCCGTTTGGTCCATCATTGAAAAATTCAAAATAAAGAGAATGGCGTTGAGCTTATCTTTAGGGGACCTGAAGGTGTCCCCTATTCCCCCTTTTTGTTTATAAAGCGCATTTTTTATTGTAAGATGTGCACACTCCACAAAACTCTGTCCTTGTGGGTTATAGGGTATTCCATGTATCAAGTGAAATAAGTTGTTGTAGGAAGGCTTTAAAGGGTTGTGAGGTGTAGGCTGGGCCATTGTCTGTCTTTAACTGGCCTGGCTTTCCCCATGCCACGAAAGCCTGTAGGCAATGGGCGATAACATCTCTGGATTTTTCCCCCCGTATGCACTGAGGTGAAAATTATTCCAGAGCAGGTATCTACAGAGACATGAACATATCTTAACTTTCCAAATTCTGAAACATGTGTGACAGCCATTTGCCATATATGATTAGGTAACAAACCCTTAGGATTAACCCCCAAGGACGGGTGCAGGTAGTAAGGTCACGCAATTTCTGCAGGAGACTACTATGTCCCATGCCTGTGCTTTTGTTATGTTAAATTTGAGGCAAAGAGTTAAAGCATTCACATGGAACAGCTTATGATAATGTCTCACCTATTGCACTGAGTCCTCAATGGCAAAGACAAATTCTCCTCTGGTTAAGGAGTCTGCTAACCGATTACTTTTTGTCAGGGGGCCTGGTAAGGTTGTATGAGCTCATATGTGGCCAATATAAAATGGAGCCTTCCTGTCCCAAACTAATGTTTGGATTTCTTGTAATGCCTCAGAGATAGTAGAACTGGCATTATTAGAACCCACATTTTCAATGATAGAGACAGCTTGCACCACATATCTACTATCTGATAAAAGGTTGAAGGGTTCTTGATGAAACATTTGAAATGCTTTTATCACTGTGAGCAGCTCGGTTTCTTGGGGAGAGGAGCTTTGAAATACGAAGGTCCAACTCTCTTCTTTGGTAACTATAGGTCCTACTCCTTGCTTAGATCCATCAGTGAATATAAGCCTTACATTACTGAGGGGTTTATAGTGAGTGATCCTAGGGTATATGATTGGATTGGATAAACTGAACTGTAGCCATGGATGTGATGGGTAGTGGCTATCAAATTGAGTGCACTTTATAGTTATCAAAATGGCTCAGTCATCATCACAGGCTGCTAGGCACTTTATTTGTTCCTGCATATATGGTGATATTATAGTATCTGTTTGTTTACCAAATGCTGCTATACTATGTTTAATCCCTTTAAGTATAATTTGTGCAATGGCACTTGGGTACCAGGGCAAGACCTTCTCTGGAGAGTAGGTCAAACTACACCATGATATGGAGCCAGATTGCCAAAAAACTGCAGTGGGAGCTCGTTTTTTGGCAAGGACACAAAATAGCAAAGGTTTGGAGTAGTCATTTCTGTCTATCTGAGCAGCTTCTAGCCTTTTCTGGATCAGACTGATGGCTTCTTTTGCCCCCTCAGTCAACTGACGAGGAGAGGTGAGGTTAGGGTCTCCTTTAAGTGTCTCAAATAAGGGTCACAATTCCTGATCAGTGAGTTTTAGATAGGGCCTCATCCAATTGATATCTCTTAACAATTTTTGAAAATCATTTAACGTGTTTAGGTGATCCGTCCGCAGGTTTATCTTTAAAGGTCTGACTTTAGTATTCTCTAACCTAGTTCTCAAATACTCTTTAATGGGCGTCATTTGGACCTCTTCTGGTGCTATGTGTAATCCGAATTTCTCAAAATGTTTGAAAAGAAAGGAAATGGCCTTCTCAATATATTGTTCTTTTTTATGGCACATCAAAATATCATCCATATAATGATACACAATGAGCGGGGGAAATTGTGTTCTAACCTCCTTCAGGGCTTGGTCCACATATAATTGGCACATTGTAGGGCTGTTGGCCATGCCCTGAGGCAATACCACCCACTCATAATGTTGATCCAGACAAGAATGATTAATGGTAGGTACTGTGAAAGCGAAACATTGGGTGTCCTCAGGGAGCAATGGGATGGAAAAGAAACAGTCTTTAATATCGATTACCACAGAGGGCCAACCAGAGGGCAGGGCTGAGACTAAAGGCAGCCCCCAGCTGTACTGCTCCCATGGCCACCATCTTTTCATTAACCGCTCATAAGTCATGTAACAATCGCTATTTCCCCGACTTGTTCTTAATCACAAAAATAGGCGTATTCCATGGTGATGTGGAGGGCCGAATATGCCCGGGGGCAAGTTGCTCTTTTACTAACGTGTGGGCAGCTTCACATTTTTCTTTAGGCAGGGGCCACTGAGGAACCCACACGGGTTTACTGTTTTTCCATTGAATTTTTAGAGTTTCAGTGGCCCCTAAGAAAAACCCAGCAGTGGCCCACCTATTCTTTGAGAGAAGTAATTAGTCAAGGGAATAGGTTCAGGGGTGCCCTGCAGCTATTTTCCTAGGCCTCCCGTTCCAGGATAACCAGACTTAGTCATTGAGGCTTGAGCTTCCTCAATATAGAATAATTCTGGAGTCAACTTCAGGTTCATTTGGGCCAAGACATCCCATCCCCACAATGAAATGGGAATCTTAAGGACACATGGCTGCACAAGTCCATGGTGGCCTTCATCATCCTTCCATGGCAGTGTAGCTGCACTGCACATGGGGCTATGAGCAATCCCTAATCCTCAAAGTGTTTGATCAGCCTTTTACACAGGCCAATCCTTAGACCAATCAGCTTCATTGATGATACTGCGATCTGCTCCAGTGTTCAATAAGCCCATGAATTTCTTGTCTCTTATCCAAAAAGAGTAAAAGGGTCTATTTTCCATGCCTAGCGTGACGCATGCTAGAGGAACTCCAGATGAACAGAAACCCTTCTGTCCCCGTGTAACCTCATTGCTTCCAAAAGGCTTGTGACAACTAGGCAATACCAGGATTTGAGCTATCTTATCACCTGGACTAATAGCTGTAATTCCAAGTGGGGAGAATACCAGGATTTTCACCGTTCCATTATAATCAGCATCTATAACACCGGGGTGAACAAGGAGTTCTGATAACGCCATCTAGCTCCGTCCTAGCAAGAGGCCCACGGTGTCCTCAGGTAATAGACCCTTAAAATCTGATTCGACTACCTGGGTCCCCATCTCTGGAGTCAGTATGAGTCTGGTGGTGGCACGGATGTCCAATCCTGCACTCCCTGTTGTGGCTCGCCTTGGCTCGTTGGCGGATAATGCGAGCGAGCCACCTGTTGGAGCACCCCATACATTTGAGGGCCCTGGGGTGTGGGGCCCCCCTTCCCATTTTTTGACCCTCTTGGAGGCAGAGAGTTTCCTTGTATATCCCTTATTGAGCGACATTCATATGCCCAGTGGGCACCCTTCCCACATCTTGGGCAGATACCTGGTTTTTTAGGCTCTTGATAGGACACCTTTCTCTCGGGGCACTCACGCTTAAGGTGTCCTGGCTCCTTGCAGTAATAGAAAACTCCAGGAGTACCCCTATGTTTATATTGTTGAGCTCCCTGAAATCCTTGTAAACCTTGAGTGATAGCTGCAGCCATAACCTGCCCTTGAATAACACTGTCGTTGATATCCCTGCAAACTTTAATATATGTACTCAAGTCTTTGCTTTTCCAAGGTCTGATGGCTTCTTTACACCATTTATTAGCTTGCTCATAAGCCAGCTGTTTTATCAATGGCATGGCTGCCTCTACCTCCCCAAATATTCGACCAGCTGTTTGCATCAGCCTCGCTACCAAATCAGCATATGCTTCATTTGGTCCTTGTATTACCTTAGAAAGCTGACCCTGTAAATCCCCACTGCCTTGAATTGTCTTCCATGCTTTAGTGGCCACCGTGGCTATTTACAGATACATTGAAGGGTTGTATTGTATTTGGGCCTGCTTTCCCATGTATGGTCCTATTCCCATTAACATTTCTAAGTCCCACTGAGGATTTTCAGCCGCTGAATTAAGGCGGGCAGTGTCCTCTGAGTATTCTTGCCAGGCTGTTTTCCATACTAGATATTGCCCTCCCGACAAGGTTGCGCAGGCTAGGTTACCCCAGTCTTCAGGGACTAAGTTCATTCCTGATATGGTCTCCAGCAAAGATACTGTAAAGACTGCCTGAGGGCCATACTGCATGACTGCTTCCTTTAATTGCTTAACTAGTTTACAATCAAGAGGCTGATGATACCGCTGGTTGTTTTGGTCGTCTAAAACTGGAAAGGCAGAGGCCAGGTCATGATCTCTCCAGCTCGAAACCCTGCCACTACCACATGTGGTGCAGCAGCTACAAGCTCCTTGGCACGCCATAGGATTATACGGCGGAGGGGCACTAGGTGTCGCTGGAGTCGATAGTTTCAACTGTTCAAAGTTGCAATGCATTTTTCGGCCTAACTCCTCCCCTGACATTTCTTTTTCCTATTCACTAGAACTACCCCCCTCTGAGGCACGAGAAGACCGCTCCTCTTTCAATTCCTCCAATGCCAATGCTCCCTCTTGTAGAGCTGATTCATATTTGGGTTTAGGCCCCACCAGTCATCCCCGGACTAAGGTCCATATTGCCAGGGACCCAGGTGGCAAAGGCGTTTTATTGTCCTGTTTCTTCAAATCCTCCCCTAAGTGGTCCCATTGAGGTATGTTTAGCAAGCCTTCATCTAGGAACCATGGAGCCTCCTTTTCCACTGTATTCAAAAAGGCCCGAGCAGTTTTTGCTTTTAGTGAAGTTCCATTGGCTTTCAGCAGGTCTTTTAAAGACTCTTCCAACTGCACTTTAGATACTTCAGATCCCATTATGAACACACAGACAACAGACGTGGACGTTAAAGACAGTAACTAACACATCAACTTTTTACACGCATATACTTCAGTTGACATTTACTTCCCGCTTTACCGTGGAATTCCCACTTTTGAATGTGGCCTTTACTCCCTGCTTTACCGCGGAATTCCCACTTTTGAACGTGGCTAATGTCCCCGCTTACCCGCGGAACTTTACTCCCCGCTTTCCTGTGAATTACCTTGCAAGATTCCTTTATTTAGTTCCCAGATGCCGGCGCCATTTATCACCCTAGACCCGCAAGGACGACAAGAAGCCCCAGTTCAGATGTATCTTCTCTCTCTTTATTTCCGCAAGTCTACACACTTATATACGCTTACCTGACCAATCAGCGAGCAGGGTACAGGAGGGAGCGAATCAGGCTGCACAGCTAAATGAACAACTTTCCTAGAAACCAATGCTGTTTACTTCCTCTTTGGGCATTCCGCTTAGTCTCATGAGGCAATACTAACCTGGCAACCAGGCGCCATCTTTTAATGGCGGAGGCCGCCCTGGTCGGGGGCCTGCCTCCGACACCTAAATGACGTGTGCTACAGTACTTTGGCTCTCACTTTCTCTTTGGCTCTTTCAGGAGGGCCTTTTTGTGGGTGGCGTCTTCGCCCCCATGTTTCCATCCTTCCTTTTTAGGTGAGGAGGGTTTTGTTCTTCTTTTTGTTTTTTTGTTTCATTTAAAGTTTTATTTATCCTTTTAAGGATATTTATTTATTTGAGAGTCTCCATCGGGGGCATAGGGAGGGTAGAGGGAGAGAGTAAGAATGTCAGGTACACTCTGCACTGAGCCAGGAGCCAGACTGAAGGCTCCATCCCAGGACCCTGAGATCATGAAGTGAGCCAGAGTCGGGAGGGGGATGCTTAACCCTCTGAGCCCTGAAAATGGGCTGAGAATATGTAGTAGAACACTGCTGACTGTACTGTTTGTCACTTGACTCATTCAGAAAATTACACAATTCCTCAAAATAACATGCCATGCCATCATTAAAATCAGTAGTCCCAGGCAGGAGAGCGATTGTGAATGACTGCTCCCCACACAGGGCACTGGTGTCTGGACAGGGTCTGATGGAGCACGTGTAATTAAGCCTTTGGTCTCTGTGTTGTCACGTATGGATTTAGCTTTCCAGGGTATGCATTGCTGTCTTTGTTTTGTTAGCACACTTCTCTCCTGCCTCAGGAGCCTGGGAAGGGGCTTCGGCCTGGGGTATGGGCAAGAGGCCAGGACTTTAGGAGAGGCTGCTCCAAAGCTCCTGGTGGCAGAAGAGCAGAAGGGAGCAGGGGAACTGGCGCCAAAAGAAAGAGGCCCGCTGGCTCCCAGGGCACTCCAAGCCTGGAGGCATAGCAAGCAGCACTGGCAGTTGCAAGACTCAGTGTGGGGAACTGCATCCCTGGGAATGGCTTCGGGACTGGTTCCCCACTACAGCCCCTTAAGGCAGACTTGCAGGGCCTGGAGCCCATCGCCACTTGCCGGAATCACACGCTCCACCTCGCTGGGCCAGTAGGTCACCAAGAGGCCCGCACGCCCCCAAGGAGCACACACTCCATGACATGCACTCAGTAGAGGCAGCGCAGGTGGGAGCTGGTCTCAGGAGACTGGCAGCTGTGGAGGCTCAAGGGGCGGTGGCGGAGGCAGTGGCGGCACTGAAGGGTGCTCAAGGCCCAGTAGCCTAGGTAGGGCTGAGGTCCTGGGCTGTGAAGGGAGAGGGGTGGACCACGAGGACTCCACCTATGGCGTTACTCCTCCAAGCAGTGCTGGTTTCGGCTTTTGGGGGGTGGGTGGGGGTACAGCCCATCCTTGACCATGGGCCACAAGAAGAGCCTGACTAGGTACCTGCATGGAGCAGAGGGAGTGGAATGGGAGGAAGGGATGGGGGCAGGCAGGGACTAGCACTGGCTGGACTCTGGGGTCACCCGGGGTGGGGGGAGGCAGGCATTGCTAAGATGGAGTTCCCGGGGCTGGAGGATATCCTGGCGCTGGGGATGTATCTCTCCTGCTAGGGATCGGGATTGGGGCTGTTCCCACTGCTGCAGCCCTGGGGGCTCTTTCTCAGGGGCCCTCCGTGACTGGGGGGCTCAGTCAGTTAAGCATCTGCCTTTACCTGGCATCCTGATCTCAGGGTCCTGAGACTGAGCCCTGCTCAGAGAGGAGGCTGCCTCTCCCTCTCCCTCTGCGTCTGCCCATGACTTGTGCTCACTGTCTCTCAAATAATAAAATCTTTTGAAGAAAGTAAATATAAAAGTTTATTTAGCATAATGTTGAGAAAAACAAGTTCAATCTTTAAGAAAAAATGATGATAATGATAGGTATAAGTATCAGTTTAAACTAGCTTTGTATGACGGATCTCGATGAATCTTTGCATCCATGCCCTGAGGAATGAAGCCATGCTGTCCCCACATCACAGAGAAGGACACAGAGGTTTGGAGAGGTGAAGTAATTATCCAGGCAAAGAGTAGAAATTGGAAGAATGGAAACTGGTCCTGTTCTCTTCCAGAGGCTCAACTGGCAACTTGTTTTTTCCATTTCCTTAATAAACATAGACTTTTTAGACTACGAACCAGTGCTACATTCTGTCCCTCCAGGATTCTCCCCAGGCCCCATCAGAGAGGGCTCTGGGGCCAGATTCTCCCTCCCTGTTCCAGGGGCCCCGGGTGACTCCTTCTGTCTGTTCAGAAACAAGGACACAGAGCTCTGGGGAGGGACCCTTCCTTGGCCGTGGGTGTCCACCTCTGTTTGGCTTTTCCATGCCCTGCTGGAAGGTGAAGTCAGAGTCAGAGGTTGACAGGTGGCTGGGGAAGGAGGAGGAGGCCAAGGGCATCCCAGCCTGGTGATTCCACTTACCTGCCAGACCATTCTTCCCAGGTCCATCCAGCATCCCATTGATCTGCTGCGACTTCTGCTACTGGTGCTGCTGGTGCTTCCAGATCCCTGCCAGCACCAGCAGGAGTGTAGGAGGGATCTGCACTGTGGGGACCCAGGAATCTTGTAAGATGCCTCCAGCCCTTTCCACAGGTGCCCAATCCCCCATTCCTTTCAGGGTGCCCTGGAGCTCAGTTGCCCAGTCCAGTATAATCCCTCACTTGATCACCTTTCCCACGGTCCAGGAATCTCTCAGTCTTGCCAGGGGCCCAGAGCTCACCCCACAGTTCATGGGGTCTTCCTGCCATCTGGTGCCGGAATGCTGATGTTGGCAAAGGGCAGGGCATAGCACAGGCCTGAAACAGGAGGGACCTGTGGTTGTCACCCGGGCTGCCATTAACAGGGGTGAGACATGAGGCACTGGATCTCCAGAGACACTGAGCCCCTGGCGGTGATGATGTCAATGTCTGCGTGTTCTCAACATGTGACTTCTTCTTGTCCTCCACACAATTATGGACATGGGCATGGACACTCCTGGTTCAGTGAAGGAAATGAGCACCAGGGCAAACAGCAGGTAAGCAGGACAGCTGGATCTCAAACTCTAGGCTCCTGGCTTGTCTCCAGGGGCCACAAAGAGTTTCATAGATGGAAGACTGACACTGGCTTTGGGGACCCCTCCTCAACTCCATGACTGATCTCACCTATTTGAGGCCCCCAAACACTATTCCCTGCTTCTTTCCCTGCTCCCAATCCAGTTCTAATCAAGGTGACTCTGGCCATCTTCCATGGAAGTCCCTGGCCCCCTTACAGGTTGGGACTCTCTCCTGTTCCCTTTTAGGATAGTCTGACTCCACCCCTTCCATAGCTGGTCTCCTTCTACAACCAGAGCAGCCCAACTCTAGGGTTCTTGAGGTGGACAGCGGCATCTAAGCAGAATTGAATACTTTGTTTTGTTATCCTTGTTTTGTTGTTTGCTTGTTTTTTATGGTTTCTGTATGTGTATGTTTAGGATATTGTTGTAACTGAGAGTGGCAGGAGTGGAAGTGTGTGGGAGGATGGGGAGGCTGTGGAATGGGCATTGGAGAGGGTATGTGCTTTGGTGAGTGCTTGAACTGTGTGCGACTGATGAATCACAGACTACCCCTGAAACAAAAACTACATTATACGTTAATTAGAAAAAACAAGCTGTTGTGCTATTTAAGCAGTACTAGAGTGGTTCCTGTTTACAAGAAATTCACACAATAATAAAGTGGTGGTTTGTAGAGCACTGAAAATCAGCTGTCTTGGGCCAGAAGGAGTTGAGGAAACATTTGAGAGTTCTAGGGAGACACAGTTTAGGAAGTTCAGCTCAGGACAGGCCCCAGGAGAGAGGATAACAAGGGGTTTGTCTAGTCTCCTGGGTCCCTGGCCCTGCCCACATGCTTGGCTGTCCCTACCCAGCACAGATGGAGCTGCCAGCCCTCTGGGTGTTATCCTAGATCCGCCAGGGGAGAAGCTGGTGAAAGTCTCCTCTTAAAATGCTCTCATTCCTGGAGGTCCCAGAAGATGACACGAGAGTCTGATTGGACTGTTTCCCTGTCAAGTTTCCTCATGTAAAGCCGAAGCTAGTGCGTAGGAGGGTCACAAAGAGAAGTGACAGATCTACTCTGTCGGAGGTGTTCCAATGTCTCAGCCAATTGGGGATGATTTTGAGACCATGAAGTCTTCTCAGACTACTACTGGAGGATATTCCAGCCCAGAAGACATATTTGATTTCAATTGTATCATCCTCGTATCATTCAGTTCCAGTGTTGCTCTTTTCCTTTTCTATTTCTTTTTTATTTAAGATTTTATTTACGTATTTGACACACAGAGAGAGATCACAAGTTGGCAGAGACGCAGGCAGAGAGTGAGGGGAAAGCAGGCTCCCTCCTGAGCACAGAGCCCAATGTGGGGCTTGATCATAGGACCTGATCATGACCTGAGCCACCAGGAGCCCCTCTTTTTTCTATTTCTTTACTCCTGTTCCCATGATAGAGGTACTTCTGAATTTCTAAACATATGGGAATTTCTAGTTCACTTTTTATCAGTGATTTGTAGCACATAATATTACCACAAGATGCTCTGTAGTTGCCTGAATTGATGCATCTGAAACAAAATTGAAATTTCCCTTATGGCTAAAGTAAATTGGGCGTATTTTTGAAATGGTCTCCTATGTGCCTAAAATCAGTGGATGTGGATGTGGACAGATGTATGGAGACAGCTATGGGATTCAGATGGTTTGCCATTAAGATTTACATCTTGTGGATGTTCTGTCTGTGTTGAGTTGCTGAGAGAGGCTCGAACCTCCTACTCTGGTTGTGTACTTGCTTGTTGTTGCAGTTTGGTTCTCCTTTGCTTTCTACATTGTTCAGCCAGTGGCTCTCAGACGGGAGTTTGGAAGGGAAGGAGAGAGCGCCCAGAAGAGGGAACAGGGACATGGGTTGGAGGAAGTAAACAAGAAGGATGGCTAAAGATCCAGAGAGGATCTGTCGTTGCGATGGCATGTATTGGGGTATCAGGTGGGAAGGGGCTTTGTACCAATGAGGTCACGTGTGGCATCCATGTTGAGCTACTAGGGGCAAAGGCAGGGGATTGGTGGAGAGATTAGAATGTTTCTAGGTTGCTAAGAAAACGTTCAAACCCGGGAAGGCTTGGTGGAGGATGGATTCTCCAAACCAACTGCTCCTGAGAGTTCACTTTACCTGCTAATGTGTCCTGCTGACCTTGTCGTTTACTAACCTGCTGACCTCCTAACTTTTCTGAACCGTGCTACTTCCCCTTGAGTACTTAATCTGACCCTGACACAGCCTGACACTGTCCCTGACCCCTTCTCCTGACCAACACCTTCCCCATCCTACCCTCTATTTCTTCCCTATTCCCCTCCCTAATTACCACCCTGCCCCTCCCCACCCCTTCCAAACACCCCCACCCCACCCTCCCCTGCCCCCCAACCATCTCCACTTCCTCCCTAGGCCCACAGTGCCCCTTAAAAGGACCAGGACATGATGGTGCAAAAACTACTCTTCTGGCTTGTCTTGCTCTACTGTCCCAGTTCCCCAAACCCAAATGTGAGTATATGTGACACTTCACTCATGTCTTCCTTTTCTCCTTCTCCTCCTCCTCCTCCTCCTCCTCCTTCTTCTTCTTCTTCTTCTTCTTATTCTTCTTCTTCTTCTTCTGATATGATTTATTTGAGGAATAGAGAAAAAGGGCTCATGTGTAGGTGGCAGAGAGGGTAGGAAAGAGAAAATCACAAACCAGCTGTGCAGTGAGCACAAAGTGGGCCTCAACCTCAAAACCATGAGAAAATCACAAACCAGCTGTGCAGTGAGCCCAAAGTGGGCCTCAACCTCAAAACCATGAGATCATGACTTGATCCAAACCAAGACTTGGTCACGTATCTGACTGAGCTACTTGGGTGCCCATAAGCTGCTAGTGGTTTCTTCCTTCCGACTGGGTTATTTAATCACAGCTTTTTCATGGGGTTCTTGATGGTAACCTCAGAAGAACGAGAGTTCTTCCTGATGACTGGGCACCACAGGGCACGTTTCAGGGTCAACCTGAAGGTGTTGAGGCCACAGCCATTTCCCTCATGTTTCGGGTCCTGTCTGTGCTGCTGGGTCCAAGAAGCACAGCTTTGGTAGGATGGAAACCTGAAGGTACCAGGTTTATAGTGTCAGGAGGAAGGATTTGTGAAGATAGGAAAAGCCATTGAGCTCTTTGTCCTAAATAGGGGGCTTGTGTGATATGTACATTATATCTCTTTAAAATTGTCTTCAAAAATGTCAGGAACTCTAATTTAGTAGGAGCTAGGGGTGCTAGATTGTCCCCTGGAATCCTGGTGAAGATCCTAGTGCAAGTCTGGTAAATTCAGGGTCCAGCTTCTGTTTAGTTTGTTTTTGTGTCAGCGCATTGTTTATATTTGTAAAGTTTGACATCCCTGGGTATCTTAAGCATTGGTGTTGGGACTAGAGTGTTAAGAAGTGAAATATCCTTTTCGCTATGCTTCTTGGTTGGAGGATGTCCCCAGGGACTGTGTGTCCCACCAGGTCCATGGAGACCTGAGAATCCCACAAGACACTAATAGGCCACAACCTGCTGGGATATATGTCACAGGAAAATCACTAGGAGTGATGTGATTAGGAAGTGAACGAGTTGTTGTCCTTTCTTTGACCAAGTATGTGCAGTGTGTTGATTTTCCCAAAAGAAGAAAGTTCTGGATGTCCTTAGGATTGTCCAAATATAAAGAAATACGTGGTTCCCAGCATGAATATTTCACTCTGTCATGAACAAGTAAACCCTGTACCCCCAGGAGAAAGAGAGAGTCAGCCAACAGTTAGGGAACACCCCTGGAAATAAGTAGACTACTTTAGATCCGCTTGCACCAGATTATGAAAGAGGGATCCGGAAGTGTCAATAGTCAAGGATGCTTGTATTGAGGCAGACCCATCCCACATGAAGACCTCTAGTCAAAGTCGACCCCATTCTGTTTCATTTGAGTCTTCAGAAGAGGGAATTTCTTGGTCGTCTGGATTGGAATCATTCCCCTCTACCTGGGCTGCATCTCATGGATCAGTTCACCTTTCTCACCCGTCCTCATCTCTGAACTCTTGCCTAAATGAACTGGTGTTGCATTTCCCACCTCCACCTGCTCATGGCCACTGTCAGAGAACCTAGAGTTTTTGGCCCCACTGGCTGTCCTCTAGTTAAGACTCAGCTACTGGTATCAGCATCCAGACAGCTGCCAGATGTACTGAGTGCCCACAGATGGGCGTGTTTTACATTCCTGACAAGACAGACTCTGTCTTTTGTGCATTTGATCCCCATGACCAACCATTCTGCTGACAGCTACTGCTCTCTTCCAGACAGTGGCTATTAAAGGCAGTGTACGTTTCCCACCAGCACACATTTTCCTGACCTCAGCTATGAGGGCTGAAGAGGAAAATGTTTTAGATTTCAGGAGCTCCTTTCTAGAGAGGTGTGTTTGCACAAAATTCAAGCTTGGTGTGAATTAGTATGAATTGCATTGTCAGTGTCTTTTCTCCTGAAATACTTCTAAGTGTAGTTTTTGTAAAATGATGTGTTCCTGGCCTCGGTGTTTGTATCCAGGAATTTTGTATTAGAATTCACAGGCACCTGGGTGGTTCAGGCAGTTAAGTGTCTGCCTTAGGCTTGGGTCATGATCCCAGGGTGCTGGGATTGAGCCCTGGTTGGGCTCCCTGCTCAGCTGCCACTCAGCTACTCAGTCTCCCTCTGCCTTTCCCCATCTCTCTTTAAAATAAATAAATACATTCGTTAATATTTTCCCTGTTTAGAAAGATAAATTTTAAGTTGCTCTTGCATGATTTACTTACAGTACCAAGAAATAGGAACATGAATTGCTTCCATTGGCTTTTTGGAGATACTAACCCTCACAGATATGCTTAGAACATACATGATCACCTGATTATGTACTTCAGAAATCTGACATCTGGGTTTGTGATTCAGAATCAGAGTGAGCATTGAAAGAAAACAACAATGTTTTCAGAAACTAATCAGTAACTCTGATTTATTTTTATTGGGCAATAATCACATGTCATATTAAGGAGCAGCCTTCTGTCTCTCTCACTTATGTCCTGATCTATAAACATGTGTCCATATAATGTGCTCATTTGTACCTCTAGTACAAATTTTATTCATGCTTTCCCTCATTCGTCCTTAAATTTTGGGTGTAGTTTTGGAAATGGTCCAAAGGAGTTTTTCCAGGTCCTCCATGGATATACAGTAGAAGTCACTGACTCCTTACCTATTCTAAGTTTACATTGACTTACCTTGTTTATTTTGTGTTGGCTTATAAATTCTCAAGTTCTGTTAGCTATAGAAAAAACAGTTGCAATGTGCTTGTAGATAAAATAAAATCTCTTAAGATTTGTCTATTAGATTTTGCCTGCAGCTTTAGTGTGTCATAATGTATATATGATCACAACATCTTTTCAAAGAATATTTTTTGTTGATATTAGACATAGGGAAGCAACAAGGAAGCCATCATCATGGTAGGTTGGTAAACACACTCATCACTGCCAAAAGTTTTCCCCAGCTCCTTGGAAATGCCTCTGTGCTCCTTCTCCTCTAGGAGGAGCTAGTTAAGAGGTATGCTCACCTCCTGGAGGCTGACTAAGGGTTTGTAAAGTTGATTTTTTGTGACAGATACACAGTAAAAGTCTTTGAGATTCCTCATTGTCTCAAATGGTATTTCAGCTTGTCCTTTCCTTGCTTGATCATTTCTGTCTTGGCCCTCATGGGACTGAAGTTCTGTGGAAGCATCTCATTTTAACTGCCTTCTTGGGAACTTGTGCCTTTCTCATATACCTCTGGAGAACCATCCTCGCTGTAAGTATATTAATGTACCTTCTGTACTTTCATTCATAAATAAGCAAAAAATGTTAGAGCCCCTGGACATTTTTATGTCTATTCAGTACTACAAATTTCCCTCTAATATGTCAATTTTGATTATCACCTAGATTGATGTACTTTTAAATTTCTATTGAAGTGCCTTCTTGATCCATATGTTCTTTTTTTTTAAGTTCAAGCATAATTGGCAAACAGTGTAATGTGAGTTTCAGGTGTACAACATGACTCCGCAATTCTGTACATTTCTCAGTGCTCAGCAGAAGAAGTGCACTCTTCTTTCCCTTCACCTCCTTCACCCATCCCTCCACCCACCTGCCCTTCCACCCATGTCTTCTTTAAAAGTGGGCTGTTGAATCTCTCTCTCTCTGGTCATTTCTCCAGCTATCTTTCTGTTCTCGATCTCTTGTTTAAGTCAACTGGGGTCTGAGAGCATAGTTCCGGTGATTTCAATTCCTTTGGTGGTTCACATGCGTTGTATGGCCCCAAATTTTGGCTCTCTTAGTGACTGTTTCATGTCAGCCCAAGCAGAATGTCTATACCTCATTGTTGAATGAAGTATTCTGCCAATGTGTAGTGGATGGGGTGGAAGGGTGATGCTGGTCCGTTCACCTGTGTTCTCATGGATATTCTGCATCTCTGGGTCTGTCAATGAGGGATAAGAGGATTTTGAATTATCCAGCTGTAGGAATGGATTTATCTGTTCCCACCAGCAGTATTTTCAGTTTCTGTTTCATGTGCTCTGACACTCTGTTGTTGATGCATACGCATTAGAAATTGTTGTGTCTTTTTGGAGAATTGACCCCTTCATCTTTGAAATAATGCCCGCCATTATTCCTGATGAGTTTCCTTACTGTGTGGTGTGTGTTGAAGGACCATTTCACTGGCAACAGATTTCTAGCTCGATGTTCCTTTAAACAGTATAAACACTTCATCCTTCTTGATGGCATGGTTTCTGAAAAGAAGTGTGATGTCGTTCTTATCCTTTTCTCTGGAGTAAGGTGTTACTGCTCACCTCTCCCCTTCCCACACCCACTCCCAATCCCTGCTCCAGATTTCCAAAACATTTTTTTTTTCTTTAATGATCTGTAGCTGAATATTCTAGATTAGGAAACATTGGTGGTTTTGGTTCATTGTTTGTGTGTGTGTGTGTGTTTTGGTATTTATCCTTCTTTCAATGTTTTGATTTTCCTGGATCTTGATTAGGTAACTCCATTAATTTCAGACAATCCTCTGTCATTATTCCTTCAAATAGCTCTCCGTCCACTCTCCTATAGGAATAGGTATTCCTGTTATGTGTGTGTTACTCATTTTGTAATGACCTATCAGTCTTGAGTTTTCTGTGTTTTCTGTGTAATTTTTGTCTTTGTGTTTCTCTTTTGGAAGTTTCTTTCCTGTCAATGATTCTTTCCTCTGGTTTATTTTGAGTCTCTTCATGAAGCCAGCACAAGCACTCTTGATTTTTATAATGGTGTTGTTGTCTTTCTAGACAACATGTTACAATCTTAGAGTTTCCTATCTCTGCCCACATTTACCATCTCTTCTTCCTCTTGTGCACTTTTCCCTTAGACCCAGTATCTTACATCAAAGAGACTTGAAAGTCCAGCCTGCTCTCCCCATCACTTCTGCCACAGGAAGTGTGATTCTCGTGCTTGCTGTCATGGTTTTACCTGCAGCATGCCTTGTAGGGTCGTGTTGAAAGCTAGATACTGCGTCCTGCTGAAGGAAGGGAGGTAAGTGGGAGTTAGGGTGAGGTTTTCTGCTTCTCTGGCTCGGAGTTAGACTGAGGTCCTCACCGGTGAGACAGGGAGAAGATGGCACTGGAGTTGAGGATTTCCCTCACCTCTGTGGCTGAGTCTTTGAGAAACCCCCATTTAGACTCTGGAGACATAGTTTCATTTGAGGGCAGACCTTTGTAAGAAGAAAGAACTCTTTTGAGTTTCTTTCTCCGTGGGACTATTCCCCCTCAACTCTATGGTCAAATAATCTTCGACAAAACCGGAAGAAATATACAGTGGAAAAAAGACAGTCTCTTCAATAAATTGTGCTGGGAAAACTGGACAGCTATAAGTAGAAGAATGAAACTTGACCATTCTCTTACACCGTACACATAGATAAACTCAAAATGGATAAAAGACCTCAATGTGAGACAGGAATCCATCCGAATCCTAGAGAAGAACATAGGCAGTAATCTCTTCGATATCAGCCACAGCAACTTCTTTCAAGATATGTCTCCAAAGGTAAAGGAAACAAAAGCGAAAAAGAACTTTTGGGACTTCATCAAAATCAAAAGCTTCTGCAAAGCAAAGGAAACAGTCAGGAAAACAAAGAGGCAACCCACGGAATGGGAGAAAATATTTGCAAATGACAGTACAGACAAAAGGTTGATATCCAGGATCTATAATGAACTCCTCAAACTCAACACACACAAAACAGACAATCATATCAAAAAATGGTCAGAAGATATGGACATACACTTCTCCAATAAAGACATACAAATGGCTATCAGACACATGAAAAAATATTCATCATCACTAGCCATCAGGGAGATTCCAATTAAAACTACATTGAGATATCGCCTTACACCAGTTAGAATGGCCAAAATTAGCAAGACAGGAAACAACATGTATTGGAGAGGATGTGGAGAAAGGGGAACCCTCTTACACTGTTGGTGGGAATGCAAGTTGGCACAGCCTCTTTGGAGAACAGTGTGGAGATTCCTCAAGAAATTAAAAAAATAAAACTTCCCTATGACCCTGCCATTGCACTCCTGGGTATTTACCCCAAAGATACAGATGTAGTGAAAAGAAGGGCCATCTGTACCCCAATGTTTATAGCAGCAATGACCACGGTCGCCAAATTGTGGAAAGAACCAAGATGCCTTTCAACGGATGAATGGATAAGGAAGATGTGGTCCATATACACTATGGAGTGTTATGCCTCCATCAGAAAGGATGAATACCCAACTTTTGTAGCAACATGGACGAGATTATGCTGAGTGAAATAAGTCAAGCAGAGAGAGTCAATTATCATATGGTTTCACTTATTTGTGGAGCATAATAAAAAGCATGGAGGACATGGGGAGTTAGAGAGAAGTGGGTTGGGGTAAATTGGAAGGGGAGGTGAATCATGAGAGACTATGGACTCTGAAAAACAATCTGAGGGGTTTGAAGTGGCGGGGTGGTGGGCGGTCAAGGTACCAGGTGGTGGGTATTCTAGAGGGCACAGATTGCAAGGAGCACTGGGTGTGGTGAAAAAATAATGATACTGTTATGCTGAAAATAAATAAATTTAAAAAATATTTTTAAAAAACATAGACTTCCTTCAGTCCTGGGAATTCAACTTTGGATAGAAAGATTTATGGTGTTCAAATCATCCCATATTAACAGAGAATGTATTACACCTAAATCATCTCTAGAAATGCCACTTATCTCTGTAAGCTCACTAGGTGTCAGTGTGGAGCTTACATTATGTACATACATGGAAAAATGACAAGCTGATTCTCATGCTTGCTCTGTGTGGGATCTCCATGACACTTACTAATTTAAGTCAACAGGTTCATCATACGCTTTTCTGTCAATGGACTTCTGGACAGCACCCAGACAGTGTGGCACCACCAGGAGTCTGAAAGTAGGAGAGGAAGAGTCAGAGGTAACAGGGATAGTGAGAGGAAGGGACAAAGGGGAATTGCATGAAGACAGGTGGGACATGGCCCAGGAGTGTGGAGGGGGAACCATGGCCCACGGAGGAGGGGATTTCAGTGTTAGGGCAAGAAAAGGCAGGAATCCCGAGCATCAGAGTTCTCTGAGCCCAGGGCTCCAATCTTCCTCCAGCGGCCATTTCACTTGGGAAGGTGAGTCCCCGTCATTTGGCCTGGAAATGTGGGACCCAGCCTCAGGATCTTGAGGGAGAGCATGCTGCTCTTTGGCAGGTAGTGTCTAGTGCTTGCCCTGTGGGGAGGTGGCCCTGAGCCATCTCTCTCCCTGCCTCTGTCCCTGCTGCATTCCTCCTGCACCAGCAGGGCCTATCTCAAGTTCCAGAACCAGGCCCCAGGTCCTGCAGCCTGGAACTGACACAGAGGCACAGCTGATCTCAACCCAGAGTATTGAGAATAAGGTCCATATTCTCCCTCTGGGGCTAGCAATGTGCAGTAGAATGAGGGGTTGCTATCCTCAAGTTCACTGCCCATCCTGACACAGGATGTTAGGTGGATGGCTTCAATCCCTGCAGCCTTCTCCTACAACCAAGCAGAAATGTCATACTTCACCAAGCTTTCTTCTGCCTGTGAAGAGATGGCAATTAGTACTCGAAGGTAACATTGGTTCCTTACCAGACTGATGGAAATGATTTCATCCATCTACCATATCTAAAGCACCTTTCATTGAAAATACGATCTAAAGAGACATGCAGTAATTCATAACACATGTGAAGCTCTTTCTAGGTTTGCATTTTGACCCTGGCACCTATGTGTCACTGAACACTTTATTGGCATGGTCAAAATAAACTCTCACGATCAAGATCATGGTGCTAGATGATGTCTTGTATCAGTGTACTTTCATATATCCTGGCCTGACTGGAAAATGTTCCTAAGAGGAAAAAGAAGGAAAGAAAAAAAATTACAGTAGTGTAATTGCGTAGTATGACTATTTTGGTGGGCAAATGCATCTATCTTTACATTTTTAAAAAATATTTTATTTATATATTTGACTGAGATCCCAAGTAGGCAGAGGCAGGCAGAGAGAGAGGGTGAAGCAGGCTCCCTGTTGAGCTAAGAGCCTGATGCAGGGCTCATTCCCAGGACCCTGACATCATTTCCTAAACCAAAGGTGGAGGCATCACCCACTGAGCCATCCAGGCGCCCCTGTAACTTTCCATTTTGTATGTCAGTAGTCTTATTATTGAATGGAGTGGTGCAAGTACTACACATTATGTAGTGACATTGTCAAGTTCGGTTCATTCTTCACTCATAGAGAAAGAAGGAAGTGATTTCTTTGTGTCTGAGGTGCTGACACAGAGGCCTGCCCTGGTGTAGAGAACAGGCTCCCTGGAACCAGAGCTGCCTCAGTGCCTCCCGCTGAGCAGCCCCAGCTTAGAGCATTGCGGGGATTCCCAGGGAAGCGGGCAGAGGGCGCCCAAGCGCCTCAGGCCAGCAGGGGCACTTTGTGTGCCCATGCACCACAGCAGATTTAGGGAGCAGAAGGCTCACCATGGCGTCATCTGACGCTGCTTTCCTCACAGCCAGAAGGGTTTCTGCCACCAGCTGAGGACCCAGAGCCCCTCAGAGGGCCAGGGCTGCATTTGCAGCCAGTTCTGATGCTACCCTGGAGAGACCCTCGGGGCTTTGCAGCAGGTTGGTGCCTCCTGTGTTGCGATGCAGAAGCGGCCTTGTTGGCTGAGAGCTGAGGAAGGGGCTCTGGGTGGCTTCCAGAAACCTGCTGGTAGGTAAGCCGCCTCATTGTTACATTTTTGGTGGTGTTCCCACGGTTTGGTTCTCATTTTCCTTGAGGATATTTGAACAAGACCTATTTTACTCAAGGATCCCTGGATGGAGGGGCCGCGGGAATGCCATACTGGAGATGCCATGGTTCGTTTGTTACAGAAGCTGGCTTGTTTCTTGGGAGAAATCCCGACTCAAGAGGCACAAGAGCAGCATGTAGTAGGGAGCTGAAAACACAACTTGCTGGCTCTCGGGGTGTCTTAGAAGAATGCATTTGGGGCCCAATGCAGATTACTGTTGCAATCAGAGCCCCAGGTAAAACAAAGTGCCGTCTAGTTTGTAACCTTCAAGGTTAGAAGTATCAGCAAATGTTGGGTTTGTTGAGAAGGAAGGAAAACTGAATGTAGGCCAAAGAAGCGGTGACTGATCCTTTGGCACATTGGGGAACTTCGGAGAGGTTCACTCTTGTCAGAGACAGGGGGCAATTTGAAAGGCTGTTAAGAACCAGAAGTGCATTGGAGGCATCTGGTGGTACAAATCTTTATGGCTTTTCATGGGTGAGGCCTGTTGGAGGAGGTGGGGGGCTGGATAGAGAGATGAGAATAGAGTTCTGCTAGCTGGAATAGTGGGACACCCATGTGCAAGATCAAGTCCATGTCCTCCTTTTGGCTCCCCATTTATGTGGAGTGGTAGTGTGTCATAACACCCCCTACCAAAACCTCTTCCCTCTGCTGTGACATTCCCCTTATGACTTTGTCCCGTCTGATCAAACGAAATAAGTCAGTCAGAGAAAGGTAGGTACTATACGATTTCACTCATTTGTGGAAATTATGATATAAAGCATATGAGCGAAGAGAAATTAAAAAGAGGCACACTACAAAACAGACTCTTAACTAGAGAACAACCTGTTGGTAATCAGAAAGGAGATGTTGGTGGGGCAGATGGGTTCAACAGACGATGGGGACTGAGTTGTATTCTTGTGATGAATGCCAGCTATTGCATGGAAGTGCTGAATCATGATTGTACACCTGAAATAAATACAACAGTGTGTGTGAGTTAATTGTACTATAAATTAAAACTTCAGGAAACTTTCCTTGGAGGAATTTCAAATCAACAGTCAAGCTCTTTGTATTTAGTGGTTTTGTGTTTCAGTGCCAGCAAAGCCTTTTCTAGTTGGCATATCCCATGTTGGTTGAATGTGCATGACAGTTGTAAACTACTCAAGTGAGCCTTGAGGAACAGAGAGGCTTAAAAGGGAGAAACTCTCACCCACTCCCCTTGTGAAGGTTGTATCTCCTCAAGATTGAAACCAGTGAGCCAGCATCACCTCACTGGGCATGGTGTTAACACAAAGGTTTTGAGGAACAGCAAGTACAGAACCAAAGTAAGGAGACAATTCCAAACCATATGTTGTTTCTAAACCAGGACTCTACATATGATAGGAGCCAGCTAAAAATATATATTGGCACTTGTTTGGACTGAAGGAGGGAGGGTTTCTCCATATGAAGGCCAACTCAGAATCCTGTATGCCTCCTGGAAGTGTCCTCCATGAGTGGCTATGAGCAAAATAGTGAAATACTGTGAGAGTGCACTGAATGAAATCAGGGAGCGTGTTTGAGGACATAGAGTACACTGAAAAACATGAAGCGTTCATTAGAGAACGTGTTGTAAGACTAGGAATACTTCCGGGACATTTCCAAACAGTATTGTTCTTTCAAAAGAACAGTTTAGAACTCTATGTGTTATCAAAAGTGGTCTGTTATGTTGTAAGTTCAGAAACCATGCATTTGGATTGGAATCAGGATTCAGTTAATAGTAGAGGTAAAGGAATGACTTTTGAATTCTGAACCATCTAAATGTCTAGAAATGCTCACAAGATCAAAATTAGTGTTTTCTGGGAAGGCCATAATCCAAAGAAGTTTCTTCCTTTTGCAAGAGACTCAGAATGCATAAAATGACGTGTTCTTTGCACAGAATATGGAGAAAGAGCAATAGTAAGGAGAGGAATGCAGGCCTGGTCCATACATGTGGGGAAGGCTGTCTCCCCAGATGATTTGTATTTCAGTTGGTGCAGTATTAACCTTCCTGTGACCAGATGATGTATAGGTCAAGTCAGGCTTTGGTTCTTCCTTTAAAGGTGTCCCTGGACCCAAGCGTCCATTCCCTGGAGTTTGGGAGTGCAAGGTTTTATTAGCAGTATTGGAGAGAGGCTTCTCGGGGGAGGTTGGAGAGAATCTTTGTGGAGATTTTTCCCAACAGAATCTCCAGGTTGCAAGGTGTGGCAGTCAAGGTAAGTGTCCCCTGGGAGTGCACTATGAAAAAGTCTGATCTACTGCAGTGTGGTTAGGTTGAATAGAGGCAATTCGATCTTTGCTTTCTAGAAATACATCCCCTTTTCCCAACTGTGGGTCCAGAGAGGCAGTGGTCGAATGCACATCGAATTCAAATCAAATCCAGTGACTATCTCCCAGGGGAAGAGACCTATTTCCACAAAGGGGTGGACTTGAGATTTAGGAGTGACAGCAATCCCTTTGACCCAGGGAGCTGGAAAGTCTTCGTAGATTTTGCCAATGGGGTCCCCAGTAGTGTGTTCATTTTGTGAGACTAACTTTGAAGACAGAGGACAGTAACATACAATGAAATTTTTCTAAAACTAGCAAAACATTGCAAACTGGTGAAACGCCTGCAGGGTAAAGTGGGTTTTCTGGTCACTGTGTATACTTCAAGAGGGCTTCGCTGGGAGGGGTAATTTTTTTCTAACAGGATTTTAGCCGCAAAAGAGTCATTGGCCTTTCTCCAAGGGAAAGCGTTTGTCTAGTGAGAAGACATAGGCACATTAACTAACACTTACTTCTATCCATGAAATGAGGAAATTGCATGAAATTCAGTTGCCAAATGTCAGATGGTTCATTGAGTGGTTTAAAATGCCCAGGGGAGGTATGGGTTTGTTTCCCAAGATTGTATTTTGGGCAAGTGGGACAAGCAAGGTATGCCCTTTTTGCAGTCTTTGCAAAAGGTCTTGTAACATTTCCCTGACAATACTGGTTCATGAACTCTCTCAAGTTGTCAGCAGACCAATCTTTTAATGCTGGTACAGTTGTCAGGAATGGGAATTATAGAATGTGGGGCAGGGCCAGATTGTTCTTTGCTCCAAGCCTGAATTCCCTCTTTTTTATCATTTTGTTTATTTTATGTATTTAATATTTAACAAATATTTAAATATACATTTAATAATATTTAACTATTAAAAATAATTGATATTTAATATTTATTAATATTTAATAAATATCTAAATATTTAAAATATTTTTATTATATTTTTTATCATTATTTAATTTTTATGTCATTAGATTTGCAACATTGTTTCTCCTTGTCTGGGCCCAATTCCTGGGCATGTCTGGTCAATATTAAAGACATCACAGCCTATATTCTTTTAGGAATTTTCAATTAGCAATAATCGAGCCTCGGATAAACCTCATTGGCTGTGATACTGCCATTGGTGTCAGGTCTCACATGTAAGTCTTTAATCTCTTTTGAGTCTTTCTTAGGTATAGTGTAAGGAAGCAGTGCAATTTCATTGTTTGTGGGTGGCTGTCCTCTTTCCATATCATTCGCTGAAGAGACAGATCTTTTTCCCATTGTGCATTTCTGATCTCCTTTGTCATGGGTGAATTGACCATATAAGAATGGGGTTATTTCTGGACTGTCTGTTGTGTTCATTGATGTGTGTGTTCATTTTTGTACCAGGCCTTATTGTTTTGATTACTACAGCATTGTAGTATACCTTCAAATCTGGAATTTTGGTACTTCCAGTGTTGTTCTTCTTTTTCAAGATAGCTTTGGCCACTCAGGGTCTTTTCTGTTCTGTTGGATTCTTTGTTCTGGTTGAGTGAAAACTGGTGTTGATATTTTGGTAGGATTGCATTAAACCGTGGGTTCTTTTAGGTGGTATGGACATTTTAATCTTCGTTGTCCCAATTGCAGAACATGGCATTTGCTCATGAATTTGTTTCTGCCATCTTCCATTTCTTTCTCCAGTGTTGGATAGCTTTCAGAGTACAGGTGCTTCACCTCCTTGGTTAAGTTTATTGCTAGGTGTTTTAAACGTTCTGCAGTAATTGTAAACAGGATTGTTTTCTTAATTTCTCTTTCTTGACTTACCTTAGGAGTGTATAAAAATGCAAAAGATCTCTGTGTATTAGCTTTATATCCTGAAACTTCACTGAATTCATTAATCACTCTAGTAGTTACTTGGTAGAGTCTTTAGTGTTTTCTCTGTATAGTAGCATATCATCTCAAAAGAGTGAAAGTTTCTTTCCTGTGGTGGAAAACCAATGGGAATCTATGGCTGGCATGTCAACCTACAGGAAAAAACATCAGACCAGTGTCTAGAAATAGATGTATGTAATGTATGTAATGTAATCTTTTTATGAGAGGTTTATATGTAATCTTTTTTTTTAAGATTTATTTGTCTTTGAGAGAGATGGGGCAGGGGAGAGAGAGAGGAAAGGGGAGAGAGAGGCTCACTTGAGATACTCTGTTGAGCCTGAGCCCTATCTCAGGGCTTGATGTCATGATCCTAAGATAATGACTTGAGCCAAAATCAAGAGTTGGGTGCTTAAAAAACTGAGTCACTGAGGTGCCCCTGAAGGCTTTTTGTCATCTTTCAAAATATGAAAAAGAAATTCAAATCAAGAACTGCTAACATGCTTTTCAAAACATTAGTCATAGTAGGCAGTACATTGTTATTTTTTTGTTTTTTTTTTATGATTTGATTATCCTTTTATTTTTTTATTTTTTTTAAATATAATTTTTTATTTTTTATAAACATATATTTTTATCCCCAGGGGTACAGGTCTGTAAATCACCAGGTTTACACACTTCACAGCACTCACCAAAACACATACCCTCCCCAATGTCCATAATACCACCCCCTAAGTGACTCTTAATCTCACAAAACAAACTGAGGGTTGCTGGGGGGACGGGGTTTGGGAGAAGAGGGTGGTAGTACATTGTTTTTGTTTTTAGTTCTTTAATTTAATTCCAGTTAGTTAGTATATATTACAGGTTTCAGAGGTAGAGGTCAGTGATATCAGTCTTTTATCAAACACAAGGCTCATTACGTCACAAGCACCCCTTAATGCCCATCACCTAGTTACTGTATCCCTCCACCATCCTCCTCTCTAGAGGCTCTCAGTTCCTTTCCTATGATTAAGAGTACTTCTGGTTTGTGCACCTCACTGCTTTCGTCTGGTTTTATTTTTCCCTCTCTTCCCCTATGATGCTCTGTTTTGTGCCTTAAATTCCACATACTTTCACTAGTATGATAGTATGATATTATATGATCATTGTCTTCCTCTGATTTATTTTGTTTACAGTAATACTTTCTAGTTCTATCGTCATAGTTCCAGTGTCATTGCAGATGGCAAGATTTCAGTTTTTGATGCCTGAGTGGCATTCCATTGTGTGTATGTGTGTATGTGTACACACACACACAAACACACATTATATAATCTTTATCCATTCATCTTTTGGAATGGATAGGAAGACTGGAATGGATTGGAAGACATCTGGGCTCTTCCCAGTTTGGTTATTGTGGACATTGCTGCTGTAAACATTTGGGTGCATGTGCCCCTTCAGATCATTACATTTTGTATCTTGAGGGTAAATAGCCAGTACTGTGATTGGTGGGTCGTAGGGTAGCTCTATTTGCAATTATTTGAGGAACATCCATACTGTTTTCCAGAGTGCCTGTACCAGCTTGCATTCCACCAACACTCTAAGAGGATTCCTCTTTCTCTGCATCCTCACCAACATCTGTTATGTCCTGACTTGTTAATTTTAGGCATTCTGGCTGGTGTGAGGTGGTATTTCATTGTGCTTTTTTTCTTTTATTTAATTGTGCATTTGAATTCTATTTCCCTGATGCTGAGTGATGTGGAACATTTTTTCATGTACCTGTTGGCCATTTGTATGTCTTCTTAGGAGAAGTGTCTGTTCATGTCTTCTCCCCATTTCTTGACTATATTATTTGTCCCTTGAGTGTTGACTTTTATAAATTCTTTATAGATCTGGGACACCAGATCTTTATCTGATAGGTCATTTCCAATAGTCTTCTCCCATTCTGTCAGTTGTTTGGTATGGTCCACTGTTTCTTGTGTTGTGCAAAAGCTTTTTATTTTGATGAATTCCCAGTACTTCATTTTTGCCTTTGTTTCCCTTGCGTTTGGAGATATGTCTAGCAAGGAGTTGTTGTGGCTGAGGTCATAGAGGTTCCTGTCTGTGTTCTCCTCTAGATTCCTGTCTTACATTTAGGTCTTTCATCCTTTTTGAGTATAGTGTAAGGAAATGGTCCACCTTGCATTCTCCTGCATGTGGCTGTCCAATTTTTCCAACACCATTTGTTGAAGAGACTGCATTTTTTCCATTGACTATTCTTTCCTGCCTTGTCAAAGATTGGTTGACCATAGAGGTAAGGGTCCATTTCTAGACCCTCTGTTCTGTTCTATTTCTCTGTGTGTCTGTTTTTGTGCCAGTACCATACTGTCTTGATGACTAGAGCTTTGTAGTAGAACTTAAAATCAGGAATTATAATGCCACCACCTTTGGTTTTATTTTTCAACATTCCTTTGGATTTTCAGGGTCTTTTGTGGCTCTGTACATATTTTAGGATTATTTCTTCCAGCTCTGTGAAGAGTTGATGGTATTTTCATAGAGATTGCGTTGAATATATAGATTGCTGTAGGCAGCATAGACATTTGAACAGCATTCATTCTTGTAACCCATGAGTATAAAATGTTTTTCCACTTATTTGTGTCTTCCTCAATTTCTTTCGTGAGTGTTCCATAGTTTTCAGAAGACAAATCCTATGCCTCTTTGGTTAGGTTTATTCCTAGGTATATTACAGTTTTGAGTGCAATTGTAAAGTGGATCGACTCCTTAATTTCTCCGTTCTTCTCTCACATGATATAGAAGTGCTGCTGATTACTGTGCATTGATTTTATATCCTACCATATTGCTGAATTTCTGCATGAGTTCTAGAATATTGGAGTGAAGTCTTTTGGGTTTTCCACATAGAGTATCTTGTGATCTGCAGAGTGAGAGTTTGACTATGTCTTTGCTGATTCAGATGCCTTTCATTTCTTCTTTAACTGACTGCTGAGGCTAGGACTTTTATTACTGTGTTGAATAGCTGTGGTGATAGTAGACATCCCTGTTATATTCCTGCTCTTAGGGGAAATGCTCTCAGTTTTCCCCACTGAGAATGATATTCACTAGTCTTTTCTTATTTGACTTTTATGATATTAAGGTATTTTCCTTCTAGCCCTACACTGTAAAGACTTTTAATCAAGACAAAATGCTATACCTGTCGGTGCTTTTTTTTTTTTTTTTTTTGCATCTATGAGTGGATCATATGGTTCTTGTCCTTTCTTTTATTTATGGAGTATATCGTATTGATTGATATGCAGATGTTGAGCCACCCTTGCAACTCAGGAATAAATACCACTTGGTTGTGGTGAATAATCCTTTTAATGGACTGTTGGATCCTATTGGCTAGTATTTTGGTGACAAATTTTGCATCCATGTTCATAAGGATACTGGCCTGTAATTCTCCTTCTTGCTGGGGTCTTTGTTTTGGGGAGCAGGTAATGCTGGCTTCACAGAAAGAGTTTGAAAGTTTTACTCCCATTTCTGTTTTTGAAGCAGTGTCAGAATAGGTGTAAGTTTTTCATTAAATGTTTGGTAGAGTTCCTTTTGAGGTAGAATTCCTCTGTGAAGTCATCAGGTGCTGGACTCTTGTTGTTGGGAGATTTGTGATTATTGGTTCCACTTCCTGGCTGGTTATGTGTTCAGGTTTTCTATTTTTTCCCATTTCAGTTTTGGTAGTTTAGACAACTCTAGGAATGCCTCCATTTCTTTCAGATTGCCTAATTGTTGACGTAGAACTGCTCATTATATGTTCTTATAATTGTGTTTCTTCAGTGTTTGTATTTCTTTGTTGTTGGTCAAATACAATTCATTATTATATTTATTTAGTTCCTTTCTTTTCTGTTTTTGATAAGTCTGGCAGGGGTTTATCAATTTTATGGATTCTTTCCACAACTAGCTCCTTGTTTCATTTATCTGTTCTACCGTACTTTGATTTCTATTTCATTGTCTTATGCTCTGATTTTTATTAGTTCTTTTCATCTGCCATGTTTAGGCTTCTTTGCTGTTCTTCTTCCAGCTCCTTTGGGTGTAAGGATAGGTTGTGTATTTGAGACTCTTCTAGTTTTTTTGTGAAAGCCTTGTATTACTATATGCTTCCCTCTCAGGCCCACCGTTGCTGCATCCCAAACGTTTTAAACCATTGTTTTCTTTTTTTTTTTTTAATTTTCATTTGTTTACATGATTTTTTTTCAGTTCTTGTTTAATTTCCTGGTTGACCCATTCATTCTTTAGTAGGAAGCTCTTTAGCCTCCATGTATGTGAGTTCTTTCCATATATGTGAGTTCCTTTCATGATTAAGTTAAAAATTCACACAGCACTGGGGTCTAAGGATACGTGAGGAATAATACCAGTCTTTGGTACTGGTTGAAATGTGATTGTGACCCAGTATGTAATCTATTGTCGGGATGGGGAATGTTCTATGTGTACTCAAGAAAAATGTCTTTTTTTTTTTTTTTTTTTTTTTTTTGCTTGACCATGGAATGTTCTGAATATATATGTGAAGTCCACTTGGTGCCCTGTGTCATTCAAAACACTTGTTTCCTGGTTGATTTTCTGCTTAAATGATAGGTCAATTCCTGTAAGTGGGGTGTTCAAGTCCCCTACTACTATTGTATTACTGTTGCTGTGTTTCTTTAATTTTGTTATATTTTGCTTATATAATTGGCTGCTCCTGTATTAGCAACACAAATATTTATCATTATTAGATCTTGTTTGATAGAGCCTTTAATATGATATAGTAGCCTTCTTCATCTCTTATGACAGTCTTTGGTTTAAAATCTAATTTTTTAAAAAGATTTTATTTATTTATTTGACAGAGATCACAAGAAGACAGAGAGGCAGGAGAGAGAGAGAGGGAAGCAGGCTCACTGCTGAGCAGAGAGCCCGATGTGGGGCTCGAGCGCAGGACCCTGGGATCATGACCTGAGCCGAAGGCAAAGGTTTTAACCCACTGAGCCACCCAGGTGCCCATAAAATCTAATTTGTCTGATAAGGGTTGCTATGCCAGTTTTCTTTTGATGTCCATTAGCATGATAACTATTTTTCCAAAACCCTCACTTTCTGTCTGGGGGTATCTTTAGGTCTACACTGATTCTCTTTAGATAATATTATGGATGGGTCTTGGCCTTTTCATCCAATCCTATGCCCTGTACCTTTTGATTGTCCATTTATTTCATTTTCATTCAGAGTAACTATGAAAAGATAGGAAGTTAGTGCCATTATATTTTTTGTGTGTTTGTGTGACTTTTCTTTATCCCCCAAGACTTTCCATATATGATTTTAAGCTCCATATTCTCTGCTGTGCAGGAGCTTTTGATTTTGATGAAGTCCCAAAAGTTCATCTTCGCATTTGTTTCCTTTGCCTTTGGAGACATATGTTGAAAGAAGTTCCTGTGGCTGATATCGAAGAGATTACTGCCTATGTTCTCCTCTAGGATTCTGATGGATTCCTGTCTCACATGAGGTCTTTTTATTTTTCAAATTTTTTTCATTTATTTATTTTCAGCATAACAGTATCATTATTTTTTCACCACACCCAGTGCTCCATGCAATCTGTGCCCTCTATAATACCCACCTATAAATGAAACCTAAAAGTCCAAAATCCAAAAAAAAAAAAAAAGAAAAAAAAAAGGGAAGTTACTCAGCCAGGTGAAAAGAACAGAAAGAATATTATGGGACATGTAGGGAAAACAGAGCAATACGCCACATATCCTGAGTGTATCCTTTGGTTTGTTAGAAAAAGCTCCACCTCAAAATTGTATAGATGGAAAATCTTCCATAAATATACATATGAAATATATATAAATAATACATACAATATACAGTATTATATAATACATATGAAATAATATGGTCCCTGCTGGCACTTCTATATTTTACAAATTTACAGATTTCCATATATATATAATCTTGTAACATATATATGTATACATATATATATATTTTATATATATGTGCACACGTATATACACAAAAATAAAATTAAATATACAGAAAGGATAGAATGTATCCATGAAGATGAAAATTTAGAAAGACTTGAAGAAAACAAAACAAAACAAAAACAACTAAAAAACTTAACATACAAAAACAAAAAGTGGAAGAGAAAGAGGGAGAGGAAGAGAAGAGAGTATGATTAGGCAGTTAAAGCAAAGAGAATACTACACTAGATTCTAGGTGTATTTTGGTCTGTTAGAAGAAACTGCACTCCAAACTTATAAAGAAAGAGAAACTTAAATATTTACAAAAAGAAAATTAAATATAATGGAAGGATAGAAAGTTAAGTACAAAAGTGAAAGTTAAGATTAAAGAATTGTGGATAAAATAAATTGGTTGACAAGAAGAGAGACCAAAAATTTAAAACTGAAAGACAAAACTGTGAATGGATAAAGAAGATGTGGTCCATAATATACAATGGAATATTACTCAGCCATCAGAAATGATGAATACTCATCTTTTGGATCAGTGTGGATGGGACTGGAGGAGATTATGCTGAATGAACTAAGTCAAGCAGAGAAAGTCAATTATCATATGGTTTCAATTACTTGTGGAACATAAGGAATAACATGGAAGACATCAGCAGAGAAAAGGAAAAGTGAATTGGGCGAAATGAGAGGGGGAGTTGAACCATGAGAGACTGAGAAACAAACTGAGGGATTTGGAGGGGAGGGCGTGGGGGGGATGCGTGAATCTGGTGGTAGGTATTAAGGAGGGCATGTATTGCACGGAGCACTGGCTGTTGTACATAAACAATGAATCTTGGAACACTGCCTCAAAAACTAATGATATATTTGATGGTGACTAAGAACACAATGAAAAATATTTTTATTTTTAAAGCCAAGGGAAAAAAAAAAACCCATGAATTCTATATGCCATATTCCCCTAGCACTGGGGTTTGGGCATTCTCAGTGATCAGTAAACTTGGTGGTGTGTTCTTGCTGATCCTCTGGGTAAGGAGCCTGTTGCCTTGATTCTGTGGCATTTTTGCCCCAGGGCAGAATTGCACTGCACTTGCCTAGGTGTCAAGCTCAGTAATCTACTCCAGTTTGCTCCAGCTTTTGTTCCCTGAAGGTTCTCTGTGCCTCCTTAGAGGAGGAGAATGAAAAAGGCAGCCTCGCAAAGTCCAGGCTGGGATCCAAGAGTCTGAGGCCCCATTCCTCAGTGCACCCTCAGGGAAAAGCAGTGAATCGTTCCTGGCTCCCTGGTATCTGTCTGCTCTGTGTGCTAACCCAGCCTATGACTAGCATTTGTATCTCAGGGCGGAACCCTGTTCGAGTCTCCACAGGGCACACCCAGGCCGCTCCTTCTGGGAGGAGAGGGGATGTTGCCTGTGTGCTGTTGCTGGGTCCCTGCTGGCACTGTGTGCTGTTGCTGGGTCCCATGGCTTATGGCAGCCTGGAGCTGAGAGTCCACACTGGGGCTTGATGATTCCAGCAAGAGTCCCCGCTTCAATGCCTGGGAGCTCTGCCACACTCGGCAACTCTGTTATTTCTGTGACCTTGGGCATCTCGAGATGACACTGTCCCACCTAGGATTCTGCCCTGCTTCACCACCTGGGTACCGTTCAAGCAGGAATGACCCTCATCAGAGCAAACTTCTAAAAGTCCTTACTTTGCAGTCCTCTACTATATCATTTTCTGGTACCTCCCTGCAGTTTATCTTCCCATATATCAACGCGAATTCACTTCTCCACATGTCCTATCTTGTAGAAAGAGGTCGCTTTTATATTTCTAGAGTTGCAGCTGCTCTTTTCTTACATCTCTGGGTGAGTTCACAGGCGTTCAGAATGATTTGATAACTGCCTAACTGAATTCCTGTGACCTGATGAAATGAAGGTCTCCTATTTCTCCACCATCTTAGAGTCTCTGGGAGTACATCTTAAATTGTATACATATATACATATATGTAGACATATAGAGATACATGACAAACAAAAGTGAACAAAGTGTTTATTCTAGCCTGTAATACATCATATGCTTTAATCTACTTCATTTGTTTTTGGTGCCGTGTGCAGCCCATGAAAATTCCCCACAATAGAAAAACGATTAAATTATTGGCAACATTTAACATTAAATAATTTAAAAAGCTGAAGCAAGCTATAATTTGTAACTTAAAAAGAGCAGAGTACCTTGTTAAGAGGAAAAATACTGTCAATGAATTTAAATATTACACTGTTTGTTGAAAAACACAGATCAAATGGATGCACAAGCCAAAAATTGAACAAGTCCTTCTTTTGTCACAATACATTTCTGAGCTTTCAGAATGTTTACAATCGAGACATAAAGGTATACAGCAAAAATTTATTGAGCATTTACTGTCTGTGCCAGTTGCTGACTCAAACTTTACATGTATTATTATTTCCTTAATCCCCCAAACCTGAGATGGTATAACCAACCACCTTATAGTGTAGAAATGGAGGCTCAGAGACTCACAGTAAATTGCCTGAGGTTGGAATAAAGACATGGACAGAGGTGGAAGTCAAACCCTATGTCTCAGACAATAGAGTTCATCATTTGCCTTTAAGGCTGTGCTGCCTCACAGAGAGAAGACTGGAGGATGTGTGCCAGTTAGGAAGGGCCAGATGTTACTGTGAGTAACCTGTAACCCTGTGCCTTAGCAGCTTCTATTAGGGAAGTATGTTTCTATCACCTGCCACATGTCCACACGCTCTTCATGGGGCCAGGATAAAAGAGCACCCACCATAGGTAATTGCCAGGTGCTATATGAGATGGACGGAGCAGGAGCCAGACTCAGTCCCAGGTGTTCTGTTCGAGATGGCACGTCTCACTGCCTCGCACATCTTACTGGTCAGAGCATGTCTACAGGACTGCATCCAACTTCCTGAGTCAGAGGACAGCTTGGCATCCTTTCTGGAGCCACTTGGGGCCACCACATGGTGCCAGTCCATCTGGGGTACTGTGCAGGGTTGGAGGGACGTGGGATATTGGTAGCAAATGACAGGAGGCCTATGTCAGGATGGGTTTGTGTTCTCCTTCATCACATAGGATTTATAGGGTTCAGTCTATTAGGCATAATTTTGAGACCATATAGTGTTCTCACCACATTTCCAGGATATTCTCAGCCAAAGACATATTTGATTACAATTGTATCATGCTCATATCATTCAGTTCCAATGTAGCTCTTTTTTTCTATTTCTTTACTCCTATATCATTGTTAGAGGTACTTCTCTCTTTCTAAACATATGGGAATTTCTGGTTAGTTTTATATCAGTGATTTCTAGCACATTATGTTACCACAAAATGTTCTGTGTGATTTCATGCCTCTGAAACAGATTGAAATTACCCTTATGGCCAAAGTAAATCGGGAGCATTTTTGTAATGGTCTCTGTGCCTAAAATCAATGTGTCCTCCGCAGTGGATGTGGATGTGGACAGATGTATGGAGACAGCTGTGGGATTCAGATGGTTTGCCATCAAGACCTGTATTTCGTGGATGCTCTGTAGACTGCATTGAGTTGCTGAGAGAGGGCTGGAACCTCCTACTCTGGTTGTGTAATTGCTTGTTGTTGCAGTTTGGTCCTGCTTTGCTTTCTACATTGTTCACCTCGTGGTTCTCGGACAGGAGTTTGGAACGGAAGGAGAGAGCATCCAGAAGAGGGAACAGGGACCTGGGTTGAAGGGAGCAGAAAACAAGAAGTCTCCCAAGGGTGGCTCATTTATTATTATTATTATCATCATTATTGTTATTATGTCCCATTAACCAACATATACTACATCATTAGTTTCTGATGCAGTGTTAAAAGTTTCATTAGTTGAATGTAACACCCAGTGTTTATCACCACACCTGCCCTCCTCAGGACCGATCACCCAATTACCCTTTCACCTCATCCCTTCCCTCTTGTAACCGTCTGTGGGCTTTTTTTTTTTTTTTTAATGTTTAAGGAACATTTGCTTATCATTTCCTATAAACTATCTATTCGTTTATTTTTCCTATTTTCCTACCAAGTTTGGTCTTTTTCTTCTTTGAGAGTTCTGGATATGTTAGATATATATTAGATCTCTGTGGTAGAAGTTGCAAATATTTTCACTCTGTACCTCATTGGTAATATCTGATCCCCATTATCCAGCCTGGAGCTAATTTCTGAAGAAGAGCTCCTTCTCCAAATAAGCCAAACATGGGCAGAAGGAAACTGAATTCTTGTTTCTTGGGTGTCAGGCACGTTCTGGGTGCTTTGTGAACATTCTCTCACTTATCGCTTCTGAAATATCTTTCAATATTATTTCTTACCTGAAAACTATAGGGCTAACGTGTTATAGATTTCATTGTTTCTCAGCTTTTATAAAGGTGATATGGTACATAAAACCATGGAGCTGCATCTTGAAATCATACCAGTAAATATTTCTGCATTGAAATATATGAATATGTCTACTGATTAGGATAAAGACTACACAGAGTTTCACTTCCTGATAGGTCAGGTTTTGCATCAAATGAAATATGAGAAGCAGTTTTATTTTTCAGAGCTTCTCCAATTTTGGAATGGGGGATAGGAGATGTCGGAGCTCTATCACCCTTACATTATAGGCAGGGGAAAGGAGTTCTGGTGTTTTATAACCGAATACATCCTCCGACTTTTACCCTTTTCTTCTTTTTCTCTTTGTTTTGTCAGGAAGGGAGGAGGGAGCAAGCTGGAGAGTTTGAGGATTCAAGTGAGTACCAGGAAAAGTGCGGCATCTCTCCACTTCTCTTCTCTCCACCTTCTTGCAGCTAGGGTGAGACTGAGATGGGCAGCCCTTCAGCAGCCCAATATTGGGAAGCCCAATATTCTTCATAACGAAAATTTAACCAACATCCTTTAGAAACTTGTTCAACATCTGTTTGGAGAAAAAGCTGCTTGCTGAGTGGGGAAGGATTAAAAAGAAAGAGGTGACAGTGTGCAGCCTCATCCCTAGAGTGCCAAGCAAAGCACCTCTGGCCCAAAACTCGCATGCCCCTCTCAGTCAGAAGCAAAGCCCTGCAGTTGGTCTGATCTACTTTGCTCAGGTAGGTGGTTAGCAACATCCTCCTTTGACTCCTGTGTCCTTTATGGGTTTCTTAGACAATATTCCAAATTACTTCCAGCCACACACTCTCCGTCTCTCCAAGAATTATAATCCTGCAATTTTCTTTGTCTTATTACATTTCTGGTTCCCTGAAAAGATTATCCCCCAGACAAATATGGTACATGCCCTGGTCTGTAATGAAATATTTTGCCAGAGGGCTTGTTTTGATTCTTTAACTCCACTTATCAGGCTGCATGGGGCCTCCATAAGGACTGAGTTTTATGGTTTTTATATTCTGGTTTTTCACGACCTGTCTCCTTTCTCCATCAAAAAGAAACTACCTTGTCTCCTTGTGCCTTAGTGCACTACTGAAAATCTAGTAAATGAGGAGTGACTGGATTCATGATCCGTCTCTCCCACAGTTGCAGTCTTTGAATGATACCTTAGGTCAAAAGTGCTCTAATGACAAGCAGGTATTTTAGACCATAGCGTGGAGGTAGAGGGACTGTGAACTGAGGTCTTTTACTTTCATAATGAGCACACCACACTCTGCTCAGTCTCTCAGTTAGGGGTCCAATCCTTGATGTATTTTGGCTCAGTTCATGAACTTTAAGTTGTCAGACTGAGCCCCATGTCAGTGCCAGGCTCCCCATGCAGTGGGGAGCCTGCTTGAGATTCTCTCTTCTCTGACTCTTTCTCTTCCTCTGCCTTCCCCTCCAAACTCGTGTTCTCTCTCCCTTGTTCTCTCTCCCTCTCTCAAAGATTTTAAAATGGGAAAAGGACAGCAAATATACAGAAAACTTCAATCTGGGGCAACTGGATGGCTCAGTGGGTTAAGCCTCTGCCTTCAGCTTGGGTCATGATCTCAGAGTCCTGGGATCGAGACCCACATCAGGCTCTTTGCTCAACAGGGAGCCTGCTTCCCCTGCTCTTTCTCTGCCAGCCCCTCTGCCTACTTGTGGTATCTCTCTCTCTCTCAAATAAATACATTTTCTTTTAAAAAAAAAAAAGAAACATTTTGGGGCGCCTGGGTGGTTTAGTTGTTAAGCATCTCCCTTTGGCTCAGGTCATGGCTCAGATCACACCCCACATCAGGCTCCCTGCTCAGTGAGAAGCCTGCTTCTCCCTTTCCCACTGCCCCTGCTTGTGTTCCCACTCTCACTGTCTCTCTCTGAAAAAAAAACAAACAAAAATCTTAAAAAAAAATCCAATCTTATTAGTAATGAAAGGACAAATAAGATTAAAGTGATTTCACTTTTCACATTGGCAAAGGCTTAAAACCTCATAACACCCAGTGTTACTTGCTCCTTTACTGTCTAAAAGGGTTTTTGTAATTTTGGTGTTATTTCTTCCATAAATATTTGATAGGATTTGCCAGTAAAACTACTTGGATCTAGGACTTTCTTTCTGGTAAAGTTGTTAATAATTATTTCAATTATTATAATAGATATAGAATCATTCAGATTTTTGTTTTATTTTGTGGTGTTATATATATTTCTTAAAGATTTTACTTCTTTGATACAGAGAGAGAGAGAGATCACAAGTCGACAGGCAGGCAGAGGAGGAGGGGGAAGCAGGGAGCCCAATCTGGGCTCAATCCCAGGACCCTGAAATCATGACCAAAGCCGAAGTCAGAGGATTAACCCACTGGGCCACGTGGGTGCCACTAAGGTATATTTTTCAAGACATCTTTCCATTTTCGTCTACATTGTTGAATCTGTTGAATAAAACTGCTCATAGTATTGTCTTGTTATCTTTTTTTTTAAAGAAGTTTGATTTATGTATGTTAGAGAGAGATTGTGATAGATTGGTACAGGCGTAGAGGGAGAGAGAGAATCTCAAGCAGGTTCCTTCCTGAGCACAGAGCCCAACGTGGGGCCCGATTCCATGACCCTGAGACCATGACCTAAGCCAAAACTGCTGAGGCAAACACTTAATCAACTGAGCCACCCAGGTTCCCCTAACTTTTTTAAGTGTAACATATGTAGTGATAACTCTTTTTTTAAAATTTTATTTATTTATTTGACAGGCAGAGATCACAAGTAGGCAGAGAGGCAGGGGGAGAGAGAGAGGAGAAAGCAGGCTCCCCGCTGAGCAGAGAGTCAAATGCAGAGCTCAATCCCAGGACCCTGGGATCATGACCCGAGCCGAAGGCAGAGGCTTCAACCCACTGAACCACCCAGTTGCCTCTGTAATGATAACTCTCTTTTCATTTCTCATATTGGCACACAAAAATTTTATATTATAGGATGATCATCCAGGTGTTTTGTAAAGAATTAAAAAGAAAACAAAAACAAGCCTCCAACAATTAAAGATTAGTAAACTAAAAAACTTTATCATCTTGACAGAAGGAACTACTACATGGCCCTTAAAATTATACGAAAACTCTGATGAAATAATACTGCATGCTTATAGGGATAACTAAAGTTTGAAAGATTCATAATAACAAGTGTTGTTGAGGGTATGGAGCGAATAGAACTTTTTAATTAATTAAATTTTATTTTAAATTCTGGTTAGTTAACATAAAGTATAATATTAGTTTCAAGTGTAGGATTTAGTGATTCAGCACACAGTACAAAATCCAGTGCTCATCAATGATTTCTCATGAGTGAAATCATGTGATATTTGTCGTTCTCTGACTTATTTTGCTCAGCATAATTATGCAATTGGAACTTTTATTCAATTTTATTCAGCTTCCACTGAGGTAGGAGTATATGTTAGGCATTAAAAAACTGTGTGGTAATAACTTAATCAAACTTAAACTATATACACCATTATGATTCTGCATCTCTACTCCTGAATATATACCAATCATAAAATCTCTGCAAGTATTCAGCAACAGACATGTACTATCATATGTATAGCAACTTTATTCATGTTATCCCAGATTGGAAACAATTCCATTCTCTCACCAAAGTAGAGTGAAGTACATTTTAGGTATGTTCAAAGAATGGGATTCTACAAAATGATGAAGAATGAACTATTGGTACAGATACAGACAATGACATGTATAAATCTCACAGGCATTCTTTGAAGAGAAGTGAGATACAAAGATGCACAGACTGTATGACTCCATTTGTATAAGTGAGAAGGCAAAATTGATCTATGGTTTTAGAAGTCAGAATAATGGTTAATGATGGCAAGAGAGATAAAGGTAAAACTTAAGACCAGTTAGCGGTAAAGGCAAATTAACTATAGGAAAGAGAAAGTAAGAAAGCAATCCCATTTATAAATGGATCAAAAAAATAAAATACCTAGAGTCTAATTAATCAAGGAGGCAAAGACCTGTATACTGAAAAGTACCAGAAACTGCTGAAAGAAATCGAAGAAGACGCAAACAAATGGAAACATACTTCATGCTCATGCGTTGGAAGAATTACCATGATTGAAATGCCCATACTACCCAAAACAATCTATAGATTCAGTGCAATTCCTATGAAAATTCTAATGGTGTGTCATGCATCCTCTTTACTGGATGAGAGCAGCGGTCTTGGTGTCAGCATTCTGCTCTAAACCACATGAACCCTCACGTGGTCCTGCAACCACTTTGCAGGACTGGCTGGCAAGTGTGGCAAGACCCTCCCTCTGACCAATAGTGCAGATTGACACCGTAGGAGTCCCCAAAAGGCTCAGACATGGATGGGCTAAAAGCAGGGTTCAGATGGAAACATGCTAAACTAATGGGGAAGAGTATGCAGAATTTGCATCAATATTTAAGTTAAAGGTTGAGAGTTCCATTATGTTTCAGGCCAAGGGAAGCTGCTAGAGTCAAGACCTAGAGCTTGGGGAGGATTAAATATTCACCCACCTCTCTGAGCGGAGGCAGTGAGGTGAGAAACTCTGGGGAGTGTGCGAGTGTTGTATTCCTCATCATGGAGTGCACATTCTTCATGTCTGGGGCCCATGACAGAGCCAGGTCCCAGGTATCTGGCTCCCTGCGACAGTTTTCCTGCAGGCCACAGGTAGATGGGAGCCTTCAAAACCCGAGCCCTGAGGGCCTGGGTTTCCTGGCCTGGGCAGCTGCTCAGAAACCAAGCAAGAGCCATCGATCCTGCAGGAACCACATCGGGCCCATGGAGGGGGAGAACGACCTGAGCGAACATCCTGAGGTGGCTGAATCAGCTGTGGGGAGCAGCCCGGACCCGACTTAAAGGGAGGTAAGGAGGACACAGAGGTCCATCCTTGTGTCTGTGCGCATTAAGGCAGGTACAGGGATGCCTTGGACCTAGGGTGGAAGGAGGCCCAGGGGACTTACATATGCATTTACACGGTGTGGTCAGCAGAGGGCAGTGTGGCCTGACGTGTGTGTGTGTGTGTGTGTGTGTGTGTGTGTGTGTATGTGTGTGTCTGTGCGCACACGAATGGGCTGGCTTACCTCCTGCTCACAGCAACCCCATTAATTTAGGAATCTGAGACCCTCTTTTATAGAGACAGGAACAAGCATAAGGAGATTAAATAAGTTGCCTGATCACAAAGCTCTAATGTGATAGAGCCAGAATCGAATCTGAGCAGACTGGCTCTAGAGTATGCATTCATTGATTCCCTGTGTGCTGAGTGCTTACTGTGTACAGGCCCTGTGCTCTACTGGTGATACCAATAATATCAACAGAGTTAATCCCCAGCATATATTGAATGCCCACAGAACTCTATCTACAGTAATAGTGAAAATGGTGATGACAGGCGTACGTGGGTGGCTCAGTCAGTTAAGCATCTGCCTTTAACTCACATCATGATCTCAGAGTCATGAGACTGGGCCCTGTATCCATCTCCCTGCTCAGCAAGGAGTCTGATTCTCGCTTTCATTCTTCCTTAAACAAATACTATACATCAAACACTGTCCTAAGCACTTCACAAAATTATCTCCTTTAATCCTCAAAACCACCATATTCATCATTCTCATTTATAGACTAGAAACCCAAAGCACAGGGTGTAAGCAACACAGCTGGGTTCACACAGCCAGTAAGAGGCTGAGCAAGGATTCAGACCCAAGCAGCCTGGCCCCAGAGTCTGCAGCACACTGTCCTCCTACACTCTGCTATGCAGTCACAATTGTCAGCCAAAACTAAGAACCATCTCTGGATCTTGTGACGCTTAACTAACAGAAGTCACGTCCCTGGCAAATAGTAAGGCTGTAAGAAATGAAAATCATCACCATCAATCTCCAGGATGCTAGTCTTTCAATTCACAAAGAGAAGAAAAATACATTTCTACTTTTATTGTTCTACATGTATGGAAAAAGGCTTCCCCTAAATTACTCTCCTTGGTTCTTAGAACACTCCTAGGATACACTGTTTTTTCTTTCTTTTTTGAAAGATTTTATTATTTATTTACTTATTTGTCAGAGAGAGAATGGGAGAGCATAAGCAAAGAGAACACTAGTAGAGGGAGAAGCAGGCCACCTGCTGAGCATGGAGCCCATGGCAGGGCTGCATCCCAGGACTCATGGATCATGAGTTGCACCATAGGCACACACTTATTAACCAACTGAGCCACTGAGATGTCCCAATCCACTGTTTTTCTTCTAATAAGGTTAGCATATAGAACTCAGCATGTCCCAGGTATTTTTCTGTGTGCCTTATGCCTGCATTTAATCTTAAAATCACTCAGTCCTATAGCTCAGTGAGGTAAGTAGTAGTACTATCTCTATATTACTGGTCCAGATAAGGTAAGTAATGTGCCCAGGGTGACAGAGCTAGCACATAGTGGTGCGGGGATGAAACTCAGAGAGTCTGGTTTCAGACTCTGAGCTTTCTAGACCTCTACTCTGAGGGCGTCTGTGTTGGAGGCAATTCTGGCTCACAAACCTTGTGATGAGTAACAGAGACAGTAAGTACCAGAGCCAGAAGGCAAGCCCAGGCCTGTCTACTACCACTGTCTCTAGTAGTTGATTTCTCTGACTTCCGAGTGGCCTGATGGACATCAACTTGAGTTGGGGCGTAGAAGACATAGGCTCTAGTCCTGCCAATAAAACAACTGGTCAACAACAGGGAGATCTTGAACTTATCCCTTTGCCGCCAACCTTCATCTAAAAATTAGGGAGTCATGCTCACTCGATCTTTAATGTCCTCTAATTCTAAGCAACTGTTTTCCAGGATGAACGGCAATTGTGCTTGAACGAAAGAATGCAGCATGTTTCTTATAGCTCAATGTCAATCCCACCCCCACCCCTGTAGAAAATCCTTTTTTTGACCCGAAACAAATCCTACAGGTGCCATGAAGTGCAGCTCAAATGCACAGCAGCCAGAAACACAGCCACTTCTCTGGAGGCCTCTCAAGCTTCTAGTCCCTTTCCCTCACCCTTACTGGTAAGAACCGTGCACACGCTACTCTGTGCTCCTGAAATACTGAGTTTGTGCCTCTAGTATAACGATTCCTACATTCACTGACAGCAGTAGCATGTGTGCATGTGTGTACCTATGTGCGTGTCCTTAAGAGCACAGACTGTACTCCATGTATCTATGCTTGGAAAGTTACATTATGTGGATCATATACATAAGTGCCAATACCTGACCATTTTGTCCTACAATGATGACAATTTAATATGGCGCAACCTAACACACGCTCATTAAATATAAGCATATTTCCTACTGTGCAACAGGGCATCACTGAGAAAACTTGTGATCTACAAAAGGGGCCAGTAAGCTTCTTTATAAGGGGACCACATGGTCAATACTTTGGACTTTACTTGCTAAAGATTCTCTGTCCCAAGGATTCCACTTTGCCATTGGTGTTATCAAAGAAGCCCTAAACCATCTGTTAATGAATGAGTATGGCAGTATTCCAGTAAAATCCCATTTTTAAAAAAACAGGCTGAGGGCACCTGGGTGGCTCACCAGGATAAGTGTCTGACGTTGGTTCAGATCATGATATTCCAAGATCTGGACTCATTTTTCTCAACTAAATTTTTTGTCATATTCATAAAATTCAGAGTTAACTTTCAGGGGACACGATCTAAGATCGCTGTCGAAATTGAGTGGACCCTCCTTGATAATTATAGTCACGATTTGTTGCTAAACTGCCAGACAGACCTATTTGTTTCATAGCACCAGGTGGTATTGTTAGTCTACTTCTATCCAGGAATGTTAAACAGTACCCAAATAGAGGCAGTCACATGGGTGATAAGATCATCACCATCTAGTGATTCTCTTGCTACCAAAGAACTGATCTAGAACTGGAAGGAACTGTCTATTTCATCTCACTCGTTCAGCTTGTACTGAATGCTTGCCACAATGCCACCCACAGGGCTAGGTACCAGGAGATAGCAGAGCCCCGACTCTCATTCCAGCTTGGAAAATTTTAAATTGCTTATTATCTAACAGATCTAATTCAGTGGTTCTCAACCAGGGTGATTTTATGTCCAAAGGATATCTGCAACGTCTAGAGACACCATTGGACACCGTAAGGGAAATCCTATTGACGTCTACTGAGTCGAGGCCACGGGTGCTTCTAGACATTCTGTGATGCACAGAACAGCTTCCACAATGAGAATTATCCGACCCAGAATGCCAAGAGCCAAGACTATACCTACTGGGACACTTGATCTAACTTCATCTCCCCATTTTACAGACAAAAAAACTGGGGCCAATGTCAATGATATACTCAAGATCATCAATTCTTCAGCAGAGTCTATATGTCCTGGTTCTATTCTGCGTGCAAGAGATCTTCAGTTTCCTTTTTGTGAACTGAAATTGGGGACTAATTTTTCCATGTTTGTCCTTTCCTCAAAGCAATGAGTTCTGCAGTGCCATCCTGGTGGAAAGCAGCTTTAGACAGCAACAGAAAAGCATTCACGTTTGATCTGCATGTTTCACTGCAGGAGACGGGCTCTACACTTGAGTGACACAGATACTTTGGCATGGTTGCATATGGCTTCTGGATTTTATTTGAAAGGAAGGATGCTGTGAAGAAAAGCTTAGACTCATGAAGTTCCATTTATTATTTCTTTTTCTTATTCATCACAGGATCAAAAACCTGGAGTGGACATACAGTGAATATGCAAGAAGATATGGGATATATCCTTGCTCTACATTTTAGCATTCCTCCTCCTCAGCCCCATCATATATCCCAGCAGGTCAGCATTTGTTCTGATTTGGGGGTAGACAGGGTAGAAGGAAGCAAGGGCTGAGTTTAGAGGTAAGGGAAGTTGAAAGCTAATCCATGGTCTATATCGAACCATGACCTACTCCATGGAAAGGGGGAGTCTGCTTCTCCTTCTCTCCTTGGTGGACTGAAACCAAGAATCATAAGCAAGAATCCTTTTTGTCCTAGATGCCTGGTAAAGAGCTCAGCTCTGTCCTTTGTGGGATCAGTGGCTGGTGTGATTAATGATTCCTTCTGGGAAATTCAGCTGTGCCATTATCACAGTGAGAAGGATCACCAAGTCCCAGAAAGCTTCTGAGTGAGTTCCACGTGGGCTATGCCCCCAGGGGGATCCTTGAACCATTCCTGGAAATCGGAGGCTCTGGACCACTGAGGACAAATCAAGTCTGATTGGTAATGTATTCAGACTCTCTTGTAGTCACTGAAATCTGTATAGAAACAAAATGGCTCTCATGACTTGATGTCAGAATGGGAACCCACAAATGACAAGGCAAGAAACAATGCTTAATGTCCATTTAGCACTTAACGCTATGTTCTGAGATAACAAACACACATGCACTATCTCTTCTTTACAGCAACTCTAGGAAGAAGACAGCATAATAACTCCCACTGTCTATATAAGAAAACCGAGGACCCAGAAATGAGGTCTTCTTCTCAAGGTCATACAGTGACGTGGCAGAGTGTGAACTTGGAATCACATCTGCCTGATGACAAAAAATGCTGCACTCTCATTTGAGGGCTGGAGGCAGGTAGAATCTCACAGACAAAAATAAGGCTTCTCTCTTGATTTTGTAACTAGGATGTTGGTCCCTTATTCCAATACACACATATACCCCTTGAAAAGAGACAGCAGTCCTAACAAATCAGGACTTTAGGAAGCTAAATCCTGAGTTTTACTGACCAAAGCAGAACTGGCAGAATCTATTGCTCTGATCCCATCTGATCTGAATGCACTGCTCTGTGAATATGGGACCCGGCACCATAGGCCTGTGTGACTGGCAGTTCCAGGCTGCATGCTCTTGGCATCCATGCTGGGCACTGTACTACATCATTTTCCCTCCCATGCAGGAGTCTTCTTCCCCAGTGGGCCTGTGCCTTCTTAAGGACCCAGATCCTTTCACTCCTGCTTCAAACCCTCTGCACTGGCTGCCATGATCCCTCAGAGAAGATCCTCCTCCTCTGGAGTCTCTCTGTCTCTACTGGCTCCTCCTCCAACCTCTCTTCTGGAATGATCTGACAATGCAAATTAAACGAGGTCACTCCAACTTAAAAGTCCCTCAGGGACCCACTGTCTTTCAGCACAACATCCAAAGTCCTTCCTAAACTCATCCCTCACCCTTCCCTCGCCCACTTCTGGCTCTCTGCAGGTAGCCACGCCCGGTTACCTGCAGCTTCACAGCGGGTTCTTACTCCCCAGTTTTTACTCATGCTCTTCACAACACCTGCAATGTCTTTTCCTCCCCTTATTCGCCTAACACTATGGCCTTCGCAGAATTACCTCACCTCTCTGAAACAGAAATGGGTAGAAGTGGGTTGTTCTGGGAGCTAGTAAAAAAGAGTAAGAAAATGGAATGAGGTAAAACATTTCTTGACATGTTCCAGGCATTTTTTATGTACCATTCCATCTAATCATCATCAACAACCCTAAGGAACAGCCCGAATTGCTTTCCTGTCACAGGGTTATTAGGTCCCGAGTGTCACACAGGTAGAAGGTGATGGAGTCCAGGTAGCCAGGACCCAACAGCTCCAACAGAAAAACCCTCCCCACAAGACCTGGCCCCTGGGAGCTACCAAGGCTACATAATTTATGTAGCCTGGCCCAGAAGGGGTCACCCACGCATGAGATCACGAAGCTCATGAGTAAGTGGCATCATGGAAAACACAGGGCCTGGAAGGGGCCAAATGGAGCATCTCATGCTTCATGCTCTTTATACCGGAAGAACTTTCCTATGATAATATTAACCACAATGTTGAGTAATAATAAAAATACCATTTCTACACGGCTCCCCATAGGCCATCTTCTCTGTGAATTTACATATGTATACATTTTTTTTATTTAATCCATAAAACAGTCCATTTTACAGACGAGAAAACCGAGGATAGAGAGGTCAAAAAACATGCCTAAGGAAGCACAGGAGCACAGGGTAGAAATAGGGTGATAGTCTAAGGCTATTTGACTCAAAGCCTGTTCTCGGAAAACGCAGGCTATCCTCCCTGTACACTCTTTCACATTATATGCCACCTTCCTCAATGAAGTTGCAATGGCCTTTATCTGTCGGTATAGGACCCACCAGGAGAGGCCGGCAGGCTGTCTCTCAAGGGACCCCGCTGGATTCATTCATTCCTTGTGCCTCACAAACCCAAGGACTGAGGACCCTACAGTCAGGGGTGTTCAGAGAGACTGAGGCTTACTGGCAAAACTTATGAAAGACAGGCACAATTGACAGAATGAACTCTCGATAAGTGTGTCCACTTACAATGATTATTGGAAAGGCCAAGAAGACCAGAGTGCCTCTGCTGCCATGAACAGCACATTCATTCCTTGTCTGGAGCCAAATGACAATCGTGTGCCCATGAAACAGACATTTGTGGAACCTCTGCACAGCAGTGAGCAAAAGCAAGTATAGCAACAAGGTGGTTAGGTGAGCACATCACCATCTAAACTATGCTGAGCTTCTGTGGGTTGTAGCTGACAGAAGATCACTTGCATTTATTGAAGTAGAAATGAGAGTTTCTTATATTAAAAAAATGGGGCTATCTCACAATATCCCTGGACAAGAATTAAACTGTGGTCTTGAGAGGGATAGAAGTTAAGAACAAGAAAAACAGAAACCATGAGATTCTCTTTCTCTCAAATATTATATACATATGTATGTGCATATAGTTAAATCTATCTATCTATCTATCTATCTATATATATACTCTGTAAATTTTAGTTGTTAGATATATAAATGACATATATTTTTATATATCTGTTTCTCCTAATTCCACTCTCTCCTCCCACAGTCTGTCAGATTACCTTTTCTCTATACATCAGCTTCACCCTTTTTTTGTGTAAGTCAGAATTCTTGCTTCACAGAAACTGGTTCTGACTAAATTTAACAGAAAAAGAATTTATTGGAAGGCTATTAGGAAGGCCAAAGAACAATACAAAAAAATAAAAATACAACAGGGATAAAGGGAAGCTCGACAGCCAGACACCACCAACATTCCACTGCAGACCAAGCCTGCTAAGGACGCCACTGCTGCCACTCCTGCGAAATCCTGTCTCAGCTTGTCCACCCTCCCCACGTGCTGGCACCAGATGCCACGTGAACACAGACTCTACATCACCCCTAGCATGCTTGGGAGCTTTTGTTATGGAAATATACAATTGCATATAATATACACACATACTGCGCACGCACACACACACACACACACACACACACACACTATATAAACATACAGATACATACATATACACACACCCAAATAGAGAGAACAGTATAAGGAACTCCCAAAACTAACTTAAATAATTCTCAGCTCACAGCCCATCCCCACAGCCCCCATCACATTTTGAAACAACTATCTTTATCCTATCATTGAACCCACGGCTACGTCAACACCTGTCTCCAGAACAGGCTTATACAACCATGGCATGACCCTCACCTTGGACCCCATCATTCTTTGCTGAGGGCGCTGTCCTGAGTATATTACGATGCTTAGCAGCACACCTGGTCTCCATACATGAGGTGCAGAGAGCCTCTTCCTCACTTGTGCTTATGACCACCGAATATGTCCTAGACATTGCCAAACATCTAGGGAGCAAAACTGCCCTTAATGGACACACACATAGATATGCCCGCAAAATTATACTCACTCTTTAAACATTTCAAAATAATTTCGCAATATCATGACATGTCAAGTCACAGTTCAAATTTAGCAGATTGGGGCGCCTGGGTGGCTCAGTGGGTTAAAGCCTGTGTCTTCGGCTCATGTCATGATCCCAGGATCCTGGGATCAAGCCCCGCATCTGGATCCCTGCACAGCGGGGCACCTGCTTACTCCTCTCTCTCTGCCTTGCCCCTACCTACTTGTGATCTCTGTCTAAATAAGTAAAATCATGGGGAAAATAAGAAATTTAGCTGATTATTTCATAAATAGTTTGACTCTCTGTATTTGTTAAATCCTGAGTGAGGATAAGACCCATACCTTGCAATTGGTTAACAAGTCTCTCAAGCCTCTCTTAATAACAGGCCTCATTTTCTCCCTCCTCTTTCTTTACCCTTGCAATTTATTTTCCTAAGGCAACAGGCCCTGTAAGGGTGCCTGGGTGGCTCAGTTTGGCAAAGCATCCGACTCTTGGTTTCAGCTCAGGTCCTGATCTCAGGGTCCTGGGATCCAAACTCTTGTTGGCAGAGAGCCCAATGTGAAGCTGGATCCCAGGACCCTGGGATCATGACCTGAGACAAAGGCAGAGCTATAACCCACTGAGTCCACCAGGTGCCCCTATTTATTTCTTGAATCAACCACCGACACCTATTACATGTCAGACATGGCCTGAGTGTTTTATTAACGTTAAATATGATTTCATCTTTACAATCATCTATGAAGTGGGATTATTATCACCCCCATTTCTTCCTTCAGGAAACTGAGACCTACAATGGTAGAGTAACACAGCTCCTAAGACGCAGAGCTAGGATCAGCTTGGGCCTGGGCATCATGTTTTAAATCACTATGATTAGTCTCCAAGAACCTACAAAAAGTCCAAGTCCTCACCCCAAACCTTGGTTTTCCCCACCCTACAGTCCCCACGTGGCCCGAGATTCAAGGACATTCTCTCAGTTCCTGTAACAGTACACATCCTTCCCTGCTCTCACTGAACACCTTCCCACATCCGCCTTTTATTTCTTAGCCTTCTGGTCTCAGCTTCAACACTACTCAGTAAAGGATAAACTCTAATGCACGCTGTAGTTTTCAGCACTCAATGCAAAAGAGTAATGATGAATTTCACGGATCATTATGTCCTTCCTGTCTTTTTCAACCAGTTGGTGAGTCCCTCACACATCCTGTCAGTCCTACTGATCATGCTTTCCAGTCACTGAAGGCCCACCACCCATCCAAAAGGCCATTACCCCCCCCACACACACATACACACTCACACACACCCCTATTTGGCCCTATCTCAGGTGCACAGTGGAGATCCTGACAACCCCTAGTGGAATGTAACTATTCAAGAGGGAGAACCGAAACTTCTCCCTCATCAAAACTGCAACTTACTTGCTTCATGTCGGGCTTTTAGCAGGACTTTTCGGCCAAGAAGGCCGAAAGTTCATGTGCCTGGTTCAGGCCGCATTCCCACTCCCCCTTTCTCACAACACACTTGAAATAATTAGCAGCTCCATAAATGAAGTCCTGCTCTGGGCTCCTCACAGATGGGAAACGAGGGGCGCAGGAGCTGACAGATACCTTTTGGCAATCCAGTGTATTCCTGAGACACAGGCTGCCTCCCAGCAAGGCCCAAGACCCCAAGGACACAGGGTCCTGACATCATGCCCCACAGGTACCTCTGCACAGAAGCATCTTCCCAGGGGCCGCTCAATCTGTCATCCTCTGCGTCGACCTTGAAGAGGATGTACAGGAGGTGAAAAAGAGTGTCCTCAGGCCAATGGCCATTGGTCTGGAGGTTCTGCACCCACTGGGGCAAGGTTGCGAGATCCGGAGATGCCATGCAAGCCCCGCACTCAGCAGAGGCAACTTGTTGACCCGCCCCCTGTCAGCTATCCTAACAACCCTCCCCCTCATTGGCGCCTGTGCCCACATGCTGATTGGACAGTTTCCCAGCTCCCTAGGCCTTTGGAAAGCATCACTGGAAAGCTCTTTGGACCCTGCCCACACAACCTGGGTCACCCAATATCTCTCTTTCCCCATTCCCACCTGGTAGGGCCTGGGTCACACCACCATCATTCTTCTCTGCTGCTGCTGTTTCTGAGTTTGGCCTCTCTGACTTCCACAAGCTTTAGAAGGCTGTAGAGAGTACAAACCCAGCTTTCTCCCATTGGAGTTGCTTTAGTGCCCTTTTCAAAACACAGTTGGGCTTATTTGTGGGGACTATTCCTGGGTTCCTTGTTCTGCTCTGTTCTTTTAAAAATAAATTTTTTTTGAAGATTTTATTTATTTACCCGACAGACAGAGATTACAAGTAGGCAGAGAGGCAGGCAGAGAGAGAGGAGGAAGCTGGCTCCCTGCTGAGGGGAGAGCCCAATGTGGGGCTCCATCACAGGACTCTGAGATCATGACCTGAGCCAAAGGCAGAGGCTTTAACCCACTGAGCCACCCAGGTGCCCCTGTTCTGCTCGGTTCCATGTTTCAGTCCTGCAAATAGCACACAGCCTTCCTTATTTTAACTACTAAGTTCTGAAACTCTGTAGACTGTGTTCACCCATTAGTATTATTTTCAAAATAGTTTTTGAAACTACTCTACTTCCTTTGTCCTTCCACATACATTTTGGAATATTTTTGTCTATTTCAACAAAAACAAACAAAGCTGACAGGACTTTGATAGGAACTGCATTAACTCTATCAGTCTGGGGAGAATTGACATCTTTACAATGCTTAGTCTTCCAAATCACGAGCATGGTGTATTTCTCCATTTATTTATATGTTTGACTTCCTGTATCAGTGCTAAATAGCTTTCAGCATGGGATGCCTGGACAGGCACTGTTAGATTTATCCCGAAGTACTTTCTTTGTACGAGTAATTGTGAATGTGTGTTTGATTGTGGAGCCCACATATTTATTGCTAGCATAGAGGAATACAAGTTACTTTACATAAGGTAAGAATTACTTTGTCGTACCCTCTTATGGCATAAGGCCTGAAATTAAGATTCTGTAATAAGGGCTGTCTTGACACCTGAAGATCAAGGAGGGACTCAAATGGCATCATGCACGTTCTCCTCTCCCTATCACAGGGGAGGTCTCTTAACCAAACACCCTTCTCATCACAGGGACCAGACTTAGAACCTACTGGTTTTTGGGGAGTAGTGTTCAGTTCTCTAGAAGCCCACTGAATTTTTCAAGGAAGCAACTCATACCCTCCCATGGGAACCAGGACTTGCCTGCCCTCTTGTTTCAACCAAGTCTTCCCTTCCAAGGCCCTGCTCCTTCTCTCTGTTCCCAAGTGCAATCTCTGTGCAGTCCTGCACCGTGTTTGGTATCCTCTCCCCTGAAGTGTAAGTATATGTGACTAGTAAACTGTTATTAATCACATGTAGCAGGTGTCAGGGGATCCCCAAACATCTGGAGCAGGTCTCCTCAGGCCTCATCAGGGACCTGAGGAGAAGGTGATTCAAACAAGTGGCATCACAAACAGGGTGTCCCCACATTAAATGAAGACATGGTGTCAGCTTGACCTGCTGCTTTGCTAAGTCACTGGCTTCAGGGGTGACAATGACGATCTGGGAGGGAACTGGCAATCACTGGCAAGCTGTGTTGGCTCATGTTCTATTCTCTCAAATGGAGGTCGCCATCCATTTCCAAAATAATACCCCATCCTTGCCAAAAAAGGTGAGAATGAATGAGAATTGACTATCTGGGGGAGAGGTGTCACCTATGTGGCCTGCATTGGTCTCCAAGGCTCCCCCCTGATGTTGTCAACTGCAGGACATGCTGACTGGTGTGCTTGAGTTCCAGGGACTGGGTGATGGCCCAGTGCTTGGGGCTGATGTACGGGTCTATGGGGGAAAGTGCACCTCAAGCACAGTCCTGGGGCTGACCCTCTGTGTTGTGGGTGCAAAGGAGGGAGACCGCGGCCCCAGGGAAATATAAGAATGGCTCCCTGGCTGCTTCCCGAGTCACTGTGTTTCAGGCATTGGGAGTGGCCTTGCCCGACTCCGAGCTGCCACTCCTCTCCCTGTAACCATGTGTCTTCCTGAGCCCTTAAGGTTTTCAGGTAGACATCCATGGCAGCCCAGGGCCCACCAGCTGAACAAAAACAGAAAAGTGGAGGGGGGGGCATTTGGTGTTCCACTTCTCTCGCAGTGCCAAACACCTCACCAGCACACTTGCCTTTCTCGTAGTGTTGTTGCTCCCCGGCTCGTCGATAGACTAATCTTGTGATTCAGGGGCTTGAGGCTCTGACTCTGGCCATGGACAGAATGATTTTCCTGGCTGTAGACTCGAACACTGGGAGATGGACTGGCATTCCCACAAGAAGAGGATGGCCATCTGTGGGCTGACCAAACCAGCTCCCTTTCCCCCTAAACATGCAGAACATGTGCGCCATGTGATTAGATGGGGACAGAAACAAAATCTCATGGCTTTGTGTGGTTAGAAATGAAAATCTATCCTGAGGAAATCTGTAGAGAGGGAAAAGGGGGGAAGGGAAACAATCTATACTGAGAGAAGGTAGGGCTGTAGCAGAAGATGGTTTTGCTTCATCAACGACTAGACTGTGGGTCTTGTGCCTTTCCACTGACCACCCCCTTGCCTAATCTGTTTGGCACAAGATCCTGATCCTCAGGATTATGGGGGAAACATACGGGGGACCCCTGTGGTACAGTGAGGGGATCAATTCCCACTTGACTTACACCAGGAGACTTGAAACCATACAACCATTGCCACAACGGAAGCTCCAAGGCTGATGATGCTGATTTGGGACACTCTGGAAAAAAAACCCGAGAAAGAGCAGCAGGGTAATGAGACATTCCCCCACCCCACAGGGGTTTCTTCTTCCAGGAAGAAACAGACCTAATCATAGGAGGAGTGGAAGAGAGAGATCTGAATACAGGTGGCAGAACCCAACACCCACCTACCATGACTAATTCAACATAGGTTCAAAATTTGACCCAACTGTAAATCCAAAATTTACAGGGGCACCTGGGTGGCTCACATGGTTAGTCAATGACTTTACCTTGGGTCTTGATTCCAGGATCCTGGGATAGAGCCGCATATCAAGCTCCCTGCTGGGCAAGGAGTCAGTTTGCTTCTCCCTCTACCTCTCCCTGCTACTCCCCCTGAGGCCTGCTCTATCACACGTACTTGTGCTCTCTCTCTCTCTCTCTCCAATAAATAAATAAAATCTTTGAAAAAAAAGAAATCCAAAATTTACTAAAATAATTTAATTGACAAAAATAAAAGGAGGCCGACTGCCTTTGGGCCTCTACATCATAAGTTCTGAATGAACTTTAATGTTGCTAGGAGGCACTGGTTGCCTAACTGTAATGGACTTATTACGAGGGCTCAAATCCTGTCTATAGCAAATATAATAACCATATTTTCTATCCTCTATATTTAATGCTTTGACATCTCAGGCCTTGCTGACTTCGGAGGGACTGTCCCTGGCAGGCTTACTGAATTCCTAGAGATGGTCAGCAGCTTGCCTGCCAGCAAACCTTTCACAGGTAAAGCAACCAAATCAGAGGCTTTACCCCCAACCATCTCTTATAAGAAACTCTTACACTCTGGGTTACTATGCCCTGCCCTGATCACCCCAGGGGCCAGGACAGGCTACTCCAGACACCACTGTGTCCCAGAATCCACTGAGATGACACAAACTAGGCAGTCCTAAACGTGCTTACCCGGACTCACCTGCCCCTTCCCACGGAATCCATGATAAACGGTCTTCCCCCTATTGTCCCTTCACTTCCTCTTTTGCTTGACCAAGCCTGGTACTTCCCGGGGCCGCCCTCCATGCCTCCCAGCACCTCCTTTCATGGCATCTGTGAGTCCAAAACACTTTTTCCGTTGTGAGAGTTACTTGTATATCTGCCTGTCTTACCATACCTGATTAAAATAAACCCCAGTCCCCTTAAAACATCTGAGACACCTGAGGGGCTCAGTGGGTTAAGCTTTTGCTAATGTCATGATCTCAGAGTCATAGGATTGGGTCCCATGTCCAGCTACATGCTCGGGGTGGAGTCAACTTGGGATTTTTTCTGCCTCTGCCCTTCCCTTCCCAACATCACCCCCTACCCCCGCTCCTTTGCTATCTCTCTCTCTCTCTCTTGCTCTCTCTTTAAAATAAAGAAATAAGGTCATTTAAAAAACCATGAGGGATGGGGCACCTGGGTGGCTCAGTGGGTTAAAGCCTCTGCCTTCAACTCCAGTCATGGTCTCAGGGTCCTGGGATCAAGCCCACATTGGGCTCTCTGCTCAGTGGGGAGCCTGCTTCCCCCACACCCCGCCTGCCTCTCTGCCTACTTGTGATCTCTCTCTCTCTGTCAAAATAAATAAATAACATTTTTTAAAAAATAAAAAAAAAATGACGGAGCCCAACCAATTTAAAGATGGTGAATACTTCGCTATGATACATTTGGCCAAGATGATCTGATCAGCAGTGCCTATTTCAACATCATCACAGGCATGTGTGCCTCAACCTTGAAGGACACATGATATACCTTGTTATACAAAGGGCATCCAAACCGCTCTGCTATCATAGGCAACCTTTGTGGGTAGGAACTTACTACACCCATCTTTCTCGAGGAACATAGGTGTGACATCACATTTAAGACATTCTACTGTGGGACGCCTGGGTGGCTCAGTTGGTTGAGCGGCTGCCTTCGGCTCAGGTCATGATCCCAGCGTCCTGGGATCGAGTCCCACATTGGGCTCCTTGCTTGGCGGGGAGCCTGCTTCTCCTTCTGCCTCTGCCTGCCACTCTGTCTGCCTGTGCTTGCTCTTGCTTCTCTCTCTATGACAAATAAATAAAAAAAAATCTTAAAAAAAAAAGACATCCTACTGTGAGGAAATTTATTTGGCAAACTTGTTAAGGACCTACAAATGCGGGTGTTCCTGGCTGGCTCTGTCAGTTAAGTGCCTGCCTTCAGCTCAGGTCCTGATCTCAGGGTCCTGCAACAAACCCTGCATCAGGCTCACTGATCAGCGGGAAGCGTGCTTCACCCTCTCCCTCTGCCCCTGCCAGCCCTAGTATTCTTCTCTCTCTCTCTCTCGTGCTCTATCAACTAACAAATTCAATCTTTAAAAAAGAAAAAAGGACATAGAAGTCCAACATCTCTCAGTACTTTTTTAGTTCTGAGGCAACATATTCCTTGTTTATAAATTTTACAGAAGCCCATTTAGGCTGTTACTTGTCAATGAGCTCACAATGAAGGCAGGAGGGTCTCCCCTCAACAAAAGGCAAGTAAAAAATGTGCAAGTAAAAATGACCTGAGGGTGATGGGGTGGTTCAGTTGGTGAAGCATCTGCTTTAGTTTCAGGTCCTGATCTCAGGATCCTGACATCAAGCCTGGCAGGGGCATTCCCTGCTTGGTGGGGAGCCTGCTTCTCCCTCTCCCTTATACCCCCTCTTCCAGCCAGAGCTCTCTCTGAACTACATATATAAAATCTTTTTTAAAAATCACCTGTTAGTACCCAGGAGAAAAGGCTTCAGAAGCCTCCTCTCTCCTTCCAGGAGTCCCTGGACCACCCACGCTATCTGTCAATTGTCCATGGGATCTCAATGCAAGAAACAGCCCTTCTTAGCCCTGGGTTATAGACCAGGAAAGCAGCAGTTGCTGGCCATGCACAGGGCTCTCCTGGAAATAGAGTCTCTCACAGGCTCTGAGCCTTCCTATCCAGCTGTCTATTATTCTCTGGGTCATGGCACCCCCACCAGCTTAATAGAGTCACCAAGGCCTACTTGCTACAGGCTGAAGCCAAAGTCTGCTTATCCTACCTGCAGGTGGAGGTGGAGGCTTCTGTCCACAGTGCATTGCCAGATTCCATGGTGATGGAGGACTTCAGCTCTTCCTTCTACCCCTTGGCTACACAGGGTTTTCCATGGGATCAACTGTATGAACATCTATGGAAGATATTACATTTTGGTTTTGATGACCATGTCTCATTCCTGCTCACATGACAGCTTCACGTCCTGGAGAAGCACCTTTTCTATGCCTTAAGGGTCTCAGATGAAATGGATGTCCAAATATCAGAGTCCATTGTGATGGAAAGCCCGAGTTTGATTAAGATTCAGATGGCCTCAAATGGCCTCACTCCATGTTCTCTTCCCACTCTGCTCCCACAGATCAGATCCTCTGGCCAACAAGGCCTCCTAAGCACAGGTACCAGGCACAGTTCCTCCCCAAGTAGTAAGTTCCAATTCCCTGACAGCCTGTGGAATGATCCAGCAAGCCAGTCATTCTCTCCTGCAGGGAGTAGGGCTCACCTTCACTCTCCTCTGCACCCACAGTCCATGTCCATTCTGTTCCCAGGTGCAACGTCCCCCCATGGCCCTGCATGATGTGTGTATCCTCCTTCCCTGGGCCATGAGGATAGGTCGGTAACAAATTACGGTGGATCTCAGCTATGTTGCATGCAAACACTGCATAGCTTTAGGGCTGGAATCCCTCCCTTCCCCAATGGGTGAAGAAGAGGATGAAATCTTTCTAACTTGTACCTTTTTCAAGGCACAAAGAGGAGGCTCATGGACATGAAGTTATTTGGATAAAAATCTATTTGGGGCTTGCAAGAATTCACCTGGAGCTAAAGGGCAGCCTTTATGTGAACGATGAGGAGGAAGGAAGGCCGCAAAGGAAAGGGCTTGGATGCTCTCTTAAAGGTCAAACTCCAGGCAGTGGGGAAACCCTCCAGTAATTACAGCAGGGAAGTAACATCACATGTTCATCTCAGTTCTTCCTGACAGCAGAGTTCAGAATGGATTCAAGGGAGGCTTAGAGTGGAACCAGCAAGATTGTTAGGGAGTCTACTGCACCAGTATGAGACAGCAGTGGGTGAATCAGAACACTGACAACAGAAAAGCAGGGAAGGAATGACCATATTTGGCAGGCTGAAGAGAGAGCAGAATGGAAAATGGAATGAAGTCCTAAAAAAATCTGAATGGATCCTTTCCAAGGTGCAATGGAACAATTCACCTTGAAGGGCAAAGGAAGATTTGAAGGGGTTTTTGAAGAAATGAACAAGGGAGTTGACCATGGACATTCCAGGTAAAAACCGCTTACATGCTAATCAAGGGGAGCTATTTGCATAATGTAGGGTAGAACCATAAGCAGCTGGATTTTCTTTTAAAGAATAAGATGGGATTCATTCCCATTTCAAATGGTCTCCAAGGCAGAGTGATTTGGAGGGAAAAAGAAATAAAACAAGTCAGAGAATACAATACTCCTAGCTAGACAAATATACATAAGGCCCAAGAGGACTCAGGTTACCCATAGAGTGCTTTTGCAGACCACAGAAAAGGAAATGATTTTGAAAAAATAGAAACTAAAAAATAAGCTAACAGAAATGAGACTTACCTGGGAAAAGCAAACTTGCCTTTTTGTTTTTAACCTTATATTCATCTTGTACTTTCATGCTATTCACTTTGTTTTCCATATAAGGAATGTGTACTCGTGTATTTGATAAATTTGGAAGACTAAAACTAGTTGATGTGTTCCCTAGATCAGATATACGAAGACACCTGACCCTTGTGAAAACCTTAAAGCATTACAGACATTATTGGAAGAATCCTTTGACCACAGCCCCCAAGCCAAGCAGTGTCGACTGTCCTAACAAAGTGACCACTGTTCTGGTATCTGGGTGGCTCGGTCTGTTAACTGTCTGGCTCTGGTCATGATCCCGGGGTCCTAGTATCAGGTCACACGTTCCCCTGCTCAGTGGAGAACCTACTTCTTTCTCTCTCTCTGCTTCTCCCCCTGCTTGTGTGCCCCAATTTCTGTCAAAAAAAAAATCTTAAAAAAAGAAAGAGAAGTCACCACTGTTTTCACTTTGGCAAATACTTCTGCAGTTATTAAATGACCCCTTTTATTGTTAAGTCATAAAATCCTGTTTATTAAGCTGAAAGCAGAACTGCAAATAGTTTACATTTTGAAAAAAGGCATTTGGGGTTAAGGAAGACACAGAGTGACTTGGGATCTTCAAAGCATGGTCACGTCTCTGGCTTGACAATCATCTATTTCTTTGAGAGGTCTTTGGCCGCCATTCCAACCTTCTTGGCAGGTGACAGTATATAGGGCGTGTATCTGGGTAAAGAATCAGAGATAACATGTAGAAGAAGGTGCTCTGACCCATCCATTTCCGGTCCAGGTGGGTTAATAAGAGACACAGCTGTGGTTCTGGGCTTGACATCTTTTTTTCCGGGTGTGGATCCCAGGGTAGCATTCAGTTGTGGTGGGCCTTGTTTCTTAGGCAGTTGTCCCGTTCCTCCTGAATCTGGGGGTTTCATGTCATGAGCAGAGGAGTTTGGTGATGAAGAAGCTGAATGAGATTCCACTTTTAGAAACTGGACAAAAAGTCCTGAAAAAGAATTGGGCACAGCTTGGTGATTTGGCTTCCCAGGTGCATTGGGGGCGCTTCTGGATCCAGGCTCCCCAGACACCCCACTGGGCACGCCCGCAGGCTCTTGACCACGGAGCTGCCACAGCTGGTGTTCTTGGATCCCCAGTGTGCTTGCCATCAACCTCAACGCTTCTTGCCATTCCTCATCAGCTGCCTGGAAAGATACCACGAAGAGTCTCCTTAGGAGGGTTTTGTCCACCATTCCTTCAGCCTTACTTACTAAGGTCAAGAGTTTCTTCTGTGTGTCCTCCAGTATTTCCTGCTGGACCTCATTCTGTTTCTTGAACTCTTGGAGTTGGTCCTCCTTCACCTCCAAGTCGGCATTTGTTTGATGCCATCGTCCCTGTAACGACTTCAGTTTTCGTTCTAGGGTGTCTGCCTTTTCCATCCATTCAGTGATTTCCAGCTTGAGGTTCGCTAGCCTTCAATCATAGTGCCTTCCCTCTTCCTGGGAGGCGGCAAGCCGGAGCGCAGCTTCCTCTTTCTGCTGGGTGACCATGTGCAAATACTCCCGCAGCAACTCCACCTGCAAACTGGCTCTATGGTTGCCCTTTTCCATGGCAGCGGAAGACAAAACGAGTTTTCCCTGCAGGACTGTCACTTCCTCTCTTAGCTGAGCCAATTGGTCTTCTGAAGCCAAACTTTCCGGGCAACGAGAATCTTGGGCTTCTGCAGCGAGGTGCCATCCTCTCTCCAGCTCCTGGGTTAGGCGCAATTGTCTCTCATGTAACTGGTGACTCTCCTTCTGGTGTGCACAGGTTTCCGTTTCTTTCTGTTTCTGTGCCAACACGACATCATCTCTCTCCTGTTGAGCCACAACTGCCTTTTCCTGTTTTGACTGAATGACGTCCATATGCCGGTTCAATTCCCCGCTCTCGCCGTGTTCTTTCTCTCGCAGCAGTTGCTCCAGAGAAAGTGCCTTCTCTTTCATCATGGCAGGCTGGGATTCCTCCTCCCTCTGCATCTTTGACAGCAGCCGATTTGTCTCTTGCAAGGCCTGTTTTTCCATGTCCTTTTCTATACATGTTTCCACCATCTTTCCATTTTCCTCTTTCTGCCGACACACATCCATTTCAAAATCTGCTATCCTCTCCTTCAGGCTGGTGACTGCCTGCCTCAGCAGCTCATTCTCACTCAGTTGGCCCCTGAGCTTCTCCTGTAAAGAAAGCAGTTCCTCACTTTTTGCTGGGATTTGGAGGTCCTGAGCCTGAGGGAAATCTTGTAGAACAGCCTGTTTCTCCTTCTGCTGCTCCATGTGGGAATCGGAATCGCTGTGTTCCTGTGGCTTGCCTTCTCCTTCCCCCGTAGCAGCCCCTGAAGCAATCCGTCTCTGCTGATCTTCCTGGAGGGTTTGAATCTTTTTATCTTTTTCTTGCCCTGATTTTCTGAGCTCTTCTACCTCCTCTCTGAGCACCTGAGAAGACTCACTCACTCGGTCAGATTTCACAGCCTTCAGAGTCGGCTACCTCTGCAGAGTCGCTGGAGGGCCGGAGGAAAATCGCGTCAAGGTTCCCTAAAAGGAGGTCCTTGGCATTGCAGAGCTCCCTGATGCGGAGCTGAAGTTGTGCTAGTTCCTTCTCTAGCTCTTGTAAGTTTATTTCATGTCCTTGGTAAGTGTGGATCTGGTCAAGAGAGGTTGTCTGCAGTTTCAAAACCTCGCTGTTGGTGCAAGCCCATGCCTGGAGTTGTCGCAGAACTCTCTGAAGCTGGGATGACTCACGCTTCATATTTTGGACCGTGGTCAGCACCTGCTCTTTCCACTCCTCCATGATCGTCACCCACTGTCTTAATGAGTCCCATTCCTGTAGAAGATGCTGGAACTGATCAATAGAAACTCCTTCAACTGCATGACCAGTGCTGGGTGTCTGCAGGATTGTCATTAAAGTCTGGCATTTTTGACTTAATGCATCCACTTCCAGGTCTTTTTCTCAAATAATGTGTGACAAATTCCGAATCATTTCTCTAAACACCTCTATGTCACTGCTTTCTATTCTAGTGGACAGTTTTTGATTTTCCTCTTGCATCTTCTGGAGTTCTGCTTCTTGGCAGCAAGTCGATTGGTCATTCTGTGATAGTTCCTTTTCAGATTGCTATTCTCCCTCGTCTTCTCATTTAGGACCACCAAGACCTGTTCGCTTTTCAAAGTACACTCTTGCAATTGGCGCTGAAGTTGTTCCACGTGCCCATTCTGGCAGTGAGAAGCCACAGAGATTTTCCTAGAAAGATCCTGAAATTCCAAATCCTTTTGCTGGATAATTTGAGTGAGTTTCCCAATCTTCTCTTTGGAGAGCCGATCCATCCGTTGATAGTCTCTAAGTTGTTGGCGGTGCCGGTCAGTGAGGTCTGCTAGCTTCTGCTGGTGGGTGTTTTGCAACCCCGCCACCTCCAGCTGATGTTTGTCCAGCTCGCGCTTCCGCCGCTGCTGTAGGTCCCTGATGTGGCTCTTCAGTTTCCACAGTATTTCTGTGTTGATGGTATTTGGTCCCTGGGTGGAACACTGGCACAACTTCTTCCAATGAGTCACTTCAGCCTCCAATGTTTCAATCTCATGGAGGAGTCTACTGATCTGTGTCTGGGTTAAGATGACATCAACCAAATCCCTGGCATCCCCAGGGAAAGTCCCTTTCCCCAGCACATGTCTCTTAATATCGATGTCCCTGGTCAAAGTGGTTTGGCTGCTGTCCACGGCCCCTAGGGAATGGCCTAGGCCAGAGCCCAGCCTACCAGCCCAGGAGAACATCTGACGGTCCTGGTCTGTGGTACAAAAGTGTCCAGCCCAGTCGGACTACCCCTCCAAGTGTCCCAGAACCCCAAGCTGCACAAAGCTGAGAATCAAAAGCCTACAGAGGTTTCCAGGCAACACCTGCATGCCCCTCCCCCACCCCCTTCTGTGACGTCAGGTGTACCTAAGCATACAGACATTACCAGGCAATGCCTGCATGCCCCTCCCCCCCTCCTCCAGAGCTCCCTTGTGCCTAAGCATACAGACCTTTCCAGGCAATGCCTGCATGCCCCTTCCCTACTCCTCCACCCCCCCATCCCACGTCCTGCCGCTCACTCCCAGGCGCCTCTGCTGGTGAGGTAGCTCTGAACAGCCAAGGCCCTCTGGCCACTGGTCCGGGTCCCTGTCCCCACAGCTCATTCCCACAACTTCCCACCCAGGCCTGGGTCCATTGTCCTCCTTGGTACCTGTCCAGGGTATGCCCCTAGTGCATGATCGGGCCTGACTGCACCCAGGTGCCTGCCCCCAGAAAGTGCACATGGCCCTCTACTTCCCCTAAGTGGGATCACAATACACAAAGTCCTGTGGTATGGTCTTTCCACCCAATAGTACATTTTTCATTCTGGTGTAAATTACAGGGTCACACACATCCATCCAGCTAGGAGAGAGGATCCTCAGAGCACTTCACAGAGGTCTATATCTGCACAGAGGATGGCCCTCATGGAGACTTTGTGTATTTCCAGCCTCCAGTGGCTCCAGAGTGCTCTGTCCCTCCTTGCCCCATCAGTTCTGCAGGGACAGCTTGGTCATGATTTGCTCTGGCGGTTCACTGGCCACTGCCCATGCTGCGCCTCTATCACCTCCCGCAGCTGTGCGCCTAGACCAGGCAGGTGGTAGGGCAGAATGGTGGACACGCCTGGTCCGCGGGTCCTCCGCCTGCACAGAGTGGCAGGTGTGCAGCAGCAGAGGCCTGATTCCACCCCCCTTGCCAGTCCTGACTGATGCTAGTCCAGGGGATAGGGTTAGGCACCGCGCTGGCAGCTGCCCACCCCATCGCCATGATGAAGAAGCAATTCTGCTGCATGAAGCACCTGGCCAACCAGACCCTGGCCTGTAAATACGCCCATTCGGGCTGGGATTGTGCCAGGTGAGGTCAGGAGCCATAACGGGAGGGCTGGTGGCTCTCCTGGTGGCGAGCTCCCGTCCCCTGCCACCACCATGCACCAGGCAAAAGGGGTCCTGGTCTGGGTCTGCACCAAGCCACAGACTGGAGGCCAGCTTGGGCCTGTGCTAGACTCTGGGAAGAGCTACTTGGTGGGTTGGCCTTTCCAAGATGACCCCTGCAGGGGGTGTCCACCACCCTCTGTCCTGGTCATGCCCAGCATCGCCCTGGGGGGGGACTGCACCTGAGCCTTCCCCTGCCCCCCACACCAGGGTTTGCCCTGGGCGAAAACTCTGGGCACTGATATGCCTGAGGCCCCATGGACGCTGTGTTCTGGGGGATGTGTTCTCTGCCTTTCGGGGGCACCTTACCTCTGCAGATCCTCAACCTCCAAGTGCCTAATTGCAGGAAAGAATTAATTGGAGGTCCGGGCCCATAGGATCTGCCTCCGGAGTGCCTGCTATCCATGGAGGGACCGTAGAGGTGCTGCTGCCTCCAAACCCAGGCCTCTGGGAGGAAAGAACTGTGGAAACGCTTTGGGCCAAATTTTCGGATTCTTTTTCTTTTTATTTTTTTAAAGAGCTTTTAAAAAATCCTTTCTTCCTCTGGGTTTGGATGCAGATCCTCTCAAAGTTTCTTTGGTTTCTGCTTTAATGCCTGACGGGAAACATTATCCACCATGAAATGACAGCAGACACCAGGGTTTGTAGACCACCTGGCTGTTGGAATAGGAATCACTCACTGGTGGTTTTGAGCGTTCCTGGAGGTGATGGTCATATGCCCAGTTATCTGGGGCACAGCCTTCAAGGACCTTAGAGCTGCTGGCTGTACTGGACCTACTGACTGCTTATTCTGGATGAGATACCAAAGTGTGAGTCTTCCACAGCTATTGCTTTTTTGTTTTTTCCCCCAACGACTGGGTCAAATGGGGAGTGAGGTTTGGCTAAAGCACATGTGACAGTTCTGGTGAGCGTGTACCAAAATGCTTTTCCTTCCCCTCTCATTTTCTAAACTTGCAATTGAGGGTTTGTGGGTCCCTGCCCCATAACTTTTCGCTTAGTGGCTGTGTTTTGTGTTTAATTTGGTTGCTACTCCACTCCATGATCTTTGTGTGCACTGATCCTGTTCCAGAGTCCCCTAAAGCCTAGCAGTGCCTCCTTTGCCGACATTTGTAGGAAAAGATAGAAATAATGCCAAACGGCAGGTAGACAGGGGAGCAGTCATAGAGATTTGGAATGTAGGTGATGTTTGGTGGGGTGAGGTCCAGAGCCGATGTCGAGAAAGAGTTTTTGAGACCTCCTTGGTGCAAAACGGTGGTTTTATTAAAGCACGGGGAAAAGGTCCGTGCACAGAAAGAATGGCATCTGTGTTGTGGGAGGAACTGATACACCCTTGAAAGTTGGGGGAGGCAAGGAGAGGGAAGGGTTTCAAAAGAACTTTCCTATGCTAAGGAAGACCTACAAGATACTGGAGACCTTGCCATTGTCAAGTGGCAAGTGTCAAGTAGTTTTACCCTCTAGCAGGGAATGAACACGAAGATGGTTGGAACAGACATTCTTTTGTTTCAAGGGGACTTGAGTTTTTTAAAAAACCCATTGGACTGATCCAAAACACCTCCACTAAATCTGTTCTACACTGTGCTATTTGCCGACCTTATTATTGGCAGATAACCTTATCCTTGGAAGGGGTATCTAAGACTCAGTGTACCTGGACCAGAAATGAAAATGTCAGATGTATTCCTGATCAACCCAACTATATGACACGAAGGAGAAAACAAACCTTGGGACCAATTTGAAAGGACGTGGGGCTGAGAGGAGGCATTTCTCCAGTCGCATCTGTTCTTACTGCACACGATCTGCCCCTGCATTCTGATCCAGCTCCTTCCGCCACATGATGGCCACTGAGGTACAGGCACCACTGACTGATGGACCACAAAGACCTCCCTGAGCAAGCACAAGGCTCTGTACAGAGAAACATGGAAGCAACCTGGACTTGTGGGACCTGAAGTCTATTCGGTCCTGGTTCTGCCACTAACTGGACCCGTCTCATTTCCTGTGAGAGAAGTTAAAACTGTTCTTGATCGTTAACCGAGCAGGTGAGGGATGAAATCAGGGAGCAGCTATGAAAGGCCTTTGTACATATCACTACCACCAGCTTTGCACATCTCTAAACTGTACTGAAGACACTGTCACGCTGACAATAAAATCTTCGTGACTGTGAATACAGCAGACACAGGGGTCTAGCGCTCACAGTCCCACTGACAGGGTCTTCCACTCATGCAGAGGTCACATCGATAAGGGTTTTTATCAGGAGCCCTGTTGATAACAGCAAAGGATGAGAAGCCAGGCACCCATTCTTCACCAGGGACCCGGTGACATCAAGTACGTGGCTGACGGTGGCAGCAGGCGCAAGTAGCTGGGGACAGGCGTGGGAGAGAGGCAGTCACCTCCTAATACATTTTTAACATTTTGAACCAGGCGGCCACCTTCACAAATGAAACAATTCGAGAATGAAGAGGGCGAATGAATGAAAAAAAAAAAAAGAAAAAAAAAGAAGAGGGCGAATGTTCACTTACCTTTAATCTCCAGAAGGTGGTCTCCATCCCAGTCCCAAGATTTAGAATTTGACAATGACATTCTGTCTTCTGCAGAAATGCCCTTACCAGCTGACTGATGCCATAGACTCAAGCAAAATATCCTGAGACAGAGACACAGAGACAAGTTATCGCTCAGTGAGATCAGAAAGCATCCCTGCAGAGCCCGCCCTAGGAGAAGAGCCAATGAGGACTCGGCTGCTCTTCTTTGGGGTCAGTGATTTTCCTGTGGACTCATGGGAGAAATCAAGACTTTCGCATTCTCTTCTTTTTAACTTAAACCTGCTGGAACCAAAGTAACTACAGTCTATTTAATGATTTAATGGTGGAAATAAAGATCTTAGAAATAAAAATGTCCCTTGGGCCACCTGGGTGGCTCAGTCGGTAAAGCATCTGCCTTTGGCTCAGGTCAGGATGTGCTCCCTGCTCTAATGACAGCCTGTTTTTCCCTCTCCCTCTGGCTCTCCCACTCATGCTCTCCCTCTCCAATAAATAAATAAATGAAATCTTTAAAGATTACCATAAAATGTCCCATGATTGTACACAGGAAAGACAAGTGTTTTACATCAAAACATCAGATCTTAATATTCCTCTTCGAAATATGCTTTTCATGCCCAGGTGCAAACTACTGAGGACTCAGCTCAACATCAACATGCGAGATCAAGACGCTATAATATTTTGCAGTCAGAATATGGGGCAGATAAATGTCCAAGCAAAATGAAATAAAATAAAGACGTATTTCTTACCATGTTCCCTTCATCTCCAACCTGTGTGGGTAAAACTCTCTATGCTTATAAACTGACCTCACAGACTGACTGCAGGAGAGGAAGGCACGAGCAACATTGCCCCCAAAATGGACTTATTCAGCTCCAGGGTGAATAGCTTGGGTAAAGGGGATGGCGAATAAAAGGGGGAAGGGAAGATAAAATCTGGGTTCTATAGCCCTGTTGCTTAAAGTGTAACTATCTTAAGAACAAAACCTGAGCAGCATTTAGAAATGTATAGGAGTTCTGTGTCTATTGCTTCTCCTAATAAATCATTTGAGCTTGTAGTTTACAGGTTATCTTGCATTTTATTTCTAGGAAATCTTTTTTGTTGTATGTTATACAGTATCATCCACAACAGACTGGATGTTGAAACAAAAACTGAAAAGATGCTCACCACACTCTACTTGGGAAGCACTCTGGACATGCAAGCCCATGCAGAGAAAGAAGGCAGTTAGGCTGCTGACTCGCTGCCTCAGGGAACCCAGGTCCCCAGGGCTTCAAGGGGGGGGCATTTTGACCTTTGACCTTCAATGGGTATCTTGGGAATTAAGAAACATCTTTACCATTTAAACCAAATGGTATACACGGTCAGCTCTTGGTTTCAGCTCAGGTCCCGATCGCAGGGTCCCGGCATCCAGCCCGGCGTTGGACTTCATCGTGAGTGGGAAGTCTGCTTCAGGATTCTCTCTCTCTCTCTCTCCATAAATATCTGTTTAATGGACACATGTATAAACTCGCTAAATTGTTTGACAGGTGAATTGTGTATAATAATATTTAAAAAATGCTGTTATAAGTGAAAACCCAACCCTCCAAAATTTTTAGTAGAAGGTAATTTAGTTTTCAACAAATTCTCACAGTTACCAAAGGCAAAAGATTGTATTTTCAAACACAAACTGTAATAGAATTAAAAGGAACTTAAGATGAAAGTTTTCCATTTAAGGTGTATTGTTTAGCAATGTCTAACAGCAGGTATTTCATTCTCATCTACATGGTCAAAAAAAAAAAAAAAAAGCCAAAACACAGTCAATACATTGCCCAGTAAGTATACTCTTGGGCATTTATTCTAAAGAAAGAAAAACCTATTTTCACACCAAAACCTTTACGTAAGTGTTTCTAGCAGCTTTATCTGATCATAGCCCAAAACTGAAAACAACTCAAATACCCTACAATGGGTGGATATTATAGCCACAGTATGTCCACAGCATGGAATACCAACTGAAGAGTAAAAAGGGATAACTAGTAAAACACACAATTTAAATTCACCTTAAATAAATTATGATTAAGTGGAAAAAATCCACTCTTAATGGGTAACATATATAGGATTCCATCTACAAAACCTTCTTGAAATGACAACATCACTGGAGAGAGTCCAGATGAGTGGTTGCTGAAGAGGCTGGGAGCAGAGGACTGGGCTGTAGGGATTCTTGTGACGGACTTCCTCTGTATCTTTACTGTGATGGTGGCATTCCAAACTACATGTATGGTGACATTACCTACAACTAATTATGCATACACTCTCTTTCTTTCTCATTTCCTCTACCTGACAATGTCACAGATAGGTCTAAGTAAAACTTGGGAATTTAAATAAAGTCTGGATTGTGTCAGTGTCAAGTTTCTGGATGTGTTACTGTTTCGTACAGTCATTAAAGACATTATCACTGGGAAAAACAGGATAAAGGTTATAGGAGATGTGAGATGTCTCTAGTATTTCTTATAACTGCATATAAATTTACAAGTATTTCAAGATAAAATTTTTTTAAAGTTAAAAAAATTTCAACATAGCATATTTGCACTGCTACTTCTACAGAATACCAGTAGCTCACATATTCTGAGGCTGCATCACGTTTGAAGTCTTGCAATATATGAATCTTTTTTATGGGGTATAAACTCTCCACACAGCAGACCAAAGAAAAGTGATTTCAAAAAACCATTAGCTACTGATTCTTAAACACCAGAGAACAAACACAGGAAAGAAATTCAGCACTGAAAACTTCTACATCGAGCTGCAAAAAACAATCTCTAGAGGTGGATTTAAATTTTTAACCAAAAACCCTGGAACAATCTCTTCAATCAAAAAGGTATGGCTTAAGTGGGTAGGAGAAGAATAAATGAAACAAGATGGGATTGGGAGGGAGACAAACCATAAGTGACTCTTAATCTCACAAAACAAACTGAGGGGTGCTGGGGGGATGGGGTTTGGGAGAAAGGGGTGGGATTATGGACATTGGGGAGGGTATGTGCTTTGGTGAGTGATGTGAAGTGTGTAAACCTGGTGATTCACAGACCTGTACCCCTGGGGATAAAAATATATGTTTATAAAAAATTAAAAATTAATAAAAAAAAAAAGAAAGAAAGGTATGGTACAGATGCAGCCATGCCTTCGAGATTGTAGGACACACACAAAGGCATACACTTTATTATTAATTCCAAGTTTTCCAACTCAGTTCAAATCACCAAACTAGGTTCTTAGCACCTTGACACCTTCAACTCCCATCTGATAGGATATCTGGTTAGTGGAAATCTTTTGGGAGCCTGATTTGTCTCTTAACTCCACATAAAGCATGCAAAGCTATCCCCTTTCCACCTGGTGACCTACTGATGGCACCCAGCAAGTCTTCACATGCAATGGATGCTGCCAGAAAAAGAAAGGCAGATAGTAAAGGTGGAGAAGCATTCCTTCCCATTTCAAAGTAACAAGCAACAGTAAAGGAGCCATCTGAATACTTGTAACATCCTTACATTACCTGAAACTTATAAAAGAAAGAAAATCAAGATGGGCACATACTCTGGTCCTTTTGCACCCTGAAATTACAGGTAACAAGACAAAGGACAGAAAACATAAGAAAAGTGTATAAAGGCACTAAATGAAAGGGACACCAAAGTTCAAATTATAACTCTGGGAACAATGTCCAGAAGATTATACTTTTTTAACATTCCAACACAGTTAACAAACAGAAGAATTTCAAACAGCTAACAAATATACGAAAAGAAGTTTATACTTCTGGATAAGGAAAATGTACAGTAAAAGATTCGAATACCATTTACCACCCTCCCATTTTCCAATCTCTTTCTAGACCTGAAACCTGATAATCCCAAACTGTTGGTATTCTACAAGAAAATTGGAATTCTGTTTATGCATGCTAGATCCAGTATCAACATGGTTGTATGTCACACAAAGCTAAGTCAAACAACAACAACAACAAAAACAAAAAACCCAAGGTGCAAAAAGATACGTAAAGTACACCATTTAGACAGATTTTCCAACTAGAAAAAAGGTTTATGCAGATGATAAATGCATACAAATATATACCAAAAAATACAGAAATATGCAAAGGAATGATATAGATCTTCTTCAGTAACGGTGGTTCGGAAAGGAACTGAGGGAGAAAAAGAAGACATGCTCACTGTTTCAACTCCTGCAAATTGTTCAGTGTTTGAATATTTTAATAAAAACTATCCAACTGAGGTGGCTCAGTTGGTTAAGTGGCTGCCTTTGGATCAGGTCATGATCCCAGCGTCCTGGGATCGAGTCCCACATCAGGCGCCCTGCTCGGTGGGGAGCCTGCTTCTCCATATGCCTCTGCTGCCACTCTGCCTGCCTGTGCTCACTCACTCTCTCTCTCTCTCTGGCAAATAAATAAAATCTTAATTAAAAAAAAAACTATCCAAATCAAATGCACAAAAAGAGTTAACATTTCTTAAATTTAGGGAATGAGTATTACTTCGTCTTTTTCTATTAGTGTAAAAAATTGTCTTTCCAAAGGTTTCAAAAACGGAAAACTACATTAATTCAAAGGAAAAAAGAAGATGCAAATTCTACCAAGAATCAAGAAAAAGACATCATTACAAGTCTTATAGATATTAAAAGGATAAGGGAAACTTACAATTTGTGTATGTGACAGCTTAGATGAGATGTCTCAAAGAATTTCTCCAATTATCAAAGATTACATAAGAATAGGTGAAGTACAAGACCTATATATATTTAAAATAAATGATTTGTACTTAAAGACTTCAACAATTAAAACAACAAAACCAAAAAAATACCCCCACCAAGACACCTTCATTGGTGAATTTCCACCAAAAATTTAAGAAAGAATTCTTCACCAATTCTTCCTTCCCAAAAGAACACCCTTTTCAACTCAGTGTTATGAAGTCAGCATTATCAGAACACCAAAAATAAAGACAACACAAGAGAACGATCCAGCTCTCTCAAGAATATGGAACCAAAACTCCTTAAGAAATTAGAAAATTGAATCCAGCAATACATAAAAAGGGTAAAATGTAATAAAGAATTGAGTTTATACCAGGAGTGCAAAGTTCTTTCATACCTGAAACATGAAAATACTAAAATAAATACAATATTATTGACATATTACCAACAACTGGAAATAAAACATAAAGTACAACTTAATAGCATAAAAAACACATTAACTATTCAGGGATAAATGTAAAAAGATATGTAGGAGATCTGTACGCTACAATATACGAAACACTGATGAGAGAAATCAGAGACTTAACTGAGTAAGAGCTATACCATGCTTGTAGGTGAGAAAACTTATTAATGTTAAAATCAATTTTCCTCAAAATGACCTGTAATTATGATACACAACACAGCAGTCGCTAGATACATGGCTATTTATATTTGCACTTAATTAAAATCACATAAAATTTAGAATTCGTTTCCTCAATTTCACTAATCACTTTTCAAGTGCTCAAGTCACATGTTGTCCATCACTGCCATACTGGACAGTGTAGATGGGAAACATCCCCCTCATTACAAGAAGTTCTTATTGCTACTGGACAGTGCTAGCTACAGAGTCAATGCAATCCAGTCACAATCTCACCAAATTTCACAGAAATGAGGATGAAAAAAGAGGACCTCATAGACTCTAAATGAGTAAGAAAGAAATTTTTTTTAAATTCTGAAAAAGTAGTACCCAGCTGAGGGACTGATGCTACTGGATTTCATGATTTATGATGACTGCTAATAGTAATTAAAGATGGTGTGGTATTGGCAAAAACACAAAGTTCAGATACATATACACGCATACATAGGATCATTTGATTTTGAACAAAGATACCAATTTAACTCATTAGAGAAAAGAGAGTCTTCAATAACTGGTACAGAAAAAGGTGGGATGTCCATACATAAAAATTAAGAACCTCAATCCATATTCTTATCCATATATAAGAATGGATTAAATACCTAATTGTAAAACTAAAGTTATTATAAAACTTCTGAGAAAAAAATAAAGGAAAATCTTTAGGACCATGTCTATGCAAAGATTCCTTGGATAAAACATAAAAATCAGGGGCGCCTGGGTGGCTCAGTGGGCTAAAGCCTCTGCCCTCAGCTCAGGTCCTCATCCCAGGGTCCTGGGATGGAGCCCCACATTGGGCTCTCTGCTTAGCAGGGAGCCTGCTTCCCCACACACTCCTCGCTCTGCCTGCCTCCCAGCCTGCTTGTGATCTCTGTCAAATAAGCAAAATCTTCAAAACAACAAAACATAAAAAGCATAACCTGCAAAAGAAAAAAATACATATATTGAGTTTCAAAAAATTAAAAATCTCCATTTTCTGAAAGAGGGCATTTCCCCAGGTATGAGAAATAACTGACACATACCACTATAAAAGTTTAAGGTGAACAGCATGAAGATTTGATTTACATATGTCATAAAATGATTGCCACAAGTTTGGAACAGCCATCATCTTCTCTAAATACAATAAAAAGGAAAAAAGTTCTCCTTGGGTAAGAACTCTCAGAATGTACTCCTTTAACAACTTTCCTATACATAATACAACAGACTCATGGTCATGATGCTGTACATTTCATCCTTAGTACTTATTTCTAACTTGGCATTTGTGCCTTTTGACCACCTTCCTCAAATTCCCTCTCCCACTGAAAGACACCACCAAGGAAATGAAAAGCCAATGACTAGGAGAGAAAATATGCAAAATATGTATCTAATAAACTGTAATTTGGAATATATGAAAACCTGTATGAAAGCTGAGTAATAAATGCAATGGGCAAAAAAATATATCTGAAGGCATTTCCCCAGAGATAGATGGGTGACTTGCATAAAAACACATGAAAGGATGGGGTGCCTGGGTGGCTCAGTTGGTTAAAGCCTCTGCCTTCGGCTCAGGTCATGATCCTAGGGTTCTGGGATCGAGCCCCACCTAGGGATCTCCACTCAGTGGGGAGACTGTTTCCCCCTCTCTGTCTCTGCCTGCCTCTCTGGCTACTTGTGATCTCTGTAAAATAAATTGAATCTTAAAAAAAAAAAAACACGCATTAAAAGACACTTATCATTAGTCATTAAGGCAATGCAAATTAAGACTACAAAGATAAACCATTAAATCTATTATATTGGTATTACAAAAGGACAAAGAACCAGCAATGTCAAATACTGAGGATGCACAAACAAATTCTACACTGTTGATGATGAAAAACAAAATGGTTCTCTTGGGGATGATGCAAATATTATTACTGCTTGTAATTACAGAGTTAATAAGTTCATGAACATTCACAGACCTGTACACCAAGAAGGATTAATCTGACTATTCTGTATATGTATATCTAACCTTTAAAAAAACATCCTTTTCTTAAGTATTTTCTTTAAAATATTTTAACATTTCAGTTTTCCAAACTCCATTCACTCTTCTCTAACAAATCCTCTCATCATGTACTTCTAAATGTACTTCTGAAAGCATCATATAAGCATACTGATCAAACTTCAACTCCAAGAAAACCAGATGTTCCATATGACGAGAAAATCTAGTATTTCCAATGCATGTTTTGTAGAGCTAATCTCATAAACTTCAAAAAGGATACAAGCATGTAAACATTCCACCTCTGCCAAAGTACTACAGGAGCTCCACAATCATCTATGAAGAAAATCATCCGAGAAGAATAATCAAAGGAAAGGAGTTGAAATACAAAGGAAATCTTAGGGAGTTTTATGCATATGATGGCAACAACAACTAATCACCACCCACATTCGTACATCTCTCCCACTGGGAGACATTAGGTCCACAGACAAATCAAGAGAAAGCTAATTCACACCCTGAATCCCCTTGTATCAAATTTCCCTGTTGTGCAAACCAAATCACAGGGCTTCCTATGACAACACCCAAGTATTGGAGGTCTAAGATAGTTCAGACTGTAACGGGGAGTATTTCACAGAAGTGCTTTCTACAGAGAAAAATGAGAGCTGGAATTGAGAAAAAACAGTACTTATTTCGTTATGAAATACACACGTGTCTACCACAGTTCTGAATTTTCAATGTAAAGAAACCATAAAATCTAAGGCATAATAGCACTCATACTGCAGAATACAGAGGAATGCCTCTTATCATCTTCCTAATGCTTGGTCTGTTAGAAAGGTGATACAACTTGGCAGAAGAGGACAAAACTAGTCCAGAAGTCTAGTCCAGGTTCTATTACTACTAACCTGTTTCATGACTTGGGGCCAGTCACTTAAGCTCACTGGATTCCTGGATGTAATGACTGGATAAAATGATCTCTAAGGTCCATTCTAAAGCAATTTTTCCATGGAGGAAAAACAGTACCCAGGGCAATTCAAAGAATTCTAGCTCTTCTGGGCCAGCTGCAACTATAGTCATTAGTAATGTAGATTGAACATTAGTTCATTTTATAAAAATGTTCCTTATTTATTTCCCAACAGACTACAGGCTTTAAGTAGAAAGCTCAGTGCTGCTCAACAAACGCTAAGAACAAGAAACATGTAGAAAACAACACCAAGGACCATCATAAACTGCTAAAAGCCAGGGATAAAGAGAAATCTTAGAAGCGACTAAGACACACCTTGTAGACAAGGAAAAAGGGGGGGGGGGGGTGGAAGATGGCAGCAGATTACTCATCTGAAATAATGAAACCCAGAAAACAGTGGAACACCACCTTTAAGGTACTGAAAGGAATAAACTGAACCCAGAATTCTATACCCACTGAAAACGTCTTTCAAAACAAGGACAGAAACTGCAAGCCTCATATACCGTTGGCAATATGAAATGGTGCAGCCACATTGGAAAACAGCCTATACTTCAAAAGGTTAAAGAGTTACCATTTGTCCCAGGGATTCCGAGTCTAAGCCTAAATCCCAGAGAAATTAAAACATGGATCCATACAAAAACGTGTACACTCACGTTCATGGCAGCATTATTCATTCATAGCCAAAAGGTGGTTTACCTATACAACAGAATATCATCTGGCTATTAACAGGTGTAGGTACTGATACATGCTACAACATGTATGTTTCCAAGGTGAGCCTTAGAAACATGATGATAGTGAAAGGACCCAGTCACAAGAGACCACATGTCATCTGATTCCATTTATACAGAATATTCAGAACCCTGAATCTTTAGAGAGAGGGTTTATCAGGGGTTCCCTAGCAGTGGGGATAGCTGTGTGCCCTGGGACTGGGGGCACCCTGAACAGTGACAAGGAAAAACCAGGGGATTCCTTTTGGGGGTGATGAAATGAGGCCACAGTTCATAATTCTGCCAATACACTCAACACCAATGAACCACACATTTTAACTAGATGAACCATACTATATATGCGTTATAGCTCAAAAAGCTGTTATCAGAAGAAAAGCAAAATAAAAACTGAGAAATAAACAGAAGAATCAATCACTGGCAGATGCAAACTATAAGAATGTTACAGGAAGGGGCACCTGGGTGGCTCAGAGTGTTAACCCCTGACTTCGGCTCAGGGCATGATCTCAGGGTCCTGGGATCGAGTCCTGCATCAGGCTCTCTGCTCAGAAGGGAGCCTGCCTCCCCCTCTCTCTCTGCCTGCCTCTCTGCCAACTTGTGATCTCTCTCTGTGTCAAATAAATAAATAAAACCTTAAAAAAAAAAAAAAGAATGTTAGAGGAGGTCCTTCAGGCAGAATGAAAACATTCCCCATGGAAATCTGGCTCTACACAAAGGAATGGAGAGCACCAGAACTGGTATGTATGTGGGAAAATAGGAAAGATTTCTTTTTTTATATTTTGCAATCACTTTAAAAGATAATTGACTATATAATTTTTTTTTTTTTTCGGAGGATTACAACAGCACTATCGCAGAAAGGCTAGTTACAGGAAAGTGGCCACATACCTGTACTCTTCAACTACAGATGAACCTTGAACAACATGGTTTGAACTACGTGGGTTCAATTACAAGTGGATTTCTTTTCAAAAAATACATGGTATGAAAAATACTGTATTTTTCATACAGTATTTCTCTTCCTTATGATTTTCTTCGTATTTTCTTTTCTCTTACTTAATTCACCACATTATACACTGTAAAATATAGACAGCATACATAATACATTAACTGACTGCTTATGTTATTGGTAAGTGTTCCTGTAAACAGTAGGCTGGAAGTACGTAAGTTCTGGGGGACTCATAAGTTATATTGGGATTTCAACTCTATATGGGGCTGGCATCCCTAATCCCCAATTGGTCAGGGGTCACCTGGATAGGGAAAAAATCTGGAAGATAACCTTAGATAACATACTAAAGAGGTATACTAAACGAACAACTAAAACCACAGAGTTATAGCTAAGAAGAAATGATATAAACTGCATTTAAAAACAAAAACCAATTCAACTAAGCCAAAGACAGTAGAAGAAAAGGGGAAAGAGGATGGGTGGGAAAAACAGAGAACAAATAGCAAGACAGGTTTAAAACAAATCATATCAATAATCATAAAAACCCAAAATGGTCTCTTTATAAAGGCAAAGACTACAATATTTACAAAAAAGAAACACAATCATATCTGCATGTAAGAAATCCTTGTCAAATATCAAAAGCTTCTGCACAAGAAAGGAAACAGTCAACAAAACAAAGGCAACCCACGGAATGGGAGAAGATATTTGCAAATGACTATACAGACAAAAGGCTGATATCCAGGATCTACAAAGAACTTCTCAAACTCAATACACACAGGTAATCATGTCAAAAAAATGGGCAGAACACATGAAAAGACACTTCTCCAATGAAGACATACAAATGGCTATCAGACACATGAAAAAATGTTCATCATCAGGGAGATTCCAATTAAAACCACACTGAGATACTACCTTACACCAGTTACAACGGCCAAAATTAGCAAGTCAGGAAACAACATGAGTTGGAGAGGATGTGGAGAAAGGGGAACCCTCTTACACTGTTGGACGGAATGCAAGTTGGTGCAACCAATTTGGAGAACAGTGTGGAGATTCCTCAAGAAATTAAAAATAGAGCTTCTCTGTGGCTCTGCAATTGCACTACTGGGTATTTACTTCAAAGACATAGATGTCGTGAAAAGAAGGGCCATCTCTACCCCAATGTTAATAGCAGCAATGGCCACGGTCGCCAAACTGTGGAAAGAACCAAGATGCCCTTCAACGGATGAATGGATAAGGAAGATGTGGTCCATACATACTACGGAGTATTATACCTCCATCAGAAAGGATGAATACCCAACTTTTGTATCAACATGAACACGAAGAGATTATGCTGAGTGAAATAAGTCAAGCAGAGAGAGTCAATTATCATATGGATTCACTTATTTGTGGAGCATAACAAGTAACATAGAGGACATGGGGAGATGGAGAGGAGAAGGGAGTTGAGGGAAATTGGAGGGGGAGATGAACAATGAGAGACTATGGACTCTGAAAAACAATCTGAGGGTTTTGAAGGGGTGGGTCGGTGGGAGGTTGGGGAGGCTGGTGGTGGGTATTATGGAAAGCAGGTATTGCATGGAGCATTGGGTGTGGTGCATAAACAATGAAATCTGTTACACTGAAAAGAAATTAAATAAAAACAAAATTTTAAAGAGGGGCTATACAAAGAGTAAAATTAAAAACTAAAGAGAGGAAGTAAACAAATATTGGCAGTGTATCTAAGTCATTTGCCAAGTGCTTTTTTTTTTTTTTTAAATTTATTTTTTATTTTCAGCATAACAGTATTCATTATTTTTCACCACACCCAGTGCTCCATGCAATTCGTGCCCTTTATAATACCCACCACCTAGTACCCCAACCTCCCACCCCCCACCCCTTCAAAACCCTCAGATTGTTTTTCAGAGTCCATAGTCTCTCATGGTTCACCTCCCCTTCCAATTTCCCCCAACTCCCTTCTCCTCTCTAACTCCCCATGTCCTCCATGCTATTTGTTATGCTCCACAAATAAGTGAAACCATATGATAATTGACTCTCTCTGCTTGACTTATTTCACTCAGCATAATAATCTCTTCCAGTCCCGTCCATGTTGCTACAAAAGTTGGGTATTGGTCCTTTCTTTTTTTTTTTTTTTTTTTTTTTATAAACATATATTTTTATCCCCAGGGGTACAGGTCTGTGAATCACCAGGTTTACACACTTCACAGCACTCACCAAAGCACATACCCTCCCCAATGTCCATAATCCCACCCCCTTCTCCCAAACCCCCTCCCCCCAGCAACCCTCAGTTTGTTTGCCAAGTGCTTTTTTTAAAAAGATTTTATTTATTTATTTGATAGACAACGATCACAAGTAGGCAGAGAGGCAAAGAGAGAGGGCTGGGGCGGGGGGAAGCAGGCTCCCCGCGGAGCAGGGGCCTGCTGTGGGGACTCAATCCCAGGAGCCTGAGATCATGACCTGAGCTGAAGGCAGAGGCTGAACCCACTGAGCCACCCAGGTGCCCCCCAAGTGCTTTTTTTTTAAGAAATTTTTTTTAAGATTTTATTCATTCATTTGACAGACAGAGTAGGCAGAGAGGCAGGCAGAGAGAGAGAGAAAGAGAGGGAAGCAGGCTTCCTGCTGAGCAGAGAACCCGATGCGGAACTCGAGCCCAGGACCCTGAGATCATGACCTGAACTGAAGGCAGCGGTTCAACCCACTGAGCCAGCCAGGTGCCCTCCCCAGTGCCTTTTAAAATTTTTAATAGACATGCCCTATTTGCAGAAAAAACTGACCAATATAGGACATTATTTTTAAAAGGAAACATTTTAAAAATAGAGATTGGGAGAATGGATTACACTTTAAAACTAGAGATTGGGAGAATGGATTACACTTTAAAATTATACCTAAGAGTACAAATGCTGTAGCACATTAGGACCTTGCCTCTGAAGATTTAACAGTTGTCAGAGGCACTATCCTTGGCCATGTGGGCTTCCAATTTAAATCTGGGGCAAAAATGTAAAAAGTAAATTCCACCATAAAATAAAATACACATACTTCTTCACTGACCACAGAAAAAAAGGAACCAAGAGGTTTCCCAAAAGAGTTTAAATGAGCTGGGTCTTACATCTAAAAGTGGCTTTTACCGGTAAAACTAAGAGGTGGAAAGTCTTCAGGAAACACAGGGACATGAGAGAACATGCTGAGGAACACAAGTTTAACCCAAATATGCATGGGAAGAAGTGGCAAAGATGAGCTGGTAGGTAGGACAGAGCCAGACCGTGACCAGGCCTCCCAGGTCGTTCAAGGAAAAAAGGCAATACCTCCTCAGGCAATCAGGCAGCCATCAGGCAGCAACCAAGAATTCTAGGCAGACAAGCTACGTGAGCTCTATGTTTCCTAGAGAGATCACTGGACACCTGGCTGAGCAAAGCTACTCCAAGAGTCCAGGTGTAGGTCTGTTCTGTAGAGATTTGCAATTAATGAAGTTCACAATGAACTGAAAAATTAAAGAATGAGGACTTAAATTAAGGTGGTAGTGACCTTAGGAAGAATAAAACAACAGAATTTGGCATCTGACCGCTACAGTGGGTGTCTAATGATGCATACAGACTGGTGGCTGTAGTGATGGCAATACCGTTTTCAGAAAAAAATTTATTAAAAACAATATGAACGTGAAGTAGGAAAAGATCTGAGTCAAGTGCAATAGTACAATATAAACCCAGCTGGAAATGTAAACTCTAAGGCTCATTTTGTTATCTGCGAAATGGAGCGAAGTATCATACCCTTAAAAGGATTAAATGAGACAATCCATGAAATAGGCTTAATATACTGCCCATTTATTAAATGCAGGTTAAGTGGTGGCCCTTATCAGCATTCATATTAGGGTGAGTGTAAGTTACAGATGAAGACTTCATAAGGTGTCCCACTCTTCTTCCTGTTACCCAGTGAAGCTCCGCCTCCGTCTGTTGTTCCGATTACTCCCTCAATAATGGCCATTCAAGGGGTGCCTGCGTGGCTCAGTGGGTTAAAGCCTCTGCCTTTGGCTCAGGTCGTGATCCCAGGGTCCTGGGATCGAGCCCCGCATGGAGCTCTCTGCTCTGCTGGGAGCCTGCTAACTCTTCTCTCTCTCTCTGCCTGCCTCTCTGCCTACTTGTAATCTCTGTCTGTCAAATAAATAAATAAAATAGTTTAAAAAAATAATGGCCATTCAATAAACACTAAGCATGAAAAAGTGCAAATGTTCACCTGTTTTAACAGAACCAAACGTTACCTTGGGGCATCACAAAGTATTAACTATTTCAGTAATACACTTTCCAAAAAAAAAAAAAAATTAAAAAAAAAGAACGAACCATAAAGAAAAAGCGAAGCCCTGAGTCTTTCTCTTAATTAAACAGCAAAGACTATGACGACCCCTCGGGCTGTAGTACAGGAAGTCTGTAGGGAATACACCTTCCACACCAGGTGTTTTGACAGAAAACTCTTATCTTAAAGATCTGTAAATAGGAGGATTACTGCATCTAGTCATCTGGTCAGTCTGTGATGAGTTTAAGTTCTTAGACTGGGAAAGAGAAGGGCAAATATATTTAAGTCCATAAATGAAGGATTATTAGTGAAGGATTTCAAAATATAAAGCTTAATTATAACTTAAATAAGGAAATTTCCACTGTACATACTTTTTTAAAAAGATTTTATTTATTTGAGAGAGAGAGCACAAGCAGGCAGGGGTGGCAGGCAAAGGGAGAGAGAGAAGAAGGCTCCCCGCCTAAAAAGTAGCCCGATGAGGGAATTAAACCTAGCACCCTGGGATCATGACCTGAGCAAAACGCATCCGCTTAACCAACTGACCCACCCGACATCTCCAACTACACATACTCTTGCCAACAAGTTTTAACAGAGAAAACCTTCCTATTCAGAGATTTGGAAATGTATAAATAGCTACTGACATATCCTGGGGGTGGAGGAGTGAGACATTACCAATAAATTATTTTCAATAAACTTTAGACAATTAATTTGGCATCAAGATATTTCATTATTGCATTAGAAACTGCCAAAACTGACATAAATCACAGCATAACTGCCGGAACCAAGAAATCATCCAGTTCCATGAATTTCAGTGAACTTCAATTAAATGCAACCCAGCGTTGAAAATCCCAACCTGCATATGTGTCTACACATACATAATATCCTTCAATGTGATATTTTTTAAGCTTTTATCCACAAAGTAATGGCAATAAACAGAAACTGTATACTGAAACTTTTACGACACCCTAAAGTACTGAGAAAAAACAAAAAAAAACAAAAAATCTATGAAACATCATTACACCGAATTTCACTTAGTCTGGACAGCCACATTCCACAATCCTCACAAATGTTCCATAAAGAAAAAAAAAAAAAAACACTCTAATTGCAGAATTTCATGCTGCTAAGATTCACCCAAATCAGAAATGAGTTCTTCATAAAGAATGCTGAGGCGTTCTTTGTACATTTACAGGCTTGGTAGACAAGAAGAGAGGCCCTGGGGTTATCAGGAGTGGTCTATGATGTACTTATAAGTTGGGGAGGGAATAAGTTAGGGATGGTGTCAGTCTCTAAGGAATTTTGGAAGCAAGTTTCTAGGACCTCGAGGGGCTAGCTATTGTTTTGGGGAAAAGGTTATTCATTACCAGTAATTAAACCTTTATGTGAGACCCTTTCGATGTCTACCAGTGGGCCATATGCTTGGGAATGTTTGTCAACACTATCTTGGAGGTTTAGATATAAAGTTTCCAAAGGAATTGTTAAAGTAGATTTATAGGATCCTGGTTGGGGGTAGAGGTCAGGCAGGCTAGGATTGCCCTTTGCCCTTAGCAAAGCCTTAAGGTGGGGGTAGTTGAGTCCCTAGAGGAGGGTCACTCTGCCTGTTCTAAGGGCTTGTCAGTAGGTAAGAAAATTTAATAATTTTTCTTCTGCCTCTTTTTCCCACATCATTCCCCCCTGAACTATGTTGACCCTTAAATCTTTACGGTAGTTGAAGATGGAAGGTCTCATCTTCTGTAACTTCTTCCTGCTGAATAGGGGTGTAGAGCTGTCCCTATCTACTCGGGTCAACATTGATCAGTTGAGGAATGTGTAAGGAAGTTACAAAAGAGGGAGGCAGCTGAATCCAGCGCTGACAGTGAGGAAGTGTCTCTGTGTGTGGTAAGTATCATCTGTCGTCATGAAGTCATTGCAGCAATGGAGCTCGGCACCAAGCAGAGAAACACTGAACAAGGCAACACATTAAGATTATCAAGGCCATAAGGATGAGAACGGCAAAAAGGAGATATTTAATTGTTGGCCACAGTCCTCCTTTAAACCAGGAACTTAACCAATCACTGAGAGAGAGAGAGAGAGAAAGAGAGAGAGAGAAGGATCCTGAAGAATCTCAATCTGGGTAATATTATCTTTTACTAGTCCTGTGACATTTCTGATATTCTGGGATGTACACACAACATTCTGCTTTGATAATTGCACATGTGTCACCCTATGCTGCTGTCAGGACATCTAAGGCCATCTTATTTTGTAGGACTGCCTTGCGCCTCTGAGAGACTTCAATATTAGGTAAGGGGATGCTATTTAGTGAATCACTGAGTGCCTTTGCAGTTTATTTATTAAGGGCTTCTACATGCCAAATGACATCCTCTAGTCCCACAGATGGAGCAAAAATGGATGTGAAGTGATCATAGCACTTAAAAACAGATCGTGTCCATCTTTGCTTTAAACTGTGAGATTAGCTGGAGTAGTGATGATTTTAGTATTGTGTCCATGAATCCAGGCAAATCCTAAGGTGCAGCAACCTATCCACCCTGGAGGAAGCCAGGGACACAGTTTAGTTCCACATATCCAGTGGGTTCCGTCTGGAGCTGTCCATCTAATGCCAGGACACCTTATCCAATCAGTAGCAAACCAGTCAGTAGCCTGGAGTACTATTATTTCAGAACATATTTCTAATGATAGCCGTCCTAGATGTCATGTGCATTTTGCCCATGTATCATATGTATGATTTCTTTGTTCCTGACATAAAACTGCCTTTTGACTGAGCTGTCCAATGGTGGGTAGGACCCACAAATATGTATCCCAAATTTGATATATGCCATACTTGATATAGCAATGAGGAGGGTTTTGTATCTTAGGCTTAGGCCCTAGTTGTTGTGTATTAATTTATAGGCTTATAAGGTCAGGTAAGACATTAATAGCTTGAGAGTATGAAAAAGTTTGGTCATGGAGTCCTGGTGAACTCTATGTTTCACTGAGGAAGGGCCAGGAAGAAACATCTGGATTAGTGATAGAGTTATCCTGGTACATAATGTCTCCATATATTACATCTGAAATATAATCCTGCAGAGAATGCCAATCAGTGCCCTGTAAGGGCAAAACACACCAGGGTAACCTGGATGTACTTGACATAGGCAAAATTCCACATATCCAACAAACTGATTATGTAGTTCAGTATACTGCTGTGCCCACTGTAGAAAGGAACGGTCAGTTAAGATAGGTGAAAGGAAGATAAAGAGAATTACAACCTTCATTTTGGTTTGAAGAGAAGTTTGAGGTCTTCTATGGGCTCAGGGGAGTAAGAAGGCACATTCATTTGCTCACTCGGTTTCTGTGAAGGAGGTTAGGGTTTTACTCTAGATATACGCACCCATGAAGAGTATCTTTCTAGCTTTCCTGCAGTGGGGATACATAGTATGACCGAATATGGACCTTTCCAGTTTGGATGTAGGCTTTCTGTTGTATGTGTCTTCCAGTTTTTTTTTTTTAAATAAACCATGTCTCTGAGATTTACATGGGGTGGGTTTTCAGCTATAATTAAATCAGGTTTTGGGAGTACATGATTAGTATCTTATAAGTTCAACCAGCCTCTAGTGAGTATTTAATAAGGCATTATAATCTTCATCTAATAACAGATCTATGGAAAGAGATATTTTATATACATATATATATAATAACTCATTCCTATATAATAATTATAATAATTATTATATAATATTATTATGTAATAAGTCAAAAGGGCTGAGTCCTACAGGTTATTTTGGAGCAGTTCTCATCGTGAGAAGTCCTATTGGTAGGAGAGTAATTCAATTTTCCTGGGTTTATAGACTAAGCTTAGTAATATGACATTGTAAAGTAGGATTAGTTTTTTTCTACCTTTCCAGAAGATTTTGGATGCCAGGCTAAATGCAGGATATATTTAACTTTTTAAGGCTTTGGCAATTACAAAGTGCTAATGGGCACTATGGCACACCTAGATTTTCTTACTCTTTTCATGAAAACTAATGGCATCAGTAAACCAACTATCATTTGTATTTTAAACAGGGGCATCTTAAATCTGGCCAAATACAGTAAGCAAGATCAGTAACATCTGAACAGTTATGCTCTCTAGAGAATTACAATGGTCAAGGTGATAGTTAAGTTATACAACTGTTTGGGAATCAATTTTATTTTCCAGTGGTTTAACCAAGTGCCATGGGCTCTTGTTATTATCCCCACAGAATAAAAATGCAAGAAGATCCTCTGAATGAGCTATTGTGCAACTTTTCTGAAGTGCACCTCAAATTCTCTAGCTTAGGTAAAGAAACATTTAAAGCCAATTCAATCTAGAATGTAACCTTCATAAAGGTGTGTTATTAAAACGTAAATTTCTCTCTAAAATAACCCTCATTTCCAGAGAGAGGCAAATCTGGACTAGTTTATTTGAAAAACAAGTCCAGTGTTAACAAATGTGGCCTAATTATTTACATAAGCTCAGCAAGAACAGTGAGCGATCATATAGATCTTTTAGAATCTGCTTTACTGGAACTTCTTGTAAGGAATTTCTAGGTTGAATTTTTTATAGCCTCTCCAGGCCAGAAGCCAAGCCATGTACTTGCCATCAGACATACCTGCAATACCTGTGGATTTGGGTGAATTCCTCTTCTTGAGGTCCCCCAGGGTATCCCGAGGTTCCAGCACCTGCCAGAAAGAGACATTCTTTACTCACCTGGTGAGGCTGCTGGGAACACTGTAAGCCAGGTATTGGGCCAACAGTTTCAAGGGGCTTTATGGCTCCAGGTTTCAAAAAGGCAACCTTAGTTCCTTAAAGCTGTCTGGTCATATCTGAGTTGTTCTTTTTGTCTTTCTCAAATAGGGCATTCCAGTCAAAGCCTTGGCAAAATATCCCATGTTTCCCATGGTGTTCTGTTACAAGGAGAACAGATTCTTATTGAACTTATTAAAACGACTGATTGCGATGGAGGAAAATACTTCCTGAGACCTTTTGAGTTGTAGAGGGTTCAGATAGAAAAGTTGAAGGCTTTATTTAAAAATAAATATTTTTACATAGCTCTAAATCACAGACCTCTTAAGAATAAAGTTTCCTTAGTCTGGAAGAGCAAACCTTAGAGAACCAGCAATGGTTAAAAGGACAGCTCGAACAGAGGAGCAAAAGCCATGTTTTCCCGCCAGGAAGGAGGGGTTAAGCAGTCAATGTCAGGCCAAAGAAGAAAGGGAATTTCCCTGAAACAAAGGGAGTTTTGGCAGCTGCCTGGGAATATTCCTCAAAGTCTCCATCTCGAGTTAGACTAACTCCAGTTGCCTCCAGTTATAGCCATTAACACAGAAATGAGTAAAGGAGAAGCCCCCCCATCTATGAGGAGAAACAGAGAAAGGGAAAGTTAGAGTCCCCTTTCCTAGGGGTGGCCTAGCAACCTGGGTTTACTAGAAGGCTTATTGACGTAATTATCACCCAATATGTCAGGAGGGAGTTGACTAGCACACTCGTTCAGGCAAACACATTCTGCAAAACGCCCTTAGGTCGGGGTCCTAGGGTAGAGCAATGATGGCCTAGGCATGAACAATGAAGGCACCCTAGGCTCATTCACCCCTTTTCCTGCACAGGAGATCTAATTGATAGATCCCACTGAGGCCATGCAGTGTTACAGGAGTTCAGTCCTCTCCTAAGTTTTGCAATCCAAATTATTTCCAGTGGGTTCAAAAGCATCCCTTGGTAGAGTCCTTGGGACTGAAGAAGCCGACTAAGGCCATGCCACCAGAGAAGGAACGAAGGTCCATTACCAAATCCCCCCTGATGCCTGGGTGGTGTCCCACACAGGATATGTCAGAGCTGCCCATATGTCAAAAGCCACCCTCAAGAAGGTGTCCCTCAAGACCTCGCTATTGATCACCATTCTACCTTCTCGGGAAGGCATTCCTGCCATAAAAGGCCCTGGGGGGCTGCCAGCATCCCTCTTCTTCCCCATCGCATCCTAGGCTACAGATGGGTGCCCAGTGAATGGACTAGGATATTGTGTCATCCTATACTCTAAAAGTTGTGTGGCTGCCCTGCAATTTTTAACCCATGGGAAATGTTTGGCAAGGGGAAATTACCCAATTTCATAGCTTTATGTCATTTGGAGAAGACACTGATGAGAAACAGTAAAGACTGAAACCCATCATGGTCTATGTGACATTCCAACACATGGGATCCTTACCGCCCACTTCCCTAGGAAACGATCCCTGGTTGCATTTTAATTCAATCGGGGGCTTCTTTTGGCCATCTCCCAGTGGCATTCCCATGGCAGGAAGTGCGAGGCCAGGCATGTGGAGGAGATCACATTCGATCAATCAGGAAGAAAACTCACATGGGAGTCTTAAGATTGGCAGCTGTCCTTCCTGGTGACTGAGGTGACTTCCCCGTGCCCAAGAAAGACAACTTTATGTAAGAACAGGAATAAAGAGAGGACATCAAGTTTCTGGGTCTTATTACCATTCCGGCCAGTGTACTAACTTCCAGCCAAAAATCTGATGTTTTCTTCCCTGTGGTGTAGCCACGGGCTAGAGGATTAAAGCCTGAGCAACTGACATGCAAGTGTTCCAATAAGACCATACTCCTTGAAAAGCCCTGAAGTGAGAGTAAAGGAAGAAGCGAGAATGGACTCACCAACTTTGCACCAAAGCTCAGAGTCCAAATGTAAAGACTCACAGCCCCAGTTGGACGCCAAATGATGAAATTCTAGAACATAGGTGAGGTTTGGTGGGGTGAGGTCTGGAGCTCAGTACCAAGAAAGGATTCTTGAGGCCACTCTGGTGCAAAATGGTGATTTATTAATGTATGGGGACAGGACCTGTGGGCAGGAAGAGATGCTGCCCTGGGGTTCTCAGGAGTGGTATATTATATATTTGTAAGGTGGGGAAGGGTTTAGGCATGGTGTCAGTCTCTAAGAAATTTTGGAAGCAAGGTTTCTAGGACCTTGAGGGGCCAGATATTTTGGGGGGGGGAAAGGTTATTCACTACGAGTAGTAATACCTTTTTGTGAGACCCTTTACATGTCTATAAGTAGGCCATATGCTTGGGAATGATCATCAGACTATCTGGCAGGTTCAGAGATAAAGTTTCCAAAGGAATTGTTAAAGTGCTCACAGGGTCCTGGTGAGGGAGAGGGGGTCAGTCAGGCTAGGACTGCCCTTTGCCCTTAGCAAGCCCTTAAGGTGGCGGTAGTTGAGTCCCTAGAGGAGAGTCACTGCCTGTTTTAAGGGCTTGTCAGGAGGTAAGGAAATTTAATAATGTTTCTTCTGCCTCTGTTTCCCATATCAGTGTGATTTTTATCACAGTATGATAAAAGGAATGTAAAACATCTCACTGTGATTTTATACTGATTACATATTGAACTGATAATATTCTGGATATAACTGATTAAACAAACTAAATTTCTTAAAAATGATTTCATCAAAGGACACCTGGGTGGCTCAGGTAATTAAGCTTGAGCTCAGGTCCTGATCTCAGAGTCCTGAGATCAAATTCCACATCCAGCTCTTTGCTTACCAGGGAGCCTGATTCTCATTTCTGCCTAGCCTGCCTCCGCTGCCTGCACCTCCCCCTGGATTGTGCATGAGCCCACAGGGGCTCTCTGGCTTGAGCGCACATCTGCTCTAGCTCTTACTCTCACTCTTGCTCTCTGACAAAAAATAAATAGAATCTTTAAAAATAATCATTTTGCCGGCTTTTTACTTTCTCACTGTGGTTAATGAAGCTTGAAATTTCATGTGGCCTGCAATGTATATACTTACATTAGACAACACTGGGGAGTCAGAACTTCAAACAGGACATTTGTAATACCAAGAGCAAAAAAGAGCTTTACATTTACATAGACAACACATTTTAGAGGATAAATATACTCTCCAATCTCAGCTAAGAGCTATTTAAATGCTAACTTGTTGTAACCAATATAAACAAAACTTTACAATCTCAATGTAACTGTTATTTAAATTTCAACATTGCAGAATTAGATTTTTGGAACTTATTATGAAAACTGTTTTTCAAACGACAAAAGTGATACCAGATCATCTAAACTATCGACATTATAGAAAAGCATACACACACTCACAAAAGAATCCAAAAGAATCCACCATGCTACTGCTCAGAATATTTTGATCACTCATTACTTCCAGGGTAATGTATTAAGTGATATGAAATATTAAATTGGGATCATATGTTTTCTCACTTTGAAACTTGTTTTATTCTAATACTGTGAACACTTCCTTTTATTATATATTCTTTCTAAAACTTCACATTTTAATTTGAAATAACTACAGAACCACAGGGTGTTGCAAACACAGTATCAAGTCCCATATAATTTGCACCCCATTTCCCAGATAGGGTTGCATCCTCTGGATTACAGTACATGAAAACCAGGAAACTGACATTGGAACACATGTGTACCATTTTAGGTCACCTTATCACAAGTGTCGATTCAGGTAACAACCACCACAATCAAGATCAGATTTCATCAACACAAAAACGTTCCCTCTTGGTAACCCTTTCCAGTAACAACCACCCACCCCACCCCCAACCTCACCAGCCCTAACCCTTTGATGACTGCCAATCTAACTTTGTGATAACAAAAAGGTGAATGGCTGCCTACAGTGTGTGACCTGTACAGACTGGCTTTTTTTCATTCAGCATCATGCCCTTGAAATCCACACTAGTTGTTGCATGCATCCAGAGTTTGTTCCTTCTTAATTGCTGAGAAGTATTCCATCTGGTATGGATGTGCAACTCCTCTACAGAAGGACATTTGGGTTATTTCCAGTTTTACCATACAAAAAGTAAAGCTGACATTTTTAAGACCTGCAAAATATTTGTAACTATTACACAGTTTTGTATCAATTCCCTGACCTCTATGAAGTCTGTTTTGTTTGTTTGTTTTTAACTTGCAGCAAGAATTACTATCAAACTCTACTTTTTGGGCCACAGACCCTTGTGGTCTTAGCAAAAGACCTGCCCCTCATGAAGCATACTACCAAAATTTAATGATTATATGGGCGAGGAAGCTATTTTTTGTTGTAATAACGATGTAACAAATAAATTTACACAGAAAATGTATATGCAGAGAACACTAATTCCTAGTGCAAATGCTGGGTCACAAGCTACAAATATTTTTAAAGGAATTGCTACCAACTGGCCTTCAGAAAATGTAAAGCAGCTTATCTTAGCCACCAAGGCTTTTACAATGTCCACTTCTTACTAGATGCACTAACAATTTTGTAGTCTTTAAAATTTGACTTCACAAAAAGATTGTTTTGTATTGAAGTAATAGAAGTTATATATTTCTCATGTTGCTGGACTTAATTTGTCATTCTTTAACTACCTATTCATATTCTTTGGCCAATATTCTATTGAAAGGTTAGTTTACTGACTATCAAACTTGGCTCAAACATATGTTAAAAAGAAACATCCTTTAAAACTACATGTATCTGAAATCAAACACATATTAATAGCCCAAGACAATATCTGACTTTTCAATGTGGACGATAAAAATTTAGTGGATATGGTTCCCCAATTGATAAGTGCTCTTCTACTACACACAATGTCTTTATTAAGAAACCGCATCTAATTCCAGCTCTAAGTGAAAAAAAATGAATGCAGCGAAGCCTTGGTGGTTCAGGCACTTAAGCAACTGACTTCAGCTCCCGTCATGATCCCAGGGTCCTGGGATCGAGTCCCGATGGGGCTTCCCACTTAGCAGGGAGCCTGATTCTGCCTCTGCCTGCCTCTCTCCTTGCTTGTGCTTCCTCATTCTCCCCCACCTCCCCCGACAAATAAAATCATTTTAATTAATTAATTAATTAACTAAAACGTGAATGCATATCACTTCTCTTAAATTCCCTGTGAAATACCAAGACGTCAATTTTCTGTAACAATAAAACTATCTCCAGTTTCATTAAGAAACATGGCTGGCCTCTCTTTCGCATTTAAGGTCATCTAACCAATAGTTCCCAATAGCGCTCTCTAGACCAGCACTAGCAGCACTAACATCACCTGGTAACTTCTAAGAAATAAATGCAAATTAACAGGCCCTACCCCAGACCTACTTCATAAAAAAAACCCAGAAGGTGGTGCGTAGAGCCGGAAATCAAGCAATGTGTTTCAACAAGCATTCCAGGGGATTCCGATACATAGGAACGTTGGAGCTCCACAATGTTAAACAAATTTAGTAGAAAAACATTAAATCTGGATTGTCTTCCATACTTTTTCTTTTCATGAAAGACTTCAGAAAAGTTAATCATGCCACAGATCCTAAGAATCCAGAGACATATTTTCATTCTCCCCCAAAGCAAAACAAAACAAAACAAAACAAAAAGAAAAGAAAATTGGAAACTGGATGTTAGCTTTATTTCCTACAAAAAGGAATCCCTAAAACTATGAAGTGATCACAAAAAAAATTTCCTTAGAGAAGAAAAACCCAAAATGAACCACAGAGAACCAACAGGTCAGAACTGATGTCTTTCAAACCAGAGACTCAATTAGTTTTGTATCATACACTGCCTGATATCCCCATTTCTACATGGAACTACAACCTATAGCACGTTCAAAATTCAATGAACTAGCATATTAAACAGCACCAGGAAAACTATAATTATGCAAATATTTGTGGTCCAGGGAATAAACAAATAAATTGGTCAAATAAAAGTAATTCTGCATGGGCAGAATAAAAGTGACCTTTATGTTGTTTTGTCCCCTAATTCCATCCAAGCATGTATTACCACCTTCACAACCAAAAGAAAGGAGAATCAGGAATATATGGAATGACACAGGAACATACCCTACAAATACATCACTTATTTTTTAAATTTGACCAATGTGCTGATAATCTCTCTCCTTCGCAGGATAAAAATTCAAAAGAGGCTTTGGTAGTACCAGATAAACCGAGTTCCAACCTTCATGCTTATTAAAGTTTGAAATTCGAAGTGAACACATGGATATTAACCTGGTTACAAGCAGGTGTTACTACGGTAGCTACCTCCTATCCACCTGGGTAAGTGCCCCATTTCCCTCCAAGTAAGACCTTCTGAGCAGGGAGCCCGATGTAGGGCTCAATCCCAGGACCTCAGGATCCTGTCGTGAGCCAAAGGCAGATGCTTAACCAACTGAGCCACCCAGGCACCCCAAGACCACAGAACGGTTTGGTTTTAACTGAAGGTCGTTTTAAGCTGAATTTTTATTTCTTGAAACCTCGAATATTCTGGCAGACTTATGATTTTCGACAACTTTTACTTCTAGAAAAGAATGAACAGTGTATAAACCTTCTACCGTACATAGGAAATCTCATCTCTTCTCAGAAAGCAGTCATCAGGTTTATGTTTGGTTTTCTTTTGTTTTCTCCCTGACTAACCACCAAGTACTCGACAGATTTGAAGATCCAATACAGGCTGATAATACTGGCAGCCTACACCCCCTTTAATTTCCTGTCCCCGGCAAAAGTAACTTCAACTTAAAATGTATTGCAAATGCTCTTAATATGAAGTTTTAAGTAAGATTATTTTTAACGTATCCCTTCTACCAGTTTCTTTTCTCAACCAAAGGATCACTTAAATAGTTTTTATAAACTGAGAAAGGGAGGGAAAAGAGAGCATTATCTAATCCTGTTGAAAAATTAAAATTTCCTTTGTTTACCTTACGATTTCCACTATTCCTGATTTCTGACTAACACTGCAGGTTTCTTGCAGTGTCCTTACTGACAATTCTTCTTTGACAGGACTCAAATCAGTTAAGGGTCAGACGCTCAGGATCTCAGGGTCATCAGACGGAGCCCCATGTGGGGCTCAGAGTCTGCATGAAGACTGCTTAAAACTTTCTCTCTCCCTCTGTCCCCACCCCCCTCAAAATCATTAGGCTTCTTTGTTCTGTTTTGTTTTGTTTTCAAAAGGTCCTACCCTCAAAAATGGAAAAATGTAATAGGTGATCCAATAAAACTTCTGTTCAAGTGTTAAATGAATTGTACATGATTTGAAGGGTGAGGTAAGGCAATAAAAATACAACTCGAGTGTTACAAAGATGAGCTACACCTGACTGGATTGATGAAAAGGCTTCCCGAGACATCTAGGAGTCCAAATAGTAGTGAGGCAGGACACAGAAGCAAAGTAAAGCATTTCAGAGAAAATCCAGAGGAAGAGAAGTTGTGAAGGTATGGAAATAAGGTCCCATGGTCCAAGCCCAAGACAATAGAAGTTGGCAGGAAACACAGACCCCTATATGTGGAGGGCAGATGGGGATTGGTGGCAGTCTGCTTGCAGAAATCCTAAAGGAACACAAAAGAACTGAATCAGGAAACCCTCGTGATGCTTGGCATTTGGACTTTATTTCAAAGGCAACGAGAGGGGCACCTGGGTGGCTCAGTGGGTTAAAGCCTCTGCCTTTGGTGAAGGGCCTGATCCCAGGGTCCTGGAATCTAGCCCCACATCCGGCTCTCTGCTCAGTGGGTAGCCTGCTTCCTCCTCTCTCTGCCTGCCTCTCTGTCTACATGTGATCTCTGTCAAATAAATGAACAAAATCTTAAAAAAAAAAAAAAGGAAAGAAAGAAAGAAAGAAAAGGCATGAAAACTGCCAGTGGACCAAGCAGAGAGAGTTGGATTTGCCTGCCTCGGGCCCGGACGCATAAGGCTGGTGATGGTTATTATACAGTAAATGGGAGTTACCAGCCTGTGGGAAGAAGTGGAAAAGTGTGGATGACCTCTGAAGTGAAGGAAGAGCTGAAAAAGGATGGAGGAGGGAACAAAAAACTAACGTGTATTGGCCTACCCAACAAATGACCTCCAAGAATCATAAATCCCAGATTCAGTAAGGCCTTTCCCCATATACCCACACAGACCAACTATGTCTCCCATGGACTCACTTATTCCAAGGGTGCGCCTCCCACCACTGAAGACCTTTTTTGTCTCACCTTTTCAACATCCGTTCGGTTCCCTGAAAGCAGGCATTTTCTCTCCACTTCACCAATGACTTGAAAGAGCAGTGACTGATAGAACTCTACAACTGAGGAGGCAAAAGCTTTCTCTGTTTATGGACTGTAGAAAAGTTCCACACACCAGGCTTGATCCTTACACTACAGCTGAAAGAAGACACCTGTGTTCAAATGAACACCTTTTGTTCATTATAAAACTACCTGTTTTAATGCACATAATTAAAAGGCACCAAGGAGCTATCCTATTTCTAGAATGTCTAAGGGTCTACTAGCAGAGTGGAGCTCTAAAATAGTCTGAGGATGAAACAGCAGCACTGGTCAACTCACAACCACACACTCAAACACGGATGACTCTCCGTAAGGCCGGCCCAGGAGTGCATCCAACTGGATGACTCCACGTACACCAAATTCAGGAACATGCACAACAGCTCCCCAGCAACGGCAGTCAAGAACCGTGGCAGAAGTGACCCTCAAGTGGGTTATCACAGACACTGGGATCCTGGGTGTAAAGTCGCATGGTGTGTTCCCCTTGTGGAGGTTCCTCAAGCTTTTGGCTTATGATCTGTGCACTTCTCTGTATATATGCTGAGGTTCAAAAAGTTTACTTAAAGGGGTGCCTGGGTGGCTCCATGGGCTAAGCATCCAACTCCTGACTCTGGCTCAGGTCATGACCTCAGGGTCCTGGGATGGAGCCCTCAGTCTGGCTCCTGGCTCAGTGCAGAGTGTACTTGACATTCTCTCTCTGTCCCTCTGCCCTCCCCTGCCCCCAAAGAGACTCTCACAAGGAAACAAGCATATTTAAGATAATAAATAGGCCTTAAAAACAAACAAACAAAAAACCCCTTCCCTCAAAAAGAAGAAGAGAACTTCCCCATGGGGAGGAAGACAACAAAACCAAAGGGGCCCAGGTGACAGAGCCATAGAGAAACTGAGAGCCAAAGAGAAACTGAGAGCCAAAGAATACAGCATGTTTCAGTTCAGACTGCAGAGGAGACATCCAGGGATCCACTATTACCTAAAGTTCTAACGAACTGAGTTAGTGTTGACAACTTCCTCACCCAGCTGCCATTTACCAAAATAGTTTTGTTTTTGGTTTTGGTTTTGGTTTTTTTGGTCATAAAGATAAAGAAAAAGCACACAAGCCAGCAGAGAGGCAGGCAGAGGTGGAGAGAGAGGCAGGCTCCCCACCGAGCCAGGAGCCCGATGCGGGACTCCATCCCAGGACCCCAGGATCATGACCTGAGCCGAAAGCAGTGGCTTAACCCACTGTGCCACCCAGGCGTCCCTACCAAAATTGTTTTTATTCATCTTGGAATTTCTTCAGCATTGACTGAAGCACAGGATGAACCTACGTCACTGAAACCTCCCATCCCAGCAACTAACAGCATAAAATGACAAGTTAGCTGGCCTGGCCTCAGAAAATGGCAGGCAACTAAGGAAAAGCAGACTAGCCTCTACACAAAGGTCTCAACTTTACATTATCCTCAACCCAATGAGCTAAACGGCAAAGCCTACAGTAATAACCTACAGAATTAACTATCCCTTGCCCCAAGAGAGAGGAGATTGTGTGCTGCCCAAAAAGACAAATGTGTACCTTAACGCTGTCTAGAAAGACACCCATCACCCCACTGCAGAGATCATCAGAAAACAAACAAACACAAACTGACAGTTCAGCTTTCCAAAAAATTACACTTTCTTTATCCAACCCCAACGTTTTTCTTCAAACACAAGAAAAGAACACACATTTGCCGCTCAAAACAGGAAAAAGCACAACAACCAGCATAACTGTACCACCACCACCAAATCGCTCAGGAGATGAAAACGTAATTCAGGACAGGCAAATTAAAACCACTCTACACATGGTCAAAAGAAAACGGCTAAACTCCTCCAATCCACACAAAAATCCCTGCTTCCTCTCTTTTTGAGCCCATCCATACCAATAACCCAATGGACACAAGTGTCAAACCAATCCAGCCCGTTAGAAATGAGACAAAACTTGGACAAATGTCCTCCCTCAAGTCATGCTGTGAATACGACCCCTTTGCACTTAACAAGAAATACACACAACCAAAACCACACATCAACCACCTGCAAATGCAAAGAAGCCATCCTCAACAAGTTGGAAAGAGGACCTCAAGGATAGCCCTCCACCCTCTCCCACACCTTAAGCAACAAAAGTCCACCCACCAAAGCTAACCCAGATCTTCAGGTACCTGGTGGAGGTGCCTATCCCTCAAGTGGCAGAGGCTGCCTATCAAGGCTTCAGCACAGCTTCTGAAGGTGCAGATACTCTAAGCCCAAAAGCCTTTCTCTGCAGCAGGTTCCCTGGTCTTTCTGGCCTTCTGAGGAGTGAGGAGTGGGGGAAAGGGGAGGGAAGAGACAGGGATCCAGTTAAATAGGAGAAACAGCAAAACACAGGCACTGGTGAGCCCTCACAATTTCGCAGGCATCCAGTGCTGCAAACTTGGCTCGGAGACCACCCACCCACCCTTTTCAGGGACCAAAGCAGGGACTGGAGAGTGCACTGGGCGTCCCCAAGGGCACCCCGCAAACTCAGGGCCCAGACCATGCTACCTTGAACAGGCTTCAGAGATGGCAGCGGCCAAAGAGAGGCCTTGGTGGGCGCGGGGAGCGGACTGACTTGTGGACTGCAGCGTGGGGCTGGGGCGGGGCAGCAGAGGAGACTCTGGCTGGATCTGGACAGGGCACGCAGAGGCAGCAAGAGGCCAGTGGCAGGGAGTGGGCCGGCTGCTTCACTCTCCCCTCACAGGCTGGCGCCCTCCCTCCCTCCTCACCTGGGTAAATCTCCCTTTGCCTGGGAGGAATGGCCATGGCTGTGGTGGCGGCTGAGGGCCGCTGAGGAGCTGGCGCCAGGGCTGCTGCACCAGAGCAGCCAGCCCCTCGCGGGAATGACCGCGCCCGCTGACACCACAGCCTCCCCCAGCCCCGAGGATCTCCATTTTAGCAGCGCGCGCCTCCCTAGGCCCTGAGTAGCCACGGAGACTGGTCGTCGCCTGCCCCCTCTCGCACCCAGCCCTCCCTCCCCTTCCACCCTCTCAGCTCAGAGCAGGTACCTGGTCGGGCTCTCCTTATCGCGCAAGGACAAGGGTGGGCTCTACCCCCGCCCGCTCCCCCGCACCAAAGCCCAAAGTGGCGCCACTGGAAGGAGAAATGCCACCCAGGAATTGCTCCCAAACCTGTCCCTCCCTTCTTGGCGCCAGTCCTCAACCCTACCTATGCCCTTCCTCAGTTGCTGGCCCTCGCTCAAGCTGCCGCTGCCGCCGCTTGCGCGGCCCCCGCCGCCGCTTCGCCGCCGCCGCCATCTGCGTTGCTGCCAGCTGCGCTGCACCCGCCGCTTGAGTCGCCAACACCGCTTGTGCAGCCGACGCAGTCTGCACCGAGGCCGCTGTCTGCTCCACCGCTGCTACCGCCGCCGACGCCGCCGCTGTCGCTGCTGGAGCTGAAAACGCCCAAGCGGTTGCCTCTTGTGCAGCCCACCTGTCTGCGCCAATGCCGCTTACACCGCCCACACCGTCCTCTGTGCCACCACCAACACCACCTGCGCCGCCGCCACAGCCATTTGTGCAGCCGCCGCGGAAGCCACCTCCATCTGCACGGCCGCCCCATGCGCTGCCAACCCCGCGGTCCGCACCACCACGGCTACCGCCGCCAACACCGCTTATGCTGCCGCCGCCGTCGCCTCTTGAGCCCTCGACGCCTCAGCCGTTGCCACTTGTGTAGCGGACGCTGTCTGCGCCCACGCCGCTTACACCGCCGCCGCTTCCGCCGCCGACACCGCCTGCGCCGCCGCCGATGTCGCCTGTGCCGCGGGAGCCACCGCCCTCTGCACCGCCCCGCTTGCACAGTCGTCGAACCCGCTGTCTGCACCGCCGCTGCTACTGCCGCCGCCACCGACTCTGCCGCCGCCCCCGAAGCCGCTGCCTTGTGCACCGACGCCGCTGTCTGGCCCGAGGCCGCCTGAACCGCCGACGGAGTCGTCTGTGCCGCCGCTACTTCCGCCGCCGCCGCCGCCAAACCAAACCGCCGCGACCAAACCACCGCCGTTGGCACCGCCGCCAACGCCGCTGTCTGCACCGCCGCTGTTACCGACTCTGCCGCCGACTCTCCCGCCGCCGCCGCTACCGTCTGCGCCGCCACCACCGACGCTTCGCCGCCGCCGTCTGCACCGCCGCCGCCACTTGAATCCCGACGCCGCTTGTACAGCCCAGGCCGCTTGCGCCGCCGACGCCAACGCCGTCCCCGCCTGTTTGGCGACGCCGCCGCCTCTTCTCCGGCCAACGCCCTCTGCACCGCCTCAGAAGCCGCTTAGGCCGCCGATGCCCCAGCTGCGGCATCGCCGCTTTCGGGGCTGATGCCGCTGGCGGCGCAGATGGTGGCGGCGGCGGAAGCGGCGGCGGCGGAAGCGGCAGCGTCAGAGGCGCAGGCGGCCTCGGCGGCGGAAGCAGTGACACCGCAGACAGTGGCTTCGAGGTCACCAAGGGGCGTAGCTGCACAAGCGGCTTCGGCTCCGAAGGCCTCCGGGGCTCAAGCGGTGGCGGCAGCGGCATAAGCGTTGGCGTCGGCGGGGATAGCAGTGGCAGCGGCTTCAGCGGCGGCACAAGCGGCGTCGGTGGCGGCGCAGACGATTTCAGCGGCGGAACCAGCAACGGCTCCGACGACGGCGTCAACGGTGCAAGCGGCCTCGGCGCACAATGGCGACGGTGCAGACGGCAGCGGCTTCAGCGGCTGCGGTAGCAGCGACGGTGCAGACTGCGGCTTTGGCCGCGCAAGCGGCGGTGCAGACGGTGGTGGCTTCGAGGGAACAAGCGGCATGGACGGCGGCGCCGGCAGTGTTGGCGGCGGAAGGGGCGGCGACACAGACGACGGTGTTAGCGGTGCAAGCAGCACTGGCGCAGACAGCTGGGCTGCACCAGCGGCGACCGATTGGGCGTCCAAGGCTCAAGCGTCGGCGGCCGCGGCGGTAGCAGCGGTGGAGCACATAGCGGCGACATGTTGGCGACTCTAGCGGCAGCTGCGGAGCAGATGGCAGCAACGCAGATGGAAGCGGCGGAGCGGCGGCGGGGGCTGTGCAAGCGGCCGCAGTGGGAGCTCGAGGGCCAGCAACTGAGGAAGGGCAGCGGTAGGGCTGAGGACTGGCGCCGAGAAGGGCGGGGGGCCGGGTTTGGGAGGACTTCGTGGAAGGCATTTTCCTTCCAGTGGCGCCACTTTGGGCTTTGGGAGGGGGGCGTGCGGGGGTAGAGCCCACCCTCTTCCTTGTGCGATAAGGAGAGCCCGACCAGGTACCTGCTCTGAGCTGAGAGGGTGGAAGGGGAGGGAGGGCTGGGGGCTAGAGGGACCTGGAAAAGACAAGTTTCCGTGGCTATCCAGGGCGGAGGGAGGTCCGCGCTGCTAAAATGGAGATCCTGGGGTTGGAGGAGGCTGCAGCAGCAGTGGGCGCCATCGCTCCCGCTGGAGGCTGGCGGCTCTGAGTGCAGCAGCCCTGGCAGCTCCTCCTCAGTGGTCCTGGGCCACTGCCACTGCCTTGGCCATTCCTCCCAGGCAAAGGGAGATTTACCCAGGTAGGGAGGAAGGGAGGGAACCAGCCTGGGAGGGCAGAGGGAAGGAGCTGGCCCATTCCCCGCCACAGGCCTCTGGCTGCCTCTACATGCTCCCTCCAGATCCAGCCAGTGTCTCCCCTGCCACACCCCCCCCCAATCCCAAGCTGCAGTCCACAAGTCCCCTGCTCCCTATGCCTGCCTTGGCCTCTCTCAGGCCGCTGCCATCTCCGCTGCCTGTGGGAGGCAGCATGGTCTGGGCCCAGAGGTTGTGAGGTGCGCATGGGGGCGCCGCGTGCACTCCCAGTCCCTGTTTCAGTCCCTGGAATGGGTGGGTGGGTGGTCGGTCTCTGAACCAAGTTTGAAGCACTGGATGCCTGGGAAATTGCGAGGGCTCACCAGTGCCTGTGTTTTGCTGTTTCTCCTCCTTTTTAACGGGATCCCTGTCTCTTCCCTCCCCTTGCCTCCACTCTTCACTCCTCAGAAGGCCAGAAAGACCAGGGAACCTGCTGCAGAGAAAGGCTTTTGGGCTTAGAGCATCTGCACCTTCAGAAGCTGTGCTGAAGCCTTGATAGGCAGCATCTGCGATGTGAGGGAAGGCACCTCCACCAGGTACTTGAAGATCTGGGTTACCTTTGGTGGAAGGACTTTTGTTGCTTAAGGTGTGGGAGAGGGTGGAGGGCTATCCTTGAGGTCCTCTTTCCAACTTGTTGAGGATGGCTTTTTTACATTTTCGGGTGGTTGATGTGTGGTTTTGGTTGTGTGTATTTCCTGTTGGGTGCAAAGCAGACACATGTCCAATGAAGACATATAAATGGCCATCAGACACATGAAAAAATGTTCATCATCACTCCCCTCAGGGAGATTCCAATTAAAACCACATTGAGATATCACCTTACACCAATTAGAATGGCCAAAATTAGCAAGACAGGAAACAACATGTGTTGGAGGAGATGTGGAGAAAGGTGAACCCTCTTCCACTGTTGGTGGGAATGCAAGTTGGTGCAGCCTCTTTGGAGAACAGTGTGGAGATTCCTCAAGACATTAAAAATAGAACTTCCCTATGACCCGGCCATTGCACTCCTGGGTATTTACCCTAAAGGTACAGATGGAGTGAAAAGAAGGGCCATCTGTACCCCAATGTTTATAGCAGCAGTGACCACGGTCACCAAACTGTGAAAAGAACCAAGATGCCCTTCAACGGGCGAATGGATAAGGAAGATGTGGTCCATATGCACTATGGAGTATTATGCCTCCATCAGAAAGGACGAATACCCAACTTTTGTAGCAACATGGAAGGGACTGGAAGAGATTATGCTGAGTGAAATAAGTCAAGCAGAGAGAGTCAATTATCATATGGTTTCACTTATTTGTGGAGCATAACAAATAGCATGCAGGACATGGAGAGATAGAGAGGAGAAGGGAGTTGGGGGAAATTGGAAGGGAGTTGAACCATGAGAGCCTATAGACTTTGAAAAACAATATGTATGAGGGGTTTGAAGGGGCGGAGAGGGTGGGAGGTTGGGGGAACCAGGTGGTGGGTTTTAGAGAGCGCTGGATTGCATGGAGCACTGGGTGTGGTGCAAAAATAATGAATATTGTTACGCTGAAAATAAATAAGAAATAAATTTTAAAAAAACATTATTCCATTGTGTATACATGTATATATATACATATGTGCTTATGTATGCATATACTTGTGTATATATGTAGTTTTCCAGTTTGTGGCATTGGGAATAGAGCTAAGAACATCTGTGCAATAAATTTGCATAGTTTCATATGGAAAAAAAAACAAAAAAGAAAAGGTTGACTTTCAGATATAGAATTTAAGAGAGTGTAACCTTAGGAAAGTAATTTATAACCCTATCTATTATATAGTAACTACGTAGGTACACAAGAAAATATACACATTTTATCTCAATAAAATGCATTTTATAACGTTTATGTAGAAACATGTAACATTTGATGTAAAAATGCATAAATATTAAAGTATTAAGTAGAGCTGATATTATTCCCAGTTTACAAATAAGAACATAATGGTTGATTTGTCTGCAGTCTGACAGTGTTTAGGTGCAACGATTAAAAACCAAGCTAAATCTTTTGTCTCGATATCCGTTTTACATCACATGTCTATTATGCGTAGGCAGAAAGCATGACACAATTTGAATCCCCATTTTTCTATGTACTTAATAATCTTTCTTGATTTGAGTGTATTGGGGAGCTCAAGTCCAATGAAAGCCTACATTTGTGAAAATTTCACATTTCATCTGTAAAATGAAAAACAACATTTGTGTTAAGAAAGCCAATAGAATTTTGTTGCATGCTTGATGCACACTCCATGGAGTAGAAGCTAAAAGAGAATCATTGTATAATTAGAAAATAACATCAAAATTAAACAGCAGTAAATAAGTAAATAGACATATGCTTTCCACTACCCAGTTTAATAATTAAAATACAGTCAGATGAAGTGTGCAAATACGTGTATGTAGGGGGGAAACAGAGTGAAATGTAGTCTCAGGAGATCTGGCCTTGATGTTTAGGCTACCTTTCAAAACCCAGGGGGAGGATCTACTTTCTATAGTTACCACATTATATAATTTAAACCTTAATTTTCTCAAGAAATTGCACAATACTCCAGCAAAAGGGAATGATAGCTATCTATACACTTGGAAAACAAAAAACAAAATACATTCAATTAAAGCCATTTCCCAAGAACTCCAGATATAGGTTGAATGGATAAAGATGTGGACAAAACTGTCATTCTTCTGTATCCATATGTTAAAGAACTGAAGAAAAACCATGTTTAAAGAATATACTGGGGTGCATGGGTGGCTTAGTGGGTTAAAGCCTCTGCCTTTGGCTCAGGTCATGATCCCAGGGTCCTGGGATCTAGCCCAGCACTGGGCTCTCTGCTCAGCAGGGAACCTACTTCCTCCTCTCTCTCTTTCTGCCTGCCTCTCTGCCTACTTGTAATCTCTGTCTGTCAAATAAATAAATAAACTCTTTAAAAAAAGAAGACACAGGAAGTACAAGAATGGTGCCACACCAAATCAAGAATATAATAAAAATAAAATTAGAATGAAATGAAAGGTGCATTATAACTGAAACAAAATATTCTCCAGATGAGCTCAGTGGTAGTAATAGATGAAATAATCAGGGAATATAAATAGAGATCAATTGAGATTATCCAGTCTGAAAAACCAAAAGACCTATAAATGTAGTATACATGTTGAAGAACTAAAGTCACTCAATGTATGGTCTCTAACTCCATGCAATAAAATAAAAGTGGTTTACAAAAGGAAACAGAAAATTCACAAGTATGTGGAAAATAAATAACACACTCCTAAATAAGACATGAGTCATAAAAGAAATCATGGTAGAAGTTAGAAAATACCTTGAGATGAATGAAAGCCAAAAATCGGTCTCTTGCTCATCTCTTGAAAGTGAAAATATAAAATACAAAGTCTTATGGGATACAGTTAAGTTGTTTTTTTTTTTTGAGGGAAACTTAGGATTTTAAACATATATTTAAAAAGGAAGAAAGTGTTACTTTCATAACCTATCATCTTAAGAAATGACAAAATGAAAAACAAATTAGGGGCTTAGAGGTGGCTCAGTTGGTTAGGTGACCAATTCTTGGTTTTGGCTCAGGTCAAGATCTCGGGGTTGTAGGTTCGAGCCCCGAGTTGGGCTCTGTACTCAGTGAGGACTGCTTTTGTCCCTCTGCTCTTCCCTTCTCACTCACTCTTTCAGTCTCTCAAATAAAGAAATAAAAATAAAAACATGATAAAGGAAGAATGAGTTAAAAGGCAAGCAAAAGGAAAGAAATTTTGAAAGATGAGATCAGATATAAATGAAATAAGACACAACAGAGAAAATCAATATATACAAAAGCTAATTCTTTTTTTTTTTATTCACAGACAGAGATCACAAGTAGGCAGAGAGAGAGGAGGAAGCAGACTCTCCCAAGAAGTGGAGAGCCCGATGCGGGGCTCGATCCCAGGACCCTGGGATCATGACCTGAGCTGAAGGCAGAGGCTTTAACCCACTGAGCCACCCAGGCGCCCAAGCTAATTCTTTTTTTAAAAAAAGATTTTATTATTTGTTTAACAGAGACAGATCACAAGTAGGCAGGAGGCAGGCAGAGAGAGAGGAAGGGAAGCAGGCTCCCTGCTGAGCAGAGAGTCTAATCAGGGGCTTGATCCCAGGACCCTGAGATCATGACCTGAGCCAAAGGCAGAGGCTATAACCCACTGAGCTACCCAGGTGCCCCAAAAGCTAATTCTTTAAAGAGATGAGCAATTGACAATTTTTTGGCTATTCTTACCAAAAATAAGATAAAAATACCAAATTATGAAAAAATCTGGAATGAAAGAGAGGCATTCCTATTAGCCTTATAGAAATAAAAAGAATTAAATTGCAATACAAGGAACAATTGCATGCTAAAAAATTAGAAAACTAAAGAAATTTGGCAGGTTCCTAGAAAGACTCAAATTCCTTAATCTTAACCCCAAAGTAGACAATCTGAATGGAACTTAAACAAGTAAAATAATCGAACAGGTAATCCAAAAACTTTCCATAAAGAAAAATCTGAGACCATATGGCACATTGGTGAATTCTGTGAAAACATTTAAGGAAGATTCAAAAATCATTCAAAAAGTAGAAGTGGAGAGAACACTTCGCATTCATTCTGTGAGAGTCCGTATTAGCCAGATCCCAAAACCAGGTAAAGATAACACAAGAAAATGAAATTATAGACCAATATCTCTTAGAACTGTAGACACAAAAGTCTTCAATACTAATGCTAGTAAACTGAATTCAGCAACTCATAAAATGCTATGGCCAAAGAGGATTTATCTCAGGTATGCAAAGTTTGCTCAAAATGTGATATTTAGGGGCACCTTGGTTGCCCAGTCATTGGGCATCTGCCTTCAGCTCAGGTCATGATCCCAGGGTCTTGGGATCAAGCCCTGCATAAGGCTCCCAGCTTGGCAGAGGGCCTGTTTCTCCCTCTCCAACTTCCCCTGCTTGTGTTCCCTCACTCATTGTCTCTCTCTCTCCCTCTCTTTTAAATAAATAAATAAATAAAATTATATTTCATCACTGTAATTAATATACCATATTGAATTAATAAAGGGTAAACCACATGATTACCTCCATAAATATAGAAGAAAAAAGTGGTTGAATGTCAACACCATTTGGTGATAATAATCTGTCAATTGAATAAAAGAGAATTTTCTTAATGTAATAAAAAGCTGTATATGAAAACCCACACTTACACATTTAATAGTAAAAGGCTAGATGGTTCGTCCCTAAAGTCAGGAACAAGAGAAAAAGCCTGCAATTGCCACTTTTATTCCACATTTTCTTGGAAATTCTGTCTTGGGTATTTAGGAAGAAAACGGAATAATAGCAGTATGAATAAGAGTGGAAGAAGTGAAACTGTCTTTTTTATTCATAAGATACTATAGAAAAAAAATTCTTCTGTAGAATAAAATTAATCTGCAAAATTGCCATTAGACCTCAGTATGTCCAGCATAGTTCCACGATGCAGGATCAGTACTCAAGACAAGTTGTAGTCTTATTCACCAAAATTGAGCAGCGCTAAAATGAGATCAAGAGATTAAGAACAATCCCAGTTACAAAAAACATCAAACCTTAAATGATTTAGGAATAAATTTGACATAATCACAAAAGTCATACATACTCAGGCAAACTCATACTGAAAAGACCCATGATCACAAAACTCAGGCACTGAAAATGCAGCCCCGTAAGGGGCACACAAGGGGTCCAGAGTCCATCACTGCTTGTGGGGCTCCCAGGCTCCACCTCGCCGGGCCCCCAGGTCACCAGCAGTCCTTCGCGCCCCCAGCTAGCACACCCACCCAGGCAGGCGCACCGACAGCTTGACACATGTCAAAGCACACCATGCCATGCCATGCCACGCCCCTGCATGCCTCAGTGCAGCGCCTGACCCTGCCCCTCATCAGTCACTTGGAGAAGGCGGTGCAGGTTGGAGGGAGACTGGCAGGGAGACTGGCAGCTGCAGTGGTGCAAGCGGAGGTGGCCTGGGAGCTTGAGTCCCAGGGGCTGAGGTCCAGCTGAGGTTGGGCCATTGAAGGGCTCGGGGAAGGGGGGGGACTGTGTTTTTCCTCCCAGCAGTTCCACTTCCCGCTTGGGCCCGGGGTGGGTGGGTGGGGGTACAGCATATCACTGACCCGGTACCTGCTCAGAGCTCAGGGGGTGGAAGGGAGGGAGGGCTGGGGGCTTGCTGTGGGCCAGGGACAGGGAGAGGCTGTGGTGGGGAAATACACACAAAATAGACACAACCAAAACCACACATCAACCACCCCCAAATGCAAAAAAGCCATCATCCACAAGTTGGAAAGAGGGCCTCAAGGATAGCACTCCACCCTCTCCAACACCTTCAGCAACAAAAGTCCTTCTGCCAAAGCTAACCCAGATCTTCAAGTATCTGGTGGAGGTGGCTTCCCTCACATTGCAGATACTGCATTTTAAGGCTTCAGCGCAGCTTCTGAAGGTGGAGACGCTCCAATCCCAAAAGCCTTTGTCTGTGGCAGTTTTGCTGATCCTTTTGGCTTTAGGAGGAGTGAGGAGGGGGGACCTGGAGCAGGGGAAAAGTGGGGATAAACAGCAAAACACAGGCACCGGTGAGCCATAGCAAATTCCTAGGAATCCTCGGCTGTAACCATGGCTTGGGCCACCACCCACCCACACTTTCCAGGGACCGAAACAGGGATTGGGGAGTGGACAGGGCGCCCCCACTAGCACCCCGCAACATCTGGGCCTGGACCATGCTGCCTTGCACAGCTGGGGTCATGGTCCTGGGGTCCTGGGATCCATCCCTGCATTGGGCTCTGCTCAACAGGGAGCCAGCTTCCTCCTCTTTCTCTGCCTGCCTCTCTGCCTACTTGTGATCTCTGTCTGTCAGATAAATAAAATCTATTTAAAAAGGAAAAGAAAAGAAAAAGCACTTAATGGGAGCTGAATAGATTTTGTTTCACTCTCCGAAACAGGGAGTTTCATCAAATGGCATGAAAGTTTAGAAATTTTATTTAAAGCAGTGTCATTGTGTTTAATTTATGTGTCCTGTTGTTTTGTTTTTGTTTTTGTTTTTGTTTTTTTACATGTAGAATCCCGCAGAGGCCAAACCTCTTTATTGTGGTACTGCTTTGAGTGTTCCCTTAGATGATGTTCAAGTAAATGGCTTAGGAAACTCCTAAGAACTTGGGAAATTTACCAGAGAAGACCAAAACCAAATTCAAGTTTATACTGATGTATTTATTGCAGGGAATAATTATCTTCCTATGAAATACATTTCAGTTTCTACATGTTTCTTACAAAAAATCTGATTTACCAAATTTTGGAAGCACATGAGAGGTTTTGATTTTACTTATTTATTTATTTGTTTATTTTAATAGAAGATGCTGATTTCTCTCTCTCTATCTTTTTAAGGATTTTATTTATTTATCGGACAGACAGAGATCACAAGTAGGCAGAGAGGATAAAGCAGGCTCCCCACTGAGCAGAGAGCCCAATGCAGGGCTTGATCCCAGAACCCTGGGATCATGACCTGAGCCAAAGGCAGAGGCTCTAACCCACTGAGCCACCCAGGTGCCCCGAGGTTTTGATTTTAAAAGCCATAGAAATGTTCGAAGTTTGTTCCAGAGTTACAGATGTTGAGAGTGACATTCCGATTTTTAATGAATCTAGGAGATTACTAAAGTCAGACTGTTTTAGGAAAGGGGACTTCTCTCTTCTCTTTAAGGGTTTTCGTGTAATTTTTTGAGGTCTCTGCTTGAGTGGGATTTGAACTCAGATTTCCAAGATCAGAGGACTTAACACTCTGAAAAGTGGCACCAACTTTCTGTGGCCTTTTTGTTTCATCTTTTTTTTAATTAATTTATTTTCAGCATAACAGTATTCATTACTTTTTCACCACGTGGTTATTGTCAGTGTTTAGGTGTTGGAGAAACATTCTTGAAGCCATCTTTAATTTGAAAGCAGACCCCATTTGGGCTTTCTTAGGCTAGAATGGGATTCCTGTGGGAAGGGGACTTTCAAAAGGTCTTCATCCAGGTGTCATGAGGTATAGAAACAGTTGGTTAATTTCCCTGCCATCCTAGTTACTGCTCTGTGATCTTCCTGGGTCTTTTTCTTGTAATTCTTTTTTGGTACTGCAAAGATTTCATACTTTCTGTCTTGCATATTGGTATTGATGACAGTAGAAAACTTGTTGGGTTTGGATGCTGAGGAGGAGGTAAGAATTTGGGATTTTAGAACAACCTTTTAATATCTTAAAAGGGGTGCACCTGGGTGGCACAGTGGGTTAAGCCACTGCCTTCGGCTCAGGTCACAATCTCAGGGTCCTGGGATAGAGTCCCACATGGGGCTCTCTGCTCAGCAGGGGGCCTGCTTCCCTTCCTCTCTCTCTGCCTGCCTCTCTGCCTACTTGTGAGCTCTCTCTGTGTCAAATTAATAAATAAATAATCTTTAAAAAAATCTTAAAAGGGATTCGTTAACCTGTTGGCTCGTGTAGAAGTTAGGTTTTATAGCTCTGAGCTTATTTCATATTCGTATTATGACATCACCCTCTCCGGTGGTCTAACCCGTGGTCATTTTGGAGTTTGTTCATCATTTTGGTCTTTATTGCCATAATCGACCAAGTCTAGGAAGGAAGTCAGAGTTTGATGAGTGGTAGGTCCAGTAGGACACAGAACTGTATTTACCCTTTGAGGATAGAACAGGTGTCACTGAATTGGGTGAGGAGAATAATAACTTCCCCAAAGAGCATTTATGGAATTTTTAGGAGGGGAAAGGTACTGGTCAAGATATTGGTGAGGGGTGGGGAAGGAGTTGATTAGAAAGGCACTAGGATGAGCAGAATCAAGTTTTACAGCCTTGGAGACAGGTATAAATAAGGTGCTGTCTGGGGGATGAGAGCAGTCTGGCTAGGGGAGTCAATTTGAATGCCTCCTTTTCCTTCCCATTTCTTCTGAAAAAAGGAATCAATTTCTACAAGATCCCCTGCCAACTTTTCATTGTTATTGCCAGGTGTACTTTATGTGTTGAATACTCCAGGTGGATTCGTGGAAGGGATTCATAAGGTCTGCTCTGGAGCAGAATGGGAAGGAGGTCAGATGTGCCAGAGGAACATGTGAAGGGAAGCAGGAGGAAATACTGAACAGGATCCTCGGAGGTTCAGGGAGCAACAGAGATGTATATTGGGTGTGTCAGTCATGTGGAGGGTCTCTTTGGGTCTTGGATACACTCCTTTTTCTAACTGTGCCATCGCAGTCTGCCCCTGCCTGGTGATTATTGTGTAGTTTCATGGAGGTATGATTTCCATCTTGTCGAAGTCACTCATGCTAAGTGCACGATTCATTGAATTTCAGTTGTTTTAAAGACTTGTGCAAGCATCACCACAAACCAGTTTGGGAAGATTTCCATCCTATCCTGTGGTTGGCTCCTGTTTGTTCTGTGATACAACTTAAGAGCCTGAAGGGGTCTGCAGCTCCCGGCCAGGAAGGTTGCCTCCTCACCATGCTGAGAGAACTCTACCCTAAGCCTTTCAACATAGGAAATAAAGTGGTGTATATTGAAGATGGCTGTGGGTGGGGAGGAAAATCTGTCCCTTTCCTCTGTGATTAGAGGAGACGGATAAAGTAGGGTTTGCCAGTGTCATGAAGGATGATGCCATCGGCTTTTAGGATGAGCTACCCCTGCAAATGAACAACTTTACTTAAGCCTTTTGTGAAGTGGACGTGCTTGAGTGTTGAGCAGATTAACTTCTTAGACTCGGTTTTAGATTCGATGTACTTTGCTTCAGTCTTGCTGCTTCTCTAAATCCAATCATGTCTTTTTTGGAAGCAGAGATGGCCAAGCTACTGCTGCAGCAGGAGATGATTAGTGCCTCTTTGATCATAGTGCCGCATTTGAACCCTCAGCTACCGCTTATGTGACACTCACTAGAAAGTTGGTAAAATTTGGTGTTGGGTAATTCCCATGGATTTAGAACTTTTATATTTTTCAGTGCCCAATTTTATTGGGACTCTAGGGTCAACTCGAGTTTATTTGCACACCATCTCCTTGAGAAGTTTGTAGAGCTTTTGCAGGGAGAAGTGAGGAATTTACTTTAGATGTGTCATAAAATTATGTCTTAAAAGGAAAAAAAGTTGATACTCAGGATATTGCATGAAAAGTTGGTACACTGTTTTGTTTGTAAAACATTTCCTTTCTTCTGGAGCTCCCTCATTTTTTGAAGTTGTAAGTTTGGACATTTCTCTCCTCAAATTCAGGTAGCCTAACAACTCAATAGCCCTTGGATAGTCATGAAGTACTTTAAAAGTTTTCGAGGTAAACATTCATCCTTAGCGAGACATGAAAGTTCGAATCTTGCCTCAAAAGTGCATCTCTCTGAGGTAATGAGTTTCAGATTGAAAAAAAAAAAAAAAAGAACAACTCCCAGAAAACAGGGCTGGGGTGTAGCTAACCTGGAGTAGAGCAAGGCTTCTTCCCTGTGGTTTGTGGGTCATCCACCACAGTGGTTTTGCTCCTTAGGGCACATGGGTTTTACTGTAGTGTTTGTCTTTAATAAACCTTCTCCATGAAATACATGGAAAAACTACATGTCTTCTGAGCCATCTAATTTACCCAACCTTTTGGCTTCTAAGATCGCCCTTATCCCAAAACGGTGATAATTTTGTTTGTATTTGCTATTACATTGAACTTAGTGATTTATTGATACTGACTGGATCTTCTGTCTACTTGGTAACCTTCCAGTAAATTACCTGGGTAGTTGTTCTTATTTGACAGGTTTTTCTGGAGCATACCACGAAATGGGCTCTGGTGTCTAGTGGTGGAAAAACAGACAATGTCCTTGTTCTCATTGCATTTGGAATACTGTGGAGAAGAAGAGAAATTCAGCAAGTAAACAGAAAAGTGAAATAATTGTGGCCAGTGGCAAGTGTTTTGAGAAATCAGAGCAGAATGTGAAACTACACAGTGATGAGAAACTCGTTCTAGGTACACCTTTGCCTTTTGGGGCAGCGTGCACGCTCCTTTCTTTTGGGGGCAAGGGGTAGTTACTTCTGTAGGTCATTTCTGAAGACTCTGCCATTTAGCTCCTGGGGTTGGGGAGAATTAAAGGTGGAACCTTCGTGGACACGCTAGTCAACCTTTCCTTAGTTGCCTGCCACATCCTGAGACCAGGCCAGCCAACTTGTCAGTGTATCCTGTCAGTTACTGGGATGGGAGGTTGGAGTGCATTCCTCATGTGGCATAGGTTTCTCCTGTGCTTCTGTCAATGCTGAAGAAATTCCAAGATTATTAAAAGCTCTTTTGGTAAACGGCAGCTACTTGAGGAAGTTGTCAGCACTAACTCAGTTCAGTAGAACTTCAGGTAATAGTGGATCCCTAAATATCGCCCTCAACCCGCAAGGACGACAAGAAGCCCCAGTTCAGATGTATCTTCTCTCTCTTTATTTCTGCAAGTCTACACACTTATATACGCTTACCTGACCAGTCAGGGAGCAGGGTACAGGAGGGAGTGAATCAGGCTGCACACCTAAACGAACAACTTTGCTAGCAACCAATGCTGTTTGCTTCCTCTTTGGGCATTCTACTTAGTCTCATGAGGCAATCCTAACCTGGCAACTAGCCAGGCGCCATCTTTTTTTTTTTTTTTTTTAAAGATTTTATTTATTTATTTGACAGAGAGAAATTGCAAGTACACTGAGAGGCAGGCAGAGAGAGAGAGAAGGAAGCAGGCTCCCTGCTGAGCAGAGAGCCCGTTGCGGGACTCAATCCCAGGACCCTGAGATCATGACCTGAGCCGAAGGCAGCGGCTTAACCCACTGAGCCACCCAGGCGCCCCCAGGCGCCATCTTTTAATGGCGAAGGCTGCCCTGGCCAGGGGCCTGCCTCTGACATCTCCCCTTTTTTCTATTATGGCAGGGATTGTGCCTGTCTTAGGTTGTCAGTGGCGGGGAATATCCTTACCCATCATCAGACGGCAGATATCAATGATCTGCGTCCTGTCTTAGGTTGGTATATTTCCCCCACCAATCTTACCCGTCGTTGACTACCGATCCAGCATACTTAGCCACACTTGGTGGGATGTTCCAGCCTCGATGGCTAACAAGTCCTGCACCATGGCTTGCCATTGCCTATGTTGCTGTTGCCTCCAAATTTGCAGTTTCCTTACTAGCAGAATCAAGCCCACTACGAGGATTATCATCAGACAAATTACGCTAGCCGCTTGTTTCATAAAGGTTAACACATCTTGCAATGTTTTGATTATCTCTGGGAGGGTTGCCAGCTCATCTCTGGTGTTCTTTATCCTTGTTATGCCTAGTAGCAGGTGCTGAGTGTAGTTTTGGAATTCTGCGGACTGATTCCCCCGCAAGTATTGGGAGAGCTGTCAGGAGACATTCTGTAAGTCACTCATATTAGTATAGGCTATGGGAGTTACACAAATTGCCGGGAAGGGTGCTATACATCCCAGTCCCAATAGGGCCCCCAATATGTCCACTTGTTTTTGAACCAAATCCACTCTCTGGTTGACTATCGGGATTCCTGCTTGCAGATGTGCATTAATCTGAGACTGTTTGAAGGACAGCCGCCGTTCCTTCTGCAGGGGTGTTCACAACTTCTGCAGTGGGTATAGTTGTAGCAAGTGAGACTGCTGCTGCCGTGGCAGCTGCTGTAGATATAGCCAGTGCTGTCACAACGGTGGCTGTGATACCAAAATCTCTCTTCTTTCTGGATATCACCACCGGTAACTTGTCCTCTGGAATGGAAACTGGGATAGGAACATGGGTAGGGATACGCATAATCACAGCCAGCTTGAAGGCAGTTACATTCCAGCACTGGGAAAGATAGCAATTCTTAGTGCAATTAACGTATCATTCAGCTCGCTAGCATTTGTTACGAGGAAAAGGAACGGTGGCAAGACGCATATGGGAGTGGGCTGATAAGTAATATTATTGGGACAAGACACATTAACTGTTGCCTCAAAGGTACTAGAGTCATTTTGTTTATAAAACAGTTGAGGAATTTGCCATTTAACATGGACACTGCTGAGATATAAGTACATGCTCCTAGCAAGTTACAGACCTGCCAAGCATCAAAGGGAGAGGAGGGAATATGAGAGAAGAGATAGTCACTGGTAAAGGATATGGCCGTGCTTTAACCATTGCCCACAGCTTTCTGGCTTGAGTCAGCCACAGGAGGTGTAGCATCCCCAGAGTTATCATCAGCATCTTCAGCATCATGACTGGTGTTCGGAGGCAAGGCTGCACGCACCAGCTGCTCTGGGATCCAAATTGGAGCCTCCTTTTCCTGTGGAAAAACACATACAGACCCCCTACTCCATACTAACACTGGATCTGGTCCATTGCACTTTCCTGTGAGGATGTCCTTCCAAAGTACTAAAGGCTTAGGGGGAGCAGCAGCATCACTTCCATGTCTGTCTGCAGCTGATTTACCCGTTTGGTCCAACATTGAAAAATTCAAAATAAAGAGAATGGCGTTGAGCTTATCTTTAGGGGACCTGAAGGTGTCCCCTATTCCCCCTTTTTGTTTATAAAGCGCATTTTTTATTGTAAGATGTGCACACTCCGCAACACTCTGTCCTTGTGGGTTATAGGGTATTCCATGTATCAAGTGAATGTCAAGTTGTTGTAGGAGGGCTTTAAAGGGTTGTGAGGTGTAGGCTGGGCCATTATCTGTCTTGAACTGGCGTGGCTTTCCCCATGCCACGAAAGCCTGTAGGCAATGGGCGATAACATCTCTGGATTTTTCCCCCGTATGCACTGAGGTGAAAATTATTCCAGAGCAGGTATCTACAGAGACATGAACATATCTTAACTTTCCAAATTCTGAAACATGTGTGACATCCATTTGCCATATATGATTAGGTAACAAACCCTTAGGATTAACCCCCAAGGATGAGTGCAGGTAGTAAGGTCACGCAATTTCTGCAGGAGACTACTATGTCCCTTGCCTGTGCTTTTGTTATGTTAAATTTGAGGCAAAGAGTTAAAGCATTCACATGGAACAGCTTATGATAATGTCTCGCCTGTTGCACTGGGTCCTCAATGGCAAAGACAAATTCTCCTCTGGTTAAGGAGTCTGCTAACCGGTTACTTTTTGTCAGGGGGCCTGATAAGGTTGTATGAGCTCATATGTGGCCAATATAAAATGGAGCCTTCCTGTCCCAAACGAATGTTTGGATTTCTTGTAATGCCTCAGAGATAGTAGACCTGGCATTAATAGAACCCACATTTTCAATGATAGAGACAGCTTGCACCACATATCTACTATCTGATAAAAGGTTGAAGGGTTCTTGATGAAACATTTGAAATGCTTTTATCACTGTGAGCAGCTCGGTTTCTTGGGGAGAGGAGCTTTGAAATACGAAGGTCCAACTCTCTTCTGTGGTAACTATAGGTCCTACTCCTTGCTTAGATCCATCAGTGAATATAAGCCTTACGTTACTGAGGGGTTTATGGTGAGTGATCCTAGGGTATATGATTGGATTGGATAAACTGAACTGTAGCCATGGATGTGATGGGTAGTGGCTATCAAATTGAGTGCACGTTATTGTTATCAAAATGGCTCAGTCATCATCACAGGCTGCTAGGCACTTTATTTGTTCCTGCGTATATGGTGATATTATAGTATCTGTTTGTTTACCAAATGCTGCTATACTAAGTTTAATCCCTTTAAGTATAATTTGTGCAATGGCACTTGGGTACCAGGGCAAGACCTTCCCTGGAGAGTGGGTCAAACTAACCCATGATATGGGGCCAGATTGCCAAAAAACTGCAGTGGGAGCTCGTTTTTCGGCAAGGATACAAAATAGCAAAGGATTGGAGTAGTCATTTCTGTCTATCTGAGCAGCTTCTAGCCTTTTCTGGATCAGACTGATGGCTTCTTTTGCCCCCTCAGTCCACTGACGAAGAGAGGTGAGGTTAGGGTCTCCTTTAAGTGTCTCAAATAAGGGTGACAATTCCTGATCAGTGAGTTTTAGATAGGGCCTCATCCAATTGATATCTCTTAACAATTTTTGAAAATCATTTAACGTGTTTAGGTGATCCGTCCGCAGGGTTATCTTTAAAGCTCTGACTTTAGTATTCTCTAACCTAGTTCCCAAATACTCTTTAATGGGCGTCATTTGGACCTCTTCTGGTGCTATGTGTAATCCAAATTTCTCAAAATGTTTGAAAAGAAAGGAAAGGGCCTTCTCAATATATTGTTCTTTTTTATGGCACAGCAAAATATCATCCATATAATGATACACAATGAGCGGGGGAAATTGTGTTCTAACCTCCTTCAGGGCTTGGTCCACATATAATTGGCACATTGTAGGGCTGTTGGCCATGGCCTGAGGCAATACCACCCACTCATAGTGTTGATCCAGACAAGAATGACTAATGGTAGGTACTGTGAAAGCGAAACATTGGGTGTCCTCGGGGTGCAATGGGATGGAAAAGAAACAGTCTTTAATATCGATTACCACAGAGGGCCAACCAGAGGGCAGGGCTGAGACTAAAGGCAGCCCCCAGCTGTACTGCTCCCATGGCCACCATCTTTTCATTAACAGCTCGTAAGTCATGTAACAATCGCCATTTCCCCGACTTCTTCTTAATCACAAAAATAGGCATATTCCATGGTGATGTGGAGGGCCGAATATGCCCGGCGGCAAGTTGCTCTTTTACTAACGTGTGGGCAGCTTCACATTTTTCTTTAGGCAGGGGCCACTGAGGAACCCACACGGGTTTACTGTTTTTCCATTGAATTTTTAGAGGTTCAGTGGCCCCTAAGAAAAACCCAGCCCCGGCCCACCTATTCTTTGAGAGAAGTAATTAGTCAAGGGAATAGGTTCAGGGGTGCCCTGCAGCTGTTTTCCTAGGCCTCCCGTTCCAGGATAACCAGACTTAGTCATTAAGGCTTGAGCTTCCTCAATATAGAATAATTCTGGAGTCAACTTCAGGTTCATTTGGGCCAAGACATCCCATCCCCACAATGAAATGGGAATCTTAAGGACACATGGCTGCACAAGTCCATGGTGGCCTTCATCATCCTTCCATGGCAGTGTAGCTGCACTGCACATGGGGCTATGAGCAATCCCTAATCCTCGAAGTGTTTGATCAGCCTTTTGCACAGGCCAATCCTTAGACCAATCAGCTTCATTGATGATACTGCGATCTGCTCCAGTGTTCAATAAGCCCATGAATTTCTTGTCTCTTATCCAAAAAGAGTAAAAGGTTCTATTTTCCATGCATAGCATGACGCATGCTAGAGGAGCTCCTTATGAACCGAACCCCTTCTGTCCCCGCGTAACCTCATGGCTTCCAAAAAGCTTGTGACAACTAGGCAATACCAGGATTTGAGCTATCTTATCACCTGGACTAATAGCTGTAATTCCACGTGGGGAGGATACCAGGATTTTCACCGTTCCTTTGTAATCAGCATCTATAACTCCGGGGTGAACAAGGAGTCCTGATAATGCCATGGAGCTCCGTCCTAGCAAGAGGCCCACGGTATCCTCAGGTAATGGACCCTTAAAATCTGATTCGACTACCTGGGTCCCCATCTCTGGAGTCAGTATGAGTCTGGTGGTGGCACGGATGTCCAATCCTGCACTCCCTGTTGTGGCTCGCCTTGGATCGTCGGCGGATAATGCGAGCGAGCCACCTGTTGGAGCACCCCATACATTTGAGGGCCCTGGGGTGTGGGGCCCCCCTTCCCATTTTTTGACCCTCTTGGAGGCAGAGAGTTTCCTTGTATATCCCTTATTGAGCGACATTCATATGCCCAGTGGGCACCCTTCCCACATCTTGGGAAGATACCTGGTTTTTTAGGCTCTTGATAGGACACCTTTCTCTCGGGGCACTCACGCTTAAGGTGTCCTGGCTCCTTGCAGTAATAGCAAACTCCAGGAGTACCTTATGTTTATATTGTTGAGCTCCCTGAAATCCTTGTAAACCTTGAGTGATAGCTGCAGCCATAACCTGCCCTTGAATAACACTGTCGTTGATATCCCTGCAAACTTTAATATATGTACTCAAGTCTTTGCTTTTCCAAGGTCTGATGGCTTCTTTACACCATTTATTAGCTTGCTCATAAGCCAGCTGTTTTATCAATGGCATGCCTGCCTCTACCTCCCCAGATATTCGACCAGCTGTTTGCATCAGCCTCGCTACCAAATCAGCATATGATTCATTTGGTCCTTGTATTACCTTAGACAGCTGACCCTGTAAATCCCCACTGCCTTGAATTGTCTTCCATGCTTTAGTGGCCGCCGCGGCTATTTACAGATACACCGCAGGGTTGTATTGTATTTGGGCCTGCTTTCCCATGTACGGTCCTATTCCCATTAACATTTCTAGGTCCCACTGAGGATTTCCAGCCGCTGCATTACGGCGGGCAGTGTCCTCTGAGTATTCTTGCCAGGCTGTTTTCCATACTAGATATTGCCCTCCCGACAAGGTTGCGCAGGCGAGGTTACCCCAGTCTTCAGGGACTAAGTTCATTCCTGTTATGGTCTCCAGCAAAGATACTGTAAAGGCTGCCTGAGGGCCATACTGCATGACTGCTTCCTTTAATTGCTTAACTAGTTTACAATCAAGAGGCTGATGATACCGCTGGTTGTTTTGGTCCTCTAAAACTGGAAAGGCAGAGGCCAGGTCATGATCTCTCCAGCTTGAAACCCTGCCACTACCACATGTGGTGCAGCAGCTACAAGCTCCTTGGCACGCCATAGAATTATACGGTGGAGGGGCACTAGGCGTCGCTGGAGTCGATAGTTTCAACTGTTCAAAGTTGCAATGCATTTTACGGCCTAACTCCTCCCCTGACATTTCTTCTTCCTCTTCACTAGAACTACCCCCCTCTGAGGCACGAGAAGACCGCTCCTCTTTCAATTCCTCCAATGCCAATGCTCCCTCTTGTAGAGCTGATTCATATTTGGGTTTAGGCCCCACCAGTCATCCCCGGACTAAGGTCCATATTGCCAGGGACCCAGGTTGCAAAGGCGTTTTATTGTCCTGTTTCTTCAAATCCTCCCCTAAGTGGTCCCATTGAGGTATGTTTAGCAAGCCTTCATCTAGGAACCATGGAGCCTCCTTTTCCACTGTATTCAAAAAGGCCCGAGCAGTTTTTGCTTTTAGTGAAGTTCCATTGGCTTTCAGCAGGTCTTCTAAAGACTCTTCCAACCGCACTTTAGATACTTCAGATCCCATTATGAACACACAGACAACAGACGCGGACGTTAAAGACAGTAACTAACACATCAACTTTTTACACGCATATACTTCAGTCGACATTTACTTCCCGCTTTACCGTGGAATTCACACTTTTGAACGTGGCCTTTACTCCCTGCTTTACCGCGGAATTCCCACTTTTTTATGTGGCTAATGTCCCCGCTTACCTGCAGAACTTTACTCCCCGCTTTCCTGTGAATTACCTTGCAAGATTCCTTTATTTAGTTCCCGGGTGCCGGCGCCATTTATCGCCCTCGACCCGCAAGGACGACAAGAAGCCCCAGTTCAGATGTATCTTCTCTCTCTTTATTTCCGCAAGTCTACACACTTATATACGCTTACCTGACCAATCAGCGAGCAGGGTACAGGAGGGAGCGAATCAGGCTGCACACCTAAATGAACAACTTTGCTAGCAACCAATGCTGTTTACTTCCTCTTTGGGCATTCCGCTTAGTCTCATGAGGCAATCCTAACCTGGCAACTAGCCAGGCGCCATCTTTTAATGGCAGAGGCCGCCCTGGTTGGGGGTCTGCCTCCGACACCTAAATGACGTGTGCTGCAGTCCTTTGGCTCTCACTTTCTCTTTGGCTCTTTCAGGAGGGCCTTTTTGTGGGTGGCGTCTTCGCCCCCATGGTTCCCTCCTTCCTTTTTAGGTAAGGAGGGTTTTGTTCTTGTTTTTGTTTTTGTTTTTTTGTTTGTTTTAAAGGTTTATTTATCCTTTTAAGGATATTTATTTATTTGAGAGTCTCCATCGGGGGCATGGGGAGGGTAGAGGGAGAGAGTAAGAATGTCAGGTACACTCTGCACTGAGCCAGGAGCCAGACTGAAGACTCCATCCCAGGACCCTGAGATCATGAAGTGAGCCAGAGTCGGGAGGGGGATTCTTAACCCTCTGAGCCCTGAAAATGGGCTGCGAATATGTAGTAGAACACTGCTGACTGTACTGTTTGTCACTTGACTCATTCAGAAAATTACACAATTCCTCAAAATAACATGCCATGCCATCATTAAAATCAGTAGTCCCAGGCAGTAGAGAGATTGTGAATGACTGCCCCCCACACAGGGCACTGGTGTCTGGACAGGGTCTGATGGAGCACGTGTAATTAAGCCTTTGGTCTCTGTGTTGTCACGTGTGGATTTAGCTTTCCAGGGTATGCATTGCTTTCTTTACTTTGTCAGCACACTTCTCTCCTGCCTCAGGAGCCTGGGAAGGGGCTTCGGCCTGGGGTATGGGCAAGAGGCCAGGACTTTAGGAGAGGCTGCTCCAAAGCTCCTGGTGGCAGAAGAGCAGAAGGGAGCAGGGGAACTGGGGCCAAAAGAAAGAGGCCCGCTGGCTCCCAGGGCACTCCAAGCCTGGAGGCATAACAAGCAGCACTGGCAGTTGCAAGCCTCAGTGTGGGGAACTGCCTCCCTGGGAACAGCTTCTGGACTGGGTCCCCACTACAGCCCCTTAAGGCAGACTTTCAGGGCCTGGAGCCCATCGCCACTTGCCGGAATCACACGCTCCACCTCGCTGGGCCAGTAGGTCACCAAGAGGCCCGCTTGCCCCCAAGGAGCACACTCTCCATGACATGCAGTCAGTAGAGGCAGTGCATGTGGGAGCTGGTCTCAGGAGACTGGCAGCTGTGGAGGCTCAAGGGGCGGCGGCAGAGGCAGTGGCGGCACTGAAGGATGCTCAAGGCCCAGTGGCCTAGGTAGGGCTGAGGTCCTGGGCTGTGAAGGGAGAGGAGCGGACCACGAGGACTCCACCTATGGCGTTACTCCTCCAAGCAGTGCTGGTTTAGGCTTTTGGGGGGTGGGCGGGGGTACAGCCCATCCTTGACCATGGGCCACAAGAAGAGCCTGACTAGGTACCTGCATGGAGCAGAGGGAGTGGAATGGGAGGAAGGGATGGGGGCAGGCAGGTACTGGCACTGGCTGGACTCTGAGGTAACCTGGGGTGGGGGGAGGCAGGCATTGCTAAGATGGAGTTCCCGGGGCTGGAGGATATCCTGGCGCTGGGGATGTATCTCTCCCGCTAGGGATCGGGATTGGGGCTGTTCCCACTGCTGCAGCCCTGGGGGCTCTTTCTCAGGGGCCCTCCGTGACTGGGGGGCTCAGTCAGTTAAGCATCTGCCTCTACCTGGAATCCTGATCTCAGGGTCCTGAGACTGAGCCCTGCTCAGAGAGGAGGCTGCCTCTCCCTCTCCCTCTGCGTCTGCCCACGACTTTTGCTCACTGTCTCTCAAATAATAAAATATTTTGAAGAAAGTAAATATAAAAGTTTATTTAGCATAATGTTGAGAAAAACAAGTTCAATCTTTAAGAAAAAATGATGATAGTGATAGGTATAAGTATCAGTTTAAACTAGCTTTGTATGACGGATCTCGATGAATCTTTGCATCCATGCCCTGAGGAATGAATCCATGCTGTCCCCACATCACAGAGAAGGACACAGAGGTTTGGAGAGGTGAAGTAGTTATCCAGGCAAAGAGTAGAAATTGGAAGAATGGAAACTGGTCCTGTTCTCTTCCAGAGGCTCAACTGGCAACTTGATTTTTTCCATTTCCTTAATAAACATAGACTTTTTAGACTACGAACCAGTGCTACACTCTGTCCCTCCAGGATTCTCCCCAGGCCCCATCAGAGAGGGCTCTGGGGCCAGATTCTCCCTCCCTGTTCCAGGGGCCCCGGGTGACTCCTTCTGTCTGTTCAGAAACAAGGACACAGAGCTCTGGGGAGGGACCCTTCCTTGGCCGCGGGTGTCCACCTCTGCTTGGCTTTCCCATGCCCTGCTGGAAGGTGAAGTCAGAGTCAGAGGTTGAGAGGTGGCTGGGGAAGGAGGAGGAGGCCAAGGGCATCCCAGCCTGGTGATTCCACTTACCTGCCAGACCATTCTTCCCAGGTCCATCCAGCATCCCATTGATCTGCTGCGACTTCTGCTGCTGGTGCTGCTGGTGCTTCCAGATCCCTGCCAGCACCAGCAGGAGTGTAGGAGGGATCTGCACTGTGGGGACCCAGGAATCTTGTAAGATGCCTCCAGCCTTTTCCACAGGTGCCCAATCCCCCATTCCTTTCAGGGTGCCCTGGAGCTCAGTTGCCTAGTCCTGTATAATCCCTCACTTGTTCACCTTTCCCACGGTCCAGGAATATCTCAGTCTTGCCAGGGGCCCAGAGCTCACCCCACAGTTCATGGGATCTTCCTGCCATCTGGTGCCGGAATGCTGATGTCGGCAAAGGGCAGGGCATAGCACAAGCCTGAAACAGGAGGGACCTGTGGTTGTCACCCGGGCTGCCATTAACAGGGGTGAGACATGAGGCACTGGATCTCCAAAGACACTGAGCCCCTGGCGGTGATGACGTCAATGTGTGTGTGTTCTCAACATGTGACTTCTTCTTGTCCTCCACACAGTTATGGAAATGGGCATGGACACTCCCGGTTCAGTGAAGGAAATGAGCACCAGGCCAAACAGCAGGTAAGAAGGACAGCTGGATCTCAAACTCTAGGCTCCTGGCTTGTCTCCAGGGGCCACAAAGGGTTTCATAGATGGGCGACTGACACTGGCTTTGGGGACACCTCCTCAACTCCATGACTGATCTCACCTATTTGAGGCCCCCAAACTCTATTCCCTGCTTCTTTCCCTGCTCCCGATTCCAGTTCTAATCAAGGTGACTCTGGCCATCTTCCATGGAAGTCCCTGGCCCCCTTACAGGTTGGGCCTCTCTCCTGTTCCCTTTTGGGATAGTCTGACTCCACCCCTTCCATAGCTGGTCTCCTCCTACAACCAGAGCAGCCCAACTCTGGGGTTCTTGAGGTGGACAGCGGCATCTAAGGAGAATTGAATACTTTGTTTTGTTATCCTTGTTTTGTTGTTGGCTTGTTTTTTATGGTTTCTGTATGTGTATGTTTAGGATATTGTTGTAACTGAGGGTGGCAGGAGTGAAAGTGGGTGGGAGGATGGGGTGGCTGTAGAATGGGCATTGGAGAGGGTATGTGCTTTGGTGAGTGCTTGAACTGTATGCAACTGATGAATCACAGACTACCCCTGAAACAAAAACTACATTATAAGTTAATTAGAAAAAACAAGCTGTTGTGCTATTTAAGCAGTACTAGAGTGGTTCCTGTTTACAAGAAATTTACACAATAATAAAGTGGTGGTTTGTAGAGCACTGAAAATCAGCTGTATTGGGCCAGAAGGAGTTGAGGAAACATTTGAGAGTCCTAGGGAGACACAGTTTTGGAAGTTCAGCTCAGGACAGGCCCCAGGAGAGAGGATAACAAGGGGTTTGTCTAGTCTCCTGGGTCCCTGGCCCTGCCCACATGCTTGGCTGTCCCTACCCAGCACAGATGGAGCTGCCAGCTCTCTGGGTGTTATCCTAGATCCGCCAGGGGAGAAGCTGGTAAAAGTATTCTCTTAAAATGCTCTCATTCCTGGAGGTCCCAGAAGATGACACGAGAGTCTGATTGGACTGTTTCCCTGTAAAGTTTCCTCATGTAAAGCCGAAGCTAGTGCGTAGGAGGGTCACAAAGAGAAGTGACAGATCTACTCTGTCAGAGGTGTTCCAATGTCTCAGCCAATTGGGGATGATTTTGAGACCATGAAGTCTTCTCAGACTAATACCAGAGGATATTCCAGCCCAGAAGACATATTTGATTTCAATTGTATCATCCTCGTATCATTCAGTTCCAGTGTTGCTCTTTTCCTTTTCTATTTCTTTTTTATTTAAGATTTTATTTACTTATTTGACACACAGAGAGAGATCACAAGTTGGCAGAGACGCAGGCAGAGAGTGAGGGGAAAGCAGGCTCCCTCCTGAGCACAGAGCCCAATGTGGGGCTTGATCATAGGACCTGATCATGACCTGAGCCACCAGGAGCCCCTCTTTTTTCTATTTCTTTACTCCTGTTCCCATGATAGAGGTACTTCTCAATTTGTAAACATATGGGAATTTCTAGTTCACTTTTTATCAGTGATTTCTAGCACATTATATTACCACAAGATGCTCTGTAGTTGCCTGAATTGATGCATCTGAAACAAAATTGAAATTTCCCTTATGGCTAAAGTAAATTGGGCGTATTTTTGAAATGGTCTCCTATGTGCCTAAAATCAGTGGATGTGGATGTGGACAGATGTATGGATACAGCTATGGGATTCAGATGGTTTGCCATTAAGATCTACATCTTGTGGATGTTCTGTTTGCATTGAGTTGCTGAGAGAGGGCTCGAACCTCCTACTCTGGTTGTGTACTTTCTTATTGTTGCAGTTTGGTTCTCCTTTGCTTTCTACATTGTTCAGCCAGTGGCTCTCAGACGGGAGTTTGGAAGGGAAGGAGAGAGCGCCCAGAAGAGGGAACAGGGACCTGGGTTGGAGGAAGTAAATAAGAAGAATGGCTAAAGATCCAGAGAGGATCTGTCGTTGCGATGGCATGTGTTGGTGTATCAGGTGGGAAGGGGCTTTGTACCAATGAGGTCACCTGTGGCATCCATGTTGAGCTACTAGCGGCAAAGGCAGGGGATTGGTTGAGAGATTAGAATGTTTCTAGGTTGCTAAGGAAACGTTCAAACCCAGGAAGGCTTGGTGGAGGATGGATTCTCCACACCAACTGCTCCTGAGAGTTCACTTGACCTGCTAATGTGTCCTTCTGACCTTGTCCTTTACTAACCTGCTGACCTCCTAACTTTTCTGAACCGTGCTACTTCCCCTTGAGAACTTAATCTGACCCTGACACCGCCTGACACTGTCCCTGACCCCTCCTCCTGACCAACACCTTCCCCATCCTACCCTCTATTTCTTCCCTATTCCCCTCCCTAATTACCACCCTGCCCCTCCCCACCCCTTTCGAACACCCCACCCCACCCTCCCCTGCCCCCCAACCATCTCCACTTCCTCCCTGGGCCCACAGTGCCCCTTAAAAGGACCAGGATATGATGGTGCAAAAACTACTCTTCTGGCTTGTCTTGCTCCACTGTCCCAGTTCCCCAAACACAAATGTGAGTAAATGTGACACTTCACTACCCAAATGTGAGTAAATGTGACACTTCACTCATGTCTTCCTTCTTATCCTTCTTCTCCTTCTTCTACTCTTCTTGTTCTTCTTCTTCTTCTTCTTCTTCTTCTTCTTCTTCTTCTTCTTCTTCTTCTTCTTCTTCTTCTGTTATGAATTATTTGAGGAATAGAGAAAAAGGGCTGATGTGTAGGGGGCAGAGAGGGTGGGAAAGAGAAAATCCCAAACCAGCTGTGCAGTGAGCACAGAGCCCAAAGTGGGCCTCAACCTCAGGACCATGAGATCATGACTTGATCCAAACCAAGACTTGGTCACTTATCTGACTGAGCTACTTGGGTGCCCATAAGCTGCTAGTGGTGTCTTCCTTCCGACTGGGTTATTTAATCACAGCTTTTTCATGGGGTTCTTGATGGTAAATTTAGAAGAACGAGAGTTCTTCCTGATGACTGGGCACCACAGAGCAGGTTTCAGGGTCAACCGGAAGGGGTTGAGGCCACAGCCATTTCTCTCATGTTTTGGGTCCTGTCTGTGCTGCTTGGTCCAAGAAGTACAGCTTTGGTAGGATGCAAACCTGAAGGCACCAGGTTTATAGCTTCAGGAGGCAGGAATTTTGAAGATAGGAAAAGCCATTGAGCTCTTTGTCCTAAATAGGGGGCTTGTGTGATATGTACATTATATCTCTTTAAAATTGTCTTCAAAAATGTCAGGAACACTAATTTAGTAAGAGCTAGGGGTGCTAGATTGTCCCCTGGAATCCTGGTGAAGAACCTACTGCAAGCCTGGTAAATTCAGGGTACAGCTTCTGTTTAGTTTGTTTTTTTTTTTAATTTTTAATTTTTTTTTTTGTTTTTTTTTTTTGTTTTTTTTTTTGTTTTTTTTTTTTCATTTTAACTTTTTATTTTTTATAAACATATATTTTTATCCCCAGGGGTACAGGTCTGTGAATCACCAGGTTTACACACTTCACAGCACTCACCAAAGCACATACCCTCCCCAATGTCCATAATCCCACCCCCTTCTCCCAAACCCCCTCCCCCCAGCAACCCTCAGTTTGTTTTGTGAGATTAAGAGTCACTTATGGTTTGTCTCCCTCCCAATCCCATCTTGTTTCATTTATTCTTCTCCTACCCACTTAAGCCTCCATGTTGCATCACCATTTCCTCATATCAGGGAGATCATATGATAGTTGTCTTTCTCTGCTTGACTTATTTCGCTAAGCATGATACGCTCTAGTTCCATCCATGTTGTCGCAAATGGCAAGATTTCATTTCTTTTGATGGCTGCATAGTATTCCATTGTGTATATATACCACATCTTCTTGATCCATTCATCAGTGGATGGACATCTAGGTTCTTTCCATAGTTTGGCTATTGTGGACATTGCTGCTATAAACATTCGGGTGCATGTGCCCCTTTGGATCACTACATTTGTATCTTTAGGGTAAATACCCAATAGTGCAATTGCTGGGTCATAGGGCAGTTCTATTTTCAACATTCTGAGGAACCTCCATGCTGTTTTCCAGAGTGGCTGCACCAGCTTGCATTCCCACCAACAGTGTAGGAGGGTTCCCCTTTCTCCACATTTTCGCCAGCATCTGTCATTTCCTGACTTGTTGATTTTAGCCATTCTGACTGGTGTGAGGTGATATCTCATTGTGGTTTTGATTTGTATTTCCCTGATGCCGAGTGATATGGAGCACTTTTTCATGTGTCTGTTGGCCATCTGGATGTCTTCTTTGCAGAAATGTCTGTTCATGTCCTCTGCCCATTTCTTGATTGGATTATTTGTTCTTTGGGTGTTGAGTTTGCTAAGTTCTTTATAGATTCTGGACACTAGTCCTTTATCTGATATGTCGTTTGCAAATATCTTCTCCCATTCTGTCAGTTGTCTTTTGATTTTGTTAACTGTTTCCTTTGCTGTGCAAAAGCTTTTGATCTTGATGAAATCCCAATAGTTCATTTTTTCCCTTGCTTCCCTTGCCTTTTGCGTTGTTCCTAGGAAGATGTTGCTGCGGCAGAGGTCGAAGAGGTTGCTGCCTGTGTTCTCCTCAAGGATTTTGATGGATTCCTTTCGCACATTGAGGTCCTTCATCCATTTTGAGTCTATTTTTGTGTGTGGTGTAAGGAAATGGTCCAATTTCATTTTTCTGCATGTGGCTGTCCAATTTTCCCAGCACCATTTATTGAAGAGGCTGTCTTTTTTCCATTGGACATTCTTTCCTGCTTTGTCGAAGATGAGTTGACCATAGATTTGAGGGTCTATTTCTGGGCTCTCTATTCTGTTCCATTGATCTATGTGTCTGTTTTTGTGCCAGTACCATGCTGTCTTGATGATGACAGCTTTGTAATAGAGCTTGAAGTCCGGAATTGTGATGCCACCAACGTTGGCTTTCTTTTTCAATATCCCTTTGGCTATTCGAGGTCTTTTCTGGTTCCATATAAATTTTAGCATTATTTGTTCCATTTCTTTGAAAAAGATGGATGGTACTTTGATAGGAATTGCATTAAATGTGTAGATTGCTTTAGGTAGCATAGACATTTTCACAATATTTATTCTTCCAATCCAGGAGCATGGAACATTTTTCCATTTCTTTGTGTCTTCCTCAATTTCTTTCATGAGTACTTTATAGTTTTCTGAGTATAGATTCTGTGTCTCTTTGGTTAGGTTTATTCCTAGGTATCTTATGGTTTTGGATGCAATTGTAAATGGGATTGACTCCTTAATATCTCTTTCTTCTGTCTTGCTGTTGGTGTAGAGAAATGCAACTGATTTCTGTGCATTGATTTTATATCCTGACACTTTACTGAATTCCTGTATAAGTTCTAGCAGTTTTGGAGTGGAGTCTTTTGGGTTTTCCACATATAGTATCATATCATCTGCGAAGAGTGATAATTTGACTTCTTCTTTGCCGATTTGGATGCCTTTAATTTCCTTTTGTTGTCTGATTGCTGAGGCTAGGACCTCTAGTACTATGTTGAATAGCAGTGGTGATAATGGACATCCCTGCCGTGTTCCTGACCTTAGTGGAAAAGCTTTCAGTTTTTCTCCATTGAGAATGATATTTGCGGTGGGTTTTTCATAGATGGCTTTGATGATATTGAGGTATGTGCCCTCTATCCCTACACTTTGAAGAGTTTTGATCAGGAAGGGATGCTGTACTTTGTCAAATGCTTTTTCAGCATCTATTGAAAGTATCATATGGTTCTTGTTCTTTCTTTTATTGATGTGTTGTATCACATTGACTGATTTGCGGATGTTGAACCAACCTTGCAGCCCTGGAATAAATCCCACTTGGTCGTGGTGAATAATCTTTTTAATGTACTGTTGAATCCTATTGGCTAGTATTTTGTTGAGTATTTTCGCATCTGTGTTCATCAAGGATATCGGTCTATAGCTCTCTTTTTTGGTGGCATCCTTGTCTGGTTTTGGGATCAAGGTGATCCTGGCCTCATAAAATGAGTTTGGAAGTTTTCCTTCCATTTCTATTTTTTGGAACAGTTTCAGGAGAATAGGAATTAGTTCTTCTTTAAATGTTTGGTAGAATTCCCCCGGGAAGCCATCTGGCCCTGGGCTTTTGTTTGTTTGGAGATTTTTAATGACTGTTTCAATCTCCTTACTGGTTATGGGTCTGTTCAGGCTTTCTATTTCTTCCTGGTTCAGTTGTGGTAGTTTATATGTTTCTAGGAATGCATCCATTTCTTCCAGATTGTCAAATTTATTGCCGTAGAGTTGCTCATAGTATGTTCTTATAATAGTTTGTATTTCTTTGGTGTTAGTTGTGATCTCTCCTCTTTCATTCATGATTTTATTTATTTGGGTCCTTTCTCTTTTCTTTTTGATAAGTCGGGCCAGGGGTTTATCAATTTTATTAATTCTTTCAAAGAACCAGCTCCTAGTTTCGTTGATTTGTTCTATTGTTTTTTTGGTTTCTATTTCATTGATTTCTGCTCTGATCTTGATGATTTCTCTTCTCCTGCTGGGCTTAGGGTTTCTTTCTTGTTCTTTCTCCAGCTCCTTTAGGTGTAGGGTTAGGTTGTGTACCTGAGACCTTTCTTGTTTCTTGAGAAAGGCTTGTACCGCTATATATTTTCCTCTCAGGACTGCCTTTATTGTGTCCCACAGATTTTGAACCGTTGTATTTTCATTATCATTTGTTTCCATGATTTTTTTCAATTCTTCTTTAATTTCCCGGTTTACCCATTCATTCTTTAGAAGGATACTGTTTAGTCTCCATGTATTTGGGTTCTTTCCAAACTTCCTTTTGTGGTTGAGTTCTAGCTTTAGAGCATTGTGGTCTGAAAATATGCAGGGAATGATCCCAATCTTTTGATACCGGTTGAGTCCTGATTTAGGACCGAGGATGTGATCTATTCTGGAGAATGTTCCATGTGCACTAGAGAAGAATGTGTATTCTGTTGCTTTGGGATGAAATGTTCTGAATATATCTGTGATGTCCATCTGGTCCAGTGTGTCGTTTAAGGCCTTTATCTCCTTGCTGATCTTTTGCTTGGATGACCTGTCCATTTCAGTGAGGGGAGTGTTAAAGTCCCCTACTATTATTGTATTGTTGTTGATGTGTTTCTTTGATTTTGTTATTAATTGGTTTATATAGTTGGCTGCTCCCACGTTGGGGGCATAGATATTTAAAATTGTTAAATCTTCTTGTTGGACAGACCCTTTGAGTATGATATAGTGTCCTTCCTCATCTCTTATTATAGTCTTTGGCTTAAAATCTAATTGATCTGATATAAGGATTGCCACTCCTGCTTTCTTCTGATGTCCATTAGCATGGTAAATTCTTTTCCACCCCCTCACTTTAAATCTGGAGGTGTCTTCGGGCTTAAAATGAGTTTCTTGGAGGCAACATATAGATGGGTTTTGTTTTTTTATCCATTCTGATACCCTGTGTCTTTTGACAGGGGCATTTAGCCCATTCACATTCAGGGTAACTATTGAGAGATATGAATTTAGTGCCATTGTATTGCCTGTAAGGTGACTGTTATTGTATATGGTCTCTGTTCCTTTCTGATCTACCACTTGTAGGCTCTCTCTTTGCTTAGAGGACCCCTTTCAAGATTTCCTGTAGAGCTGGTTTGGTATTTGCAAATTCTTTCAGTTGTTGTTTGTCCTGGAAGCTTTTAATCTCTCCTTCTATTTTCAATGATAGCCTAGCTGGATATAGTATTCTGGGCTGCATGTTTTTCTCGTTTAGTGCTCTAAAAATATCATGCCAGCTCTTTCTGGCCTGCCAGGTCTCTGTGGATAAGTCAGCTGCCAATCTAATATTTTTACCATTGTATGTTACAGACTTCTTTTCCCGGGCTGCTTTCAGGATTTTCTCTTTGTCACTGAGACTTGTAAATTTTACTATTAGGTGACGGGGTGTGGGCCTATTCTTATTGATTTTGAGGGGCGTTCTCTGAACCTCCTGAATTTTGATGCTCGTTCCCTTTGCCATATTGGGGAAATTCTCCCCAATAATTCTCTCCAGTATACCTTCTGCTCCCCTCTCTCTTTCTTCTTCTTCTGGAATCCCAATTATTCTAATGTTGTTTCGTCTTATGGTGTCACTTAATTCTCGAATTCTCCCCTCGTGGTCCAGTAGCTGTTTGTCCCTCTTTTGCTCAGCTTCTTTATTCTCTGTCATTTGGTCTTCTATATCACTAATTCTTTCTTCTGCCTCATTTATCCTAGCAGTTAGAGCCTCCATTTTTGATTGCACCTCATTAATAGCTTTTTTTATTTCAACTTGGTTAGATTTTAGTTCTTTTATTTCTCCAGAAAGGGCTTTTATATCTCTCGAGAGGGTTTCTCTAATATCTTCCATGGCTTTTTCGAGCCCAGCTAGAACCTTGAGAATTGTCATTCTGAACTCTAGATCTGACATATTACTGATGTCTGTATTGATTAGGTCCCTAGCCTTCGGTACTGCCTCTTGTTCTTTTTTTTGTGTTGAATTTTTACGTCTTGTCATTTTGGCCAGATAAGAGTAAATGAAGGGGCAAGTAAAATACTAAAAGGGTGGCAACAACCCCAGGAAAATATGCTTTAACCAAATTAGAAGAGATCCAAAATCGTGAGTGGGGAGAAAGGGGATAAAAAGAGGTTCAAAAAGAAAGAAAGAGAAAAAAAAAAAGAAAAATGAAAAGAAAAAAAAAAGAAAAAAAAATTTTTAAAAAAAGAAAACACCTGAGAAAAATGTAAAAAAGAAAAAATATATATATTAGATAAACTAGTAAAAAATCGTTAAAAAAGAAAAAGATAACAGTTAAAAAAAAAATTTTTACCCGAAGGCGAGAAGAAAAAGAAAAAAAAAAAATGAAAAAGAAAAAATTAAATTAACTGCAAGACTAAAAAAAAATCACAGGAAAAAAGCCATGAGTTCCGTGCTTTGCTTTCTCCTCCTCTGGAATTCTGCTGCTCTCCTTGGTATTGAAACCGCACTCCTTGGTAGGTGAACTTGGTCTCGGCTGGATTTCTTGTTGATCTTCTGGGGGAGGGGCCTGTTGTAGTGATTCTCAAGAGTCTTTGCCCCAGGCGGAATTACACCGCCCTTACCCGGGGCCGGGGTGAGTAATCCGCTCGGGTTTGCTTTCAGGAGCTTTTGTTCCCTGAGCTCTTTCCGTAGAGTTCCGGAGGACGGGAACACAAATGGCGGCCTCCTGGTCTCCGGCCGGGAGGAGCCGAGAGCCCAGGGCCCCACTCCTCAGTGCGCCCTCAGAGAACAGCGCCCAGTTACTCCCGTCTGCCTGACCTCCGGCCGCGCTCCGAGCTCACCGAGCCTGCGATCGGTTCAAGGTAACACCGAGCTGCGAGCTTACTGTCGGCTCTGTTTCTGTAGCCGGCTTTCCCGTTCCAATACCCGCAAGCTCTGCGACACTCAGACACCCCCGATCCTTCTGTGACCCTGCGGGACCTGAGGCCACGCTGACCCCGCGTGGGCTTCGCCCCGGTTTAGCCTCTGGAGCGATGTCCCTCAGCGGAACAGACTTTTAAAAGTCCTGATTTTGTGCGCGGTTGCTCCGCCGCTTGCCGGGAGCCGGCCCCTCCCCCCGGGGTCTATCTTCCCGTCGCTTTGGATTCACTTCTCCGCCGGTCCTACCTTTCAGAAAGTGGTTGTTTTTCTGTTTCCAGAATTGCTGTTCTTCTTCTCTTCGATCTGCCGATGGATTTTCAGGTGTTTGCAATCTTTAGATAAGCTATCTAGCTGATCTCCGGCTAGCTGAAGCAGTCTCAGCTTGCTACTTCTCCGCCATCTTGACTCCTCCCTTAATTTTTTATTTTTTATAAACATATATTTTTATCCCCAGGGGTACAGGTCTGTGAATCACCAGGTTTACACACTTCACAGCACTCACCAAAGCACCTACCCACCCCAATGTCCATAATCCCACCCTCTTCTCCCAAACCCCCTCCCTCCAGCAACCCTCAGTTTGTTTTGTGAGATTAAGAGTCACTTATGATTTGTCTCCCTCCCATTCCCATCTTGTTTCATTTATTGTGTCAGCGCATTGTATATATTTGTAGAGTTTGACATCCCTGGGTATCTTAAGCATTGGGGTTGGGGCTAGAGTGTTAAGAAGTGAAATATCCTTTTTGCTCTGCTTCTTGGTTGGAGGCTGTCCCCAGGGACTGTGTGTCCCACCAGGTCCATAGAGACCTGAGAATCCCACAAGACACTAATAGACCACAACCTGCTGGGATATATGTCACAGGAAAATCACTAGGAGTGATGTGATCAGGAAGTGAATGAGTTCTTGTCCTTTCTTTGACCAAGTATGTGCAGTGTGTTGATTTTCCCAAAATAATAAAGTTCTGGATGTCCTTAGGATTGTCCAAATATAAAGAAATACGTGGTTCCCAGCATGAATATTTCACTCTGCCATGAAAAAGTAAACCCTGTACCCCAGGAGAAAGAGAGAGAGTCAGCCAACAGTTAGGGAACACCCCTGGAATTAAGTAGACTACTTTAGATCCACTTGCACCAGATTATGAAAGAGGGATCCAGAAGTGTCAGTAGTCAAGAAGGATGCTTGTATTGAGGCAGACCCATCCCACATGAAGACCTCTAGTCAAAGTAGACCCCATTCTGTTTCATTTGAGTCTTCAGAAGAGGGAATTTCTTGGTCGTCTGGATTGGAATCATTCCCCTCTACCTGGGCTGCATCTCATGGATCAGTTCACCTTTCTCACCCTTCCTCATCTCTGAACTCTTGCCTAAATAAACTGGTGTTGCATTTCCCACCTCCACCTGCTCATGGCCACTGTCAGAGAACCTAGAGTTTTTGGCCCCACTGGCTGTCCTCTAGTTAAGACTCAGCTACTGGTATCAGCATCCAGACAGCTGCCAGATGTACTGAGTGCCCACAGCTGGGCGTGTTTTACATTCCTGACAAGACAGCCTATGTCTTTTGTGCATTTGATCCCCATGACCAACCATTGTGCTGACAGCTACTGCTCTCTTCCAGACAGCGGCTATTAAAGGCAGTGTAGGTTTCCCACCAGTACACATTTTCCTGACCTCAGCTATGAGGGCTGAAGAGGAAAATGTTTTAGATTTCAGGAGCTCCTTTCTAGAGAGGTGTGTTTGCACAAAATTCAAGCTTGGTGTGAATTAGTATGAATTGCATTGTCAGTGTCTTTTCTCCTGAAATACTTCTAAGTGTAGTTTTTGTAAAATGATGTGTTCCTGGCCTTGGTGTTTGTATCCAGGAATTTTGTATTAGAATTCACAGGCACCTGGGTGGTTCAGGCAGTTAAGTGTCTGCCTTAGGCTTGGGTCATGATCCCAGGGTGCTGGGATTGAGCCCTGGTTGGGCTCCCTGCTCAGCTGCCACTCAGCTACTCAGTCTCCCTCTGCCTTTCCCCATCTCTCTTTAAAATAAATAAATACATTCGTTAATATTTTCCCTGTTTAGAAAGATAAATTTTAAGTTGCTCTTGCATGATTTACTTACAGTACCAAGAAATAGGAACATGAATTGCTTCCATTGGCTTTTTGGAGATACTAACCCTCACAGATATGCTTAGAACATACATGATCACCTGATTATGTACTTCAGAAATCTGACATCTGGGTTTGTGATTCAGAATCAGAGTGAGCATTGAAAGAAAACATCAATGTTTTCAGAAACTAATCAGTAACTCTGATTTATTTTTATTGGGCAATAATCACATGTCGTATTAACGAGCAGCCTCCTGTCTCTCTCACTTATGTCCTGATCTATAAACATGTGTCCATATAATGTGCTCATTTGTACCTCTAGTACAAATTCTATTCATGCTTTCCCTCATTCATCCTTAAATTTTGGGTGTAGTTTTAGAAATGGTCCAAAGGAGTTTTTCCAGGTCCTTCATGGATGTACAATAGAAGTCACTGACTCCTTACCTATTCTAAGTTTACATTGACTTACCTTGTTTATTTTATGTTGGCTCATAAATTCTCAAGTTCTGTTAGCTATAGAAAAAACAGTTGCAATGTGCTTGTAGATAAAATAAAATCTCTTAAGATTTGTCTATTAGATTTTGCCTGCAGCTTTAGTGTGTCATAATGTATATATGATCACAACATCTTTTCAAAGAATACTTTTTGTTGATATTAGACATAGGGAAGCAACAAGGAAGCCATCATCATGGTAAGTTGGTAAACACACTCATCACTGCCAAAAGTTTTCCCCAGCTCTTGGAAATACCTCTGTGCTCCTTCTCCTCCAGGAGGAGCCTGTTAAGAGGTATGCTCACCTCCTGGAGGCTGATTGAGGGTTTGTAAAGTTGGTTTTTTGTGACAGATACACAGTAAAAGTCTTTGAGATTCCTCATTGTCTCAAATCGTATTTCAGCTTGTCCTTTCCTTGCCTGATCATTTCTGTCTTGGCCCTCATGGGATTGAAGTTCTGTGGAAGCTTCTCATTTTAACTGCCTTCTTGGGAACTTGTGCCTTTCTCATATACCTCTGGAGAACCATCCTCGCTGTAAGTATATTAATGTACCTTCTGTACTTTCATTCATAAATAAGCAAAAAATTTATAGTCCCTGGACATTTTTATGTCCATTCAGTACTACAAATTTCCCTCTAATATGTCAATTTTGATTATCACCTAGATTGATGTAGTTTTAAATTTCTATTGAAGTGCCTTCTTGATCCATATGTTCTTTTTTTTAAGTTCAAGCATAATTGGCAAACAGTGTAATGTGAGTTTCAGGTGTACAACATGACTCCGCAATTCTGTACATTTCTCAGTGCTCAGCAGAAGAAGTGCACTCTTCTTTCCCTTCACCTCCTTCACCCATCCCTCCACCCACCTGCCCTTCCACCCATGTCTTCTTCAGAAGTGTGCTGTTGAATCTCTCTCTCTCTGGTCATTTCTCCAGCTATCTTTCTGTTCTCGATCTCTAGTTTAAGTCAACTGGGGTCTGAGAGCATAGTTCCGGTGATTTCAATTCCTTTGGTGGTTCACATGTGTTGTATGGCCCCGAATTTTGGCTCTCTTAGTGACTGTTTCATGTCAGCCCGAGCAGAATGTCTATACCTCATTGTTGAATGAAGTATTCTGCCGATGGTAGGGGATGGGGTGGATGGGTGATGCTGGTCCCTTCACCTGTGTTCTCATGGAACTTCTGCATCTCTGGGTCTGTCAATGAGGGAGAAGAGGATTTTGAATTATCCAGCTGTAGGAATGGATTCATCTGTTCCCACCAGCAGTATTTTCAGTTTCTGTTTCATGTGTTCTGACACTCTGTTGTTGATGCATACGCATTAGAAATTGTTGTGTCTTTTTGGAGAATTGACCCCTTCATCATTGAAATAATGCCCGCCATTATTCCTGACGGGTTTCCTTACTGTGCGGTGTGTGTTGAAGGACCATTTCACTGGCCACAGATTTCTAGCTTGATGTTCCTTTAAACAGTATAAACACTTCATCCTTCTTGATGGCATGGTTTCTGAAAAGAAGTGTGATGTCGTTCTTATCCTTTTCTCTGGAGTAAGGTGTTACTGCTCACCTCTCCCCTTCCCACACCCACTCCCAATCCCTGCTCCAGATTTCCAAAACAAGTTCTTTGTCTTTAATGATCTGTAGCTGAATATTCTAAATTAGGAAACATTGGTGGTTTTGGTTCATTGTTTGTGTGTGTGTGTGTGTTTTGGTATTTATCCTTCTTTCAATGTTTTGATTTTCCTGGATCTTGATTAGGTAACTCCATTAATTTCAGACAATCCTCTGTCATTATTCCTTCAAATAGCTCTCCGTCCACTCTCCTATAGGTATAGGTATTCCTGTTATGTGTGTGTTACACATTTTTTAATCACCTATCAGTCTTGAGTTTTCTGTGTTTTCTGTGTAATTTTTGTCTTTGTGTTTCTCTTTTGGAAGTTTCTTTCCTGTCAATGATTCTTTCCTCTGGTTTATTTTGAGTCTCTTCATGAAGCCAGCACAAGCACTCTTGATTTTTATAATGGTGTTGTTGTCATTCTAGACAACATGTTACAATCTTAGAGTTTCCTATCTCTGCCCACATTTACCATCTCTTCTTCCTCTTGTGCACTTTTCCCTTAGACCCAGTATCTTACATCAAAGAGACTTGAAAGTCCAGCCTGATCTCCCCATCACTTCTGCCACAGGAAGTGTGATTCTCGTGCTTGCTGTCATGGTTTTTACCTGCAGCATGCCTTGTAGGGTTGTGTTGAAAGCTAGATACTGCGTCCTGCTGAAGGAAGGGAGGTAAGTGGGAGTTAGGGTGAGGTTTTCTGCTTCTCTGGCTCGGAGTTAGACTGAGGTCCTCACCGGTGAGACAGGGAGGAGATGGCACTGGAGTTGAGGATTTCCCTCACTTCTGTGGCTGAGTCTTTGGGAAACCCCCATTTAGACTCTGGAGACATAGTTTCATTTGAGGGCAGACCTTTGTAAGAAGAAAGAACTCTTTTGAGTTTCTTTCTCCGTGGGACTATTCCCCCTCTCCCTCACAATGGAGAAAACTTCCCTTCAAAGAGAAAAGAAAAATATATATTTGGTGTAGCCATCGAGCTTTCCACTTCCCCTGCCCATGGGGCTGGTGACATAGGCCACAGGAGCTCAGAGGTTCCTTATCAACATGTGAAATCAAAGGAATAACCATGGCTTTCTGATTTCCCTCCCCTGATGCACTCTCCCCAACAACATACTATGACTGGTTTATGATAGCATGGTGATATTCCAATATCCTGGCAAGATTTGCAGGTTGGCCCCAGCCTCTCATCATCCTGTAAACCTTTTAAAACAGGAAATATGTTAATGGTGTCAAAGTGAGGTCTTGCCTAGATGTTGTTGAGCTATAATAACATGAGGGTGACTCAAATCTGAATTGCCTCACTTCCCTTTTTGGAACCATCAGCTGTCATTTCTGTCATGGCTTATGCTTCATCTCATAATGGGCCACTCTTTATCTCATCTGATGGCTTTTACTTCTTTTTGATGACACTGCATTTAAACAGTCTGGGAAAGTGCACAGCACCTGATATGTCATAACTGTGTGTGAATTCAGCAAATAGCCAACTCTTTGTAAGGTTTCAAGATAGCTTTGTAGAGAAGGAAAGAGGTGGCATATCCTTGACACAGCCTTTGCTCCCTTGCCTGCCTGCCTGCATTCTTTCCTCCTTCCTTCCATTTTCTTTCTTTCAGTATTTTAAAATAGTGCCAAATTCTGTACTTCAGTGCAGATACTAGGTTGCAAAAATGTGAGGGAAATAGACTAAGTGAAAAAAGTCCAGTGGAGAAAGTCAATTATCCTTTGGTTTCACTTATTTGTGGAACATAAGGAATAGCATAGGGAATATTTGGAGAAGGAAGGGAAAAATGAATCGGGGGGTAAGAGTCAGAGGGGGAGATGAACCATGAGAGACTATGGACTCTGGGAAGCAAACTGAGGGTTTTAGAGGAGATTGGTATGAGGAGCCTGGTGATGGGTAATAAGGAGGTTACCTATTTCATGGAGCACTGGGTGTTATACACAAACAGTGTATCCTGGAACACTACATCAAAAAGTAATGACAGAAGGGACAAGATGGCGTGGGAAAGTAGGAAGAGGCACCTTTTCAACCTGTACTCTAAAGCGAGCTGATTACCTACCAAAGAACTCTGATCACCTATGAAATCAGCATTAGATCAGAATTTTACACATCTGGATCTCAACAGGGGCAGAAGACACCAATGGGCAGGTAAAGCGGAGTGGGAAAGGCGGACTGATATTGCAAGATAAACAAAAGGGGGAGGGAGCCACCAGAGCTGACCAGTTGGAAAGTAATACCCTAATACAAGCAAGCGTGCCCAGTGTCTGGGGACCAGCATTAACTTGGAGACTGGTTGAAAGCACTCCAAAAGAGCAAAGGAATGTGGGGGGTAAATTGTTGGAATTGGGGCAGCTAGGGACAGGGGCTTAAGTCCTCGGTCCCAGGACAGCCTCCCCTGCATCTGAGCCAGAGAGAGTGTGACAAAGAAACCAGATCTTGATCCCAGAGCCGCCAGCAAACCCGAGATTTCGTGGGTTCTGGCTCCTGTAAGGGGATGGGAGCCACACAGGATGGCAGAATGTGTGAGCCCTGCTACAGAGCCTCTAATGTGCATGTCCCTCATCCTCCCCTGAGAGAGGTACAAAGGCCCAGTCAGGGCTCTTTGATATGCGCCATTGTTTCAGAGCCTAACAAAGACACCCCAAACTCTCCCAGGAGAGAGGTGCTCGAAGGCCCAGCCTGGTGCTTTTGGACCTGCACCCTTTCTCAGAGCCTGAGACATGCAAGCGACCCACAGCCTCCCCCAAAAGAGGTGCATGCAAGCCAGGTGCTCTTAGACCTAGAAAGACTAGGCACTCCCAGCCTGGACCAGCAGGAAAATCTCAGTGTGCGATCCATGCTTAGGACCTCTCTGGCGGTCTGGAGATCCCAGACAGACGCCGCTGCCATGCTTTTGGGTACAAGCAGAAGATCCTGCGTCCCCAGGAACCGTGACTCAGAACCTACTCTGCCAGCAGCCAAGGGAAAGTTTATATGTGTTCTGCAACACCCACAGAACAGACTGAGGCTTCTCTCTCAGAGGGAGTTCAGGGTACAGTTTGCTTTCCTCTAAACCTACAAAAACCATTCAAAAGAGGTTAAGATGAGAGGGGGGTAAAAGGTGAAGAAACATAAAAAGCTCCAGAGAACAAAAGTCTGAAAAAACCGGTTTCCTCAGAGCCCACCCCCTAGACGGGGACTGGAAGACTTAACTCAGGGAATATTACTGACTGAAAACCAACGTGGCAGGCACCTCCCCAAGAAAACCGACCAGGAAAGAAAAAAAAAAAAAAAGACTACAAGAGAACCACCACCACTACTTCGTAGGACAACTTTTATTTTTAATTTGTTCCCACTATTCTGGCTCATTTTTTGTATATAGATAATTGTTTAACCGATTTACCATCACAGAGAGCTGTCCAGCACATGAAATTCCATAATAAATTTCCAACCTAAACTTTTTGTTGCATACACCTGTGTTTCTCTTTTGCACTTCTATTTTTTGAATTTATAAATTTTTAGTTTGGCTGAGTTTATTCCTTTTTTATATTTATTTTCTAATATTCATATAGAGTTAAACTTCAAAGAAATCCCCATTCCCCAATCAATACTACCCCTAGAGGTAAACCATTTTTAATCCCTTTATCCTAGGAAAGTTGAGTCCTTTAACAAAGATATCAATTACATCCAGCAAGGATCAAAACAACCTTCCTTGCCCACACAGAGAATTTATAACCACTCTCCCATTTTTTCTTCCACCAGTGTTTCTGTGTTTTTGTGTTTGTCCTGATAGTATATAAATCTTACACTTGGGGTGCTTTTCAACAAGGTTATTCCTGTATTTGCATATATTTACATATTTTTCTCTTGTTATATACTTTTATTATTCTTTTTTTTGTCTTTTGTTTGTATACCTCATAAATCTTTCCTTGGGGCGCATTTGGGCTGAACCTTCTCTTTCATCTTCCCTTTCTTTCCTGTCTCTCTCTATCTCCTATTTTTTTCTTTGTCTTGTCTTTTTTCTCTCAATTTGGTGGGGAATCCTGATTGCTCAGAAGTGTTACAGAGTGCACCCTGACTGCACCACGGTCGATATACCCAGCTACAACTGTTCAGTCATCTCTCACCAAAATTACTAGGAGGAGGAATCCCAACAGAGAAAAATACAGAGGATGGACCTTCCACAACAGAGCTAAGGGCTATCAACATAGACAATATGTCGAAAAGAGAATTCAGGTTAACATTTATCCAGGCAATAGATAGGTTGGAGAAAGCCATGGATGACCAAACGGAATTGATTAGGGCCGTGCTGAAAGGGACCAGACAGGATGGTCACAATGTTAGGGCAGAGTTAAAAGTTACCAGGGCTGATGTTCACAATGCTCTCAGTGAGTTCCAATCTAATCTAAATTTTCTAAAACCTAGGGTAACTGAGACAGAAGATAGAATTAGTGATCTGGAAAACAAACAGATAGAGAGAAATATCAAGAGGAAGCCTGGAACAAACAGAATAGAAACCACAAAAACAGAATCAGGGAAATAAATGATGCCATGAAACGTTCCAACGTCAGAATAATTGGAATTCCTGAAGGGGAGGAGAAAGAAAGAAGTCTAGAAGATATAGTGGAACAAGTCCTTCATGAAAATTTCCCAATCTAGTGAATGGAACCAGCATTCATGTACTAGAGGCCAAATGTTCTCTACCCAAGATTATAGATTCCAGAAAAACATCAAGACACCTGATAGTCAAATTCAGGAATCATAATTGTAGGTATAATCTCTTGAATGCCGCTAGCACTAAGAGGCTCTTACTTACAGAGGAAAGCCCATGAGAATAGTATTAGACCTGTCCACAGAGACCTGGCAAGCCATAAAGGGCTGGCAAGATATTCAGGGCACTAAATGAGAATAATATGCAGCCAAGAATACTTTATCCAGCAAGACTGACATTCAAAATGGATGGAGAGATAAAGAGATTTCAAAACCGGCAAGGCTTAAAAGATTATGCAACCACCAAGCCAACGCTGCAGGAAATCTTAAGGGGGGAGTTCTATAAAAGAGGAAAATTCCTAAGAATAGTATTGAACAGAAATATAGAGACAATCTACAGGAAGAAAGCCTTAAAAGGTAGCACGATGTCAATGAAAACATATCTATCAATATCACTCTCAATGAAAATGGCCTAAATGCTCCCATAAAATGGCAAAGGGTTGCAGATTAGATAAAACGATAGGACCCATCCATATGTTGTCTACAAGAGACCCATTTTGAACCTAAAGATGCACCCAGTCTGAAAGTGAAGGGATGGAGAAGCATCTTTCATGCCAATGGGCCTCAAAAGAAGGATGGGTAGCAATTCTCATATCAGATAAATGAGATTTTAAACTAAAGACTGTAGTCAGAGATACATAAGGACACTACATAATCCTTAAAGGAACTAACCACCAAGATGATCTATCAATTGTAAATATCTATGCCCCCAATATGGGAGCAGCCAATTACACAAGAAAACTGTTAATCAAGATAAAGAGTCATATTGATATAAATACATTAATAGTAGGAGATCTTAGCCTACCTCTCTCAGAAATAGACAGATCATCGAAACAGAAAATCAATAAAGAAACAAGAGCATTGTATGACACATTGGACCAGATGGACCTCCCTAAAACAACAGAATACTCATTTTCCTCAAGTGCACATGGAACCTTCTCAAAAATAAACCACATACTGGGTCACAAATCAGGACTCAACTGATACCAAAAGACTTAGATGATTCCCTGCATATTCTCAGATCACAATGCTTTGAAACTGGAGCTCAATCACAAGGAAAAGTTCCGAAGGAACTCAAATAACTGGAAGCTAAAGACCACCCCGCTTAAGAATGCTTGGATCAACCAGGAGATCAAAGAAGAACTGAAACAATTCATGGAAACGAATGAGAATGAAGACACTTCGGTCCAAAACCTATGGGATACAGCAAAGGTGGCCCTAAGGGGGAAATACATAGCCACCCAAGTCTCCATCAAAAAAATTGAAAATTCCAGAACACAGCAGCTGTCTCTACACCTTAAAGAACTGAAGAATCAACAACAAATCAAACCAACTCCACACATAAGAACGGAAATCATCAAGATTAGAGCTGAGATCAATGAGGTAGAAACCAGAGATACAGTAGAATGTATCAATGAAACTAGAAGCTGGTTTTTGGAAGAATCAATAAGATCGATAAACCATTGGTCACACTAACCCAAAAGAAAAGAGAGAAAGGCGAAATTCATAAAATTATGAATGAAAAGGGAGAGATCACAATAAACACCAAGGCAGTAGAAACAATCATCAGAAGTTATTATCAACAGTTTATATGCCAATAAGCTTAGCAACCTAGATGAAATGGATGCATTCCTGGAAAACTATAAACTCCCCAAATTGAACCAGGAAGAATTCAACAACCGGAATAGACCAATGTCTAGTAATGAGATTGTAGCAGTGATCAAAAATCTCCCAAAAACAAGAGTCCAGGTCCTGACGGATTCCCAGGGGAATTCTACCAAACTTTCCAAGAAGAAATAACACCTATTCTCCTGAAACTGTTTCAAACAATTGAAGCAGAAGGAAAACTTCCAGATTCTTTCCATGAAGCAAGCATTCCCCTGATTCCCAAACCAGGCAAAGACGCTACCAAAAAGGAGAATTTCAGATCAATATCACTGAGGAATACGGATGCTAAGTTTCTCAGCAAATCTTAGCAAACAGGATCCAACAGCTTATTAAAAAGATTATCCACAATGACCAGGTGGGATTCATCCCTTAGCTACAAGGATGATTCAACATTTGCAAATCAATCAATGTGATAGAACAAATTAGTATGAGAAGAGAGAAGAACCACATGGTCCTCTCAATCGATGCAGAAAAAGCATTTGACCAAATCTAGCATCCGATGCATTAAAACGCTTCAAAGTATAGGGATAGAGGGAACATTCCTGAACTTCATCAAATCTATCTATGAAAGACCCACAGCAAATATCATCCTCAATGGGAAAAAGCTTGCAGCCTTCCCGTTGAGATCAGGAACACGACAAGGTTGCCCAATCTCACCACTCTTGTTCAACATAGTATTAGAAGTCCTAGCAACAGTAATCAGACAACAAAGAGAAATAAAAGGTATCCAATTTGGCAATGAAGAAGTAAAACTCTCTCTCTTTGCGGATGACATGATTCTTTATATGGAAAACCCAAAAGACCCCACCCCCAAACTACTAGAACTCACACAGCCATTCATTAATGTGGCAGGATACAAAGTCAATGTACAGAAATCAGTGGATTTCTTATACACTAACAATGAAAATACAGAAAGGGAAATTAGAGACCTGATTCTATCTACAATATCACCAAGAACCATAAGATACCTGGGAATGAACCTAATCAAAGAGGTAAAGGATCTGTACTCGAGAACTACAGAACACTCAAGAAAGAAATTGAAGAAGACACACAAAGATGGAAGACCATGCCATGCTCTAGGATCAGAAGAATAAACATTGTTAAAATGTCTATACTGCCTAGAGCAATCTATACTTTTAATGCCATTCCAATCAAAATTTCACCAGTATTCTTCAAATACCTGGAGCAAATTATCCAAAAATTTCTATGGAATCAGAAGAGACCCTGAATCGCTAAGGAAATGTTGAAAAACAAAAATAAAATGCGGGGCATCGCGTTACCTGATTTCAAGCTTTACTACAAAGCTCTGATCACCAAGACAGCATGGTACTGGCATACAAACAGACACATAGACCAGTGGAACAGAGTAGAGAGCCCCGATATTGACCCTCAACTCTATGGGCAAATAATCTTTGACAAAGCAGGAAAAAATATACGGTGGAAAAAAAAAACCCGTCTCTTCCATAAATGGTGCTGGGAAAACTGGGCAGCTATATGTAGAAGAATGAAACTCGACCATTCTCTTATACCATACACAAATAAAAACTCAAAATGGATAAATGACCTCAACGTGAGACAGGAATCCATCCGAATCCTAGAAGAGAACATAGGCAGTAATCTCTTCGATATCAGCCACAGCAACTCCTTTCAAGATATGTCCCCAAAGGCAAAGGAAACAAAAGCCAAAATAAACTTGGGACTTCAGCAAAATCAAAAGCTTCTGCAGAGCAAAGGAAGCAGTCAATAAAACACAGAGACAACACACGGAATGGGAGAAGATATTTGCAAATGACAGTACAGACAAAAGGTTGATATCCAGGATCTACAAAGAGCACGTCAAACTCAACACACACCAAATAGATAATCATATCAAAAAATGGGCAGAAGGTATGAACATACACTTCTCCAATGAAGTCATACAAATGGCTATCAGACACATGAAAAAATGTTCATCATCACTAGCCCTCAGGGAGAGTCAAATTCAAACTACATTGAGATATGGCCAAAATTAACCAAACGGGAAACAATATGTGTTGGAGGGGATGTGGAGAAAGGGGAACCCTCTTCCATTGTTGGTGGGAATGCAAGTTGGTGCAGCCTTATTAGAGAACAGTGTGGACATTCCTTAAGAAATTAAAAATAGAGCTTCTCTATGACCTGCCATTGCACTACTGGATATTTACCCCAAAGATACAGATGTAGCGATAAGAAGGGCCATCTGTACCCCAGTGTTTATAGCAGCAATGGCCACAGTTGCCAAACTGTGGAAAGAACCAAGATGCCCTTCAACGGACGAATGGATAAGGAAGATGTGGTCCATATACACTATGGAGTATTATGCCTCCATCAGAACGGACGAATACCCAGCTTTTTTTTTTTATTTTTTTTAAGATTTTTATTATTTATTTTTTTGACAGAGAGAGATCACAAATAGGCAGAGAGGCAGGCAGAGAGAAAGAGGAGGAAGCAGGCTCCCTGCCGAGCAGGGAGCCCTATGCGGGACTTGATTCCAGGACCCTGAGATCATGACCTGAGCCGAAGGCAGTGGCTTAACCCACTGAACCACCCAGGCGCCCCCGAATACCCAGGTTTTTTAGCAACATGGATGGGACTGGAGGAGATTATGCTGAGTGAAATAAGGCAACAAACAGAGTCAGTTATCATATGGTTTCACTTATTGGTGGAGCATGGTGGACATGGGGAGTTAGGAGAAGAGAGTTGGGGGAAATTGGAAGGGGAGGTGAACTATGAGAGACTATGGACTCTGAAAAACAATCTCAGGGATTTTAAGTCTTGGGGTTGGGAAGTTGGGTTGGTGGTATGAGAGAGGGCATGGATTGCATGGAGCACTGGGTGTGGTACAAAAACAAAGAATACTGTTAGGCTGAAAATAAATAAAAAATAAATTTAAAAAAACCAAGAAAACAAAAACTAATGACAGACTGTGTGGTGACTAACATAAAAAATAGCTAGGGAAATAATGAATTAAAGGATATCTTTTCAATGTCTGCATGATCCCTTGTCAAAATTGAAGAGGTTGAACATTCATTGACTACTATGTGAATAGAATTTGGGGGCAAAAATAAGTTAAACACAAGTTGTGCTCTTTATCATAAATTGATTGTAAACAATGATGACTTCATGAAAAATTCTAATTTTATCTTCCTTTTTAATCCTGTGAATTCATGCTGCTAAGCAAAGTGATTGTTGTAATATCTTTGGATTATAATTGTGGTAATATCTGTACTATAGATTATTACTCATAATATGTTTTGTCATCGAGCTTATCTTTGTTTCTTCCTCTCTTACATAAAGCCTCGACAATACAAAGGTAAGATTTGGGGCTTCAGTTTTCTTTGCCAAAAATTCTCAGTACCCGTATTTGATGTGTGTTTAATTTGATGAGGGATAAATATGGTGACTTCTGATGTCTCACTGACTTAAGTCTTGAAAATGCTTCTCTTCCCCATGTGGAGTCTAAGTGACAGTGTGGATGGAGTTGCCATCTCTAAGAGACCAGGAGAAGGAACTCTTCGTGGGACTAGGGAAAATACAAGGTGTAATTTTGCAGAGACATGTTTAGGAGGCAAGTGATGATGACAGCGTGAGGTCTGGAGTGAGTACTTCACCATGAGCTGGCTCTTGGTGAAATGTCAAGAGGAGAAAACTCTCTGAGTCTAGCAAAATGGCTACACATAGGGAAGAAGGCAGATATTGCCATGCAGAGCGTGTGTTACAGGAGAGATATAAACTGTGGTTTTAAGTCTGAAGTGGAGGGGTCGTTGCCTGCCAGGGGAGAATGAATGGAATAAAGCCTGTGCCAGCGGGGATAATGGATAGTGTGTGGGGATCATGGATTGTGGTGATTCCATGGTGCTGGCTGTTGACGGCCTGGGTGGCCACCTGGCACTTAGGAAAGCATTGAATGTCGTCGTTCGTTGTTGTGAGTGTGGAAGTGGTCCTTGTGAGAAGAGAGGTCTCAGAGCAGGAGAGCACTCACAGTGGGTCAGGAGAAGAGAAGTTTGCACTTTGAGGCAAGATGAGAGAATTATTTTTTAAGAGATTCTGTTTATTCACTAGATATATATAGAAAGAGCACAAGCTGGCAGAGTGGGAGGCAGACAGAGAGGGAGAAGCAAGTCCTTGCTGAGCAGAGAGTTGGATGTGGGATGTGATCCCAGGACCCAGGATCCTGATCCCAGCAGAAGGCAGACCCTTAACCAACTGAGCCATCCAGGGGCCCCACGATGAGAAAATTAAGTGGCTCTTAGAGGAGTCTGTGTTCTAGACCTTACAAGTGTTATGCAGCTGTCATCAGTCTCCTCATGAGTGTTGTTTCCATTTAAGGGTGCAGGGTAACATTCTCCTGTTGTGATGAAAAAAAGCTTGTCTTCTCAGGCTTGTGCATTATCCAGGGCCTCCAAAGACTCTCTGTAATGTGGAGATTGTACCCAAATGTGTTTATAGCAGAGAACTGGTCCTCCAGAGCCCCCAGCCTGGGGTCTATGAAAGGCGATCTGGGAGCAGCAGAAAGTTTCTGAAGGCCTGTGAGTTGTCACTCACCTGACATCTTGAGCTTTCCTTGTGTGGAATTCCAAGTAGGACCTGGAAGTAGACGATCCACTGAGCAGAAACAATGTATAGTTTTGCTCATTATGTGTTGTTTGCAGGGACCTGCTTTTGTATCTGAATCACTGGAGGAGAGAGATGTTAGTTGCTAGGATGCTTGATTTTTCGGTCACATCTCTGGCGATGACATTAGCATATGCAAGGTTTGAATTTTCCAAGAATGGTGCTTACAGGTGGGAGAAAAATGAGAAAGCTTTCGATTGTTTCTTTTTTTATGTTTGAAAAACATTTTAAGTAGAAATCTCACTGATATAGAATGTCTTAGGTTTCAAATGCTGCTACAACATGGTTCCTTCAGGCACAATGGGAATGCTAGCAAGTTAGTGACACCCAAGTGTCAGAGAATGTACTCTGGTGCTAATATATTGGGATTATTCAATGTCGCTGTTTTTGCTAATTATCTTAAAATTCTTTTTTTCTCCTTTCAGTTACTTTAGACCAAATCAAGATGAAGATTAATAACCTTAAAAATGAAAACAGGGATCTTGAAAAAAACATAGCGAGTTGGGAGGAGAAGGTATGTGTACCCTTTCAAATATTTTTTGTGATTTCATATTAGTTACTTACCCTCTGGTAGTTCATTCTATCGATCTATATCATGCAACCCAGAAATGGTCCTTGAGTAAGAGAAGCTTCACAAATGTAGAGTACTGCCTCTTTCTTTGTCACAAAAGGAGAGGCACAGATATAGGTTTCTTTAACATGCTATTTTGGACTTCTGATTCTTTTTCATATTTTTTGTAGGCCAGGGAAGCAAAGAAGCAAGTGGAAACGAAGAGAGAACATAAGCATTCCCTTGCTGGAGTACGTAAATTAAAAGTAAGACTCCTTTCTTTGCCTGAATTGTGTTCTAACAGCAGAAATAAAAGTAATAAAATATTATTATTATTATTAAAATTATTATTATTTCAAAGATTGATTTGAGAGAAGAAAAGAGTGAGGCGAGGGGGTCTGAAGGAGACAGAGAGAGAATGCCAAGCTGACACCGTGCCGAGTGTTTCGCCTGATGCGGGGATCAATCCCATGACCCTGAGATTAGGACTTGAGGCAAACGAAAGCAGGAGTCAGACACTCCACAGACTGGGCCACCCAGGTGCAACCCAGGTGCCCCAAGGAATGAATCACTGTTACTCATTCAATATGTTTTCTTGAAGGAGAATATCAAAAAGGTGGAAGAGATTAATGAAAATTTGAAAGACTCCCTTCATTGTAAACAGGCTCTCTTACAAGCTCAGAGAGAAAAGAATATTAAGAATGTGGATGTGGTAAAAGTTAGGTGTTAGTTGTACTATAATGTGGCTTGGGAGGCTTTTGGTTTATTTGGGTGAGGTGAGTGCAGTGTACTCCTGTGCTGTTTACGCAGTAGAGCGTGGGCATCTGGGAACAGAAACCTCTACTGAACCGTGAACTGTGATTTCACTTAGGACCACCCCGATGACATTTGCAATTTCAAGGCCTAGGAAGTATGGTTTATTTCACAGCTGGGTAATCATCACATCATTCAGCGCTGCCCTCCAAGTTACATAGAAAATCCCACAAAATATGTGAGCAGTGAAGGATGATAGGAAGCCCAATATGTGTAGTAGAATATTATTTTATATCAGTTCCTCTAAGAAAGCCATTTGTGCGTTTTTTGACATGAACTAGTTTCTTTACTTGTCCCTTATTCCATTTATGCCTCAAGGGCTTTCTTTGTTGCCCTCCATGATCCTGTCCTGTTAGGTGCCCTCATATGTCTTTTCTCAAATCTGTCTTAAAGGCCCAAGATGCACTGGCGGATCAAGAGTTGAGAGCCTTGACATCAAAAAACCAAGAACTGAAAGGTACCTTGTTTTGGGGGATGAAATCTCCATATGGTGGCAATGAGTTTGCATCGGGCAGGGAGAGAATGCCTTTCTGCCTTCACAGCGTTGCCCTTCTCCTTTCCCCATTGAAACCAAGTTCTCAGGTCATGGCACAAACATAGAAAATTAAACTCATCCTTTACAGAAAGGAAAACATTCCTGGAAGACCAGTGTAATGCCCTGAGTTATAAAGAAGCAGAATTGAACCTGCTAAAGAAAAAATTGGATATGGTGGTGGAGTTCTCTGAAAACCGAAAACTGACTGCAGAAGAGTAAGCTATTGCTGTGTTGTCATAGATATTGTTGTATGAATTTTCGTGGCGGCAACTATTTGGATCTTCTGGAATTGGATCTTTGTGTACTTTTGCCAAATGCATTCTGTAGAATTGGGCTTCCATTCCTGTCTTGATTTGTGTAACCTGAATTTTCCTTTCTGTTCTAATGACTTGCCACATGTTATTGTGTGATTCATTGGGGAAGAAGGGGGAAGGTACCAGCATTAATCACTTTGATACGTGGATCCCCTCTGGATCAGTCTACATTTCCCTTTCATTTTAACTCTCATCACATGCTCTGACCACTCCTGCATTAGGTCCATTTCTTGTTCAGTATGAGGCTTGGGTCCAGAACATGGAGAGAAAAATAAAATTCTCTTCCTGCAGAAACAGGGAAAGTTTCTTTGAGGAAAGTGTGCTGGGGCTCCAGCAATACTGGGTCCCTTTATCTGGTGTACAACTGAGATCATTCGCTGCAGCCCAATACCTTAGAAGGCCAGGGTATTTTCTGTCCACCTGATTTTCTTTTTTTTTTCTATCTCTTTTTTCTTTCTTTCTTTCTTTCTTTCTTTCTTTCTTTCTTTCTTTCTTTCTTTCTTTCTAATAGATTTTATTTATCTATTTGACAGAAAGAGACACCGCGAGAGAACTCAAGCAGGGGGATTGTGAGAGGGAGAAGCAGGCTTCCCGCCGAACAGGGAGTCCAGTGTGGGGCTCTATTGCAGGACCCTGGGATCATGACCTGTACCAAATACTTTTAAGCAGATAATTACTGAGCCATCCTGGTGCCCCTCCACACGATTTTCTAGGTGTATGTCTCTTGGATCCCAACCAAAGCCTGCAGTTTCACTAAGTCTCACCTTTGCTGGCGGATGAGAGCTTCACTTGTTGCATTCCAACCTGTCCCCAAATGTTGCTTGTTCATTTACTTTGTATTCACTTGCCTGTTCTAGAATTCACTGATGTGTTCTCCGGAAACTGGCTCCCACTGCCAGGCTGGCTTTCTCCTAGGCTTCCTTCTTCTCCATATGATTATCATGTTTCTTCATGTGCTCTTTAGAAATTGGGTGCATTCACTCACAAGTTTGCTCTCTTGTCCAGTGTGTCCTTTTATTTCTCAGGAGAGATAAGGACGTTGGAGTCCCTCATTCATGTGGAAAAGCAAAACTGTTCCCTGTCTACCCTGGAGACTCAGCTTTGTGTTATTCCTTCCCACATCGGGGGTGGGGGCCACTCTCTCTCACAGGCACTTGGGTTCTGTTCATTGGTAAAGACCCACTCCCCTCACTCTTTCCTTCTCTCAAATCAATCTTTGAAATAATATTAATTTTAATAATAATAATATTTCATTACTTTTATTTCTGCTGTTAGAACACAATTCAGGAAAAGAAAGGAGTCTTACTTTTAATTTACATACTTCAGGACCTTCTTGGGGCAGGCCCAATGTCCTGACCTCCTTTCTCTCTTTAACACCATATCCCTGAGCCACACACTGACTGCCGCTCCAGAAGACATTTGCTGAAGGATGGTTGAGAGACCAGAAGCAGATGCTCCTGTCCTTCTCTTTCTAGAGCTTTGTCTTTCTGCATGAGATTCTTGACAAGTGTCCTGTTGAAACCTTGTGAATGAACACCATGAACAAAAGAGTTGAGGGCAGCCCAGCAGACCAAACTTTCTAAGCATCACCGTTTGCTGCCTTCACCATCCATGAAGCTGGTTTTGGTCAAGAAGGTTGACTTGGGGCGCCTGGGTGGTTCAGTAGGTTAGAGCCTCTGCTTTCGTCTGAGTTCATGGTCCCCCTGGGATGGAGCCCAGCATTGGGTTCTCTGCTCAGTGGACAGCCTGCTTCCCACCCCCAACACTCTGCCTACCTCTCTGCATACTTCAGATCTCTCTCTCTCAAATAAATAAAAAAAATCTTTTTTTTTAAATAAAGTTAGAGTAACTGGAGTTGACAGATTTACATCTGAACTATATTCCACTGAGATAACACCCTGAGTATGTGACAGTTCACATGGATTATTTGAGGACATATTTTCGGCACTAAGATTGGCCTTTTCCTATACCAGGATCTTTCACGAGGGGCCAGCGGTTGTACTTCTAAAGCCTAGAGATGTGTGGGAGTGAGTTTCCACACCAGTGAAGCCATATTCTGGAAGTTCCTTTGGGCTGAATGTGGGGGCACAGCCTTGGTCTGAGGATCAGGGCTCCCCACAGAGACTAATGATGAGCCCCTATTCATCCTAATGAGTGTAGCTCGTCAGGCTTGGCTTTTCACTTTGAATTGAAATGAGCCTTCACCATCTCAAACCAAAGATGCATTCCAAGAGGGCACAGAGTGCAATATTATTTGGTGACATGGTGAATGAATTAAAGTAGACAAGTAAAAAGACAGCCCCGATTGCAGGGAGCTTGGCCAGCAGCAAAAGTTCGATGTTTCTTCAACCCTAAATGGGGCCTTCATTCATTTCCCTGTTGTGTTGTCAGTCTGTGCTTTTAGCGGGGACATTCCACCATAGGCCATCAGGTGTGCTAGAAGAATAAATGGCAAAAATTCAGGACCGTGGCTAATAGACAATGTATATATCTCTCCCATCATAGGAAGCTAGAAGAGAAACTGTATGAATTGAATGCAACTAAGAATGAGCTGTTAGCTGCCGATAAATATCTGAAAGTAACTGAAGAAGAAATGGAGAAGTACAGGTAAGTTCAGACACTACATACTATTGGCTCCTGAAAAGTTCCCTTTGGATTTTTTTTTAATTTTTTAATTTTCTTATAAACCTATGATGTATTCTTAGCCCCAGGGGTACAGGTCTGTTATTCACCAGGCTTACACACTTCACAGCACTCACCATAGCTCATACCCTCCCCAGTGTCCATAACCCCACCATCCTCTCCCTACAACCTTCCCCCCAGCATCCCTCAGTTTATTTTGTGACATCTTGTTTCATTTATTCTTTTCCTACCCCACAACCCCCCACGTTGCATCTCCACTTCCTCATATCAGGGAGACCCTATGATAGTTGTCTTTATCCGGTCTACTTCTTTCGATAAGGATAATTCCCTCTAGTTCTATGCACGTCGTCGCAAATGGCAAGATATTTCTTTTGATGGCTTCATAGTATTCCACTGTATATATATATATATACCACATCTTCTTTATCCACTCATTTTTGATGGACGTCTAGGTCCTTTCCGTAGTTTGGCTATTGTGGACATTGCTGCTATAAACATTCAGGTACACGTGGCCCTTCAGATCACTACGTTTGTATCATTAGGGTAAATAGCCAGTAGTGCAATTGCTGGGTCATAGGGTAGCTCTATTTTCAGCTTTTTGACAAACCACCATGCTGTTTTCCAGAGTTGGTTGCACCAGCTTACATTCCCACCAAAAGTGTAAGAGTGTTCCTTTTTCTATGCATTTTCGCCAGCATCTGTCATTTCCTGACTTGTTAATCTTAGCCATTCTGACTAATGTGAGGTGGTATCTCATTGTGGTTTTGATTTGAATTTCCCTGAAGCCGAGTGATGTGGAGCAATTTTTCATGTGTCTGTTGGCTATCTGGATGTCTTTGCAGAAATGTCTGTTCATGTCCTCTGCCATTTCTTGATTGGATTATTTGTTCTTTGGGTGTTGAGTTTCTGAAGCTCTTTATAGATTTTGGACCCTACCCCTTTATCTGATATGTTGTTTGCAAATATCTTCTCCCATTCTGTCAGTTGTCTTTTGGTTTTGTTAACTGTCTCCTTTGCTGTGCAGAAGCTTTTGGTCTTGATGAAGTTCCAATAGTTTGTTTTTGCCTTCGATTTCCTCCCTTTTGATGATGATTCTAGGAAGAAGTTGCTGTGGTTGAGGTTGAAGATGTTGTTGCCTGTATTCTCCTCAAGGATTTTGATGGATTCCTTTCTCACATTGATGTTCTTCATCCATTCTGAGTCTATTTTCCTGTGTAGTGTAAGGAAATGGTCCAGTTTCATTTTAATGCATGTGGCTGTCCAATTTTCCCAACACCATTTGTTGAAGAGACTGTCATTTGGACATTGGACGTTCTTTTCTGCTTTGTTGAAGATTAGTTGACCATAGAGTTGAGGGTGTATTTTTGGGTTCTCTCTCCTGGTCCATTGATCTATGTGTCAGTTTTTGTTCCAGTACCATTCTGTCTTGATGATGACAGCTTTGTAGCAGAGCTTGAATTCCAGAATTGTGATGCCACCAACTTTGGCTTTCTTTTTCAATATTGCTTTGGCTCTTCGAGGTTTTTTCTGGTTCCATATAAATTTTAGGATTATTTGTTCCATTTCTTTGAAAAAAAATGGATGGGATTTTGATAGGGATTGCATTAAATGTGTGAATTTCTTTAGGTAGCAAAGACATTTTCATAATATTTGTTTTTCCAATCCAGGTGCATGGAACCTTTTTCCATTTCTTTGTGTCTTCCTCAATTTCTTTCATAAGTACTTTAGAGTTTTCTTAGTATAGATACTTTGCCTTTTTGCTTAGTTGTATTCCTAATTATCTTGTGGTTTTTGTTGCAGTTGTAAAAGGGGTTGACTCCTTAATTTTGGTCCTTTTATCTTGCTGTTGTGTAAAGCAATGCAACTGATTTCTGTGCATCAGTTTTATATGCTGACACTTTACTGAATTCCTGTACAAGTTCTAGCAGATTTGGAGTGACGTCTTTTGGGGTTTCCACATATAGTATCATATCATCTGCAAAGAGTGAGGGTTTGACTTTTTTTTTTTTTTTGCCGATTTGGATGTTTTGATATCTTTTTGTTGTCTGATTGCTGAGGCGTGGACTTCTAGTACTATGTTGAATAGCAGTGGTGATAATGGACATCCCTGCCGTGTTCCTGACCTTAGCAGAAAAGCTCTCAGTTTTTCTCCATTGAGAATGATATTTGCAGTGGGTTTTCCATAGATGGCTTTGATAATATTGAGATATGTGCCCTCTATCCCTACACTTTGAAGTGTTCTGATTAGGAAGGAATGCTGTACTTTGTCAAATGCTTTTTTAGCATCTATTGAGAGTATCATGTGGTTCTTGTTCTTTTCTTAATGTATTGTATCACATTAATTGATTTGTGGATGTTGAACCAACCTTGCAGCCCTGGAATAAATCCCACTTGGTGGTGGAGAATAATCGTTTTAATGTACTCTTGGATCCTATTGGCTAGTATTTTGGTGAGAATTCTTGCATCTGTGTTCATCAAGGATCTTGATCTGTAATTCTCTTTTTGGATGGGATCCTTGTCTGGTTTGGGGATCAAGGTGATGCAGGCCTCGTAAAACGAGTTTGGAAGTCTTCCTACCATTTCAGTTTTTTGGAACAGTTTCGGGACAATAGGAATTAATTCGTCTTTAAATGTTTGATAGAATTCCCCTGGGAAGCAATCTGGCCCTGGGCTTTTTTTGTTTGGATATTTTTGATGACTATTTCAGTCTCCCTACTGGTTAAGGGTCTGTTAAGGTTTTCTATTTCTTCCTGGCTCACTTGTGGTAGATAATATTGTCTCTACTAGTACACCCACTTCTTCCAGATTGTCAAATTTGTTGGCGAAGAGTTGCTCATAATATGTTCTGATAATTGTTTGTATTTCTTTGGTGTTGGTTTGATCTCTCCTCTTTCATTTGTGATTTTATTAATTTGGGTCCTTTTTCTTTTCCTTTGATAGGTGTGGCCATGGGATTATCAATCTTATTAATTCTTTTAGAGAACCAGCTCCTAGTTTCATTGATTTGTTCTATTGTTTTGTTTATTTGTTTGTTTGTTTGTTTGTTTTGAAAGATTTTAAGTATTTATTTGACAGAGAGAGAGATCACAAGTAGGCAGTAGGCAGAGAGGCAGGCAGAGAGAGGGAGGAGGAAGCAGGCTTCCCACTGAGCAGAGAGCCCGATGCGGGGCTCGATCCCGGGACCCTGGGATCATGACCTGAGTCGAAGGCAGAAGCCCGACCCACTGAGCCACCCAGGCGCCCCTGTTTGTTTCTTTTTCATTGATTTCTGCTCTGATCTTTATGATTTCTCTTCTCCTGCTGAGTTTAGGTTTTCTTTGGTGTTCTTTCTCCAGCTCCTTTAGGTGTAGGGTTAGGTTGTGTATTTGAGACTTTTCTTATTTCTTGAGAAAGGCTTGTATCGCTATATATTTTCCTCTCAGCACTGCCTTTGCTGTGTCCCACAGATTTTGAACCATTGTGTTTTCATTGTTATTTGTTTCCATGAATATTTTTTTCAGTTCTTCTTTATTTTTCTGGTTGACCCATCCATTCTTTAATAGGATGGTCTTTAGCTTCCTTTCTCTGTCATTTGAGTTCCTTCCAACTTTCCTCTTGTGATTGAGTTCCAGCTTCAGAGCTTTGTGGTCTGAAAATATGCAGGGGATGATCCCAATCTTTTGATACCGGTTGAGACCTGATTTGTGACCCAGAATGTGATCTATTTTGGAGAATGTTCCATGTGCATTAGAGAAGAATACATATTGTTGCTTTGGGATGGAATGTTCTGAATACATCTGTGATGGTCCAGTGTGTCATTTAAGGCCTTTATTTCCTTGTTCATCTTTTGCTTGCATGATCTGTCCATTTCAGTGAGGAGAGTGTTAAAATCCCCTACTCTTCTTGTATTATTGTTGATGTGTTTCTTTGATTTTGTTATTAATTGGTTTATATAGTTGGCTACTCCCATGTCAGGGGCGTAGATATTTAAAATTGTTAGATCTTCTTGTTGGAGAGACCCTTTGAGTATAATATAGTGTCCTTCCTCATCTCTTTTATTATAGTCTTTGGCATAAAATCTAATTGATCTGATAGAAGGATTGCCACTCCAGTTTTCTTCTGATTTTCATTAGCATGGTAAATTGTTTTCCACACCCTCACTTTAAATCTGGATGTGTCTTAGGGTCTAAAATAAGTTTCTTGTAGGCAGCATATGGTTGGGTATTGTTTTTTTATCCATTCTGATACCCTGTGTCTTTTGATTGGGGCATTTAACCCATTTACATTCAGGGGAACTATTGAGAGATATACATTTAGTGCCCTTGTATTGCCTGTAAGATGACTGTTACTGTATGTTGTCTCTGTTCCTTTCTGATCTACAACGTTTAGGCTCTCTCTTTGCTTAGATGACTACTTTCAATATTTTTTGTAGAGCTGGTTTGGTGTTTGCAAATTCTTTCAGTTTTTGTTTGTCCTGGAATGTTTTTACCTCTCCTTCTATTTTCAATGATAGTCTAGCTGGATATAGTATTCTTGGCTGCATATTGTTCTCGTTTATTGCTCTGAATATATCTTGCCAGTCCTTGCTGGTCTGCCAGGTCACTTTGGATAAGTTTGCTGCCAATATAATATTTTTACCATTGTATGTTACAGACTTCTTGTCCCGGGGTGCTGTCAGGATTTTCTCTTTGTTGCTAAGACTTGTAAATTTTACTATTAGATGACGGGTTGTGGACCTATTCTTATTGATTTCGAGGGGGGTTCTCTACGCCTCCTGGATTTTGATGCTTGCTCCCTTTGCCATATTAGGGAAATTCTCTCCAATAATTCTCTCCAATAGACCTTCTGCTATGCTCTCTCTTCTTCTCCTTCTGGAATCCCAGTTATTCTAATGCTCTTTTGTCTTATGGTATCACTTATCTCAGGAATACTCCCCAAGTGGTCCTGTAGTTGTTTGTCTCTCTTTTGCTCAGCTTCTTTATTCTCTGTCATTTGGTCTTCTATATCACTAATTCTTTTTTCTGCCTCATTTATCCTAGCAGTAAGAGCCTCCATCTTTTATTGCACCTTTTTAATAGCTTTTTTGATTTCAACATGGTTAAACTGTGGTTCTTTTATTTATCCAGAAAGGGCTTTTATATCTCCAGATAGGGTTTCTTTAATATCTTCCATGCCTTTTTAGCGCGTGGCTAGAACCTTGGGAATCGTCATTTTGAACTCTAGATCTGACATATTACCAATGTCCATATTGATTAGATCCCTAGCCTTCGGTACTGCCTCTTATTCTTTTTTTTGTGGTGAGTTTTTCCACCTTGTCACTTTGCCAGATAAGAATATTTGAAGGAGCAAATAAAATACTAAAAGGGTGGCAAAGACACCAGGAAAGTGTGCTTGAGCCAAATCAGAAGAGACCCCAAATCGTGGTGGGAGAGAAAGGGGGTAAAAGGAAGTTCAGGGAAAAAAATTTTAAAAGAATACAAATAATGAAATAATATAAAAAAGAAAAATATATATACATATTAGACTGGTGACTAGAACTGCGTCATTCACTTAATTTTGGGTGTATTTTTGTCTCTTACAAGAAATTACCTCCCAAAATTTTAAAGAATGGAAAACATATATAAGAGTAAACACAATGAAAGGACAGAATATTACTATTAAGATGAAAAGATTTTTTTTTTAAATTTCTAAAGAAAGAGTTGATATGTAAGTTGGTTGGGAGAATAAAGAAAAAGAAAGTGGAGAGGAATTGCTCAGGCTGGAGAGTAGAACAAGCCCGGTGGTAGATTTAGGGTGTAGTTTCATCTATTAGAAGAAGTTGTACCCCAAATTTTTTAGAAGAAAAAACCCTACGTGTATACAGAAACTGAAGTTAGATACAATGAAGGATAACATACAACAATAATAATGAAGGTTCGAAAAAAATTTTTTAATGAAAAGTATTGTTAAGATAAACTAGCTTAAAAAACGTTAAAAGAAGAAACGGTAAAAGTTAAAAAAAATTAGCTGAAGATAAAAAAAGTAGTTTTAAAAAAATTAACTTTGCAAGACAAAAGTATCATGAGGAGTAAGTCATGAATTCATGGTTTGCTTACGCCTCCTCTGGTATTCCGCTGTTCTCCTTGGTAAGTGAACTTGGTCTTGACTGGATTTCTTGTTGGTCTTCTCAGGGAGGGGCCTGTTGTAGTGATCCGCAGGTCTCTTTGCCCCAGGCGGAATTGCACCACCCTTTCCAGAGGCCAGGCTAAGTAATCCGCTGGGGTCGCTTTCAGGAGATTTTGTTTCCTGAACACTTTTCCGTAGAGTTCCAGAGATCAGTAATGAAAGTGGCGGCCTCCCAATCTCTGGCCTGGAGGAGCTGAGAGCTCAGGGACCCATTCCTCAGTGCGCCCTCAGAGAAAAGCACTCATCATTTCCCTCTCCCTGGCCTCCGGCTGCGCTCAGACCTCACCCAGGCTGTGACCAAGTGTCTCTGTCTCTGGCACACAGCTTCACCTGGAGTCTCCGAAACCCTTAGATCGCTGAGCTCTTTTGGGGGGATTTCCCCAGATCCTGTGCCATGGAATACGGTTCAAGGTAACGCTGAGTTGAGAGGTCACTCCTTGGCTCTCTTTCTGTTCCCGGCTTCCCTGCTCTAATACCTGCGTGTTCTATGACACTCAGACACCCCCGGGCCTTCTGTGACCCTGCAGGACCTGGGGGCACGCTGTCCCTGCACGGGCTTCAGCCCGGTTTAGCCTCTGGAGCAACGTCCCTCAGTGCGCATCGCTTTTAAAAGTCCTGGTTTTGTGCTCTGTTGCTTGTCAGAGCCGGACCCTCCCCCCAGGGTCTCTCTTCCCGTCGCTTTGGATTCACTTCTCCGTGGGTCCTACCTTTCAGAAAGTAGTCGATTTTCTGTTTCTCAAATTGATGCTCTTTTTCTCTTGGATCTCTTGTTGGATTTGTAGGTGTTTGGAATGTATTGATAAGCTATTTAGCTCGTCTCCTGCTACCTGATGTCATCTCAGCCTGCTGTTTCTCGACCATCTTGACTCCTCCCTCCCTTTGGATTGTTAATCTTTGTACATTTTGAGGACTCAATTAAGTAATATACACTAAAATTCAGAGGATGTATCCAGAGCGAATTAACTGACACAGAAAGATAAGGCACAAAACAATTACGTTACTAAACATATCCAGATCCCCAGTTTGGCCTGACTGTGGAAACTAGCTCCATACCAGCGTCCTTGAGGTGGTGTTTGGAGGAAAACAGTTTGTCCTAGGATGAGTCATTCCCATAAGCCCGGTAGTGGCATCTGATGGTGCTGGTCTTTGCAAACCTGGGAACCATAGTGAGGATAGAAGTTAAAGGAGAATAGAGCTTCATGACAAAAGACATTTGTCATGTGATAACTGAGGGAAAGATTGAAAACGGGTAAGGAAGTTTTGTCGGTTTTGATCCTGCAGGCAAAGAAAAATGATGAAGGAAAGGCTGTAAGAACAGCTTTGATCCCACAGTCCAATTATAGTCAGGTGAAAGTGTTTCCTGTGTCAGGATCAATTGTATGAGGGGACAGATAAGAGGAGGATGGCCACATTGGCAGATGATTGAAAATCACACCCAGTGTTGGGTTTTGTCTGATGAAAACAATTGTCCCCCTCACAGACGAGAAGTGGAAGAAATGCGGGAAGAGCTGCAGGAGTCTAACCTCACCTTCAACCACAAGGTAATGGGAGTTGTGTCCAACACACTGACCCCTTGGCGCCCCCTGCAGGTGATGGTCGTGGCCCTTAGAGCCCTGAACATGGGTTTCTGGTGTGTTGGCTTTTTCAGATCGCAGTTCAAGAGAGGAATGCTCTGGCTAACTGGGTATTTTCCGTTTCCTCATCTTCGTATGCGGCACAGTTAGGCACAACTGAAGGTGGGTGTGTTTTTCTGCCGCAGATGAAGGCTCGGTATTGGGAAACAAGGATGATGCAGCAGAGCAGGGAGAACGCCTACCTGAAATACAGGTGTGAGAGTTTGATGTGCGTTTTTACGGGTGTTTGGAGAGGTGACGGCTATGCTGTTTACTGCCTAGGAGAGGACGTGGTGTTGTAATTCTTAGAGATGTCCATTCTTTTTCTGTGTTCAAGACTGCGCATGATGCAAAGGCAGATGTTGCCTGTGGGATCCGTGAGGCGGGAACTGATGCCGGGAAGGCCTGAGTTGCAGAAGCCTGTGTGGCAAGGTAGGGAGCATGATGTGAAATGCAGCAGCCTGATTTCTGCTTTGAAACCACACAGTGTCCTTCCCGTTCATGTGGGTGATTGCTGTGTGTCCTGGAGAGAATCACAAGCCTGCAGGTTGTCTGAAGGGGTGACAGGAGGGTGCTTTTCTTATATGTCCCCAGGCAGCAGGACACTTGCCCCCGTGACAGGTGGAGCTCACGCCGCTCCACACCTTCCCCCTGCTACCCCCTTTGGAAGAGCTGAGCCTGAGAAGGTGCGAGACGAGCGCCCTTCCCACCTTGACTCAGTGGTCAAACCTTGACAAAAAATAAAAGACTATTTGTGAAAAAGGGCATTTATTTACTCATTATGGAGGTTTCTATATTTTTGTTTTATTTGTCATCTATAGGACCATATTGAGCAATGAAATATATTTTACTCCTCTCATGTTATCGGTGCAATGCCATAGCTTTATTGCTCAATCTATCTATGATTTCTTTTTTCGTGACTATACAAATGTCAAAGTCTGTTTCTTCCCTGAAATGTTTATTTGTTGGCCAGTCACGCATTCTAGGTCCCAAATGCAGGATGGACAAATGAACCATCCACCTGTGGCCTGAGAAGAGAACATGGGCTGTTCATGTTGAGGGTTTGTGGATGTCCCCCACACAAGGCTATTCTCACTTAGGTGTATAATCTATGAAGATACAGTGATTTTTTTCTGATGTGTGTTGAGCACCCCAATTTTAGTGTTGATAGCCAGTTGTACCCCGACCTGTTTACACGTGATGGGTTACTTACAGAAACACTGGAACCAGGGCCCTGGAGTGTCTCAGGAAAGAGGAGATTGTTGTCTCTCGTTGCAAAGGACTCACTTGAGTCACGGTTGAAACCCTCTGATAAGGGACCCAAGTGTGGGAAAGAGTGCAAGATGGGGAGAGGAAGTCATGGAGGGCATGAAACCAATATAAAACTCTGACCTTTGTCTGATCTAGCATCTAGAGTGGTTCCCAGGATGAACAGCAGCTCTAGCCCTCAAAGCGACCCAGAGATGCATATGGTAAGTGCTTGGGCATTTTTAGTTGTGTCCGTTTCTGAAATGGATTGCAGTGTGGACAGGTCCCTGTCCTAGCCTGTGGCCTTGGTGTGTGTCTTGCAATCATCCCTTTCAGAGTGCACGCTGTACACCCAGGAGCCTCCGCCTGCTCCGTTAGATATCTTCAATTTTGTGCTTCCTCCCAAAGCTGTAGATGCTTTAAGACACGTGATGGTAGGATGCTCACCTCATGAAACTGTTTGTATGTGTGTGTGTGGACGTGCGTGTATGTGTGTGTGTACATAACTCAAGGATGTTGACATATCACCCCACAGTGAAGTCAGCTAGTCCAGCTGACTCCTTGCCGTTTGCTTTCCTGCGGGAGCTGGAGCATTTTTAGTATTCGGGTCAGGAGACTAACCTGGGAGGGTATCTGCAGAGGTCCTCAGATGGAAAATGGGAAAAGCCAGGACCACGTCACACTTGCCCCACATGCTTTGGGCAGCTTGAGTGTTTGTGGAGAAGGTGAGCTGTGACCTCCCGTGCGTCCCATCTGAGTAGATGAAGACGACAGCTGGAATCCCTCCAGTTGGCCCCTGGGTGAGATAATGATGAACTCTGGCAGGTGCCAGGTGTGTCATAGAAAACACCCCCTGGAGCAGCAGCCCTGAAGAGCGAATCCCAGTGACTCTCGGCAAGGCCCACACCTCACACGTGTTTTATTTATGCTTCCGTGAGCAGGTTCTGATGGGGTCTGATGGCTGTGCCAACTCATAGCATCTCTCCCGACCCATCTTGGGAGCATTGCCTGTGCTCTCCAGACACACTGGCTCCCATTTGGGGGTATGGAATCGGCCCATCAGTGGGTCTCAGCACCAAAGATTAGGCATTTGCTCTGTGCCTGAGCTAAGGACTGTCCGAATGTCGGGGACGTAGATCCACAGAGCTGGTCTCGTTCACACAAAGGGGTCCTGATACTCTCAGAAAGCACTCTTCCAGGTCCTCTGCAGGACTCCGGACACTCCTATCTCCTCAGCGGTGTCAGTGGCCATGGACAGCCCTTGTGGAGCGTAGGAGATCCCATTGTCAGGGAGGGAAGCAGAGCTGTTCAGGGGGGATGCTGGTGGGCTTCCGGCTGACCCATAAGCACCTGCACTTCCACGTGTGGACAAAAGGCTTTCCAGGGCCTATCATTGTGTTTGTTCTCAATGTATAGAAGGAGCTGCTCTGTTTGCTGTGATGGGGGAGGTGTGGTCCCAGCTGTAGATACTGGCCTGTCGTGAATGGAGTTTTTTCCTTAGTTGATTATCCTTGGTGTCACACTCTTGTCTCTGTCGAGGTGTGCAGATCTATATTAACATGTGGTGACAGTAGTTTTCCCCATGGACTCTCTTCACCCCAGGTGCTAGGTGAGACACAGGGGGCGGATAGCTGTTCTGGCACAGATGCTATAGTATTGGAACATGGTGGTGGGGAAGATGTGTGTGTGGATGTGTACCCCTGCCTGCCCACAGTGCACTCCGGGGAATTAACTGGGGGAGGAGGGCCCCTCCCTCCACAGTGAAGTCCTCTGGCCAGCCCGACTCCCTTTAGGTTACATTCAGGTGCACTGGTGTTGTGCTCATGCTGGGGATAGATGGGTCTGGGAATCCTCACAAACGGAAACTGGGGAAAACTCTCTCTGCATTTTATACTGTCTCCTTTGCAGTCTGCAATGTTCTCAGGGCATGTTTCACAAGTCATCTCCATTTTACTTCTGCTGGAAAATGTGCCTTGCAGAACCAGCCCACTTAAGACCCTTTCTACAAGTATTTTGAAGTGTCAAAGCTCTTATGTGCACTGTCGTAATCGCACACTGGGTCACACGTTCTGAAGGGGGACATCAGTGATTTCGTGCATGATCACTGCCTCCCAGCCCTTCAGCTGGGTTTCCAGGAGCAGGTCATTTGGTCCTAAGTTACTGTGAGAGTTGATTTCTTTTCTCATCACACATGTGGAGTTTTCCACTGGGAAGCATATACCCTTTTGTGAATTCTCTTATATAGCCTTCCCATCTTCATTTCCCATTGTACAAAATTACTCTGGAACTCAGTAGGTTGAAATTTCCAAATGACTGTGTTTTCAGACAAACACAGGGGACGCCTGTGTGGCTCAATGTGTTAAAGCCTTTGCCTTAGGCTCAGGTCATGATCCTATGTCCTAGGATCAAGCCCCACATCAGACTCTCTGCTCAGCAGAGAGCCTGCTTCCCTTCCTCTCTCTCTCTCTGCCTCTCTGCCTGCTTCTGATCTCTGTCTGTCAAATAAATGAAATCTTAAAAAAAAAAAGACAAGCACAGCTGCTCAGTGTAAATAAAGGTTTTTGATATCATGTTCCTTGGACGACACTTTTCCAGTGCCCCTGTCAGGGCACAAGGCCCTAATTCCTCAAGTGTCTTTGTAGCCATGGACAGAAACTGTAGAGAGTAGAGGACCCCTTTGTCAGGAGCGAGGCAGCGTGGGGAGAGTCAGGGACTTACAGGCCAACGATTCCCCTCAAGTGGCTCGGAAACTTTGTGGAGAAAGGGCATTCAGTTTCGTCACATTCTCTCTATTCTGCTCAAAGAAAAATCTTCTCTGGTGGCTGAGGAGGATAGAGGAAGTATTGTCCAGGATTTCGATGCCTCCGTGTCTGGAATGTGCTGCTTTAGTTTGCAATTATCCTTTTTCATCTTGAAGACACTACTTCTTGCTGGATAATGTGGGCCAACATGGGCAGTGATGTGTGGTGACAGGCTATTCCTGTAACAGCCATTGCCCTCTCCCCGCTCATTGTACTGGCCCCAGCTGGGAGGGGCATGTAAGTTTTCTAGCATGATGCAGCTCTCCTGGAAGGTGGTATTGGAGAAGGAGCCGGATGCTGAGAGCTCTTTGTTTTGGTTTCTTTTCTTGGTGATGCAACTTTTGTCTGTTTTGCTAAAATATTTTCTTGTCTGTTCTGCAGGTCGCTAGAGGTGTGAGAGAGTTCCCTCATTGCCCAGGGCTCCTCCGTATGCCCTACCACATGGGGTGGAATGTACCAGACTTCCCTCCTCCTCATCCACCTCCACAGTGGTCGACATGGGGGCCTCGGCCACACCTCGTTCCTCCACCACAAGGTGAGATGATCTGAATTGACATGGGTCATAGAGCTTATTCATAGTTGAACCCCTTCTGTCGGTGGAGAGGATGGAGAGGTGGTACCACAAGGTATTGCAATGCAGCAATAAGCCCAAGTGAGGACATGGTAACATTCCTCCACTTTGTCTGATGTCCATATCATGGACTGTCTGGTTCACCATAAAGAACTGGGCAGCAGGCGTCTACTATGGAGCAGAAAAGTGACATTCCACAGAGGACAGACATAGAAGCATTTCCCAGGTGCACTACACAGACACGATGTTCTGGGCTCTGGGCTGGATGAAGCACAACCTTCACATCAGTCTCACATGTGGAGACCCCCAGTTGTCCAGCATTTTAGATTAGTTCTGGAAACATATGTCCCAGGCAGAGTGGTCGTATCTGCGAGGGTGATGGACAGTTCCCGCCTTCTTCCACAGGGGTCAGGGGAGTCCTGTGAGAAACATGGTGGACCCTCTAGAAGGAGAAAGGGGAATAGGCTGGGGCAGGGGTAGAGGGTTGGCTTGAATCCTGTGTGGTCGTCGCCAGTCTGAAACCACCTCTGTCCCTTCTCGGCCTTCGGTCCCAATCAGAAGCCTGTGGAGCCCAAGGGGACAGTAGCAGCACCATGCCCGAGAAGGTCCCAGAGAAGAACCAAGTAAATACTGGGGTGTTTTCAGTTGTACCCATTTCTGGTGTCCTGTTTCTCTCTGGGCAGCACAGTGTCCTGACCTGTGTGTGTTGGGTATATCCTGGGGTCTGTGTGTGGTGTCGTTTCCCGTTCAAAGTGGCAAGTCTTCATGCAGAGCTTACAGGCGTCTATTTCCAGATCATCACCTTCTGGTTGTGTCACTGGAGCAAAGGCAGAGTTTGTGTTCAGGGATTGACATTCAAGGGGAAACCAGTCTAGGGACCCTGTATGATTCTGAAGTTCTTCAGGACACACATGCTTGTGCCTGGCTATTTGCACACACTAAGCAGTGGGCAGGTGCCATTGTTGGGAAGGAAGTGTCTCCGTTGCACAATGGCAGACATCTGTCTCTTACCGTTGTGCACATCCAGCATCTGCATACATGTTCTGGGAGGGAGAAACACCTCTCATTTCATCTGCAGTGTGTATTGTTTAAGCTGTCATTTCCTTAGTTGTATAAACGCCTGACACAGGTCTGTGGTCCCTTCATTGTTCATTAGCGTAGGGGTCTGCCCTTGTCCTCTGCAGTTTAGAAACTTGTAGGTAATGCTCTTGTCTGGTCTGGGAGGTGAGAATGAAAGAAAAAGTGGCAGATGCCGGAGGCAGGTGTAGAGGGTTTGTTGGAATGTTGCCCAGTCACTTCCAGGTGGAGAAGCTTCTGTCTTTTCCATGGTGTGGGTCAGATATAGATGCTTGTGCGTCCTTCACAAGGACCAGCGGTGCTGACCACAGGCCTCTCGTGGCATGAGGGAGTGAAGACTGCTAAAGACATGGTAACTTTCTTCTGGTTGTTCTGTTTTTAGAATTGATGGACCTTGTCTTCCAATCATACTGAGAGGGTTGTAGGTTCCTTGTGGTGGCAGAGACTTGACCGTCTCCGAATGCTGGGCACAGCAGGTTTCACAAACATATGGTATGGAGACGATGCTCTGTGCTCCAGGAGGGATGAGGCCTTAATGTGAGGAATTAAAGGTGTGTGTCTGAGAGAAGGGAGGGACACACTGATGATAGGACATAGACCGTGTGTTCTGTATAAGGGAAGAACTAGAGATGTATCCAGAAAGAAGGGAGGGAGCCCTAAGTCACACAGAAAAAGGAGGTTGTGGATGCCCAGAAGGCCCGAGGTGCTCAGGGAGAGGCTGTGCTTCTCTCAGGGAGGGTGAGGCCGTTCCTGGCAGGCCAGCAGCTTGAGAGTGAGTGTGAAGACACCATGCCGTCCACACCGACTGCAGCATGTGTTCACCCACACAGTGTGGAATACGCCATTATTTGTCTCAGAAATTCATTTTTGCCATGAGGCCATTCACTCATAGTCTGTGAAGAGCGTTGTTTCCCTGAATTTCTGAAAATTCTGAACCATGTGAAAGAGTGTCGTGGAGATTTGGGAAATTTAACTTGGTCTTTGGGGATTCTTGTCTGGCTGACTTTAAGTCCTGCAGTGAGAAAACATGAAGACAAGACGGAGAACCAGTGAAGGGTGGCCGCCCTGGCCTCAGCCCGAGTCAGACTGTTAGTGGGAGAGTCAGGGTTGGCCAGGAGCAGCCCTAGCTGGAGCCCTGTCACCAGGCCTCCGCATCGGCATCACCACCCTGTCTATAGCTGTGCATTTCCCTGGGACTTCAGTCCCAGTGTCCAGATTTGCCTGTATTCCAGATTTCTCAGTCCAAATACCAGCTCTCAGTGGGGCCTTCTCAGAGCCTCAGCTTTTATTTTAATCTGCCATAGAGAGAACATATTGGATTCTGAGGTCACTAGAACAATAGGAGTTGAAGTACATAAAGAACCTGCTGGGGCTCCTGGGCGACTCAGTGGGTTAAGCAGCAGAATCTTGATTCCTGCTCATGTCATGATCTCGAGCTTTAGAGATTGAGGCCCAAGTCGGGCTCGGTGCTGCTTGTGGAGCCTATCTGGGATTCTCTCTCTGCCTCACCTTCTCCCCCATCCCTCTTCACACGCAAGTTTGTGCTTTCTCTGTCTCTGACTCAAAAAGAAAAAATAATAATAATAATTGGCAAAGAATCTGGGCTCTGACCATTCACCATTCTCACTGTTTAAATGAAAATAGCTCCATGCCAATGAGCTTCAAAAAATGTTTGTTTAAGTCCATAAAATACACTAAGAGTGTAATACCTCAGCCCCGGTAGTGGCAATTCTCATTTCAAAGACAAGGCAAAGAGCCCCCTTTTTTCGATTAAATGTCAGGTCCTAGCCACAATGAAGTAAAATATAGTTAAGAGAACAGGTACAATCAGGTATTTCTATGTGAGATGTGAAGACAGTTATTGTCTATTACATACAGACTCACAGATGTGGCCACACACCCAAGTGTTCATCCAAGGCCTCAGATACAGTATGGAAGGCAGAGAGCATTTAGGAAAACATAAGATCCCATTGTACTAACACAAATCCTCTTGCCTTACAGGGTAATCATTTTGTAATCTGAAGACTTCCTTGACCTCCAACAACCAGGCTCCAATGAGTTTATATCTAGTCAAGATATGAATGTTTCTTCCTGGTGGTCTGAATGCTTTCCCTGCCCATCCTGTACCCTGTGCTTTGTCTCTCCTGGTATCTCCCCAATAAACTGTTCATGGTTCTGTCTCTTTGTCAGCATCTCCCTTCAGCGGGACCTACAGTCCCTCTCCTTTGAGGGCACAGGGTGAGGCCTTCAGACAGATAACACCCTGACAGCAGTGGGGGGATGGAGAATAGAGCAAGATTACCCTTCATGGTACTTCTACTGCAAGGGACCCCAGGAACCTTTCTGGGGAGGGGCCCCAGGTTGAATTTAGATCTGCTGGTGTTTGTATTAACTCTGGTGACAGATCCTCTTGAGCACATGGCACCTGCTTGTTTAGGGAGGTAGTGATCAGCGGGACAGGTGGCTGTCCCTAGGCAGTGGTCTACTGTGACAGTGAGCAGAGAATGAAGTGTCTTGTGAGGCCATGAGAGCCTGGTGAGGAGGCCCTGCATTAATCCAGGTTTTGTGCAGGGTTTTCACCTCACCAGCTGCACTCCAACCACAGGGGGGCCTTGAGTGGAGCTGATGGTGGCATGGTAAGACCCATGATGCCCCACAGTCCTCCCACAGTTTCCCTGTTGAGGGATGGGCAGGGCAGAGGTCCCAGACAGGAGACCCATCCCTTCCTCAGCAGCAGGAGGATTTGGGTGTATATGCTTCTGTCCCCTTTTAGGCCCTTTTTTCCCAATCCCTTCTGCAGCAGAGCTGCTGGATCCTGCAAAGCCCTCCTTCTTCCCAGGTCATGGGGTCCAGCTCCATTCTCACTGCCGCAGGATAGAGAGCCAGAACTGTATTTCCAGCCGGTTCACCCGATGCCCTGGGGAGACCCTGGGCCTTTGCAGTAACTTCCTGCCTCCTGAGGTGTGACAGAGAAGCTGCCTTGTTGGCTGAGTGCTGAGTAGGGGGCTCTGGGAGCTTCCCCAGAACATGCTGGTAGGTGAGAAAGTACAGTAGGCGATGACATATTGGGGCTCTTCCCAGGGTTTGGTCCTCATTGTCCCTGAGGGCATTTGAAGACCCTATTATACTCAGGGGTCTCTGGATTGAGAGGTCACGGGACACTGCAACAGAAATACTGTGGTTGGTTTTTTTCCATGCCGACTTCTTTCTGGGGAGAAATCGTGACTCAGCTTCAGAGAAACTGGAGCTACATTGGGTTGGGCCAGGAATGCAAGAACCATTGACCTTCAGGGCCTTCTAGGAGGAGGAGCTGGGATCCCGCTCTCTGAGTTCTGCTAGACCCAGTACCCCAGGTAAAAGCACAGACTGTCCTGCACTGATGCTTTTATTACTTTTCAGTGTTTATTTTTTTCCAACAATGTTACAGTACTTGGAAAACAAGTGCAAACTTGACAGGTCCCTGATTCCATAAACCTTTCATTTTTTTTAAGGTTAAATTTACAAGGAAAACAGGAATTGTTTTATTTATCCTTTCTCATGATCATTGGAAGGAAACTCATCAATAATATCTTCAAAACGTGCCTTTTACCTCATCTCCTTTTCTCTGTTTTCTTTTTTAATGATTTTATGCAAGTACAGTGGTGAGGAGGGGTAGGCAGAGGCAGAGGGAGAAGGTGACAACACTGAATGGGGACTCCAACGTGGGACTCGATCCCAGGATCCTGACATCAAGACCTGATCCACCCAGGTGCCCCTGCTTATCTCTTTATCTTCAACTGAGATTTGCCATGTTTTCTAATTTTCTTATGAGCCGGGAACAATCTTCAGCAGTTTTAAATTGGTTAAAGAGTTCAGGAAGAGCTCTTTCTCAGGATTCCACTGAGATTTCTTCTGTTCAAAGTGTCAAGACCACTTCTCAATATGCGAAAGATAGTACTAAGCAAAATCTGTGAATCAGCATTTGAAAAAGCTGCTGCTATTTGTTGAAGATATTAAAATAGATGCTTAGATCGACCGATTCATGCACTTCCCACTTTTTTTCTTTTCCTTTGTTGCTTATTTCTAATTCAGATATCATATGCATAGCTCTTCCTGAGTTTTCCATGCCTCACACGTACTTTTAGGTTCCTTTGTGACTTGTAAAGAAAACAGACCTTCTGGTGAGCGTGCAACTTTGTGTCCCTTCAGGATTTGTTGTTTACATCTCTATTAACGTTTCGCACCCATTTAAAACTAACATGTCACCTTGACATATTACAAAAGAAGTGTAATCTATATGCATCCATATTATTTCACTTAATTATAGTGTATTTATTGGAGATTTTCTGTTTATGACTAAGGCCTGAGAATATCTCCCAAGTCCATTGAATTTGGAAAAATCATATATCCTAAGTATGAAATTTTGAAAGTTTGCATATTGAAATATGGAATATGAAAGATGCATGTTTGCATCTCCTAAATGGAGATGATGTCCCTCTTAAGGTTAGTTTCTGAGCAAGGTGCAAGTGGACGTAATCATTGTGAGGGAAGAAAAAATGTCTTCCATTCTTTTCCAAACATGCTGCAGTTGCTCCATTATCTTATGTCTGGATATGGGCAATTATTTTTTCTTTTCAAATTTTTATTTAAGTTCTACTTAGTTAACATGCAGTGTATGGATATTAGCAATATTTTGACGGTATCCTTTTTTTAACCATTTATTGATTTCAAAAATTAACATATCCTTATTTCTTCTCCATGCTAAGAAAATCAACCAATTTATCATCTATCTTTATGACCCAATTCTTTGTTTTTAGGATTTTATTTATTAATCTGAGAGACAGAGAACGAGAGAGCATGTATGGAGGGGGTTAGGCAGAGGGAGAAGCCGACTCTGCTGAGCAGGGAGCCTGCTGCATGGCTAGATCCCAGGACCTTGAGAAATGACCAGAGCAGAAGGCAGGTGCTTAAACCTCTGAACCAACCAGGCACACCCTTAAGACAGTTTTTTTTTTTTTAAAGATTCCATTTATTAGTTGGACAGACAGAGATCACAAGTAGGCAGAGAAGCAGGCAGAGAGAAAGGAGGAAGCAGGCTCCCTGCACCGCAGAAAGCTCGATTCAGGGCTCGATCCCAGACCCCTGGGATCATGACCTGAGCCTAAGGCAGAGGCTTTAACCCACTGAGCCACCCAGGTGCTCCCCTTATGACATTATTTTTTTTTTAATTTTATTTCTTAGTTTTACAGAGAGAGAGGGCACAAGCAGAGGGAGTGGGAGAGGGAGAAGCAGGCTTCCCATAGAGCAAGGAGCCCGATGTGGGGCTTGATCTCAGGACTCTAGGATAAGGACCTGAGCCAAAGGCAGATGCATAACAACTGAGTCACCCAGGCGCCCCACTTACGACATTCTTAATATTACATCTCTTATAATTGAAGCTTTTCCTCACTGATGGGTTTTACCTGTTTTCCCGTCAATAACCAGGGGATAGCATTTTTCTTTGAATATTCTCAATAGTGTTTCAGGTCTAATGTTGTAGTAGCATTACAAATTATTTTTGAATTTTGTTATACATATAAGACTAGATCTTACTATCACTATATGATTAGGCATATAAACACTATAATAATCTATAATACTCTAAATTCAGAATCTTTCCAGAGTTTGGGCTTTCAATATTTTCTTGTGATCCCCTAAGATGTAAAATGTTTATTGCACAAAACTTAACATCTAAATCACTCCCAAAATATTCTTTCATTTTAAAGGATTTTTTTTCATTTGCTACAAACCACAACAGAATAAATTATGAGTTTGAGTAATTTGTGACCTTTGTTTTAAAAAAAAAAAAAACCTTTATGATGAAATATTACATCTTCATTGTGACAGATTCTGTTTCTGTTCTGTGATATCAGTGAGCCAGAGATGGCCCCTGTGTATTGGCAGGCTGCAACCCATGAGCTAAAGACCTGTGGCTGGTGCCTAAGACAGATTTGTTTTCTACACATCCAGTCTTTTAAAAACATAACCCTGGAGAGCAGATGTTAAGGTATTGACTGCCTGCCTCAATTCTGTATGTCGTGAAACTGTGACCAACATTTTTTTATCATAAATAAAGTCAGTGAGTCAATCAAGCAATCCAGATTAATCCTTCAGTTCTAAAAGACCCTGAACAACTGTTGGCCTTCTAAATCTAAAACTGTTGACCCCGCACCCCATCCAGGCTGCATAAAGGCATCACTTAGGCTCATGTGTACTCACTTCAATATCCCCAGTATTGGAAGGATTAATACTGTGATGGGCCACCCCTCTTGCAAACCTGTCAGTCCCCCAGGATATGGGGGTTCCATGTTACTGTCACATCTTTTTCCTTCAGCCTGAAACTCATTGAACTCACTCTACATCCTTCCAGTTTTGGAATGTCTTTATAAAATGAAATATTTGATTATCCAATTACTGCTGAAGAGGATGAAGGGGAGGAAGAGAAAAATGAGGTATCATGAGAATAATTGAGCCAGCCAACATGAATCACTTGGCCACATGTAATTTTTTTAACAGGTTGATCCCTGGTGTAAAATATCATATCCTTCATTTTTCATGTTTTAAGGAACCTCTACACCATTTTCCAAAGTGGCTGTACAAACTTCCATTCCCACCAGCAGTATGAGAGGGTTCTCCTTTCTCCCAACTTCTCCAACACTGGTTGTTTCTTGCCTTGTCAGGTTTTGCGGTTCTACCTGCTGGAAGGTGGTATCTGTGTGGTTTTGATTTGAATCTCCCTGATGGCTAATGACAATGAACAGTTTTTCATGCATCTGTTAGCCATTTGTATGTCTTCTTTGCAGAAGTGTCTGGTCCCATCTTCTGCCCATTTATTGACTCAATTATTTGTTTTTTGGGGTGTTGAGTTTGAGAAGTTCTTTATAGTTCTTGTATATCAGCCCTTTGTAGTGTCATTTGCAAATAAGTTCTCTCATTTTGTGGGTTGCCTTTTTGTTTTGTTGACGGTTTTCGTTTGTGGCGCAGAAGGTTTTGATCTTGATGAAATCCCAAAAGTTCATTTTCACGTTTGTTTCCCTTGCCATTGGAGGTGCATCTAGGAAGGAGTTACTGTGGCTGAGGTCAAAGAGGTTGCTGCCTGTGTTCTCCTCTAGGATTTTGGTGGATTCCTGCCTCAGTCTGAGCTCTTTTATCCAGACTCAGACTTTTCACGACAGACAACAAAGTGATGGTTGGCAGCATGGGTGAAGTAGGTGATAGGGATGAAGGAGCTTCTTGTCCTGATGAGCCCTAGAGAATGCATGAAAGTGTTGAATCCATCTGTTGTATTCCAGAAACTAATATATGTGAACCATATTGGAATTAAAGAATTACAAAAAAGGAAAATAGTTGGCAAACTGTGTTAGGTGTATAGAAATGTTTAGTCCTGTCTTTTCTATTTGGTTTTGTTGGTAAGTCTAAACCTATTACAAAGTGAAAAGTTTATTAGTAATCTTTTATTTTATTTTTAAATGCATAATGTAGCATAATTATTCCTACCATTACTTACTAGTAATTGCCACCTATTCTCTTCTATTGTTTTATTTATTTATTTATCTATTCATTTATACTATTTAAACATTTTATTAATTTATTAGACACAGAGAGAGAGATAACAAGTAGGTAGATAAGCGGGGGGAGGGGGGGAAGAAGGTCCCCGCTGAGCTGAGAGTCCGATGCGGGTCTCCATCCAAGGACCCCAAGATCATGACCGAGCCAAAGGCAAAGATTTAACCCACTGAGCCACCCAGGCACCCCTGTTGTTTTATTTAAATTATAGCATTTATGTTACCAAAATTGAGTAATACACAATATAGAAATCACAGAAAGAGCAATTACAGATGTTTTATGTTAAGGTAAAACATATATAACATTTTGTATTCTATCATAATGTAGTTTTCTAATCTAGAATGGGTGTGTCCTTACATGGCGCTCTATGAATTTGGTGCCTGCCATTCCAGGGGCTAATTACTCATGGAGGGAAAAATCATGGTTGTAATACTAGAATGATTAATACCAACAAAGGCTATTTAGAGGTTACTGGAGGGGATAAAATAGAGTTGATATGGGGGGACCACCTTGGTGGCTCAATTGATTAAGCATCAGAGTCTTGATTTTTGCCTCAGGTCATTATACCAGGGTCATGAGACTAATCCCAAATCAGGCGCCACATTGAGCATGGAGTCTGTTTAGATTCTCCCTCTCGGGTGTCTGGGTGGCTCGGTGGGTTAATCCTCTGCCTTCAGTTCAGGACTTGATCTCAGGGTCCTGGGATCGAGCCCCACATCATGTTCTCTGCTTGGTGGGGAGCATGCTTCTCTCTTCTCTCTACCTGCCTCTCTGTCTATTTGTGATCTCTTTGTCTGTCAAATAAATAAATAAAATCTTGTTAAAAAAAGATTCTCCATCTCCTTCTAGCCCACCCCACCATTTCAGTCTTTTTTCTCTCGTTCTCAAAAAAATATGTATATGTATATGCATGTATGTATGTATAAATGATTGATTTCAAGATACACAGTTAATTGTTAATGTTTATAGGAAGGGAACATAATTAGATTTTTAATTTTGTCACTACTGCAATCTACTATCAATTGCTGTTCAGCTTGTAAAGCTGCACTTACTAATACTGATTTCAAGGATAGTGAACACTCTTAAGCCTCAGATTCTATGACTTCCGAGACTGCAAGGAATAGGAATTTTTTCCTGGAGGACAAAAGTGTTCATTATTCCTGGCACAAGGTATACGCTGTCGATAGTCCTCCTTCCCTTGTTAAAGGTGCATTTTTTTTGTTCCTGGAAAAATTTGAAGAGTGCTTGCAAGAAGAGTTGCTTGAGGGGCGCCTGGGTGGCCCAGTGGGTTGAGCCGCTGCCTTCAGCTCAGGTCATGATCTCAGGGTCCTGGGATCGAGTCCCGCATCGGGCTCTCTGCTCGGTGGGGAGCCTGCTTCCTCCTCTCTCTCTCTGCCTGCCTCTCTGCCTACTTGTGATCTCTCTCTGTCAAATAAATAAATAAAATCTTAAAAAAAAAAAAAGAAGAGTTGCTTGAACTGAAACTTCTGGAGTGAAAGAGTGGGGTTGGAGTAGTCATGGGACAGAAATTACTTGTTATTTAAGAAGTATCAGTCTTGGGACTGTAAGTGATCAGGAAATTAAGGCATACTGGCAGTCATTTGGTGTATGATGGGCAGCACTACACTAATTTCTCAATATTTCAGATCCCATAAGTCATGATAGGGAAGAGAGAAGAGGAGAGGAGAGGAGAGGAAAGGAGAGGAGAGGAGAGGAGAGGGTTGGTGCCCTCTGGTGTCTTCACTGGCAAGCCCTGTCTTGTACACACAGTGGCTGCCTTCACAGTTGCCTGCAGCTCTTTACCCGAGGGTGTCCATTGGCTTCCTTGGCTTCTTTGGCCATGGCAGTGAGCTCGAGAGCCAGGTAACCAATGTCCATAAGAGCAACACTCATCCCGTGCAGGTCTTTTTGCACTTGGATGGGATGACTCAGGGCTGTTCTGCATGTATTTAAAACGTTCCCAGTGGATGGAGACAGAGTTGCCCAAGCAGTGACCTCTAAACTAACACCCTGTCTTCTGTGTTGGCTGCCCTCCTTCTTCACATCCTAGCTCCCATCATTTCTTCCCACCAAAGATCCTTCCAGAGAAACTACTTAGACTCACATCCTTGTCTTAGAGTCACTTTCTGAGGCACCCAACCCCTCATAACTCCTGGTGCTGCCAACAATGGTGGGTGTTGTCTCTCTGTGCCCCAGGAGAGGATCTACCTTTTAAAACACACACATTCTTGGGAGATCTCAAAGCTCAGTCATGAGAACCAACTTACATATTTCCCTTGTGTAGGAGAACTGAAAATCTATGCATGCAAGGCAGTAGAGTGACCTAGATAATAGTGAGATTATTCAACTTGTCACACAAAGTGGAATGCTCAGGCTGGAAGGAGACATACATTGTAGTATCATTATCAGTGGTACTGTTAATGAGTTCAAACATCCTATCTCTTGAAGCTTCTTCTTTGACTTCCATTTTGTCCATAAGGGTACTTCTTGGTTATATGCTCACCCTCAACTCACGTCCAGTCCTTATCTTTGTATCCAGTCCTAGGCTCACTATCATCCAACCCTACCTCCCCTGCTCCCACTTTCTATGTCCCTTCCTCCTTTTCTGCTCTCCAAGGTATCCCAAGATCCATCTTGGCTCCAGACTCCTACTCTTCAGGTGTTGGAAGTTCCTTGGGTCCACCATCTCTCCTGATCCCCTCTAGTAAGTAAGAGGGGGTGTGAGTATAAATGAAGGTCTTGCTCTACCTTTCCTTATATCCTGGCCCTCCAAGGGGGAATGGGCCCCAGTCTGTAGTCCAGGATTGCCTGGATATTAGTCTATTTCAAAGAAGGAATTGAATTCAACTATAATTATACATTGGAAATAAAGGAAGTCTCAATATATTTCAGAAGACTGAAACCCACAAGAGTTGTTCTTTGATCATAATTGCAAATGTGCTGGATTAATCAAGAAAGGATAACTAGGATTTCCCCATATATTTGGAAATTGAACAGCTTTTTTAATAAAATTGCAAAAGTGGGGGAAAAAACTGCAAAAGGGAATCTCATAGGAATAACCGGTATGATATGAATGAAAATGATACTGCATATGTGGTATTAACATAGACTTCCAGGAGGGAGACAAGATGGTGGGGAAGTAGGAGGAGGCGCCCTTTCAACATGCACCATAATGTGAGCTGATTACCTTCCAAAGATCTCCAATCACCCACGAAAACAGCCTGAGTTAAGAATTATACACGTCTGGATCTCTACTGGAATAGAAGCAGCCAGTGCGCAGGTAAAGCTGAGTGGAAAAGTCGGACTGATATCAGAAGATAAACAAATGGAGCCACCAGAAGCGACCCATTGGGAAGTAATATCCCAGTATGAGAGTGCCTTGCACCTGGGGACCAGCATTAACTCGGGAGTCTGGTAGAAAGCACTCAAAAAGAGCAAAGGACCACGGGTGTGGGGTGGGGTCAGGGGGTGGGTAATTGCTGGGATTGGGTTGTCAGGGTAGGGGCTTAAGTCCCCAGACCCAGGACAGTTACCCCTGGCACAGAGCCAGAGAGAGTGCAGCAGAGAATCCAGGTCTCAGTTCCCTGAACCACCAGTGCGCCTGAGAGTGTGCTGGGTTCCTGTGAAGGGCTGGGAGGCTCACCAGCCAACAGAAGCACAGTCATTTTGCAGTACCCACGCAAGTGCCTTCCTGTGCCATCAGAGTCCGAGTCATGCCCCACACCCTCCCCTGAGAGAGGTGCACACAAACGCCAGCCAGGTGCTCTAGGACCGGAAAGTCCAGGCACTCCCAAGACCGGGCCAGCAGGAAAATCTGTGTGTGGTCACTGCTTGGAACTTCTCTGGCACTCTGGAGCTGCCCAGACAGTGAAAAATCCTGAGTCCCCAGGACCGCGACTGGAAACCTGCTCTGCCAGCGGCCAAAGGGGGATTCATATGGGCTCTGCAGGCAGACTGAGGCTTCTCTCTGAGATGGAGGTCAGGGTGCAGTTTGCTTTCCTCTAAACCTACAAAACCCATCAAAAGCGGTCAAGGCAAGAGAGAAAAACAAAAGTGAACAAATATAAAAACTTCCAGAGAACAAAAGCCTGAAAAAAACAGTTTCCTTGAGGGGGGCGGGAGGACTTAGCTGAGAGAACTTCAGGGACTGAAAACCCACGTGGCAGGCCCCTCCCCAGAAAACCAACCCATAAAGGGGAAAAAAAATAGATGACAAGAGAACAACCACCACTACTTCATAGGACAATTTTTATTATTAATTCGTTCCCACTATTCTGGCTAATTTTTTTATATAGTTAATTTTTTATTATTATATAGAATATTTTTAACCTATTTACTCTCACAGTGAGATGTGCAGTACATCAAGTTCCATAATAACCTTCTAACCTGAAATTTTTGATACATACAACTGTGTTTTCCTTTTGCATTTCTATTTTTTAAATTTCTTTTTTTTAATTTTAGTTTAGTTTAATTTATTCCTTTTTTTAATTTTTATTTTCTAATATTCATATAGAGTTAAACTTCAAGGTAATCCCCTTTCCCCAATCAATGCCACCCCTATAGGTAAACCAATTCCTAATCCCCCCTTATCTTAGGAAAGTTGAGTCCTTTAACAAAGATATCAAGATACATCCAGGAAGAATCAAAACAACCTTCCTCACCCACACTGAGAATATACAACCACTCTCCCATCTTTTTCTTCTACCAGTGTTTCTGTAATTTTGTGTTTATCCTGATAGTATATAAATCTTATATGTAGGGTTCTTTTTGATGAGGTTCTTCCTTTATTTGCATATATATATATATATATATATATATATATATATATATGCAAATATATGTAGTTTTATCAGTCTTTTTGTTTGTCTGTGTCTGTTTGTATAGTTCATAAATCTTACCTAGGACCCATTTGGGCTAAACCTTCTCTTTTATCTCACTTTTCGTTCCTGTCTCTCTCCTTCTCTCTTTTTTTCTTTTCCTTTTCTTTTTCCTTTCATTTGGTTGGGGAACCCTGATTGCTCAGAAGCATTCCAGGGTGCACCTTGACTGCACCATAGACGATACACCCTGCTACACCCGTTCAGCCATCTCTCACCAAAATGACTAGGAGGAGGAATGCCCAACAGAAGAAAAATACAGAGGATGGACCTTCTGCAACAGAGCTAAAGGCTATCAACATAGACAATATGTCGGAAAGAGAATTCAGGCTTACAATTATCCAAGCAATAGCTAGGTTGGAGAAAGCCATGGGTGACCAAAAAGAATTGATTAGGGCCGAATGGAAAACGACCAGAGACCATGATTTCAATATTGGGGAAGAGCTGAAAGCTACCAGGGATGAGCTTCACAATGCTCTCAATGAGTTCCAATGTAATCTAAATTCTCTCAATGCTAGAGTAACTGAGACAGAAGATAGAATTAATGATCTGGAGGACAAACAGATAGAGAGAAAGGATAAGGAGGAAGCCTGGAACACACAGCTTAGAAGCCACGAAAACAGAATCAGGGAAATAAACGATGCAATGAAACATTCCAACGTCAGAATCATTGGAATCCCTGAAGGGGAGGAGAAAGAAAGAAGTCTAGAAGATATAGTGGAACAAGTTCTTCATGAAAATTTTCCAAATCTCATGAATGGAAACAGAGTTTATGTACTAGAGGCCGAAAGGTTTCCCCCCAAGATTACAGATTCTTAAAAGTCGTCGAGACACCTAAAAGTAAGAATGAAGAATTAGAATTGTAGTCAGAACCTCTTTAAAGCAGCTAGGACAAAGAAGATCCTTACGTACAGAGGAAAGCCCATCAGAATAACGTGAGACCTGTCCACAGAGACCTGGCAAGCCAGAAAGGGCTGGCAAGATATATTCAGGGCACTAAATGAGAAGAACATGCATCCAAAAATACTTTATCCAGCAAGACTGACATTCAAAATGGATGGAGAGATAAAGAGTTTCCAGGATCAGCAAGGCTTAAAAGACTACGCAACCACCAAGCCGATACTGCAGGAAATATTAAGGGGGCTTCTTTAAAGGAGGAAAAAGCCCAAGAATAGCATTGAACAGAAATATAGAGACAATCTACGGAACGAAAGACTTCAAAGGTAACATGATGTCAATAAAAACGTATCTATCAATAATCACCCTCAATGTGAATGGCCTAAATGCCCCCATAAAATGGAACGGAGTTGCAGACTGGATAAAACGACAGAACCCATCCATATGTTGTCTACAAGAGACCCATTTTGAACCTAAAAAACACCTAGACTGAAAGTGAAGGGATGGAGAAGCAACTTTCATGCCAATGTGCTTCAAAAGAAGGCTGGGCTAGCAATTCTCATATCAGACAAATTAGATATTAAAAACTAAAGACTGCAGTCAGAGATCCAGAAGGACACTACATCATTCTGAAATAGATTATCCACCAAGATGATCTAAGAATTGTAAATATCTATGCCCCCAATATGGGAGCAGCCAATTACATAAGTAAACTATTAATCAAGATAAAGAGTCATATTGATATGAATACACTAATCGTTGGAGATCTTAAACCACCTCTCTCAGAAATAGACAGATCATCCAAGCAGAAAATCAATAAAGAAACAAGGGCATTGAATGACACATTGGACCAGATGGACCTCATAGATATATACAGAACATTCCACCCTAAAACAACAGAATACTCATTCTTCTCAAGTGCACATGGAACCTTCTCAAGAATAGACCACAAGCTGGGTCACAAATCAGGACTCATCCGATACCAAAAGACTGAAATGATTCCCTGCACATTCTCAGATCACAATGCTTTGAAACTGGAGCTCAATCACAAGTAAAAGTTCCAAAGGAACTCAGACACCTGGATGCTAGAGACCACCATGATTAAGAATGCTTGGATCAACCAGGAGATCAAGGAAGAACTAAAACAATTCATGGAAACCAATGACAATGAAGATACTACCATCCAAAACCTATGGGATAGAGCAAAGGCGGTCTGAAGGGGAAATACATAGCCATCCAAGCCTCCCTCAAAAAAACTGAAAAATCCAGAACACAGCAGCTCTCACTACACCTTAAAGAACTGGAGAATCAACAACAAATCAAACCAACTCCACACATAAGAAGGGAAATAATCAAGTTTAGAGCTGAGATCGATGAGGTAGAAACCATAGATACAGTAGAACGTATCAATGAAACTAGAAGCTGGTTTTTTGAAAGAATCAATAAGATCGATAAACCACTGGTGACACTAATCCAAAAGAAAACAGAGAAAGCTCAAATACATAATAATATGAATGAAAAGGGAGAGATCACAACGAACACCAAAGAAGTAGAAACAATCATCAGAAGTTATTGTCAACAGTTATATCCAATAAACTTAGCAACCTAGATGAAACGGATGCATTCCTGTTAAAACTTTAAACTAGCAAAATTGAACCAGGAAGAAATTGAGAACCTGAATAGACCAATATCTAGTAATGAGATTGAAGTGGTGATCAAAACCCTGGGAAAAAACAAGAGCCCAGCAACTAATGGATTCTCCAGAGAATTCTACCAAACTTTCAAAGAAGAAATAACACTTATTCTCCGGAAGCTGTTTCAAAAAATTGAAGCAGAAGGAAAACTTCCAGACTCTTTTTATAAAGCCAGCATTACCATGATCTCCAAACCAGGCAAAGACCCTACCAAAAAGGAGAATTTCAGACCAATATTACTGATGAATATGGATGCTAAGATTCTCAACAAAACCCTAGCAAACAGTATCAAACAGCAGATTAAAAAGATTATCCACCATGATCAGGGGGAATTCATCCCTGGGCTACAAGGATGGTTCAACATTTGCAAATCAATCAATGTGATAGAACAAATTAATAAGAGAAGAAAGAAGAACCACATGGTCCTCTCAATTGATGCAGAAAAAGCATTTGACAAAGTCCAGCATTGCATCCATTCCTGATTAAAATGCTTCAAAGAGTAGGGATAGAGGGAACATTTCTGAACTTCATCAAATCTATCTATGAAAGACCAAGAGCAAATATCATCCTCGATGGGAAAAAGCTTGCGTTCTTTCTCTTGAGATCAGGAACACGACAAGGATATCCACTCTCACCACTCTTGTTCAACATAGTATTAGTAGTCCTAGCAACAGCAATCAGACAACAAAGGGAAATAAAAGGTATCCAAATTGGTAATGAAGAAGTCAAACTCTCTCTCTTTTCAGATGACATGATTCTTTATATGGAAAACCCAAAAGACCCCACCCCCAAACTACTAGAACTCATACAGCCATTCAGTAATGTGGCAGGATACAAAGTCAATGTACAGAAATCAGTGGATTCCTTATACACTAACAATGAAAATACAGAAAGGGAAATTAGAGATCTGATTCTATCTACAATACCACCAAGAACCATAAGATACCTGGAAATAAACCTCACCAAAGTGGTAAAAGATTTGTACTCAAGGATCTACAGAACACTCATGAAAGAAATTGAAGAAGACACAAAAAGATGGAAGACCATGCCATGCTCTTGTATCGGAAGAATAAACATTGTTAAAATGTATATACTGCCTAGAGCAATCTATACATTTAATGCTATTCTGATCAAAATTCCACCGGTATTCTTCAAAAACCTGGAGCAAATAATCCTACAATTTGTATGGAATCAGAAGAGACCCCGAGTTGCTAAGGAAATGTTGAAAAACAAAAATTAAATGGGGGAGCATCACGTTACCTGATTTCAAGCTTTACTACAAAGCTGTGATCACCAAGACAGAATGGTACTGGCATAAAAACAGACACATGGGCCAGTAGAATGGAGTAGAGAGCCCAGATATGGACCCTCAACTCTATGGTCAAATAATCTTTGAAAAAACAGGAAAAAATATACAGTGGAAAAAAGAGAGTCTCTTCAATAAATGGTGCTGGGAAAACTGGACAGCTATAAGTAGAAGAATGAAACTTGACCATTCTCTTACACCATACACATAGATAAACTCAAAATGGATAAAAGACCTCAATGTGAGACAGGAGTCCATCCGAATCCTAGAGGAGAACATAGGCAGTAATCTCTTCGATATCAGCCACAGCACCTTCTTTCAAGATATGTCTCCAAAGGCAAAGGGAACAAAAGCGAAAAAGAACTTTTGGGACTTCATCAAAATCAAAAGCTTCTGCACAGCAAAGGAAACAGTCAGGAAAACAAAGAGGCAACCCACGGAATGGGAGAAGATATTTCCAAATGACAGTACAGACAAAAGGTTGATATCCAGGATCTATAATGAACTCCTCAAACTCAACACACACAAAACAGACAATCATATCAAAAAATGGTCAGAAGATATGGACATACACTTCTCCAATAAAGACATACAAATGGCTATCAGACACATGAAAAAATATTCATCATCACTAGCCATCAGGGAGATTCCAATTAAAACTACATTGAGATATCGCCTTACACCAGTTAGAATGGCCAAAATTAGCAAGACAGGAAACAACATGTATTGGAGAGGATGTGGAGAAAGGGGAACCCTCTTACACTGTTGGTGGGAATGCAAGTTGGCACAGCCTCTTTGGAGAACAGTGTGGAGATTCCTCAAGAAATTAAAAAAATAAAACTTCCCTATGACCCTGCCATTGTACTCCTGGGTATTTACCCCAAAGATTCAGATGTAGTGAAAAGAAGGGCCATCTGTACCCCAATGTTTATAGCAGCAATGGCCACGGTCGCCAAATTGTGGAAAGAACCACGATGCCCTTCAACGGATGAATGGATAAGGAAGATGTGGTCCATATACACTATGGAGTATTATGCCTCCATCAGAAAGGATGAAAACCCAACTTTTGTAGCAACATGGATGAGATTATGCTGAGTGAAATAAATCAAGCAGAGAGAGTCAATTATCATATGGTTTCACTTATTTGTGGAGCATAATAAAAAGCATGGAGGACATGGGGAGTTAGAGAGAAGTGGGTTGGGGTAAATTGGAAGGGGAGGTGAATCATGAGAGACTATGGACTCTGAAAAACAATCTGAGGTGTTTGAAGTGGCGGGATGGTGGGCGGTAAAGGTACCAGGTGGTGGGTATTCTAGAGGGCACAGAATGCAAGGAGCACTGGGTTTGGTGAAAAAATAATGATACTGTTATGCTGAAAATAAATAAATTAAAAAAATTTTTTTTTAAAAACATAGACTTCCTTCAGTCCTGGGAATTCAACTTTGGATAGAAAGATTTATGGTGGAGGGGAGGAGTCAAGATGGCGGAGAAGTAGCAAGCTGAGACTGCTTCAGCTAGCCGGAGATCAGCTAGATAGCTTATCTAAAGATTGCAAACACCTGAAAATCCATCAGCAGACCGAAGAGAAGAAGAACAGCAATTCTGGAAACAGAAAAACAACCACTTTCTGAAAGGTAGGACCGGCGGAGAAGTGAATCCAAAGCGACGGGAAGATAGACCCCATGGGGAAGGGGCTGGCTCCCGGCAAGCGGCAGAGCAACCGCGCACAAAATCAGGACTTTTAAAAGTCTGTTCCGCTGAGGGACATCGCTCCAGAGGCTAAACTGGGGCAAAGCCCACGCGGGGTCAGCGTGGCCTCAGGTCCCGCAGGGTCACAGAAGGATCGGGGGTGTCTGAGTGTCGCAGAGCTTGCGGGTATTGGAACGGGAAAGCCGGCTACAGAAACAGAGCCGACAGTGAGCTCACAGCTCGGTGTTACCTTGAACCGATCGCAGGCTCGGTGAGCTCGGAGCGCGGCCGGAGGTCAGGCAGACGGGAGTAACTGGGCGCTGTTCTCTGAGGGCGCACTGAGGAGTGGGGCCCTGGGCTCTCGGCTCCTCCGGGCCGGAGACCAGGAGGCCGCCATTTGTGTTCCCGTCCTCCGGAACACTACGGAAAGCGCTCAGGGAACAAAAGCTCCTGAAAGCAAACCCGAGCAGATTACTCACCCCGGCCCCGGGTAAGGGAGGTGTAATTCCGCCTGGGGCAAAGACACTTGAGAATCACTACAACAGGCCCCTCCCCCAGAAGATCAACAAGAATCCAGCCGAGACCAAGTTCACCTACCAAGGAGTGCGGTTTCAATACCAAGGAGAGCAGCAGAATTCCAGAGGAGGAGAAAGCCAAGCACGGAACTCATGGCTTTTTTCCTGTGATTTTTTTTTTAGTCTTGCAGTTAATTTAATTTTTTCTTTTTCATTTTTTTTTTCTTTTTCTTCTCGCCTTCGGGTAAAATTTTTTTTTTTTAACTGTTACCTTTTTCTTTTTTAACGATTTTTTACTAGTTTATCTAATATATATATTTTTTCTTTTTTACATTTTTCTCAGGTGTTTTCTTTTTTAAAAAAATTTTTTTTTTCTTTTCTTTTTTTTCTTTCTTTCTTTTTGAACCTCTTTTTATCCCCTTTCTCCCCACTCACGATTTTGGATCTCTTCTAATTTAGTTAAAGCATATTTTCCTGGGGTTGTTGCCACCCTTTTAGTATTTTACTTGCCCCTTCATTTACTCTTATCTGGCCAAAATGACAAGACGTAAAAATTCAACGCAAAAAAAAGAACAAGAGGCAGTACCGAAGGCTAGGGACCTAATCAATACAGACATCGGTAATATGTCAGATCTAGAGTTCAGAATGACAATTCTCAAGGTTCTAGCCGGGCTCGAAAAAGGCATGGAAGATATTAGAGAAACCCTCTCGAGAGATATAAAAGCCCTTTCTGGAGAAATAAAAGAACTAAAATCTAACCAAGTTGAAATCAAAAAAGCTATTAATGAGGTGCAATCAAAAATGGAGGCTCTAACTGCTAGGATAAATGAGGCAGAAGAAAGAATTAGTGATATAGAAGACCAAATGACAGAGAATAAAGAAGCTGAGCAAAAGAGGGACAAACAGCTACTGGACCATGAGGGGAGAATCCGAGAGATAAGTGACACCATAAGACGAAACAACATTAGAATAATTGGGATTCCAGAAGAAGAAGAAAGAGAGAGGGGAGCAGAAGGTATACTGGAGAGAATTATTGGGGAGAATTTCCCCAATATGGCAAAGGGAACGAGCATCAAAATTCAGGAGGTTCAGAGAACGCCCCTCAAAATCAATAAGAATAGGCCCACACCCCGTCACCTAATAGTAAAATTTACAAGTCTCAGTGACAAAGAGAAAATCCTGAAAGCAGCCCGGGAAAAGAAGTCTGTAACATACAATGGTAAAAATATTAGATTGGCAGCTGACTTATCCACAGAGACCTGGCAGGCCAGAAAGAGCTGGCATGATATTTTTAGAGCACTAAACGAGAAAAACATGCAGCCCAGAATACTATATCCAGCTAGGCTATCATTGAAAATAGAAGGAGAGATTAAAAGCTTCCAGGACAAACAACAACTGAAAGAATTTGCAAATACCAAACCAGCTCTACAGGAAATCTTGAAAGGGGTCCTCTAAGCAAAGAGAGAGCCTACAAGTGGTAGATCAGAAAGGAACAGAGACCATATACAATAGCAGTCACCTTACAGGCAATACAATGGCACTAAATTCATATCTCTCAATAGTTACCCTGAATGTGAATGGGCTAAATGCCCCTGTCAAAAGACACAGGCTATCAGAATGGATAAAAAAACAAAACCCATCTATATGTTGCCTCCAAGAAACTCATTTTAAACCCGAAGACACCTCCAGATTTAAAGTGAGGGGGTGGAAAAGAATTTACCATGCTAATGGACATCAGAAGAAAGCAGGAGTGGCAATCCTTATATCAGATCAATTAGATTTTAAGCCAAAGACTATAATAAGAGATGAGGAAGGACACTATATCATACTCAAAGGGTCTGTCCAACAAGAAGATTTAACAATTTTAAATATCTATGCCCCCAACGTGGGAGCAGCCAACTATATAAACCAATTAATAACAAAATCAAAGAAACACATCAACAACAATACAATAATAGTAGGGGACTTTAACACTCCCCTCACTGAAATGGACAGGTCATCCAAGCAAAAGATCAGCAAGGAAATAAAGACCTTAAACGACACACTGGACCAGATGGACATCACAGATATATTCAGAACATTTCATCCCAAAGCAACAGAATACACATTCTTCTCTAGTGCACATGGAACATTCTCCAGAATAGATCACATCCTCGGTCCTAAATCAGGACTCAACCGGTATCAAAAGATTGGGATCATTCCCTGCATATTTTCAGACCACAATGCTCTAAAGCTAGAACTCAACCACAAAAGGAAGTTTGGAAAGAACCCAAATACATGGAGACTAAACAGTATCCTTCTAAAGAATGAATGGGTAAACCGGGAAATTAAAGAAGAATTGAAAAAAATCATGGAAACAAATGATAATGAAAATACAACGGTTCAAAATCTGTGGGACACAATAAAGGCAGTCCTGAGAGGAAAATATATAGCGGTACAAGCCTTTCTCAAGAAACAAGAAAGGTCTCAGGTACACAACCTAACCCTACACCTAAAGGAGCTGGAGAAAGAACAAGAAAGAAACCCTAAGCCCAGCAGGAGAAGAGAAATCATCAAGATCAGAGCAGAAATCAATGAAATAGAAACCAAAAAAACAATAGAACAAATCAACGAAACTAGGAGCTGGTTCTTTGAAAGAATTAATAAAATTGATAAACCCCTGGCCCAACTTATCAAAAAGAAAAGAGAAAGGACCCAAATAAATAAAATCATGAATGAAAGAGGAGAGATCACAACTAACACCAAAGAAATACAAACTATTATAAGAACATACTATGAGCAACTCTACGGCAATAAATTTGACAATCTGGAAGAAATGGATGCATTCCTAGAAACATATAAACTACCACAACTGAACCAGGAAGAAATAGAAAGCCTGAACAGACCCATAACCAGTAAGGAGATTGAAACAGTCATTAAAAATCTCCAAACAAACAAAAGCCCAGGGCCAGATGGCTTCCCGGGGGAATTCTACCAAACATTTAAAGAAGAACTAATTCCTATTCTCCTGAAACTGTTCCAAAAAATAGAAATGGAAGGAAAACTTCCAAACTCATTTTATGAGGCCAGCATCACCTTGATCCCAAAACCAGACAAGGATCCCACCAAAAAAGAGAGCTATAGACCGATATCCTTGATGAACACAGATGCGAAAATACTCAACAAAATACTAGCCAATAGGATTCAACAGTACATTAAAAAGATTATTCACCACGACCCAGTGGGATTTATTCCAGGGCTGCAAGGTTGGTTCAACATCCGCAAATCAGTCAATGTGATACAACACATCAATAAAAGAAAGAACAAGAACCATATGATACTTTCAATAGATGCTGAAAAAGCATTTGACAAAGTACAGCATCCCTTCCTGATCAAAACTCTTCAAAGTGTAGGGATAGAGGGCACATACCTCAATATCATCAAAGCCATCTATGAAAAACCCACCGCAAATATCATTCTCAATGGAGAAAAACTGAAAGCTTTTCCACTAAGGTCAGGAGCACGGCAGGGATGTCCATTATCACCACTGCTATTCAACATAGTACTAGAGGTCCTAGCCTCAGCAATCAGACAACAAAAGGAAATTAAAGGCATCCAAATCGGCAAAGAAGAAGTCAAATTATCACTCTTCGCAGATGATATGATACTATATGTGGAAAAGCCAAAAGACTCCACTCCAAAACTGCTAGAACTTATACAGGAATTCAGTAAAGTGTCAGGATATAAAATCAATGCACAGAAATCAGTTGCATTTCTCTACACCAACAGCAAGACAGAAGAAAGAGATATTAAGGAGTCAATCCCATTTACAATTGCATCCAAAACCATAAGATACCTAGGAATAAACCTAACCAAAGAGACACAGAATCTATACTCAGAAAACTATAAAGTACTCATGAAAGAAATTGAGGAAGACACAAAGAAATGGAAAAATGTTCCATGTTCCTGGATTGGAAGAATAAATATTGTGAAAATGTCTATGCTACCTAAAGCAATCTACACATTTAATGCGATTCCTATCAAAGTACCATCCATCTTTTTCAAAGAAATGGAACAAATAATGCTAAAATTTATATGGAACCAGAAAAGACCTCGAATAGCTAAAGGGATATTGAAAAAGAAAGCCAACGTTGGTGGCATCACAATTCCGGACTTCAAGCTCTATTACAAAGCTGTCATCATCAAGACAGCATGGTACTGGCACAAAAACAGACACATAGATCAATGGAACAGAATAGAGAGCCCAGAAATAGACCCTCAAATCTATGGTCAACTCATCTTCGACAAAGCAGGAACGAATGTCCAATGTGAAAAAAGACAGCCTCTTCAATAAATGGTGCTGGGAAAATTGGACAGCCACATGTAGAAAAATGAAATTGGACCATTTCCTTACACCACACACAAAAATAGACTCAAAATGGATGAAGGACATCAATGTGCGAAAGGAATCCATCAAAATCCTTGAGGAGAACACAGGCAGCAACCTCTTCGACCTCTGCCGCAGCAACATCTTCCTAGGAACAACGCAAAAGGCAAGGGAAGCAAGGGAAAAAATGAACTATTGGGATTTCATCAAGATCAAAAGCTTTTGCACAGCAAAGGAAACAGTTAACAAAATCAAAAGACAACTGACAGAATGGGAGAAGATATTTGCAAACGACATATCAGATAAAGGACTAGTGTCCAGAATCTATAAAGAACTTAGCAAACTCAACACCCAAAGAACAAATAATCCAATCAAGAAATGGGCAGAGGACATGAACAGACATTTCTGCAAAGAAGACATCCAGATGGCCAACAGACACATGAAAAAGTGCTCCATATCACTCGGCATCAGGGAAATACAAGTCAAAACCACAATGAGATATCACCTCACACCAGTCAGAATGGCTAAAATCAACAAGTCAGGAAATGACAGATGCTGGCGAGGATGTGGAGAAAGGGGAACCCTCCTACACTGTTGGTGGGAATGCAAGCTGGTGCAGCCACTCTGGAAAACAGCATGGAGGTTCCTCAGAATGTTGAAAATAGAACTGCCCTATGACCCAGCAATTGCACTATTGGGTATTTACCCTAAAGATACAAATGTAGTGATCCAAAGGGGCACATGCACCCGAATTTTTATAGCAGCAATGTCCACAATAGCCAAACTATGGAAAGAACCTAGATGTCCATCCACAGATGAATGGATCAAGAAGATGTGGTATATATACACAATGGAATACTATGCATCCATCAAAAGAAATGAAATCTTGCCATTTGATACAACATGGATGGAACTAGAGCGTATCATGCTTAGCGAAATAAGTCAAGCAGAGAAAGACAACTATCATATGATCTCCCTGATATGAGGAAGTGGTGATGCAACATGGAGGCTTAAGTGGGTAGGAGAAGAATAAATGAAACAAGATGGGATTGGGAGGGAGACAAACCATAAGTGACTCTTAATCTCACAAAACAAACTGAGGGTTGCTGGGGGGAGGGGGTTTGGGAGAAAGGGGTGGGATTATGGACATTGGGGAGGGTATGTGCTTTGGTGAGTGCTGTGAAGTGTGTAAACCTGGTGATTCACAGACCTGTACCCCTGGGGATAAAAATATAAGTTTATAAAAAATAAAAAGTTAAAAAAAAAAAAGAAAGATTTATGGTGTTCAAATCATCCCATATTAACAGAGAATGTATTACACCTAAAACATCTCTAGAAACGCCACTTATCTCTGTAACCTCACTAGGTGTCAGTGTGGAGCTTACATTATGTACATACATGGAAAAATGACAAGCTGGTTCTCATGCTTGCTCTGTGTGAGATCTCCATGACCCTTACTAATTTAAGTCAACAGGTTCATCATACGCTTTTCTGTCAATGGACTTCTGGACAGCACCCAGACAGTGTGGCACCACCAGAAGTCTGAAAGTAGGAGAGGAAGAGTCAGAGGTAACAGGGATAGTGAGAGGAAGGGACAAAGGGGAATTGCATGAAGACAGGTGGGACATGGCCCAGGAGTGTGGAGGGGGAACCATGGCCCACGGAGGAGGGGCTTTCAGTGTTGGGGCAAGAAAAGGCAGGAATCCCGAGCATCAGAGTTCTCTGAGCCCAGGGCTCCAATCTTCCTCCAGCGGCCATTTCACTTGGGAAGGTGAGTCCCCGTCCTTTGGCCTGGAAATGTGGGACCCAGCCTCAGGATCTGTCAGGGAGAGAGGTGGCTTGAGGGAGTGCATGCTGCTCTTTGGCAGGTAGTGTCTAGTGCTTGCCCTGTGGGGAGGTGGCCCTGAGTCATCTCTCTCCCTGCCCCTGTCCCTGCTGCATTCCTCCTGCACCAGCAGGGCCTAACTCAAGTTCCAGAATCAGGCCCCAGGTCCTGCAGCTTGGAACTGACACAGAGGCACAGCTGATCTTAACCCAGAGTATTGAGAATAGAGTCCATATTCTCCCTCTGGAGCTAGCAATGTGCAGTAGGATGAGGGGTTGCTATCCTCAAGTTCACTGCCCATCCTGACACAGGATGTTAGATGGATGGCTTCAATCCCTGCAGCCTTCTCCTACAACCAAGCAGAAATGTCATACTTCACCAAGCTTTCTTCTGCCTGTGAAGAGATGGCAATTAGTACTTGAAGGTAACATTGGTTCCTTACCAGACTGATGGAAATGATTTCATCCATCTACCATATCTAAAGCACCTTTCATTGAAAATACGATCTAAAGAGACATGCAGTAATTCATAACATATGTGAAACTCCCTCTAGGTTTGCATTTTGACCCTGGCACCTATGTGTCACTGAACACTTTATTGGCATGGTCAAAATAAACTCTCACAATCAAGATCATGGTGCTAGATGATGTCTTGTATCAGTGTACTTTCATATATCCTGGCCTGACTGGAAATTATTCCTAAGAGGAAAAACAAGGAAAGAAAAAAATTACAGTAGTGTAATTGTGTAGTATGACTATTTTGGTGGGCAAATGCATCTATCTTTACATTTTTTAAAAAATATTTTATTTATATATTTGACAGAGATCCCAAGTAGGCAGAGGCAGGCAGAGAGAGAGGGGGAAGCAGGCTCCCTGTTGAGCTAAGAGCCTGATGCAGGGCTCATTCCCAGGACCCTGAAATCATTTCCTAAACCAAAGGTGGAGGCATCACCCACTGAGCCATCCAGGCGCCCCTGTAACTTTCCATTTTGTATGTCAGTAGTCTTATTATTGAATGGAGTGGTGCAAGTACTACACATTATGTAGTGACATTGTCAAGTTCGATTCATTCTTCACTCACAGAGAAAGAAGGAAGTGATTTCTTTGTGTCTGAGGCGCTGACACAGAGGCCTGCCCTGGTGTAGAGAACAGGCTCCCTGGAACCAGAGCTGCCTCAGTGCCTCCCTCTGAGCAGCCCCAGCTTAGAGCATTGCGGGGATTCCCAGGGAAGCAGGCAGAGGGCGCCCAAGCGCCTCAGGCCAGCAGGGGCACTTTGTCTGCCCATGTACCACAGCAGATTTAGGGAGCAGAAGGCTCACGATGGCGTCATCTGAGGCTGCTTTCCTCACAGCCAGAAGGGTTTCTGCCACCAGCTGAGGACCCAGAGCCCCTCAGAGGGCCAGGGCTGCATTTGCAGCCAGTTCTGATGCTACCCTGGAGAGACCCTCGGGGCTTTGCAGCAGGTTGGTGCCTCCTGTGGTGCGATACAGAAGCAGCCTTGTTGGCTGAGAGCTGAGGAAGGGGCTCTGGGTGGCTTCCAGAAACCTGCTGGTAGGTAAGCCGCCTCATTGTTACATTTTTGGTGGTGTTCCCACGGATTGGTCCTCATTTTCCTCGAGGATATTTGAACAAGACCTATTTTACTCAAGGATCCCTGGATACAGGGGTCGTGGTAATGCCATACCGGAGATGCCATGGTTCGTTTGTTACAGAAGCTGGCTTGTTTCTTGGGAGAAATCCTGACTCAAGAGGAACAAGAGCAGCATGTAGTGGGGAGCTGAAAACACAACTTGCTGATTCTCAGGGTGTCTTAGAAGAATGCACTTGGGGCCCACTTGCAGATTACTGTTGCAATCAGAGCCCCAGGTAAAACAAATTGCTGTCTAGTTTGTAACCTTCAAGGTTAGAAGTATCAGCAAATGTTGGGTTTGTTGAGAAGAAAGGAAACCTGAATGTAGGCCAAAGAAGCGGTGACTGATCCTTTGGCACATTGGGGAACTTCGGAGAGGTTCACTCTTGTCAGAGACAGGGGGCAATTTGAAAGGCTGTTAAGAACCAGAAGTGCATTGGAGGCATCTGGTGGTACAAATCTTTATGGCTTTTCATGGGTGAGGCCTGTTGGAGGAGGTGGGGGGCTGGATAGAGAGATGAGAATAGAGTTCTGCTAGCTGGAATAGTGGGACACCCATGTGCAAGATCAAGTCCATGTCCTCCTTTTGGCTCCCCATTTATGTGGAGTGGTACTGTGTCATAACACCCCCTACCAAAACCTCTTCCCTCTGCTGTGACATTCCCCTTATGACTTTGTCCCGTCTGATCAAACGAAATAAGTCAGTCAGAGAAAGGTAGGTACTATACGATTTCACTCATTTGTGGAAATTATGATATAAAGCATATGAGCTAAGAGAAATTAAAAAGAGGCACACTACAAAACAGACTCTTAACTAGAGAACAACCTGTTGGTAATCAGAAAGGAGGTGTTGATGGGGCAGATGGGTTCAACAGACGATGGGGACTGAGTTGTCTTCTTGTGATGAATGCCAGCTATTGCATGAAAGTGCTGAATCATGATTATACACCTGAAATGAATACAACAGTGTGTGTGAGTTAATTGTACTATAAATTAAAACTTCAGGAAACTTTCCTTGGAGGAATTTCAAATCAACAGTCAAGCTCTTTGTATTTAGTGGTTTTGTGTTTCAGTGCCAGCAAAGCCTTTTCTAGTTGGCATATCCCATGTTGGTTGAATGTGCGTGACAGTTGTAAACTACTCAAGTGAGCCTTGAGGAACAGAGAGGCTTAAAAGGGAGAAACTCTCACCCACTCCCCTTGTGAAGGTTGTATCTCCTCAAGATTGAAACCAGTGAGCCAGCATCACCTCACTGGGCATGGTGTTAACACAAAGGTTTTGAGGAACAGCAAGTACAGAACCAAAGTAAGGAGACAATTCCAAACCATATGTTGTTTCTAAACCAGGACTCTACATATGATAGGAGCCAGCTAAAAATATATATTGGCACTTGTTTGGACTGAAGGAGGGAGGGTTTCTCCATATGAAGGCCAACTCAGAATCCTGTATGCCTCCTGGAAGTGTCCTCCATTAGTGGCTATGAGCAAAATAGTGAAATACTGTGAGAGTGCACTGAATGAAATCAGGGAGTGTGTTTGGGGACATAGAGTACACTGAAAAACATGAAGCGTTCATTAGAGAACGTGTTGTAAGACTAGGAATACTTCTGGGACATTTCCAAACAGTATTGTTCTTTCAAAAGAACAGTTTAGAACTCTATGTGTTATAAAAAGTGGTCTGTTATGTTTTAAGTTCAGAAACCATGCATTTGGATTGGAATCAGGATTCAGTTAATAGTAGAGGTAAAGGAATGACTTTTGAATTCTGAACCATCTAAATGTCTAGAAATGCTCACAAGATCAAAATTAGTGTTTTCTGGGAAGGCCATAATCCAAAGAAGTTTCTTCCTTTTGCAAGAGACTTAGAATGCAGAAAATGACGTGTTCTTTGCACAGAATATGGAGAAGGAGCAATAGTAAGGAGAGGAATGCAGGCCTGGTCCATAGATGTGGGGAAGGCTGTCTCCCCAGATGATTTGTATTTCAGTTGGTGCAGTATTAACCTTCTTGTGACCAGATGATGTATAGGTCAAGTCAGGCTTTGGTTCTTCCTTTAAAGGTGTCCCTGGACCCAAGCATCCATTCCCTGGAGTTTGGGAGTGCAAGATTTTATTAGCAGTATTGGAGAGAGGCTTCTTGGGGGAAGTTGGAGAGAATCTTTGTGGAGATTTTTCCCAACAGAATCTCCAGGTTGCAAGGTGTGGCAGTCAAGGTAAGTGTCCCCTGGGAGTGCACTATGAAAAAGTCTGATCTACTGCAGTGTGGTTAGGTTGAATAGAGGCAATTCGATCTTTGCTTTCTAGAAATACATCCCCTTTTCCCAACTGTGGGTCCAGAGAGGCAGTGGTCGAATGCACATCGAATTCAAATCAAATCCAGTGACTATCTCCCAGGGGAAGAGACTGATTTCCACAAAAGGGTGGACTTGAGATTTAGGAGTGACAGCAATCCCTTTGACCCAGGGAGCTGGAAAGTCTCCGTAGATTTTGCCAATGGAGTCCCCAGAAGTGTGGTCATTTTTGAGACTAACTTTGAAGACAGAGGACAGTAACATACAATGAAATTTTTCTAAAACTAGCAAAACATCGCAAACTGGTGAAACGCCTGCAGGGTAAAGTGGGTTTTCTGGTCACTGTGTATACTTCAAGAGGGCTTCGCTGGGAGGGGTAATTTTTTTCTAACAGGATTTTAGCCGCAAAAGCGTCATTGGCCTTTCTCCAAGGGAAAGCGTTTGTCTAGTGAGAAGACATAGGCACATTAACTAACACTTCGATCCATGAAATGAGGAAATTGCATGAAATTCAGTTGCCAAATGTCAGATGGTTCATTGAGTGTTTTAAAATGCCCAGGGGAGGTATGGGTTTGTTTCCCAAGATTGTATGTTGGGCAAGTGGGACAAGCAAGGTATGCCCTTTTTGCAGTCTTTGCAAAAGGTCTTGTAACATTTCCCTGCCAATAGTGGTTCATGAACTCTCTCAAGTTGTCAGCAGACCAATCTTCTAATGCTGGTACAGTTGTCAGGAATGGGAATTATAGAATGTGGGGCAGGGCCAGATTGTTCTTTGCTCCAAGCCTGAATTCCCTCTTTTTTATCATTTTGTTTATTTTATTAATTTAATATTTAATAAATATTTAAATATACATTTAATAATATTTAACTATTAAAATAATTGATATTTAATATTTATTAATATTTAATAAATATCTAAATATTTAAAATATTTTTATTATATTTTTATCATTATTTAATTTTTATGTCATTAGTTTTGCAACATTGTTTCTCCTTGTCTGGGCCCAATTCCTGGGCATGTCTGGTCAATATTAAAGACATCACAGCCTATATTCTTTTAGGAATTTTCAATTAGCAAGAATTGAGCCTCGGATAAACCTCATTGGCTACGATACTGCCACTGGCGTCAAGTCTCACATGTAAGTCTTTAATCTCTTTTGAGTCTTTCTTAGGCATACTATAAGGAAGCAGTGCAATTTCATTGTTTGTGGGTGGCTGTCCTCTTTCCATATCATTTGCTGAAGAGACAGATCTTTTCCCCATTGTGCATTTCTGATCTCCTTTGTCATGGGTGAATTGACCATATAAGAATGGGGTTATTTCTGGACTGTCTGTTGTGTTCATTGATGTGTGTGTTCATTTTTGTACCAGGCCTTATTGTTTTGATTACTACAGCATTGTAGTATACCTTCAAATCTGGAATTTTGGTACTTCCAGTGTTGTTCTTCTTTTTCAAGATAGCTTTGGCCACTCGGGGTCTTTTCTGTTCTGTTGGATTCTTTGTTCTGGTTGAGTGAAAACTGGTGTTGATATTTTGGTAGGATTGCATTAAACCGTGGGTTCTTTTAGGTGGTATGGACATTTTAATCTTCGTTGTCCCAATTGCGGAACATGGCATTTGCTCATGAATTTGTTTCTGCCATCTTCCATTTCTTTCACCAGTGTTGGATAGCTTTCAGAGTACAGGTGCTTCACCTCCTTGGTTAAGTTTATTGCTAGGTGTTTTAAATGTTCTGCAGTAATTGTAAACAGGATTGTTTTCTTAATTTCTCTTTCTTGACTTACCTTAGGAGTGTATAAAATTGCAAAAGATCTCTGTGTATTAGCTTTATATCCTGAAACTTCACTGAATTCATTAATCACTCTAGTAGTTACTTGGTAGAGTCTTTAGTGTTTTCTCTGTACAGTAGCATATCATCTCAAAAGAGCGAAAGTTTCTTTCCTGTGGTGGAAAACCAATGGGAATCTATGGCTGGCATGTCAACCTACAGGAAAAAACATCAGACCAGTGTCTAGAAATATATGTATGTAATGTATGTAATGTAATCTTTTTATGAGAAGTTTATATGTAATCTTTTTTTTTTTTAAGATTTATTTGTCTTTGAGAGAGATGGGGCAGGGGAGAGAGAGAGGAGAGGGGAGAGAGAGGCTCACTTAAGATACTCTGTTGAGCCTGGGCCCTATCTCAGGGCTTGATGTCATGATCCTAAGATAATGACTTGAGCCAAAATCAAGAGTTGGGTGCTTAAAAAACTGAGTCACTGAGGTGCCCCTGAAGGCTTTTTGTCATCTTTCAAAATTTGAAAAAGAAATTCAAATCAAGAACTGCTAACATGCTTTTCAAAACATTAGTCATAGTAGGCAGTACATTGTTTTTGTTTTTAGTTCTTTAATTTAATTCCAGTTAGTTAGTATATATTACAGGTTTCAGAGGTAGAGGTCGGTGATATCAGTCTTTTATCAAACACAAGGCTCATTACGTCACATGCACCCCTTAATGCCCATCACCCAGTTACTGTATCCCTCCACCATCCTCCTCTCTAGAGGCTCTCATTTCCTTTCCTATGATTAAGAGTACTTCTGGTTTGTGCACCTCACTGCTTTCGTCTCGTTTTATTTTTCCCTCTCTTCCCCTATGATGCTCTGTTTTGTGCCTTAAATTCCACATATTTTCACTAGTATGATAGTATGATATCATATGATCATTGTCTTCCTCTGATTTATTTTGTTTACAGTAATACTTTCTAGTTCTATCGTCATAGTTCCAGTGTCATTGCAGATGGAAAGATTTCAGTTTTTGATGCTTGAGTGGCATTCCATTGTGTGTATGTGTGTATGTGTACACACACACACAAACACACATTATATAATCTTTATCCATTCATCTTTTGGAATGGATAGGAAGACTGGAATGGATTGGAAGACATCTGGGCTCTTCCCAGTTTGGTTATTGTGGACATTGCTGCTGTAAACATTTGGGTGCATGTGCCCCTTCAGATCATTACATTTTGTATCTTGAGGGTAAATAGCCAGTACTGTGATTGGTGGGTCGTAGGGTAGCTCTATTTGCAATTATTTGAGGAACATCTGTACTGTTTTCCAGAGTGCCTGTACCAGCTTGCATTCCACCAACACTCTAAGAGGATTCCTCTTTCTCTGCATCCTCACCAACATCTGTTATGTCCTGACTTGTTAATTTTAGGCATTCTGGCTGGTGTGAGGTGGTATTTCATTGTGCTTTTTTTCTTTTATTTAATTGTGCACTTGAATTCTATTTCCCTGATGCTGAGTGATGTGGAACATTTTTTCATGTACCTGTTGGCCATTTGTATGTCTTCTTAGGAGAAGTGTCTGTTCATCTCTTCTCCCCATTTCTTGACTATATTATTTGTCCCTTGAGTGTTGACTTTTATAAATTCTTTATAGATCTGGGACACCAGATCTTTATCTGATAGGTCATTTCCAATAGTCTTCTCCCATTCTGTCAGTTGTTTGGTATGGTCCACTGTTTCTTGTGTTGTGCAAAAGCTTTTTATTTTGATGAATTCCCAGTACTTCATTTTTGCCTTTGTTTCCCTTGCCTTTGGAGATATGTCTAGCAAGGAGTTGTTGTGGCTGAGGTCATAGAGGTTCCTGTTTGTGTTCTCCTCTAGATTCCTGTCTTACATTTAGGTCTTTCATCCATTTTGAGTATAGTGTAAGGAAATGGTCCACCTTGCATTCTCATGCATGTGGCTGTCCAATTTTTCCAACACCATTTGTTGAAGAGACTGCATTTTTTCCATTGACTATTCTTTCCTGCCTTGTCAAAGATTGGTTGACCATAGAGGTAAGGGTCCATTTCTGGACTCTCTGTTCTGTTCCATTGCTCTGTGTGTCTGTTTTTTTGCCAGTACCATACTGTCTTGGTGACTACAGCTTTGTAGTAGAGCTTAAAGTAAGGAATTATAATGCCACCACATTTGGTTTTATTTTTCAACATTCCTTTGGATTTTCAGGGTCTTTTTTGGCTCTGTACATATTTTAGTATTATTTCTCCCAGCTCTGTGAAGAGTTGATGGTATTTTCATAGAGATTGCATTGAATATATAGATTGCTGTAGGCAGCATAGACATTTGAACAGCATTCATTCTTGTAACCCATGAGTATGAAATGTTTTTCCACTTATTTGTGTCTTCCTCAATTTCTTTCGTGAGTGTTCCATAGTTTTCAGAGGACAAATCCTATGCCTCTTTGGTTAGGTTTATTCCTAGGTATATTACAGTTTTGAGTGCAATTGTAAAGGGGATCGACTCCTTAATTTCTCCGTTCTTCTCTCACATGATATAGAAGTGCTGCTGATTACTGTGCATTGATTTTATATCCTACCATATTGCTGAATTTCTGCATGAGTTCTAAAATATTAGAGTGAAGTCTTTTGGGTTTTCCACATAGAGTACCTTGTGATCTGCAGAGTGAGAGTTTGAATATGTCTTTGCTGATTCAGATGCCTTTCATTTCTTCTTTATCTTATTGCTGAGGCTAGGACTTTTAGTACTGTGTTGAATAGCTGTGGTGATAGTAGACATCCCTGTTATATTCCTGTTCTTAGGGGAAATGCTCTCAGTTTTCCCCACTGAGAATGATATTCACTAGTCTTTTCTTATTTGACTTTTATGATATTAAGGTATGTTCCTTCTAGCCCTACACTGTAAAGACTTTTAATCAAGACAAAATGCTATACCTGTCAGGTTTTTTTTTTTTTTTTGCATCTATGAGTGGATCATATGGTTATTGTCCTTTCTTTTATTTATGGAGTATATCGTATTGATTGATATGCAGATGTTGAGCCACCCTTGCAACTCAGGAATAAATACCACTTGGTTGTGGTGAATAATCCTTTTAATGGACTGTTGGATCCTATTGGCTAGTATTTTGGTGACAATTTTTGCATCCATGTTCATCAGGATACTGGCCTGTAATTCTCCTTCTTGCTGGGGTCTTTGTTTTGGGGAGCAGGTAATGCTGGCTTCACAGAAAGAGTTTGAAAGTGTTCCTCCCATTTCTGTTTTTTGAAGCAGTGTCAGAAGAATAGGTGTAAGTTTTTCATTAAATGTTTGGTAGAGTTCCTTTTGAGGTAGAATTCCTCTGTGAAGTCATCAGGTGCTGGACTCTTGTTGTTGGGAGATTTGTGATTATTGGTTCAACTTCCTGGCTGGTTATGTGTTCAGGTTTTCTATTTTTTCCCATTTCAGTTTTGGTAGTTTAGACAACTCTAGGAATGCCTCCATTTCTTCCAGATTGCCTAATTGTTGACATAGAACTGCTCATTATATGTTCTTATAATTGTGTTTCTTCAGTGTTTGTATTTCTTTATTGTTGGTCAAATACAATTCATTATTATATTTATTTAGTTCCTTTCTTTTCCGTTTTTGATAAGTCTGGCAGAGGTTTATCAACCTTATGGATTCTTTCACGCAACTAGCTCCTTGTTTCATTTATCTGTTCTACCGTTCTTTGATTTCTATTTCATTGTCTTATGCTCTGAATTTTATTAGTTCTTTTCATCTGCCATGTTTAGGCTTCTTTGCTGTTCTTCTTCCAGCTCCTTTGGGTGTAAGGATAGGTTTGTGTATTTGAGACTCTTCTAGTTTCTTGTGAAAGCCTTGTATTACTATATGTTTCCCTCTCAGGCCCACCGTTGCTGCATCCCAAACGTTTTAAACCATTGTTTTCTTTTTTTTTTTTTTAAATTTTCATTTGTTTACATGATTTTTTTTTCAGTTCTTGTTTAATTTCCTGGTTGACCCATTCATTTTTTAGTAGGAAGCTATTTAGCCTCCATGTATGTGAGTTCTTTCCATATATGTGAGTTCCTTTCATGATTAAGTTAAAAATTCACACAGCACTGGGGTCTAAGGATACGTGAGGAATAATACCAGTCTTTGGTACTGGTTGAAATGGGATTGTGACCCAGTATGTAATCTATTGAGGAGAATGTTCTATGTGTACTCAAGAAAAATGTCTTTTTTTTTTTTTTTGCTTGAGGATGGAATGTTCTGAATATATATGTGAAGTCCACTTGGTGCCCTGTGTCATTTAAAACACTTGTTTCCTGGTTGATTTTCTGCTTAAATGATAGGTCCATTCCTGTAAGTGGGGTGTTCAAGTCCCCGACTACTATTGTATTACTGTTGCTGTGTTTCTTTAATTTTGTTATATTTTGCTTATATAATTGGCTGCTCCTGTGTTAGCAACACAAATATTTATCATTACTAGATCTTCTTGTTTGATAGAGCCTTTAATATGATATAGTAGCCTTCTTCATCTCTTATGACAGTCTTTGGTTTAAAATCTAATTTTTAAGAAATATTTTATTTATTTATTTGACAGAGATCACAAGAAGACAGAGAGGCAGGAGAGAGAGAGAGCGAAGCATGCTCACTGCTGAGCAGAGAGCCCGATGTGGGGCTCGAGCGCAGGACCCTGGGATCATGACCTGAGCTGAAGGCAGAGGTTTTAACCCACTGAGCCACCCAGGTGCCCATAAAATCTAATTTGTCTGATAAGGGTTGCTATGTCAGTTTTCTTTTGATGTCCATTAGCATGATAAATATTTTTCCAAAACCCTCACTTCCTGTCTGGGGGTATCTTTAGGTCTAAACTGATTCTCTTTAGATAACATTATGGATGGGTCTTGGCCTTTTCATCCAATCCTATACCCTGTGCCTTTTGATTGTCCATTTATTTAATTTTCATTCAGAGTAAATATGAAAAAATAGGAAGTTAGTGCCATTATATATTTTTTGTGTGTTTGTGTGACTTTTATTTATCCCCCAAGACTTTCCATATATGATTTCAAGCTCCATATTCTATGCTGTACAGGAGCTTTTGATTTTTTTTTTAAATTAATTTTTTATTTTTTATAAACATATATTTTTATCCCCAGGGGTACAGGTCTGTGAATCACCAGGTTTACACACTTCACAGCACTCACCAAAGCACATACCCTCCCCAATGTCCATAATCCCACCCCCTTCTCCCAAACCCCCTCCCCCCAGCAACCCTCAGTTTGTTTTGGGAGATTAAGAGTCACTTATGGTTTGTCTCCCTCCCAATCCCATCTTGTTTCATTTATTCTTCTCGTACCCACTTAAGCCCCCATGTTGCATCACCACTTCCTCATATCAGGGAGATCATATGATAGTTGTCTTTTGATTTTGATGAGGTCCCAAAAGTTCATCTTCGCATTTGTTTCCTTTGCTTTTGGAGACATATGTTGAAAGAAGTTCCTGTGGCTGATATCGAAGAGATTACTGCCTATGTTCTCCTCTAGGATTCTGATGGATTCCTGTCTCACATGAGGTCTTTTTATTTTTCAAATTTTTTTCATTTATTTATTTTCAGCATAACAGTATCATTATTTTTTCACCACACCCAGTGCTCCATGCAATCTGTGCCCTCTATAATACCCACCTATAAATGAAACCTAAAAATCCAAAAACCAAAAAAAAGAAAAAAAAAGGAAAGTTACTCAGCCAGGTAAAAAGAACAGAGAGAATATCATGGGACATGTAGGGAAAACAGAGCAATACGCTACATATCCTGAGTGTATCCTTTGGTTTGTTAGAAAAAGCTCCACCTCAAAATTGTATAGAAGGAAAATCTTCCATAAATATACATATGAAATATATATAAATAATACATACAATATACAGTATTATATAATACATATGAAATAATATGGTCCCTGCTGGCACTTCTATATTTTACAAATTTACTGATTTCCATATATATATACTCTTGTAATATATATGTATACATATATATATATATTTTTTTTTATATATATGTGCACACGTATATACACAAAAATAAAATTAAATATACGGAAAGGATAGAATGTATCCATGAAGATGAAAATTTAAAAAGACTTGAAGTAAACAAAACAAAACAAAAACAACTAAAAAACTTAACATACAAAAACAAGAAGTGGAAGGGAAAGAGGGAGAGGAAGAAAAGAGAGTATGATTAGGCAGTTAAAGCAAAGAGAATACTACACTAGATTCTAGGTGTATTTTGGTCTGTTAGAAGAAACTGCACCCCAAACTTATAAAGAAAGAGAAACTTAAATATTTACAAAAAGAAAATTAAATATAATGGAAGGATAGAAAGTTAAGTACAAAAGTAAAGTTAAGATTAAAGAATTGTGGATAAAATAAATTGGTTGACAAAAAGAGAGACCAAAAATTTAAAACTGAAAGACAAAACTGTGAATGGATAAAAAGATGTGGTCCATAATATACAATGGAATATTACTCAGCCATCAGAAATGATGAATACTCATCTTTTGGATCAGTGTGGATGGGACTGGAGGAGATTATGCTGAATGAACTAAGTCAAGCAGAGAAAGTCAATTATCATATGGTTTCAATTACTTGTGGAACATAAGGAATAACATGGAAGACATCAGCAGAGGAAAGGAAAAGTGAATTGGGGGAAATCAGAGGGGGAGTTGAACCATGAGAGACTGAGAAACAAACTGAGGGATTTAGAGGGGAGGGCGTGGGCGGGATGCGTGAATCTGATGGTAGGTATTAAGGAGGGCATGTATTGCACGGAGCACTGGCTGTTGTACATAAACAATGAATCTTGGAACACTGCCTCAAAAACTAATGATATATTTGATGGTGACTAAGAACACAATAAAAAATATTTTTATTTTTAAAGCCAAGGGAAAAAAACCCCATGAATTCTATATGCTATATTCCCCTAGCACTGGGGTTTGGGCATTCTCAGTGATCAGTAAACTTGGTGGTGTGTTCTTGCTGATCCTCTGGGTAAGGAGCCTGTTGCCTTGATTCTGTGGCATTTTTGCCCCAGGGCAGAATTGCACTGCACTTGCCTAGGTGTCAAGCTCAGTAATCTACTCCAGTTTGCTCCGGCTTTTGTTCCCTGAAGGTTTTCTGTGCCTCCTTAGAGGAGGAGAATGAAAAAGGCAGCCTCGCAAAGTCCAGGCCGGGATCCAAGAGTCTGAGGCCCCATTCCTCAGTGCACCCTCAGGGAAAAGCAGTGAATCGTTCCTGGCTCCCTGGTATCTGTCTGCTCTGTGTGCTAACCCAGCCTATGACTAGCATTTGTATCTCAGGGCGGAACCCTGTTCGAGTCTCCAAACCCTAGAGACTCCTGCAGGGCACACCCAGGCTACTCCTTCTGGGAGGAGAGGGGATGTTGCCTGTGTGATGTTGCTGGGTCCCTGCTGGCACTGTGTGCTGTGGCTGGGTCCCATGGCTTCTGGCAGCCTGGAGCTGAGAGTGCACACTGGGACTTGATGATTCCAGCAAGAGTCCCCGCTTCAATGCTTGGGAACTCTGCCACACTCGGCAACTCTGTTATTTCTGTGACCTTGGGCATCTCGAGATGACACTGTCCTACCTAGGATTCTGCCCTGCTTCACCACCTGGGTACCGTTCAAGCAGGAATGACCCTCATCAGAGCAAACTTCTAAAAGTCCTTACTTTACAGTCCTCTACTATATCATTTTCTGGTACCTCCCTGCAGTTTATCTTCCCATATATCAACGCGAATTCACTTCTCCACATGTCCTATCTTGTAGAAAGAGGTCGCTTTTATATTTCTAGAGTTGCAGCTACTCTTTTCTTACATCTCTGGGTGAGTTCACAGGCGTTCAGAATGATTTGATAACTGTCTAACTGAATTCCTGTGACCAGATGAAATGAAGGTCTCCTATTTCTCCACCATCTTAGAGTCTCTGGGAGTACATCTTAAATTGTATACATATATACATATATGTAGACATATATAGATACATGACAAACAAAAGTGAACAAAGTGTTTATTCTAGCCTGTAATACATCATATGCTTTAATCTACTTCATTTGTTTTTGGTGCCGTGTGCAGCCCATGAAAATGCCCCACAATAGAAAAACGATTAAATTATTGGCAACATTTAACATTAAATAATTTAAAAAGCTGAAGCAAGCTATAATTTGTAACTTAAAAAGAGCAGAGTACCTTTTTAAGAGGAAAAATACTGTCAATGAATGTAAATATTACACTGTTTGTTGAAAAACACAGATCAAAAGGATGCACAAGCCAAAAATTGAACAAGTCCTTCTTTAGTCACAATACATTTCTGACCTTTCAGAATGTTTACAATTGAGACATAAAGGTATACAGCAAAAATTTATTGAGCATTTGCTGTCTGTGCCAGTTGCTGACTCAAACTTTACATGTATTATTATTTCCTTAATCCCCCCAAACCTGAGATGGTATAACCAACCACCTTATAGAGTAGAAATGGAGGCTCAGAGACTCACAGTAAATTGCCTGAGGTTGGAATAAAAAACATGGACAGAGGTGGAAGTCAAACCCTATGTCTCAGACAAGAGAGTTTATGGTTTGCCTTTAAGGCTCTGCTGCCTCACAGAGAGAAGACTGGAGGATGCGTGCCAGTTAGGAAGGGCCAGATGTTACTGTGAGTAACCTGTAACCCTGTGCCTTAGCAGCTTCTATTAGGGAAGTATGTTTCTAGCACCTGCCACATGTCCAAACGGTCTTCATGGGACCAGGATAAAAGAGCACCCACCATAGATAATTGCCAGGTGCTATATGAGATGGACGGAGCAGGAGCCAGACTCAGTCCCAGGTGTTCTTTTCGAGATGGCACGTCTCACTGCCTCGCACATCTTACTGGTCAGAGCATGTCTACAGGACTGCCTCCAACGTCCTGAGTCAGAGGACAGCTTGGCATCCTTTCTGGAGCCACTTGGGGCCACCACATGGTGCCAGTCCATCTGGGGTACTGTGCAGGGTTGGAGGGACGTGGGATATTGGTAGCAAATGACAGGAGGCCTATGTCAGGATGGGTTTGTGTTCTCTTTCATCACATAGGATTTATAGGGTTCAGTCTATTAGGCATAATTTTTTCTCACCACATTTCCAGGATATTCTCAGCCAAAGACATATTTGATTACAATTGTATCATGCTCATATCATTCAGTTCCAATGTAGCTCTTTTTTTCTATTTCTTTAGTCCTATATCATTGTTAGAGGTACTTCTCTCTGTCTAAACATATGGGAGTTTCTGGTTAGTTTTATATCAGTGATTTCTAGCATATTATGTTACCACAACATGTTCTGTGTGATTTCATGCCTCTGAAACAGATTGAAATTTCCCTTATGGCCAAAGTAAATCGGGAGCATTTTTGTAATGGTCTCTGTGCCTAAAATCAATGTGTCATCCGCAGTGGATGTGGATGTGGACAGATGTATGGAGACAGCTGTGGGATTCAGATGGTTTGCCATCAAGACCTGTATTTCGTGGATGCTCTGTAGACTGCATTGAGTTGCTGAGAGAGGGCTGGAACCTCCTACTCTGGTTCTGTAATTGCTTGTTGTTGCAGTTTGGTCCTGCTTTGCTTTCTACATTGTTCAACTTGTGGTTCTCGGACAGGAGATTGGAACGGAAGTAGAGAGCACCCAGAAGAGGGAACAGGGACCTGGGTTGAAGGGAGCAGAAAACAAGAAGTCTTCCAAGGGTGGCTTATTTATTATTATTATTATCATCATTATTGTTATTATGTCCCATTAACCAAAATATACTACATCATTAGTTTCTGATGTAGTGTTCAAAGATTCATTAGTCGAATGTAACACCCAGTGTTTATCACCAAACCTGCCCTCCTCAGGACCGATCACCCAATTACACTTTCACCCCATCCCTTCCCTCTTGTAACCCTCTGTGGGCTTTTTTTTTTTTTTAATGTTTAAGGAACATTTGCTTATCATTTCCTATAAACTATCTATTCGTTTCTTTTTCCTATTTTCCTACCAAGTTTGGTCTTTTTCTTCTTTGAGAGTTCTGGATATGTTAGATATATATTAGCTCTCTGTTGTATAAGTTGCAAATATTTTCACTCTGTACCTCATTGGTAATATCTGATCCCCGTTAGCCAGCCTGGAGCTAATTTCTGAAGAAGGTCTCCTTCTCCCAATAAGCCAAACATGGGCAGAAGGAAACTGAAATCTTGTTTCTTGGGTGTCAGGCACGTTCTGTGTGCTTTGTAAACATTCTCTCACTTATCGCTCTGAAATATCTTTCAATATTATTTCTTACCTGAAAACTATAGGGCTAACATGTTATAGATTTCATTGTTTCTCAGCTTTTATAAAGGTGATGTGGTACATAAAACCATGGAGCTGCATCTTGAAATCATACCAGTAAATATTTCTGCATTGAAATATATGAATATGTCTACTGATTAGGATAAAGACTACACAGAGTTTCACTTCCTGATAGGTCAGGTTTTGCATCAAATGAGATATGAGAAGCAGTTTTATTTTTCAGAGCTTCTCCAATTTTGGAATGGGGGATAGGAGATGTCGAAGCTCTATCACCCTTACATTATAGGCAGGGGAAAGGAGTTCTGGTGTTTTATAACCTAATACATCCTCCGACTTTTACCCTTTTCTTCTTTTTCTCTTTGTTTTGTCAGGAAGGGAGGAGGGAGCAAGCTGGAGAGTTTGAGGATTCAAGTGAGTACCAGGAAAAGTGCGGCATCTCTCCACTTCTCTTCTCTCCACCTTCTTGCAGCCAGGGTGAGACTGAGATGGGCAGCCCTTCAGGGACCCCAGTATTCTTCATAACGAAAATTTAACCAACATTCTTTAGACACTTGTTCAACATCTGTTTGGAGGAAAAGCTGCTTGCTGCGTGGGGAAGGATGACAAAGAAAGATAGAGGTGACAGCGTGCAGCTGTCATCCGTAGAGTGCCAAGCAAAGCACCTCTGGCCCTAAACTCGCATGCCCCTCTTAGTCAGAAGCAAAGCCCTGCAGTTGGTCTGATCTACTTTGCTCAGGTAGGTGGTTAGCAACTTCCTCCTTTGACTCATGTCTCCTTTATGGGTTTCTTAGACAATATTCCAAATTACTTCCAGCCACACACTCTCAGTCTCTCCAAGAATTATAATCCTGCACTTTTCTTTGTCTTATTACATTTCTGGTTCCCTGAACAGATTATCCCCCAGACAAATATGGTACAGGCCCTGGTCTGTAATGAAATATTTTGCCAGAGGGCTTGTTTTGCTTCTTTAACTCCACTTATCAGGCTGCATGGGGCCTCCTTCAGGACTGAGTTTTATGGTTTTAATATTCTGGTTTTTCACGACCTGTCTCCTTTATCCATCAAAACCAAACTACCTTGTCTCTTTGTGCCTTAGTGCACTACTGAAAATCTAGTGAGGAGTGACTGGATTCATGATCCGTCTCTCCCACAGTTGCAGTCTTTGAATAATACCTTAGGTCAAAAGTGCTCTAATGACAAGCAGGTATTTTAGACCATAGCGTGGAGGTAGAGGGACTGTGAACTGAAGACTTTTACTTTCATAATGAGCACACCACCCTCTGCTCAGTCTCACTCAGTTAGGAGTCCAACCCTTGATGGATTTTGGCTCAGGTCATGAACTTTAAGTTGTCAGACTTACCCCATGTCAGTGCCAGGCTCCCCACTGCATGCTTGAGATTCTCTCTTCTCTGACTCTTTCTCTTCCTCTGCCTTCCCCTCCAAACTCGTGTTCTCTCTCCCTTGTTCTCTCTCCCTCTCTCAAAGATTTTAAAATGGGAAAAGGACAGCAAATATACAGAAAATTTCAATCTGGGGAACCTGGGTGGCTCAGTGGGTTAAGCCTCTGCCTTCAGCTTGGGTCATGATCTCAGATTCCTGGGATCGAGACCCACATCAGGCTCTTTGCTCAACAGGGAGCCTGCTTCCCCTGCTCTTTCTCTGCCAGCCCCTCTGCCTACTTGTGGTATCTCTCTCTCTCTCAAATAAATACATTTTCTTTTAAAAAAAGAAACATTTTGTGGCGCCTGGGTGGTTCAGTTGTTAAGCATCTCCCTTTGGCTCAGGTCATGGCTCAGATCACACCCCATATCAGGCTCCCTGCTCAGTGGGAAGCCTGCTTCTTCCTTTCCCACTGCCCCTGCTTGTGTTCCCACTCTCACTGTCTCTCTCTGAAAAAAGAAACAAACAAAAATCTTTAAAAAATATATCCAATCTTATTAGTAATGAAAGGACAAATAAGATTAAAGTGATTTCACTTTTCACATTGGCAAAGGCTTAAAACCTCATAACACCCAGTGTTACTTGCTCCTTTACTGTCTGAAAGGGTTTTTGTAATTTTGGTGTTATTTCTTCCATAAATGTTTGATAGGATTTGCCAGTAAAACTACTTGGATCTAGTACTTTCTTTCTGGTAAAGTTGTTAATAATTTTTTCAATTATTAAAATAGATATTGAATCATTCAGATTTTTGTTTTATTTTGTGGTGTTATATATATATTTTAAAGATTTTACTTATTTGATACAGAGAGAGAGAGAGATCACAAGTCGACAGGCAGGAAGAGGAGGAGGGGGAAGCAGGGAGCCCAATCTGGGCACAATCCCAGGACCCTGAAATCATGACCAAAGCCGAAGGCAGAGGATTAACCCACTGGGCCATGCAGGCGCCACTAAGGTATATTTTTCAAGGCATCTTTCCATTTCGTCTACATTGTTGAATCTGTTGACATAAAACTGCTCATAGTATTGTCTTGTTATCTTTTTTTTTTTTTTAAAGAAGATTGATTTATGTCTGTTAGAGAGAGATTGTGAAAGATTGGTACAGGCATAGAGGGAAAGAAAGAATTTCAAGCAGGTTCCTTCCTGATCATAGAGCCCAACTTGGGGCTCGATTCCATGACCCTGAGACCATGACCTAAGCCAAAACTGCTGAGCAAACAATTAATCAACTGAGCCACCAAGGTGCCCCTAACTTTTTTAAGTGTAAGATATGTAGTGATAACGCTTTTTTAAAAATTTTATTTATTTATATGACAGGCAGAAATCACAAATAGGCATAGAGGCAGGGGGAGATAGAGAGGAGAAAGCAGGCTCCCCGCTGAGCAGAGAGTCCAATGCAGGGCTCAATCCCAGGACCCTGGGATCAAAGGCAGAGGCTTCAACCCACTGAGCCACCCAGTTGCCTCTGTAGTGATAACTCTCTTTTTCATTTCTGATATTGGCACACAAAAATTTTATATTAAAGGATGATCATCCAGGTGTTTTGTAAACAATTAAAAAGAAAACAAAAACAAGCCTCCAACAATTAAAGATTAGTAAACTAAAAAACTTTATCATCTTGACAGAAGGAACTACTACATGACCCTTAAAATTATATGAAAAACTGATGAAATAATACTGCATGCTCATAGGGATAACTAAAGTTTGAAAGATTCATAATAACAAGTGTTGTTGAGGGTATGGAGTGAATAGAACTTTTTAATTAATTAAATTTTATTTTCAATTCTGGTTAGTTAACATAAAGTATAATATTAGTTTCAAGTGTAGGATTTATTGATTAAGCACACAGTACAAAATCCAGTGCTCATCAATGATTTCACATGAGTGAAATCATATGATATTTGTCATTCTCTGACTTATTTTGCTCAGCATTATTATGCAATTGGAACTTTTATTCAATTTTATTCAGCTTCCACTGTGGTAGGAGTATATGTTAGGCATTAAAAAACTGTGTGGTAATACCTTAATCAAACTTAAACTATGTACACCATTATTTTTCTGCATCTCTACTCCTGAATATATATCAATCATAAAATCTTTGCAAGTATTCAGCAACAGACATGTACAATAATATGTATAGCAACTATATTTATGTTATCCCAGATTGGAAACAACTCCATTCTCTCACCAAAAGTAGAGTGAAGTACATTTTAGGTATGTTCAAAGAATGGGATTCTACAAAATGATAAAGAATAAACTAATGGTACAGATACAGACAACGACATGTATAAATCTCACAGGCATTATTTGAAGAGAAGTGAGACACAAAGATGCACAGAATGTATGACTCCATTTGTATAAGTGAGAAGGCAAAATTGATCTATGGTTTTAGAAGTCAGAATAATGGTTACTGATGGCAAGAGAGATAAAGGTAAAACTTGAGACCAGTTAGCGGTAAAGGCAAATGAACTATCAGAAAGGGAAAGTAAAAAAGCAATTCCATTTATAAATGGATCAAAAAAATAAAATACCTAGAGTCTAATTAATCAAGGAGGCAAAGACCTGTATACTGAAAACTACCAGAAACTGCTGAAAGAAATCAAAGAAGACGCAAACAAATGGAAACATACTCCATGCTCATGGGTTGGAAGAATTACCATGATTGAAATGCCCATACTACCCAAAACAATCTATAGATTCAGTGCAATTCCTATGAAAATTCTAATGGCGTGTCATGCATCCTTTTTCCTGGATGAGAGCAGTGGTCTTGGTGTCAGCATTCTGCTCTAAACCACGTGAACCCTCACGTGGTTCTGCAACCACTTTGCAGGACTGGCTGGCAAGTGTGGCAAGAACCTCCCTTTGACTAATAGTGCAGATTGACACCGTAGGAGTCCCTGAAAGGCTCAGACATGGATGGGCTAAATGCAGGGTTCAGATGGAAACATGCTAAACAAACGGGGAAGAGTATGCAGAATTTGCATCAATATTTAAGTTAAAGGTTGAGAGTTCCATTATGTTTCAGGCCAAGGGAAGCTGCTAGAGTCAAGACCTAGAGCTTGGGGAGGATTAAATATTCACCCACCTCTCTGAGCGGAGGCAGTGAGGTGAGAAACTCTGGGGAGGGTGCGAGTGTTGTATTCCTCATCATGGAGTGCACATTCTTCATGTCTGGGGCCCATGACAGAGCCAGGTCCCAGGTATCTGGCTCCCTGCGACAGTTTTCCTGCAGGCCACAGGTAGATGGGAGCCTTCAAAACCCGAGCCCTGAGGGCCTGGGTTTCCTGGCCTGGGAAGCTGCTCAGAAACCAAGCAAGAGCCATCGATCCTGCAGGAACCGCATCGGGCCCATGGAGGGAAAGAACAACCTGAGCGAACATCCTGAGGTGGCTGAATCAGCTGTGGGGAGCAGCCCGGTCCCGACTTGAAGGGAGGTAAGGAGGACACAGAGGTCCATCCTTGTGTCTGTGCGCATTAAGGCAGGTACAGGGATGCCTTTGACCTAGGGTGGAAGGAGGCCCAGGGGACATACATGTGCATTTACACGGTGTGGTCAGCAGAGGGCAGTGTGGCCTCACGTGTGTGTGTGTGTGTGTGTGTGTGTGTGTGTGTGTGTGTGTGCGCGCGTGTGCGCGAGTGTGTGCGCGAGTGGGCACGCACATGGGCTGGCTTACATCCAGTTCACAGCAACCCCATTAATTTAGGACTCTGAGACCCTCGTTTACAGAGACAGAAACAAGTATAAGGAGATTAAATAAGTTGCCTGATCACAAAGCTCTAAAGTGGTGGAGTCGGAATGGGAATCTGAGCAGACTGGCTCTAGAGTATGCATTCATTGATTCCCTGTGTGCTGAGTGCCTACTGTGTACAGGCCCTGTGCTCTACTAGTGATATCAATAATATCAACAGAGTTAATTCTCAGCATATATTGAATGCCCACAGAACTCTATCTACAGTAATAGTGAAAATGGTGATGACAGGCGTACGTGGTTGGCTCAGTCAGTTAAGCATCTGCCTTTAACTCACATCATGATCTCAGAGTCCTGAGAATGAGCCCTGTATCCATCTCCCTGCTCAGCAAGGAGGCTGCTTCTCGCTTTCATTCTTCCTTAAACAAATACTATACATCAAACACTGCCCTAAGCACTTCACAAAATTATCTCCTTTAATCCTCAAAACCACTATATTCATTCATCATTCTCATTTATAGACTAGAAACCCAAGGCACAGGGTGTAAGCAACACAGCTGGGTTCACACAGCCAGTAAGAGGCTGAGCAAGGATTCAGACCCAGGCAGCCTGGCCCCAGAGTCTACAGCACACTGTCCTCCTACACTCTGCTATGCAGTCACAATTGTCAGCCAAAACTAAGAACCATCTCTGGATCTTGTGATGCTTAACTAACAGAAGTCACGTCCCTGGCAAATAGTAAGGCTGTAAGAAATGAAAATCATCACCATCAATCTCCAGGATGCTAGTCTTTCAATTCACAAAGAGAAGAAAAATACATTTCTACTTGTATTTTTCTACAAGTATGGAAAAAGGCTTCCCCTAAATTACTCTCCTTGGTTCTTAGAACAGTCCTAGGATACAATGTTTTTTTTTTTTCTTTTTTGAAAGATTTTATTATTTATTTACTTATTTGTCAGAGAGAGAATGAGAGAGCATAAGCAAAGAGAACAGTAGTAGAGGGAGAAGCAGGCCCCCTGCTGAGCAAGGAGCCCATGGCAGGGCTGGATCCCAGGACTCAGGGATCATGACCTGCACCAAAGGCACACACTTATTAACCAACTGAGCCACTGAGATGTCCCAATCCACTGTTTTTCTTCTAATAAGGTTAGCATATAGAACTCAGCATGTCGCAGGCATTTTACTGTGTGCCTTATGCCTGCATTTAATCCTAAAATCACTCAGTCCTATAGCTCAGTGAGGTAAGTACTAGTACTATCTCTATATTACTGGTCAGATAAGTTAAGTAATGTCCCCAGGGTTACATAGCTAGCACATAGTGGTGCGGGGATGAAACTCAGAGAGTCTGGTTTCAGACTCTGAGCTTTCTAAACCTCTACTCTGAGGGCGTCTGTGTAGGAGGCAATTCTGGCTCAAAAACCCTGTGATGAGTAACAGAGACAGTAAGTACCAGAGCCAGAATGCAAGCCCAGGCCTGTCTGCCACCACTGTCCCTAGTAGGTGATTTCTCTGACACTTGCCTTGGACATCCGAGTGGCCTGATGGACATCACCTTGAGTTGGGGAGTAGAAGACATAGTCTCTAGTCCTGCCAATAAAACAACTGGTCAACAGCAGGGAAACCTTGAACCGATCCCTTTGCCTCCAACCTTCATCTAAAAATTAGGGAGTCATGCTCACTCGATCTTTAATGTCCTCTAATTCTAAGCAACTGTTTTCCAGGATGAACGGCAATTGTGCTTGAACGAAAGAATGCAGCATGTTTCTTATAGCTCAATGTCAAGCCCACCCCCACCCCTGTAGAAAACTCTTCCTTTGACCCGATACAAATCCTACAGGTGCCATGAAGTGCAGCTCAAAGGCACAGCAGCCAGAAACACAGCCACTTCTCTGGAGGCCTCTCAAGCTTCTAGTCCCTTTCCCTCACCCTTACTGGTAAGAACCGTGCACACGCTACTCTGTGCTCCTGAAATACTGAGTTTGTGCCTCTAGTATAACGATTCCTACATTCACTGACAGCAGTAGCATGTGTGCATGTGTGTACCTATGTGCGTGTCCTTAAGGGCACAGACTGTACTCCATGTATCTATGCTTGGAAAGTTTCATTATGTGGACCATATACATAATTGCCAATATCTGACCATTTTGACCAAAAAGATGACAACTTAATATGACGCAACCTAAAACACGCTCATTAAATATAAGCATATTTCCTACTGTGCAACAGGGCATCCCTGAGAAAACTTGTGCTCTACAACAGGGGCCAGTAAGCTTCTTTATAAGGGGACCACATGGTCAATACTTTGGACTTTACTTGCTAAAGATTCTCTGTCCCAAGGATTCCACTTTGCCATTGGTGTTATCAAAGAAGCCCTAAACAATCTGTTAATGAATGAGTATGGCAGTATTCCAGTAAAATCCCATTTTAAAAAACAGGCTGAGGGCACCTGGGTGGCTCACCAGGATAAGTGTCTGACGTTGGTTCAGATCATGATATTCCAAGATCTGGACTCATTTTTCTCAACTAAATTTTTTGTCATATTCATAAAATTCAGAGTTAACTTTCAGGGGACACCATCTGAGATTGCTGTCGAAATTGAGTGGCCCCTCCTTGATCATTATAGTCACTATTTGTTGCTAAACTGCCAGACAGACCTATTTGTTTCATAGAACTGGGTGGTATTTTTAGTCTACTTCTATCCAGGAATGTTAAACAGTACCCAAATAGAGGCAGTCACATGGGTGATAAGATCATAACCATCTAGTGATTCTCTTGCTGCCAAAGAACTGATCTAGAACTGGAAGGAACTGTCTCTTTCATCTCACTCATTCAGCTTGTACTGAATGCTTGCCACAATGCCACACACAGGGCTAGGTACCAGGAGATAGCAGAGCCCCAACTCTCACTCCAGCTTGGAAAATTTTAAATAGCTTATCATCTAACAGATCTAATTCAGTGGTTCTCAACCAGGGTGATTTTATGTCCAAAGGATATCTGGCAACGTCTAGAGACACCGTTGGTCACCGTAAGGGAAATCATATTGATGTCTACTGAGTCGAGGCCAGGGGTGCTTCTAGACATTCTGCGATGCACAGAACAGCTTCCACAGTGAGAATTATCCGACCCAGAATGCCAAGAGCCAAGACTATACCTACTGGGACACTTGATCTAACTTCATCTCCCCATTTTACAGACAAAAAAACTGGGGCCAATGTCAATGATATACTCAAGATCATCAATTCTTCAGCAGAGTCTATACGTCTTGGTTCTATTCTGCGTGCAAGAGATCTTCAGTTTCCCTTTTGTGACTGAAATTGAGGACTAATTTTTCCATGTTTGTCCTTTCCTCAAAGCAATGAGTTCTGCAGTGCCATCCTGGTGGAAAGCAGCTTTAGACAGCAACAGAAAAGCATTCACGTTTGATCTGCATGTTTCACTGCAGGAGACGTGCTCTACATTTGAGTGACACAGATACCTTGGCATGGTTGCATATGGTTTCTGGATTTTATTTGAAAGGAAGGATGCTGTGAAGAAAAGCATAGACTCATGAAGTTCCATTTATTATGTCTTTTTCTTATTCATCACATGATCAAAAACCTGGAGTGGACATACAGTAAACATGCAAGAAGTTATGGGATATATCCTTTCTCTACTTTTTGGCATTCCTCCTCCTCAGCCCCATCATATATCCCAGCAGGTCAGCATTTGTTCTGATTTGGGGGTAGACAGGGTAGAAGGAAGCAAGGGCTGAGTTTAGAGGTAAGGGAAGTTGAAAGCTAAGCCATGGTCTATATCGAACCATGACCTACTCCATGGAAAGGGGGAGTCTGCTTCTCCTTCTCTCCCTGGTGGACTGAAACCAAGAGTCATAAGCAAGAATCCTATTTGTCCTAAATGCCTGGCAAAGACCTCAGCTCTGTCCTTTGTGGGATCAGTGCCTGCTGTGATTAATGATTCCTTCCGGGAAATTCAGCTGTGCCATTATCACAGTGAGAAGGAGCACCAAGTCCCAGAAAGCTTCTGAGTGAGTTCCACGTGGGCTATGCCCCCAGGGGGATCCTTGAACCATTCCTGGAAATCAGGGGCTCTGGACAACTGAGGACAAATCAAGTCTGATTGGTCATGTATTCAGACTCTCTTGTAGTCACTGAAATCTGTATAGAAACAAAATGGCTCTCACGACTTGATGTCAGGATGGGAACCCAAACAATCTGACCTGGGCACAAGGCCACGAATGACAAGGCAAGAAACAATGCTTAATGTCATTTTGCACTTCATGCTATGTTCTGAGATAACAAACACACATGCACTATCTCATCTTTACAGCAACTCTAGGAAGAAGACAGCATAATAACTCCCACTGTCTATATAAGAAAACCGAGGACCCAGAAATGAGGTTTTCTTCTCAAAGAAGAAAACTGACGTGGCAGGGTGTAAACTTAGAATCACATCTGCCTGATGACAAAAAATGCTGCACTCTCATTTGAGGGCTGGAGGCAGGTAGAATCTCACAGACAAAAATAAGGTTTCTCTCCTGATTTTGTAACTAGGATATTGGTCCCTTATTCCAATACACACATATACCCCATGAGAAGAGAGAGCAGTCCTAACAAAGCAGGACTTTAGGAAGCTAAATCCTGAGTTTTACTGACCAAAGCAGAACTGGCAGAATCTATTGCTCTGATCCCATCTGATCTGAATGCACTGCTCTGTGAATATGGGACCTGGCACCATAGAAGTGTGTGACTGGCAGTTCCAGGCTGCATGCTCTTGGCATCCATGCTGGGCACTGTACTACATCATTTTCCCTCCCATGCAGGCGTCTTCTTCCCCAGTGGGCTGTGCCTTTTTAAGGACCCAGATCCTTTCACTCCTGCTTCAAACCCTCTGCACTGGCTGCCATGATCCCTCAGAGAAGATCCTCCTCCTCTGGAGTCACTCTGTCTCTACTGGCTCCTCCTCCAACCTCTCCTCTGGAATGCTCTGACAATGCAAATTAAAGGAGGTCACTCCAACTTAAAAGTCACTCAGGGACCCACTGTCTTTCAGCACAACATCCAAAGTCCTTCCTAAACTTATCCCTCACCCTTCCCTCACCAACATCTGGCTCTCCAGCTATGCCAGGTTACCTGCAGCTTCACAGCGGGTTCTTACTCCCCAGTTTTTGCTCATGCTCTTCAGGACAGCTGCAATGTCTTTTCCTCACCTTATTCGCCTAACACTATGGCCTTCACAGAATCACCTCACCTCTCTGAAACAGAAATGGGTAGAAGTGGGTTGTTCTGGGAGCTAGTAAAAAAGAGTCAGAAGATGGAAAGAGGTCAAACATTTCTTGACATGTTCCAGGCACTTTACATGTACCATTCCATCTAATCGTCATCAACAACCCTAAGGAAAAGCCCGAATTGCTTTCCTGTCACAGGGTGATTAGGTCCCGAGTGTCACACAGGTAGAAAGTGATAGAGTCCAGGTAGCCAGGAACCAACAGCTCCAACACAAAAACCCTCCCCACAAGACCACGCCCCTGGGAGCTACCAAGGCTGCATAATTAATGTGCTGGTCCAGAAGGGGTCACCCACGCATGAGATCACTAAGCTGATGAGTAAATGGCATCATGGAAACCACAGGGCCTGGAAGGGGCCAAATGGAGCATCTTGTGCTTCATGCTCTTTATACCGGAAGAAGTTTCCTATGATAATATTAACCACAATGTTGAGTAATAATAAAAATACCATTTCTGCACGGCTCCCCATAGGCCATCTTCTCTGTGAATTTACATATGTCTACATTTTTTTTCATTTAATCCATAAAACAGTCCATTTTGAAGACGAGAATACCGAGGATAGAGAGGTCAAAAAATATGCCTAAGGAAGCACAGGAGCACAGGGTATAAATAGGGTGATAGTCTAAGGCTATTTGACTCAAAGCCTGTTCTCGGAAAACCCAGGCTATCCTGCCTGTACACTCTTTCACATTATATGCCACCTTCCTCAATGAAGTTGCAATGGCCTTTGTCTGTCGGTATAGGACCCACCAGGAGAGGCCGGCAGGCTGTCTCTCAAGGGACCCCGCTGGATTCATTCATTCCTTGTGCCTCACAAACCCAAGGACTGAGGACCCTACAGTCAGGGGTGTTCAGAGAGACTGAGGCTTACTGGCAAAACTTATGAAAGACAGGCACAATTGACAGAATAAACTCTCAATAAGTGTGTCCACTTACAATGATTATTGGAAAGGCCAAAAAGACCAGAGTGCCTCTGCTGCCATGAACAGCACATTCATTCCTTGTCTGGAGCCAAATGACAATCGTGTGCCCATGAAACAGACATTTGTGGAACCTCTGCACAGCAGTGAGCAAAAGTAAGTATAGCAACAAGGTGGTTAGGTGAGCACATCACCATCTAAACTATGCTGAGCTTCTGTGGGTTGTAGGTGACAGAAGATCACTTGCATTTATTGAAGTAGAAAGGAGAGTTTCTTATATTAAAAAAATGGGGCTATCTCATAATATCCCTGGACAAGAATTAAACTGTGGTCTTGAGAGGGATAGAAGTTAAGAACAAGAAAAACAGTATCCATGAGATTCTCTTTCTCTCAAATATTATATACATATGTATGTGCATATATGTAAATCTATCTATCTACATCTATCTATCTATCTATCCTCCGTAAATTTTAGTTGTTAGATATATAAATGACATATATTTTTATATATCTGTTTCTCCTAATTCCTCTCTCTCCTCCCACAGTCTGTCAGATCACCTTTTCTCTATACATCAGCTTCACCCTTTTTTTGTGTAAGTCAGAATTCTTGCTTCACAGAAACTGGTTCTGACTAAATTTAACAGAAAAAGAATTTATTGGAAGGCTATTAGGAAGGCCAAAGAACAAGACAAATAAATGAAAAAATCAACAGGGATAAAAGGAAGCTTGACAGCCAGACACCACCAACATTCCACTGCAGACCAAGCCTGCTAAGGACGCCACTGCTGCCGCTCCTGCAAAATCCTGTCTCAGCTTGTCCACCCTCCCCACGTGCTGGCACCAGATGCCACGTGAACACAGACTCTGCATCACCTCTAGCAAGCTTGTGAGCTTTTGTTATGGAAATATACAATTGCATATAATATACACACATACTGCACACACACATGATATAAACATACAGATAGATACATATACACACACCCAAATAGAGAGAAAGGTATAAGGAACTCCCATCACTAACTTAAATAATTCTCAGCTCACAGCCCATCCCCACAGCCCCCATAACATTTTGAAACAACTACCTTCATCCTATCATTGAACCCATGGCTACATCAACACCTGTCTCCAGAACAGGCTTACACAAACATGGCATGACCCACATCTTGGGCCCCATCATTCTTTGCTGAGGGCACTGTCCTGAGTATGCAACGATTCTTAGCAGCACCCCTGGTCTCCATACATGAGGTGCAGAGAGCCTCATCCTCACTTGTGCTTATGACCACTGAATATGTCCTAGACTTTGCCAAACATCTAGGGAGCAAAACTGCCCTTAATGGACACATGCATATATATGCTCACAAAACTATACTCACTCTTAAAACATTTCAAAATAATTTCACAATATCATGACATTTCAAGTCACAGTTCAAATTTAGCAGATTGGGGCGCCTGGCTGGCTCAGTGGGTTAAAGCCTGTGCCTCCGGCTCATGTCATGATCCCAGGGTCCTGGGATCGAGCCCCGCATCGGGATCCCTCACAGCAGGGCACCTGCTTCCTCCTCTCTCTCTGCCTTGCCCCTGCCTACTTGTGATCTCTGTCTAAATAAGTAAAATCTTGGGGAAAATAAGACATTTAGCTGATTATGTCATAAATATTTTGACTCTCTGTATTTGTTAAATCCTGAGTGAGGATAAGACCCATACCTTGCAATTGGTTAACAAGTCTCTCAAGCCTCTTTTAATTACAGGCCTCACTTTCTCCCTCCTCTTTCTTTACCCTTGCAATTTATTTTCCTAAGGCAACAGGCCCTGTAAGGGTGCCTGGGTGGCTCAGTTTGGCAAAGCATCCGACTCTTGGTTTCAGCTCAGGTCCTGATCTCAGGGTCCTGGGATCCAAACTCTTGTTGGCAGAGAGCCCAATGTGAAGCTGGATCCCAGGACCCTTGGATCATGACCTGAGACAAAGGCAGAGCTATAACCCACTGAGTCCCCAGGTGCCCCTATTTATTTCTTGAATCAACCACCGACACCTATTACATGTCAGACATGGCTCTGAGTGTTTTATTAACATTAAATATCATTTCATCTTTACAATCATCTATGAAGTGGGATTATTATCACCCCCATTTCTTCCTTCAGGAAACTGAGACCTACAATGGTAGAGTAACACGGCTCCTAAGAGGCAGAGCTAGGATCAGCTTGGGCCTGGGCATCATGTTTTAAATCACTATGATTAGTCTCCAAGAACCTACAAAAAGTCCAAGTCCTCACCCCAAACCTTGGTTTTCCCCACCCTACAGTTCCCACGTGGCCCGAGATTCAAGGACATTCTCTCAGTTCCTGTAACAGTACACATCCTTCCCTGCTCTCACTGAACACCTTCCCACATCTGCCTTTTATTTCTTAGCCTTCTGGTCTCAGCTTCAACACTACTCAGTAAAGGATAAACTCTAATGCACGCTGTATTTTCAGCACTCAATGCAAAATAGTAATGATGAATTTCACGAATCATTATTTCCTTCCTGTCTTTTCCAACCAGTTGGTGAGTCCCTCACACATCCTGTCAGTCCTACTGATCATGCTTTCCAGTCACTGAAGGCCCACCACCCATCCAAAAGGCCATTCCCCCTACACACACACACACATACACACACACACATACACACACACACACACTCACACACACCCCTATTTGGCCCTATCTCAGGTGCACAGTGGAGATCCTGACAACCCCTAGTGGAATGTAACTATTCCAGAGGGAGAACCGAAACTTCTCCCTCATCAAAACTACAACTTACTCGCTTCACGTCAGGTTTTTACAAGGACTTTAGCCCCAAGAAGGCCGAATGTCCATGTGCCTGGTTCAGGCCGCATTCCCACTCCTCCTTTCTCACAACACACTTGAGATAATTAGCAGCTCCATAAATGAAGACCTGCTCTGGGCTCCTCACAGATGGGAAACGAGGGGCACAGGAGCTGACAGATACCATTTGTCAATCCAGTGTATTCCTGAGACACGGCCTGCCTCCCAGCAAGGCCCCAGCCCCCCAAGGTACCTCTGCACAGAGAAGCATCTTCCCAGGGGCCGCTCAATCAGTCATCCTCTGCGTCGACCTTGAAGAGGAAGTACAGGAGGTGAAAAAGAGCATCCTCAGGCCAGTGGCCATGATCTGGAGGTTCTGCACCCACTGGGGCAAGGAAGCGGGATCCGGAGATGCCAGGCAAGAAGCAAGCCTCACAGAAGGCTGGAAAATGGGAGCTGGTCGCCCTGCACTCAGCAGAGGCATCTTGTTGACCTGCCCCCTGTCAGCTATCCTAACAATCCTCCCCCTCATTGGCGCCTGTGCCCACATGCTGATTAGACAGTTTCCCAGCTCCCTAGGCCATTGGAAAGCATCACTGGAAAGCTCTCTGGACCCCGCCCACACAACCCGGATCACCCAATCTCTCTCCTTCCCCATTCCCACCTGGTAGGGCCTGGGTCACACCACCATCATTCTTCTCTGCTGCTGCTATTTCTGAGTTTGGCCTCTCTAACTTCCACAAACTTTAGAAGGCTGTAGAGAGTACAAACTCAGCTTTCTCCCATTGGAGTTGCTTTAGTGCCCTTTTCAAAACTCAGTTGGGCTTATTTGTGGGGACTATTCCTGGGTTCTTTGTTCTGCTCTGTTCTTTTTTAAAAAAAATTTTTTTTGAAGATTTTATTTATTTACCCAACAGACAGAGATTACAAGTAGGCAGAGAGGCAGGCAGATAGAGAGGAGGAAGCTGGATCCCTGCTGAGGGGAGAGCCCAATGTGGGGCTCCATCCCAGGACTCTGAGAACATGACCTGAGCCAAAGGCAGAAGGGGGGAAGGGAAACAGTCTATAATGAGAGAAGGTAGGGCTGTAGCAGAATATGGTTTTACTTCATCAACGACTAGGCTGTGGGTCTTGTGCCTTTCCACTGACCACCCCATTGCCTAATCTGTTTGGCACAAGATCCTGATCCTCAGTATTATGGGGGAAACATACAGGGGACCCCTGTGGTACAGTGAGGGGATCAATTCCCAGTTGACTTACACCAGGAGACTTGAAACCATACAACCATTGCCACAACGGAAGCTCCAAGGCTGATGATGCTGATTTGGGACACTCTGGAAAAAAAAAAAAAACCAGGGAAAGAGCAGCAGGGTAATGAGACATTCCCCCACCCCACAGGGTTTTCTTCTTCCAGGAAGAAACAGACCCAAGCATAGGAGGAGTGGAAGAGAGAAATCTGAATACAGGAGGCAGAACCCACCCCCCACCTGCCCTGACTAATTCATCATAGGTTCAAAATTTGACCCAACTGTAAATCTGAAATTTACAGGGGCACCTGGGTGGCTCACATGGTTAGTCAATGACTTTAGCTTGGGTCTTGATTCCAGGATCCTGGGATAGAGCCACATATCAAGCTCCCTGCTGGGCAAGGAGTCAGTCTGCTTCTCCCTCTACCTCTCCCAGCTACTCACCCTGAGGCCTGCTCTATCACACGTACTTGTGCTCTCTCTCTCTCTCCAATAAATAAATAAAATCTTTGAAAAAAAAGAAATCCAAAATTTACTGAAATAATTTAATTGGCAAAAATAAAAGGAGGCCGACTGGCTTTTGTGCCTCTACATCATAGGTTCTGAGTGAACTTTAATGTTGCTAGAAGGCACTGGTTGCCTAACCTTAATGGACTTATTACGAGGGCTCAAATCCTGTTTATAGCAAATATAATAACCATATTTTCTATCCTCTGTATTTAATGCTTTGACATCTCAGGCCTTGCTGACTTCGGAGGGACTGTCCTTGGCAGGCTTACTGAATTCCTAGAGATGGTCAGCAGCTTGCCTGGCAGCAAACCTTTCACAGGTAATGCAACAAAATCAGAGGCTTTACCCCCAACCATCTCTTGTAAGAAACTCTTACACTCTTGGCCACTATGCCCTGCCCTGATCACCCCAGGGGCAAGGACAGACTACTCCAGACACCACTGTGTCCCAGAACCCACTGAGATGACACAAACTAGGCAGTCTTAAACGTGTTTACCATGAGGGATGGGGCACCTGGGTGGCTCAGTGGGTTAAAGCCTCTGCCTTCAACTCCGGTCATGGTCTCAGGGTCCTGGGATCGGGCCCACATTGGGCTCTCTGCTCAGAGGGGAGCCTCCTTCCCCCACACCCCCCTGCCTCTCTGCCTACTTGTGATCTCTCTCTGTCAAAATAAATAAATAAATGTTTTTAAAAAATAAAAAAAATGAGGGAGCCCAACCAATTTTTTTAATTAATTTTTTATTTTTTATAAACATATATTTTTATCCCCAGGGGTACAGGTGTGTGAATCACCAGGTTTACACACTTCACAGCACTCACCAAAGCACATACCCTCCCCAATGTCCATAATCCCACCCCCTTCTCCCAAATCCCCTTCTCCCAGCAACCCTCAGTTTGTTTTGTGAGATTAAGAGTCACTTATGGTTTATCTCCCTCCAAATCCCATCTTGTTTCATTTATTCTTCTCCTACCCACTTAAGCCTCCATGTTGCGTCACCACTTCCTCATATCAGGGAGATCATATGATAGTTGTCTTTCTCTGCTTGACTTATTTCGCTAAGCATGATACGCTCTAGTTCCATCCATTTTGTCGCAAATGGCAAGATTTCATTTCTTTTGATGGCTGCATAGTATTCCATTGTGTATATATACCACATCTTCTTGATCCATTCATCTGTGGATGGACATCTAGGTTCTTTCCATAGTTTGGCTATTGTGTACATTGCTGCTACAAACATTCAGGTGAACGTGCCCCTTTGGATCACTACGTTTGTATCTTTAGGGTAAATACCAAATAGTGCAATTGCTAGGTCATAGGGCAGTTCTATTTTCAACATTTTGAGGAACCTCCATGCTGTTTTCCAGAGTGGCTGCACCAGCTTGCATTCCCACTAACAGTGTAGGAGGGTTCCCCTTTCTCCGCATCCTCGCCAGCATCTGTCATTTCCTGATTTGTTGATTTTAGCCATTCTGACTGGTGTGAGGTGATATCTCATTGTGGATTTGATTTGTATTTCCCTGATGCCGAGTGATATGGAGCACTTTTTCATGTGTCTGTTGGCCATCTGGATGTCTTCTTTGCAGAAATGTCTGTTCATGTCCTCTGCCCATTTCTTGATTGGATTATTTGTTCTTTGGGTGTTGAGTTTGCTAAGTTCTTTATAGATTCTGGACACTTGTCCTTTATCTGATATGTCGTTTGCAAATATCTTCTCCCATTCTGTCAGTTGTCTTTTGATTTTGAGCCCAACGAATTTAAAGATGGTGAATACTTCGCTATGATAGATTTGGCCAAGATGTTCTGATCAGTGCCTATTTCAACATCCTTATAGGCATGTGTGCCTCAACCATGAAGGACACATGATATACCTTGTTATACAAAGGGCATCCAAACCGCTCTGCTATCATAGGCAACCTTTGTGTGTAGGAACTTACTACACCCATCATTCTCGAGGAACATAGGTGTGACATCACATTTAAGACATCCTACTGTGGGACGCCTGGGTGGCTCAGTTGGTTGAGCGGCTGCCTTCGGCTCAGGTCATGATCCCAGCGTCCTGGGATCGAGTCCCACATTGGGCTCCTTGCTTGGCAGGGAGCCTGCTTCTCCCTGACTCTGCCTGCCACTCTGTCTGCCTGTGCTTGCTCTCGCTTCTCTCTCTATGACAAATAAATAAATAAAATCTTAAAAAAAAAAAAGACATCCTACTGTGAGGAAATTTATTTGGCAAACTTGTTAAGGACCTACAAATGCCCCCGGGGGTTCCTGGCTGGCTCTGTCAGTTAAGTGTCTGCCTTCAGCTCAGGTCCTGATCTCAGGGTCCTGCAACAAGCCCTGCATCAGGCTCCCTGATCAGCGGGAAGCGTGCTTCTCCCTCTCCCTCTGCCCCTGCCAGCCCCTTCTATTCTTCTATCTCTCTCTCTCTCTCTCTCATGCTCTATCAACTAACAAATTCAATCTTTAAAAAAGAAAAAAGGACATAGAAGTCCAACATCTTTCAGTACTTTTTGGGTTCTGAGGCAACATATTCCTTGTTTATAAATTTTACAGAAGCCCATTTAGGCTGTTACTTGCCCATGAGCTCACAATGAAGGCAGGAGGGTCTTCCTTTAACAAAAGGCAAGTAAAAAATGTGCAAGTAAAAATGACCTGTTGAGGGTGACGGGGTGGCTCAGTTGGTGAAGCATCTGCCTTAGTTTCAGGTCCTGATCTCAGGATCCTGACATCAAGCCTGACAGGGGGGTTCCCTGCTTGGTGGGGAGCCTGCTTCTCCCTCTCCCTTCCATCCCCTCTTCCAGCCAGAGCTCTCTCTTAACTACATAAATAAAATCTTTTTTTAAAAAATCACCTGTTATTGCCCAGGAGAAAAGGCTTCAGCAGCCTCCTCTCTCCTTCCTGGAGTCCCTGGACCACCCATGCTATCTGTCAATTGTCCATGGGATCCCAATGCAAGAAACAGCCCTCCTTGGCCCTGGGTTATAGACCATGAAAGCAGCAGTTGCTGGCCATGCACTGGGCTCTCCTGGAAATAGAGTCTCTCACAGGCTCTGAGCCTTCCTATCCAGCTGTCTATTATTCTCTGGGTCATGGCACCCCCACCAGCTTAATAGAGTCACCAAGGCCTACTGGCTACAGGCTGAAGCCAAAGTCTGCTTATCCTACCTGCAGGTGGAGGTGGAGGCTTCTGTCCACAGTGCATTGCCAGATTCCATGGTGCTGGAGGACTTCAGCTCTTCCTTCTACACCTTGGCCACCCAGGGTTTTCCATGGGATCAACTGCATGAACATCTATGGAAGATATTACATTTTGGTTTTGATGACCACGTCTCCCTCCTGCTCACATGACAGCTTCACGTCCTGGAGAAGCACCTTTCCTATGCCTTAAGGGTCTCAGATGAAATGGATGTCCAAATATCAGAGTCCACTGTGATGGAAAGCCTGAGTTTGATTAAGATTCAGATGGCCTCAAATGGCCTCACTCCATGTTCTCTTCCCACTCTGCTCCCACAGATCAGATCCTCTGGCCAACAAGGCCTCCTAAGCACAGGTACCAGGTACAGTTCCTCCCCAAGTAGTAAGTTCCAGTTCCCTGACAGCCTGTGGAATGATCCAGCAAGCCAGTCATTCCCTCCTGCAGGAAGTAGGGCTCACCTTCACTCTCCTCTTACTACATAGTCTGCACCCACAGCCCTTGTCCATTCTGTTCCCAGGTGCAACGTCCCCCATGGCCCTGCATGATGTGTGTGTCCTCCTTCCCTGGGCCATGAGGATAGGTCGGTAACAAATCACGGTGGATCTCAGCTATGTTGCATGCGGACATTGCATAGCTTTAGGGTTGGAATCCCTCCCTTCGCCTACGGGTGAAGAAGAGGATGAAATCTTTCTCACTTGTACCTTTGTCAAGGCACAAAGAGGAGGCTCATGGACTTGAAGTTATTTGGATAATAATCTATTTGGGGCTTGCAAGAATTCACCTGGAGCTAAAGGGCAGCCTTTATGTGAACGATGAAGAGGAAGGGAGGCTGCAAAGGCAAGGGCTTGGATGCTCTCTTAAAGGTCAAACTCCAGGCAGTTGGGAAACCCTCCAGTAATTACAGCAGAGAAGCAACATCACATGTTCATCTCAGTTCTTCCTGACAGCAGAGTTCAGAATGGATTCAAGGGAGGCTAAGAGTGGAACCAGTAAGATTGTTAGGGAGTCTTCTGCACCAGTCTGAGACAGCAGTGGGTGAATCACAGCACTCACAACAGGAAAGCAGGGAAGGAATGACCATATTTGGCAGGCTGTAGAGAGAGAAGACTGGAAAATGGACTGAGGTCCTTAAAGAAATCTGAATGGATCCTTTCCAAGGTGCAATGGAATAATTCGCCTCGAAGGGCAAAGGAAGATTTGAAGGGGCTTTTGAAGAAATGAACAAGGGAGTTGACCATGGACATTCCAGGTAAAAACCGCTTACATGCTAATCAAGGGGAGCTATTTGCATAATGTAGGGTAGAACCATAAGCAGCTGGATTTTCTTTTAAAGAATAAGATGGGATTCATTCCCATTTCAAATGGTCTCCAAGGCAGAGTGATTTGGAGGGAAAAAAATAAAACAAGTCAGAGAATACAATACTCCTAACTAGACAAATATACATAAGGACCAAGAGGACTCAGGTTACCCATAGAATGCTTTTGCAGACCACAGAAAAGGAAATGATTTTCAAAAAATAGAAACTAAAAAATTAGCTAACAGAAATGAGACTTACCTGGGAAAAGCAAACTTGCCTTTTTTTTTAAACCTTATATTCATCTTGTACTTTCGTGCTATTCACTTTGTTTCCCATATAAGGAGTGAGTACTCGTGTATTTGATAAATTTGGAAGACTAAAACGAGTTGATGTGTTCCCTAGATCAGATATATGAAGACACCTGTCCCTTGTGAAAACCCTAAAGCATTACAGACATTATTGGAAGAATCATTTGACCACAGTCCCCAAGCCCAGCAGTGTTGACTGTCCTAACAAAGTCACCACTGTTCTGGTATCTGGGTGGCTCAGTCTGTTAACCGTCTGCCTTTGGCTCTGATCATGATCCTGGGGTCCTAGGATCAGGTCACAGGTTCCCCTGCTCAGTGGAGAACCTACTTCTCTCTCTCCCTCTGCTTCTCCCCCTGCTTGTGTGCCCCTAATTTATGTCAAAAAAAAAAAGAAAGAAAGAAAATCTTAAAAAAAGAAAAAGAAGTCACCACTGTTTTCACTTTGGCAAATACTTCTGCAGTTATTAAATGATCCCTTTTTTGTTAAGTCATAAAACACTATGTTTATTAAGCTGAAAGCAGAACTGCAAATAGTTTACATTTTGAAAAAGGGCATTTGGGATTAAGGTAGACACAGAGTGACTTGGGATCTTCAAAGCATGGTCTCGTCTCTGGCTTGACAATCATCTATTTCTTTGAGAGGTCTTTGGCCGCCATTCCAACCTTCTTGACAGGTGACAGTATATAGAGCGTGTATCTGGGTAAAGAATCAGAGATATTAGAATAAAGTGCTGCGACCCACCCATTTCCGGTCCAGGTGGGTTAATAAGAGACACAGCTGTGGTTCGGGGCTTGACATCTTTTTTTCCGGGTGTGGATCCCAGAGTAGCATTCAGTCATGGTGGGCCTTGTTTCATAGGCAGTTGTCCTGTTCCTCCTGAATCTGGGGGTTTCATGTCATGAGCAGAGGAGTTTGGCGATGGAGAAGCTGAATGAGATTCTGCTTCTAGAAACTGGACAAAAATTCCTGAAAAAGAATTGGCCACAGCTTGGTGATTTGGCTTCCTAGGTGCATTGGGGGTGCTTCTGGATCCAGGCTCCCAAGTCACCCCACTGGGCAAAACCGCAGGCTCTTGACCACGCAGCTGCCACAGCTGGACTTCTTGGATCCCCAGTGTGCTTGCCATCGACATCAACGCTTCTTGCCGTTCCACATCAGCTGCCTGGAAAGATCCCACGAAGAGTCTCCTTAGGAGGGTTTTGTCCACCATTCCTTCAGCCTTACTTACTAAGGTCAAGAGTTTCTTCTGTGTGTCCTCCAGTATTTCCTGCTGGACCTCATTCTGTTTCTTGAACTCTTGGAGTTGGTCCTCCTTCACCTCCAAGTCGGCATTTGTTTGATGCCATCGTCCCTGTAACGACTTCAGTTTTCCTTCTAGGGTGTCTGCCTTTTCGATCCATTCAGCGAGTTCCAGCTTGAGGTTCGCTAGCCTTCAATCATAGTGCCTTCCCTCTTCCTGGGAGGCAGCAAGCCGGAGCGCAGCTTCCTCTTTCTGCTGGGTGACCATGTGCAATTGCTCCCGCAGCAACTCCACCTGCAGACTGGCTCTATGGTTGTCCTTTTCCATGGCAGCGGAAGACAAAACGAGTTTTCCCTGCAGGACCGTCACTTCCTCTCTTATCTGAGCCACTTGGTCTTCTGAAGCCAAACTTTCCGGGCAACAAGAATCTTGGGCTTCTGCCGCGAGGTGCCATCCTCTCTCCAGCTCCTGGGTTAGGCGCAATTCTCTCTCATGTAACTGGTGACCCTCCTTCTGGTAGGCACAGGTTTCCGTTTCTTTCTGTTTCTGTGCCAACACGACACCATCTCTCTCCTGTTGACCCACAACTGCCTTTTCCTGCTTTGACTGAATGACGTCCATATGCCTGTTCAATTCCCCGCTCTCGCCGTGTTCATTCTCTCGCAGCAGTTGCTCCAGAGAAAGTGCCCTCTCTTTCATCTCAGCAGGCTGGGATTCCTCCTCCCTCTGCATCTTTGAAAGCAGCCGATTTGTCTCTTGCAAGGCCTGTTTTTCCATGTCCTTTTCTCTACATGTTTGCACCATCTTTCCATTTTCCTCTTTCAGCCGACACACATCCATTTCAAAATCTGCTATCCTCTCCTTCAGGCTGGTGACTGCCTGCCTCAGCAGCTCATTCTCACTCAGTTGGCCCCTGAGCTTCTCCTGTAAAGAAAGCAGTTCCTCACTTTTGGCTGGGATTCAGAGGTCCTGAGCCTGAGGGAAATCTTGTAGAACAGCCTGTTTCTCCTTTTGCTGCTCCATGTGAGAATTGGAATCGCTGTGTTCCTGTGGATTGCCTTCTCCTTCCCCCGTAGCAGCCCCTGAAGCAATCCGTCTGTGCTGATCTTCCTGGAGGGTTTCAATCTTTTTATCTTTTCCTTGCCCTGATTTTCTGAGCTCTTCTACCTCCTCTCGGAGCACCTGAGAAGACTCACTCACTCGGTCAGATTTCATAGCCTTCAGAGAGTCGGCTGCCTCTGCAGAGTCGCTGGAGGGCCGGAGGAAAATCGCGTCTGGGTTCCCTAAAAGGAGCTCCTTGGCATTGCAGAGCTCCCTGATGCGGAGCTGAAGTTGTGCTAGTTCCTTCTCTAGCTCTTGTAAGTTTATTTCATGTCCTTGGTAAGTGTGGATCTGGTCAAGAGGGGTCGTCTGCAGTTTCAAAACCTCGCTGTTGGTGCAAGCCCATCCCTGGAGTTGTCGCAGATCTCTCTGAAGCTGGGATGACTCACGCTTCATATTTTGGACCGTGGTCAGCACCTGCTCTTTCCACTCCTCCATGATCGTCACCCGCGGTCTTAATGTGTCCCGTTCCTGTGGAAGCTGCTGGAACTGATCAATAGAAACTCCTCCAACCGCATGACCAGTGCTGGGTGTCTGCAGGATTGTCATTAAAGTCTGGCATTTTTGACTTAACGCATCCACTTCCAGGTCTTTTTCTCGAATAATGTGTGACAAATTCCGAATCATTTCTCTAAACACCTCTATGTCACTGCTTTCTATTCTAGTGGACAGTTTTTGATTTTCCTCTTGCATCTTCTGGAGTTCTGCTTCCTTGGCAGCAAGTCGATTGGTCATTCTGTGATAGTTCCTTTTCAGATTGCTATTCTCCCTCGTCTTCTCATTTAGGACCACCAAGACCTGTTCCCTTTTCAAAGTACACTCTTGCAATTGGCGCTGAAGTTGTTCCACGTGCCCATTCTGGTAGTGAGAAGCCCAAGAGATTTTCCTAGAAAGATCCTGAATTTCCAAATCCTTTTGCTGGATAATTTGTGTGAGTTTCCCAATCTCCTCTTTGGAGAGCCGATCCATCTGTTGATAGTCTCTAAGTTGTTGGCAGTGCCGGTCAGTGAGGTCTGCTAGCTTCTGCCGGTGGGTGTTTTGCAACCCCGCCACCTCCAGCTGATGTTTGTCCAGCTCCCGCTGCCGCCGCTGCTCTAGGTCCTTGATGTGGCTCTTCAGTTTCCACAGTATTTCTGTGTTGATGGTATTTGGTCCCTGGGTGGAACACTGGCACAACTTCCAATGAGTCACTTCAGCCTCCAATGTTTCAATCTCATGGAGGAGTCTACTGATCTGTGTCTGGGTTAAGATGACATCAGCCAAATCCCTGGCATCCCCAGGGAAAGTCCCTTTCCCCAGCACATGTCTCTTAATATCGATGTCCCTGGTCAAAGAGGTTTGGCTGCTGTCCACGGCCCCTAGGGAATGGCCTAGGCCAGAGCCCAGCCTACCAGCCCAGGAGAACATCTGACGGTCATACAACTGTCCTGGTCCGCGGTACAAAAGCGTCCAGCCCAGTCGGACTACCCCGCCAAGTGTACCAGAACCCCAAGCTGCAAAAGGCTAAGAATCAAAAGACTACAGATGTTTCCAGGCAACCCCTGCATGCCCCTGCCCCGCCCCTTCTGTGAGCTCGGGTGTACCTAAGCATACAGAAGTTACCAGGCAACGCCTGCATGACCCTCCCCCACCCCCCTCTCCAGAGCTTCCTTGTGCCTAAGCATACAGACCTTTCCAGGCAATGGCTGCATGCCCCTTCCCTACCCCTCCACCCCCCCACCCCACCTCCTGCCGCTCACTCCCACATGCCTCTGCTGGTCAGGTACCTCCGAACAGCCAAGGCCCTCTGGCCACTGGTCCGGGTCCCTGTCCCCACAGCTTATCCCCACAACTTCCCACCCAGGCCTGGGCCCATTGTCCTCCTTGGTACCTGTCCAGGGTATGCCCCTAGTGCATGATCGCGCCTGACTGTACCCAGGTGCCTGCCCCCAGAAAATGCACATGGCCCTCTACTTCCCCTAAGTGGGATCACAATACACAAAGTCCTGTGGTATGGTCCTTCCACCCAATGGTACATTTTTCATTCTGGTGTAAATTACAGGGTCACACACATCCATCCAGCTAGGAGAGAGGATCCTTAGAGCACTTCCAGAGGCCTGTATCCGCACAGAGGATGGCCCTCATGGAGACTTTGTGTATTTCCAGCCTCCAGTGGCTCCAGAGTGCTCTGTTCAGTTCCTCAGGGACAGCTTGGCCATGATATGCTCTGGCGGTTCACTGGCCACTGCCCACGGTGCGCCTCTATCACCTCCCGCAGCTATGCGCCTAGACCAGGCAGGCGGTAGGGCAGAATGGTGGACACGCCTGATCCACGGGTCCTCCGCCTGCACAGAGTGGCAGGTGTGCAGCAGCAGAGGCCTGATTCCACCCCCCTTGCCAGTCCTGACGGATGCTAGTCCAGCGGATAGGGTTAGGAACCGCGCTGGCAGCTGCCCCGCGGGAGCACCGCTGCCCACCCCATCGCCACGATGAAGAAGCAATTCCGCTGCATGAAGCAGCTGGCCAACCAGACCCTGGCCTGTAAATATGCCCATTCGGGCTGGGATTGTGCCAGGTGAGGTCAGGAGCCAGAATGGGAGGGCTGGCGGCTCTCCTGGTGGCGAGCTCCCGTCCCCTGCCACCACCACGCACCAGGCAAAAGAGGTCCTGGTCTGGGTCTGCGCCAAGCTACAGACTGGAGGCCACCTTGGGCCGGTGCCAGACTCTGGGAAGAGCTATTTGGTGGATTGGCCTTTCCAAGACGACCCCTGCAGGGGGGTGTCCAGCGCCCTCTGTCCTGGCCATGCCCAGCATCGCCCAGGGGGGGACTGCACCTGAGCCTTCCCCTGCCCCCCACACCAGGGTTTGCCCTGGGCGAAAACTCTGGGCACTGATATGCCTGAGGCCCCATGGACGCTGTGCTCTGGGTGAGTTGTTCTCTGCCTTTCGGGGGCACCCTACTTCTGCAGATCCTCAGCCTTCAAGTGCCTAATTGCAAGAAAGAAGTACTTGGAGGTCCGGGCCCATAGGATCTGCCTCCGGAGTTCCTGCTATCCATGGAGGGACCGTAGAGGTGCTGCTGCCTCCAAACCCAGGCCTCTGGGAGGATACAACTGTGGAAACGCTTTGGGCCGACTTTTAGGTTTATTTTTCTTTTTATTTTTTTAAAGAGCTTTTAAAAAATCCTTTCTCCCTCTGGGTATGGATGCAGATCCTGTCAAAGTTTCTTTGGTTTCTGCATTAATGCCTGATGGGAATCAATATCCACTATGAAATGACAGCAGACACCAGGGTTTGTAGACCATCTGGCTGTTGGAATAGGAATCACTCACTGGTGGTTGTGAGAGCTCCTGGAGGTGATGGTCATATGCCCAGTTATCTGGGGCACAGCTTTCAAGGTCCTTAGGGCTGCTGGCTGTACTGGACCTACTGACTGCTTATTCTGGATGAGATACCAAAGTGTGAGTCTTCCACAGCTATTGCTTTTTTGGTTTTTCCCCCATCGACTGGGTCAAATGGGGAGTGAGGTTTGGCCAAAGCACATGTGACAGTTCTTCTGGTGTGCGTGTACCAAAATGCTTTTCCTTCCCCTCTCATTTTCTAAACTTGCAATTGAGGGTTTGCTGGTCCCTCCCCCATAACTTTTCACTTAGTGGCTTTGTTTTGTGTTTAATTTGGTTGCTACTCCACTCCATGATCTTAGTGTGCACTGATCCTGTTCCAGAGTTGATGCCTGTCCCCTAAAGCAGTGCCTCCTTTGCCGTCATTTGTAGGAAAAGATAGAAATAGTGCCAAACGGCAGGTAGACAGGGGAGCTGTCAGAGAGGTTTGGAATGTAGGTGATGTTTGGTGGGGTGAGGTCCAGAGCCGATGTCGAGAAAGAATTCTTGAGACCTCTTTGGTGCAAAACGGTGGTTTTATTAAAGCACGGGGACAGGATCCGTGCACAGAACGAGTAGCATCAGTGTTGTGGGGGGAACTGATACACCCTTGAAAAGTGGGGGAGGTAAGGAGAGGGAAGGGTTTCAGAAGAACTTTCCTATGCTAAGGAAGACCTACAAGATACTGGAGACCTTGCCATTGTCAAGTGGCAAGTGTCAAGTAGTTTTACCCTCTAGCAGGGAATGAACATGAAGATGGTTGGAACAGGCATTCTTTTGTTTCAAGGGGACTTGAGTTTTTTAAAAAACCCTTTGGACTGATCCAAAACACCTCCACTAAATCTGTTCTACCCTGTGGTATTTGCTGTCCTTACTACTGGCAGATAACCTTATCCTTGGAAGGGGTACCTAAGACTCAGTGTACCTGGATCAGAGAAGAAAATGTCAGATGTATTCCTGATCAACCCAACTATATGACACGAAGGAGAAAACAAACCTTGGGACCAATTTCAAAGGACGTGGGGCTGAGAGGAGGCATTTCTCCAGTGGCATCTGTTCCTACTGCACACGATCTGCCCCTGCATTGTGATCCAGCTCCTTCTGCCACACGATGGCCACTAAGGTACAGGCACCACTGACTGATGGACCACAAAGACCTCCCTGAGGAAGCACAAGGCTCTGTACAGAGAAACACGGAAGCACCTGGACTTGTGGGACCTGCAGTCTATTCGGTCCTGGTTCTGCCACTAACCGGACCTGTCTCATTTCCTGTGAGAGAAGATAAAACTGTTCTTGATCGTTAACTGAGCAGGTGAGGGATGAAATCAGGGAGCTGCTATGAAAGGCCTTTGTACATATCACTATCACCAGCCTTGCACATCTCTAAACTGTACTGAAGACAGTGTCACGCTGATAATAAAATCTTCGTGATTGTGAATACAGCAGACACGGGGGTCCTGCGCTCACAGTCCCACTGGCAGGGTCTTCCACTCATGCAGAGGACACGTCGATAAGGGTTTTTATCAGGAGCCCTGTTGATAACAGCAAAGGATGAGAAGCCAGGCACCCATTCTTCACCAGGGACCTGGTGATATCAAGTACGTGGCTGACGGAGGCAGCAGGCACAAGTAGCTGGGGACAGGCGTGGGAGAGAGGCAGTTACCTATTAATATATTTTTAATATTTTGAACCAGGCAGTCACCTTCACAAATGAAACAATTCGGGAAAGAAGAGGGCGGATGTTCACTTACCTTTAATCTCCAGAAGGTGGTCTCCATCCCAGTCCCAAGATTTAGAATTTGACAATGACATTCTGTCTTCTGCAGAAATGCCCTTACCAGCTGACTGATGCCATAGACTCAAGCAAAATATCCTGAGACAGAGACACAGAGACAAGTTATCGCTCAGTGAGATCAGAAAGCATCCCTGCAGAGCCCGCCCTAGGAGAAGAGCCAATGAGGATTCGGCTGCTCTTCTTTGGGGTCAGTGATTTTCCTGCGGACTCACGGGAGAAATCAAGTCTTTCGCATTCTGTTCTTTTTAACTTAAACCTGCTGGAACCAAAGTAACTACAATCTATTTAATAATTTAATTGTGGAAATAAAGATCTTAGAAATAAAAATGTCCCTTGGGCCACCTGGGTGGCTCAGTCGGTAAAGCATCTGCCTTTGGCTCAGGTCAGGATGTGCTCCCTGCTCTAATGACAGCCTGTTTTTCCCTCTCCCTCTGGCTCTCCCACTCATGCTCTCCCTCTCCAATAAATAAATAAATGAAATCTTTAAAGATTACCATAAAATGTCCCATGATTGTACTCAGGAAAGACAAGTGTTTTACATCAAAACATCAGATCTTAATGTTCCTCTTCAAAATGTGCTTTTCGTGCCCAGGTGCAAACTACTGAGGACTCAGCCCAACATCAACATGTGAGATCAAGACGATATAATATTTTGCGGTCAGAATATGGGGCAGATAAATGTCCAAGCAAAATGAAATAAAATAAAGACGTATTTCTTACCATGTTCCCTTCATCTCAGACCTGTGTGGGTAAAACTCTATGCTTATAAACTTACCTCACAGACTGACTGCAGGAGAGGAAGGCACGAGTAAACATTGCCCCCAAAATGGATTTATTCAGCTCCAGGGTGAGGAGCGTGGGTAAAGGAGATGGCGAATTAAAGGGGGAAAGGAAGATAAAATCTGTGTTCTACAGCCCTGTTGCTTAAAGTGTAACTATCTTAAGAACAAAACCTGAGCAGCATTTAGAAATGTACTGCAATGTGTTATAGGAGTTCTGTGTCTATTGATTCTCCTAATAAATCATTTGAGCTTGTAGTTTACAGGTTATCTTGCATTTTATTTCTAGGAAATCTTTTTTGTTGTATGTTATACAGTATCATCCACAAACGACTGGATGTTGAAACAAAAACTGAAATGATGCTCACCACACCCTACTTGGGAAGCACTCTGGACATGCCAGCCCATGCAGAGAAAGGCAGGCAGGCTGCTGACTCGCTGCCTCAGAGAACCCAGGTCCCCAGGGCTCCAAGGGGGTGCCACACCTCTGGTTACAAAAGCTGCCTCATGAGCCCCGAATGGAGGCTTCAGGCCTCTTAGGCAGGCCTGGTCCCATCTTGCTAAAGCCTGGGTTCACTCTCAGCTCAAAGGAAGGTCCTTGACCTTATTGTAACTTTAAACTTTCTTTGCATTTCTTACAAAATCTACCCAGAGGCTCTATCTTTTTGGCCAGGATTCCCTGCATGCCCAAGGACTTGGGGTCATTTGGCTAATTTCTCCATCTGATCGAGAATGAGTCACCCTCCCATCTCAAATCTTTTCATTGCCTTCCTTGATAGAAAGGACTTGCAGAGCCTAATAGTGTTATTATCACTTTAATATGGCCAAAAAGGTGATTCCTTACTTGGACAGTTCACTGTAAAAGATACTAGAAATGGTTCTTTTTTTTTTTTTTTAAAGATTTTATTTATTTATTTGACAGAGAGAAATCACAAGTAGATGGAGAGGCAGGCAGAGAGAGAGAGGGAAGCAGGCTCCCTGCTGAGCAGAGAGCCCGATGCGGAACTCGATCCCAGGACCCTGAGATCATGACCTGAGCCGAAGGCAGCGGCTTAACCCACTGAGCCACCCAGGTGTCCCCTAGAAATGGTTCTTAAGCATATAAAAATGATCCTTAATTTCAGCCCCCAAATAAGAGGAATACAATAACATAAATATACTGTAAGATAACATTTTTCCCATAACAGATGAACCACAATGAAAAGTTCCCTGTGTTGGTGAGGATGTTGGGAAATGAGCACTTTCATATGCCACCAGAGAGAGTGAACACTGGAACTCTCTCTTTTGAAGAAGAAACCCCTAAAACCTCAGGCCTCTGGGCTGATGAGGGGACATTGGGAGGGAGGGAGTCACTTGCCTTTGTTAATTCTGAAGGCCTTCTTCTCCTTAGACAGTCTTATAAAATGCTGGATGGAAGGATCATGCCAGTAGCTGATGCTTAGGGCTGACCTGGAAGGGAAGAAACGAGGCAGGTGAGGGGACGTCAATAGGTTCGGGCCCAGTTCTCAGGAAGCAGGTCAAGGAGGACAATCAGCCTCCTCCAAAGGTCATCAGAGGCACATTTCATGCACCATTACAAACCTCAGCAGACTCAGCCATCTGTCTTGGTGCTCACGTACATAGCCCCTTATCATTCCACCCCTCGCCAGTAGCCATTTCTTCTCTTTATTTGCTCAGGTGCGTAACTCCCTTCCCAGGACCCTACAGAGCACAGCATCTCACCTCAAACCTCACCTAGAAGACCTGCCAAGATTTATTCCCTCAGCAAACACACTGGCAAGAGCCAGTCAGACAACTCTGCTCGACCCCAAGTTCTATGTCTATGGAAAAAGAGCTCCAAGATTGTTTCCTAAAACTCACTTGAATGACTTCCTAAGCCTTTCCCCAGCTCTGTAATAGGTACCACTCCTTTACATCCCTTAGGCAGGTCGCAGTGCGAAAACCAGGAACCAATAAACATAATAGCTACAACCTAGAAAATGGCTCAGTAGGCTGAACTCTGATCTACACAACCTGGAAAATGCTATGGTAGCCTAAACTCTCCCTTGTGTACGCTACAAGGAACCAAAGTTTTAGTGTTCTAAACCAGGAGCTGAAGCCCAAAATACCAGTGAAGGTCTTCTGCCAACTGTGAGGAACCAGCCTTAGGGAAACAAGAAGTAGCAGAGGGAGCCTGGATCTCTAAGGCAATCTGAAGCCATTTTGACCTTTGCCCTTCAATGGGTATCTTGGGAATTAGAAACATCTTTACCATTTAAACCATATGGTATGCACGGTCAGCTCTTGGTTTCAGCTCAGGTCCCGATCTCCGGGTCCTGGCATCCAGCCCGGCACTGGACTTCATCGTGAGTGGGGAGTCTGCTTCAGGATTCTCTCTCCCTCTCTCCACAAATATCTGTTTAATGGACACATGTATAAACTCGCTAAATTGTTTGACAGGTGAATTGTGTATAATGATATTAAAAAATGCTGTTATAAGTGAAAACCCAACCCTCCAAAATTTTTAGTAGAAGCTAATTTAGTTTTCAACAAATTCTCACAGTTACCAAAGGCAAAAGATTGTATTTTCAAACACAAACTGTAATAGAATTAAAAGGAACTTAAGATGACAGTTTTCCATTTAAGGTGTATTGTTTAGCAATGTCTAACAGCAGGTATTTCATTCTCATCTACATGGTCAAAAAAAAAAAAAAAAGCCAAAACACAGTCAATACATTGTTCAGTAAGTATATTCTTGTGCATTTATTCTACAGAAAGAAAAACCTATTTTCACACCAAAACCTTTACGTAAGTGTTTCTAGCAGCTTTATCTGATCATAGCCCAAAACTGAAAACAACTCAAATACCCTACAATGGGTGGATATTATAGCCTCAGTATGTCCAGAGAATGGAATACCAACTGAAGAGTAAAAAGGGAGAACTAGTAAAACACACAATTTGAATTCACCTTTAATAAATTATGATTAAGTGAAAAAAAGTCCACACTTAATGGGTAACATATATAAGATTCCATCTACAAAATTTTCTTGAAATGACAACATCACAGGAGAGAGTCCAGATGAGTGGTTGCCGAAGAGGCTGGGAGCAGAGGACTGGGCTGTAGGGATTCTTGTGACGGACTTCCTCTGTATCTTCACTGTGATGGTGGCATTCCAAACTACATGTATGGTAACATTACCTACAACTAATTATGCATACACTCTCTTTCTTTCTCATTTCCTCTACCTGACAATGTCACAGATGGGTCTAAGTAAAACGTGGGAATTTAAATAAAGTCTGGATTGTGTCAGTGTCAAGTTTCTGGATGTGTTACTGTTTCCTACAGTCATTCAAGACATTATCACCGGGAAAAACAGGATAAAGGTTATAGGAGATGTGAGATGTCTCTAGTATTTCTTATAACTGCATATAAATCTACAAGTATTATAAGATAAAATTTTTTTAAAGTTAAAAAAATTTCCACATAGCATATTTGCACTGCTTCCTCTACAGAATACCGGTAGCTCACATATTCTGAGGCTGCATCACATTTGAAGTCTTGCAATATATGAATCTTCTTTATAGGGTATAAACCCTACACACAGCAGACTAAAGAAAAGTGATTTCTAACAACCATTAGCTACTGATTCTTAAACACCAGAGAACAAACACAGGAAAGAAATTCAGCACTGAAATCTTCTACATCGAGCTGCAAAAAACAATCTCTAGAGGTGGATTTAAATTTTTAACCAAAAACCCTGGAACAATCTCTTCAATCAGAAAGGTATGGTAAAGATGCAGCCATGGCTTTGAGATTGTAGGAAACACACAAAGGCATACACTTTATTATTTTTTTTAAGATTTTATTTATTTATTTGACAGAGAGAAATCACAAGTAGTTGGAGAGGCAGGCAGAGAGAGAGAGAGAGGAGGAAGCAGGCTCTCTGCTGTGCAGAGAGCCCCATGTGGGACTCGATCCCAGGACGCGAGATCATGACCTGAGCCGAAGGCAGCGGCTTAACCCACTGAGCCAACCAGGCGCCCAGGCATACACTTTATTATTAATTCCAAGTTTACCAAGTCAGTTCAAATCACCAACCTAGGTTCTTAGCACCTTGACACCTTCAACTCCCATTTGATAGGATATCTGGTTAGTGGAAATCTTTTGGGAGCCCGATTTGTCTCTTAACTCCAGAAAAAGCATGCAAAGCTACCCCCTTTCCACCTGGTGACCTACTGATGGCACCCAGCAAGTCTTCACATGCAATGGATGCTGCCAGAAAAAGAAAGGCAGAGAATAAAGGTGGAGAAGCTTTCCTTCCCATTTCAAAGTAACAAGCAACAGTAAAGGAGCCATCTGAAAACTGTAACATCCTTACATTACCTGAAACTTATAAAAGAAAGAAAATCAAGATGGGCACATACTCTGGTCCTTTTTCACCCTGAAATTACAGGTAACAAGACAAAGGACAGAAAACATAAGAAAAGTGTATAAAGGCACTGAATGAAAGGAACACCAAAGTTCAAATTATAACTCTGGGAACAATGTCCAGAAGATTATACTTTCTTAACATTCCAACACAGTTAACAAACAGAAGAATTTCAAACAGCTAACAAACATATGAAAAGAAGTTTATACTTCTGGATAAGGAAAATGTACAGTAAAAGATTCGAATACCATTTACCACCCTCCCATTTTCCACTCTCTTTTCTAGACCTGAAACCTGATAACCCCAAACTGTTGGTATTCTACAAGAAAATTGGAATTCTGTTTATGCATGCTAGATCCAGTATCAACATGGTTGTATGTCACACAAAGCTAAGTCAAACAACAACAACAACAAAAACAAAAAACCCAAGGTGCAAAAAGATACGTAAAGTACACCATTTAGACAGATTTTCCAACTAGAAAAAAGGTTTATGCAGATGATGAATTCATACAAATATGTACCAAAAAATACAGAAATATGCAAAGGAATGATATAGATCTCCGTCAGTAACGGTGGTTCGGAAAGGCACTGAGGGAGAAAAAGAAGACGTGCTCACTGTTTCAATTCCTGCAAATTGTTCAGTGTTTGAATATTTTAATCAAAACTATCCAAATCAGTGACGCCTGGGTGGCTCAGTTGCTTAAGCAGCTGCCTTTGGCTCAGGTCATGATCCAAGTGTCCTGGGATCAAGTCCCACATCAGGCGCCTTGCTTGGTGGGGAGCCTGCTTCTCCCTCTGCCTCTGCTGCCACTCTGCCTGCCTGTGCTCTCTCACTCTCTCTCTCTCCTTCTGGCAAATAAATAAATAAAATCTTAATTAAAAAAAAACTATCCAAATCAAATGCACAAAAAGAGTTAACATTTCTTAAATTTAGGGAATGAGTATTACTTCGTCTTTTTCTATTAGTTTAAAAGATTGTCTTTCCAAAGGTTTCAAAAACGGAAAACTACATTAAGTCAAAGGAAAAAAGAAGATGCAAATTCTACCAAGAATCAAGAAAAAGACATCATTACAAGTCTTATAGATATTAAAAAGATAAGGGAAACTTACAATTTGTGTATGTGACAGCTTAGATGAGATGTCTCAAAGAATTTCTCCAATTATCAAAGGTTACAGAAGAATAGGAGAAGTACAATACCTATATATATTTAAAATAACTGATTTGTACTTAAAGACTTCAAAAATTAAAACAACAAAACCAAAAGAATACCCCCAACAAGACAACTTCATTGGTTAATTTCCACCAAAAATTTAAGAAAGAATCCTTCACCAATTCTTCCTTCCCAAAAGAACACCCTTTTCAACTCAGTGTTATGAAGTCAGCATTATCAGAACACCAATAATAAAGACAACACAAGAGAACGATCCAGCTCTCTCAAGAATATGGAACCAAAACTCCTTAAGAAATTAGAAAATTGAATCCAGCGATACATAAAAAGTGTAAAACGTAATAAAGAATTGAGTTTATACCAGGAGTGCAAAGTTCTTTCATACCTGAAACATGAAAATACTAAAATAAATACTATATTATTGACATATTACCAACAACTGGAAATAAAACATAAAGTACAACTTAATAGCATAAAAAAACACATTAACTATTCAGGGACAAATGTAAAAAGATATGTAGGAAATCTGTACGCTACAATATACGAAACACTGATGAGAGAAATCAGAGACTGAACTGAGTAAGAGCTATACCATGCTTGTAGGTGAGAAAACTTATTAATGTTAAAATCAATTTTCCTCAAAATGACCTGTAGTTATGATACACAACACAGCAGTCGCTAGTTACATGGCTATTTACATTTGCACTTAATTAAAATCACATAAAATTTAGAATTCGTTTCCTCAATTTCACTAATCACTTTTCAAGTGCTCAAGTCACATGTTGTCCATCACTGCCATACTGGACAGTGTAGATGGGAAACATCCCCCTCATTACAAGAAGTTCTTATTGCTACTGGACAGTGCTAGCTACAGAGTCAATGCAATCCAGTCACAATCTCACCAAATTTCACAGAAATGAGGATGAAAAAAGAGGACCTCATAGACTCTAAATGAGTAAGAAAGTAATTTTTTAAAATTCTGAAAAAGTAGTACCCAGCTGAGGGACTGATGTTACTGGATTTCATGATTTATGATGACTGCTAATAGTAATTAAAATTGGTGTGGTATTGGCAAAAACACAAAGCTCAGATACATATACACGCATACATAGGATCATTTGATTTTGAACAAAGATACCAATTTAACCCATTAGAGAAAAGAGAGTCTTCAATAACTGGTACAGAAAAAGATAGGATGTCCATACATAAAAATTAAGAACCTCAATCCATATTCTTATCCATATATAAGAAGGGATTAAATACCTAATTGTGAAACTAAAGTTATTATAAAACTTCTGAGAAAAAATAAAGGAAAATCTTTAGGACCATGTCTATGCAAAGATTCCTTGGATAAAACATAAAAAGCAGGGGCTCCTGGGTGGCTCAGTGGGCTAAAGCCTCTGCCCTCAGCTCAGGTCCTCATCCCAGGGTCCTGGGATGGAGCCCCACATTGGGCTCTCTGCTTAGCAGGGAGCCTGCTTCCCCACACCCCCCTCTCTCTGCCTGCCTCCCAGCCTGCTTGTGATCCCTGTCAAATAAGCAAAACCTTCAGAAAAACAAAACATAAAAAGCATAACCTGCAAAAGAAAAAAAATACATATATTGAGTTTCAAAAAATTAAAAATCTCCATTTTCTGAAAGAGGGCATTTCCCCAGGTTTGAGAAATAATTGACACATACCACTATAAAAGTTTAAGGTGAACAGCATGAAGATTTGATTTACATATGTCATAAAATGATTACCACAAGTTTGGAACAGCCATCATCTTCTCTAAATACAATAAAAAGGAAAAAAGTTCTCCTTGGGTAAGAACTCTCAGAAACAACAAATCATCACCCACTGGGAGACATTAGGTCCACAGACAAAGCAAGAGAAAGCTAATTCACACCCTGAATCCTCTTGTATCAAATTTCCCTGTTGTGCAAACCAAATCACAGGGCTTCCTATAACAACACCCAAGTATTAGAAGTCTAAGATAGTTCAGACTGTAACGGGGAGTATTTCATGGAAGTGCTTTCTACAGAGAAAAATGAGAGCTGGAATTGAGAAGAAACAGTTCTTATTTCATTATGAAATACACACGTGTCTACCAGAGTTCTGAATCTTCAATATAAAGAAACCATAAAATCTAAGGCATAATAGCACTCATACTGCAGAGTACAGAGGAATGCCTCTTATCATCTTCCTAATGCTTCGTCTGTCAGAAAAATTATACGACTTGGCAGAAGAGGACAAAACTAGTCCAGAAGTCTAGTCCAGGTTCTATTACTACTAACCTGTTTCATGACTTGGGGCCAGTCACTTAAGCTCACTGGATTCCTGGATGTAATGGCTGGATAAAATGATCTCTAAGGTCCATTCTAAAGCAATTTTTCCATGGAGGAAAAACAGTACCCGGGTCAATTCAAAGAATTCTAGCTCTTCTGGGCCAGCTGCAACTATAGTCATTAGGAATGTAGATTGAACATTAGTTCATTTTATAAAAATGTTCCTTATTTATTTCCCAACAGACTACAGGCTTTAAGTAGAAAGCACAGTGAGGCTCAACAAACCCGAAGCACAAGAAACATGTAGAAAACAACACCAAGGACCACCATAAACTGCTAAAAGCCAGGGATAAAGAGAAATCTTAGAAGCAACTAAGACACACCTTGTAGACAAGGAAAAAGGGGGGTGGGAGTTGGCAGGAGATTACTCATCTTAAATAATGAAACCCAGAAAACAATGGAACACCCCCTTTAAGGTACTGAAAGAAATAAACTGAACCCAGAATTCTATACCCACTAAAAACGTCTTTCAAAACAAGGACAGAAACTGGAATCCTCATACACCATTGGCAATATGAAATGGTGCAGCCACATTGGAAAACAGCCTATACTTCAAAAGGTTAATGAGTTACCATTTGTCCCAGTGATTCCGAGTCTAAGCCTAAATCCCAGAGAAATTAAAACATGGATCCATACAAAAATGTGTACATTCACATTCATGGCAGCATTATTCATTCATAGCCAAAAGGTGGTTTACCTAGACAACAGAATATCATCTGGCTATTAACAGGTGTAGGTACTGATACATGCTACAACATGCATGTTTCCAAGGTGAGCCTTAGAAACATGATGATAGTGAAAGGACCCAGTCACAAGAGACCACATGTCATCTGATTTCATTTATACAGAATACCCAGAACCCTGAATCTTTAGAGAGAGGGTTTATCAGGGGTTCCCTAGCACTGGGGATAGCTGTGTGCACTGGGACTGGGGGCACCCTGAGGAAAGGAAAAACCAAGGGGATTCCTTTTGGGGGTGATGAAATGAGGCCACAGTTCATAATTCTGCCAATACACTCAAGACCAATGAATCGCACACTATAACTATATGAACCATACTACATATGCATTATAGCTCAAAAAGCTGCTATCAGAAGAAAATCAAAATAAAAACTGAGAAATAAACAGAAGAATCAATCACTGGCAGACGCAAACTATAAGAATGTAACAGGAAGGGGCACCTGGGTGGCTCAGAGTGTTAACCCCTGACTTCGGCTCAGGGCATGATCTCAGGGTCCTGGGATTGAGTCCTGCATTAGCCTCTCTGCTCAGCAGGGAGCCTGCCTCCCCCTCTCTCTCTGCCTGCCTCTCTGCCAACTTGTGAACTCTCTCTGTGTCAAATAAATAAATAAAACCTGAAAAAAAAAAGAATGTTACAGGAGGTCCTTCAGGCAGAATGAAAACATTCCCCATGGAAATCTGGCTCTACACAAAGGAATGGAGAGCACCAGAACTGGTACATATGTGGAAAAATAGGAAAGATTTCTTCGTTTATATTTTGCAATCTCTTTAAAAGATAAGTGACTATATAAAAATTCTTTTACGGAGGATTACAACAGCACTATCCCAGAAAGGCAAGTTACAAGAAAGTGGCCACACATCTGTACTCTTCAAGTACAGTTGAACCTTGAACAACATGGTTTGAACTACGTGGGTTCAATTACAAGTGGATTTCTTTTCAAAAAATACATGGTATTAAAAATACTGTATTTTTCATACAGTATTTCTCTTCCTTATGATTTTCTTAGTATTTTCTTTTCTCTAACTTAATTCACCACATTATACACTGTAAAATATAGACAGCATACATAATACGTTAACTGACTGCTTATGTTATTGGTAAGTGTTCCTGTAAACAGTAGGCTGGAAGTATGTAAGTTCTGGGGGACTCATAAGTTATATTGGGATTTCAACTCTATATGGGGCTGGCATCCCTAATCCCCAATTGGTCAGGGGTCACCTGGATAGGGAAAAAATCTGGAAGATAACCTTAGATAACATACTAAAGAGGTATACTAAACGAACAACTAAAACCAGAGAGTTATAGCTAAGAAGAAATGATATAAACTGGATTTAAAAACAAAAACCAATTCAACTAAGCCAAAGACAGTAGCAGAATACGGGAAAGAGGATGGGTGGGAAAAACAGAGAACAAATAGCAAGACAGGTTTAAAACAAATCATATCAATAATCATAAAAACCCAAAATGGTCTCTTTAAAAAGGCAAAGACTACAATATTTATGAAAAAGAAACACAATCATATCTGCATGTAAGAAATCCATGTCAAATATCAAAAGTTTCTGCACAAGAAAGGAAACAGTCAACAAAACAAAGGCAACCCACGGAATGGGAGAAGATATTTGCAAATGACTATACAGACAAAAGGTTGATATCCAGGATCTATAAAGAGCTTCTCAAACTCAATACACACAGGTAATCATGTCAAATAAATGGGCAGAACACATGAAAAGACACTTCTCCAATGAAGACATACAAATGGCTATCAGACACATGAAAAAATGTTCATCATCAGGGAGATTCCAATTAAAACCACACTGAGATACTACCTTACACCAGTTACAATGGCCACAATTAGCAAGTCAGGAAATAACATGAGTTGGAGAGGATGTGGAGAAAGGGGAACCCTCTTACACTGTTGGACGGAATGCAAGTTGGTGCAACCAATTTGGAGAACAGTGTGGAGAATCCTCAAGAAATTAAAAATAGAGCTTCCCTGTGGCCCTGCAATTGCACTACTGGGTATTTACTTCAAAGACACAGATGTCGTGAAAAGAAGGGCCATCTCTACCCCAATGTTAATAGCAGCAATGGCCAAGGTCGCCAAACTGTGGAAAGAACCAAGATGCCCTTCAACGGATAAATGGATAAGGAAGATGTGGTCCATACATACTACGGAGTATTATACCTCCATCAGAAAGGATGAATACCCAACTTTTGTATCAACATGAACACGAAGAGATTATACTGAGTGAAATAATTCAAGCAGAGAGAGTCAATTATCATATGGATTCCCTTATTTGTGGAGCATAACAAGTAACATGGAGGACATGGGGAGATGGAGAGGAGAAGGGAGTTGAGGGAAATTGGAGGGGGAGATGAACTGTGAGAGACTATGGACTCTGAAAAACAATCTGAGGGTTTTGAAGGGGTGGGACGGTGGGAGGTTGGGGGAGGCTGGTGGTGAGTATTATGGAGGGCAGGTATTGCATGGAGCACTGGGTGTGGTGCATAAACAATGAAATCTGTTACACTGAAAGAAATTCAATAAAAACAAACAAAATTTGAAAGAGGGGCTATACAAAGAGTAAAATTAAAAACTAAAGAGAGGAAGTAAACGAATATTGGCAGCGTATCTAAGTCATTTGCCAAGTGCTTTTTTTTTAAAGATTTTATTTATTTATTTGATAGAAAACGATCACAAGTAGGCAGAGAGGCAAAGAGAGAGGGCTGGGGTGGGGGGAAGCAGGCTCCCCGCGGAGCACGGACCTGCTGTGGGGACTCGATCCCAGGAGCCTGAGATCATGACCTGAGCTGAAGGCAGAGGCTCAACCCACTGAGCCACCCAGGTGCCCCTCAAGTGCTTTTTTTTTCTTTAAGTTTTTTTTTAAGATTTTATTCATTCATTTGACAGACAGAGTAGGCAGAGAGGCAGGCAGAGAGAGAGAGAAAGAGAGGGAAGCAGGCTTCCTGCTGAGCAGAGTCCCGATGCGGGACTTGATCCCAGGACCCTGAGATCATGACCTGAACTGAAGGCAGCGGTTCAACCCACTGAGCCAGCCAGGTGTCCCGCCCCCAGTGCCTTTTAAAATTTTTAATAGGCATACCCTATTTGCAAAAAAAAAAAAAAACTGACCAGTATAGGACATTATGTTTAAAAAGTAAACATTTTAAAACTAGAGATGGGGAGAATGGATTACACTTTAAAACTAGAGCTTGGGAGAATGGATTACACTTTAAAATTATTCCTAAGAGTACAAATACTGTAGCACATTAGGACCTTGCCTCTGAAGATTTAACAGTTGTCAGAGGCACTATCCTTGGCCATGTGGGCTTCCAATTTAAATCTGGGGCACAAATGTAAAAAAGGAAATTCCACCATAAAATGAAATACACATACTTCTTCAATGACCACAGAAAAAAAGGAATCAAGAGGTTTCCCAAAAGAGTTTACATGAGCTTGGTCTTACATCTAAAAGTGGCTTTTACCAGTAAAACTAAGAGGTGGAAAGTCTTCAGGAAACACAGGGACATGAGAGAACATGCTGAGGAACACAAGTTTAACCCGAAGGCGCATGGTAAGAAGTGACAAAGATGAGCTGGTAGGTAGGACAGAGCCAGACCGTGACCAGGCCTCACAGGTCGTTCAAAGAGAAAAGACAATACCTCCTCAGGCAATCAGGCAGCCATCAGGCAGTAACCAAGAATTCTAGGCAGACAAGCTACGTGAGCTCTATGTTTCCTAGAGAGATCACTAGACACATGGCTGAGCAAAGCTACTCCAAGAGTCCAGGTGTAGGTCTGTACTGTAGAGATTTGCAATTAATGAAGTTCACAATGAACTGAAAAATTAAAGAATGAGGACTTAAATTAAGGTGGTAGTGACCTTAGGAAGAATAAAACAACAGAATTTGGCATCTGACCGCTACAGTGGGTGTCTAATGATGCATACAGACTGGTGGCTGTAGTGATGGCAATACCGTTTTCAGAAAAAAATTTATTAAAAACAATATGAACGTGAAGTAGGAAAAGATCTGAGTCAAGTGCAATAGTACAATATAAACCCAGCTGGAAATGTAAACTCTAAGGCTCATTTTGTTATCTGCGAAATGGAGCGAAGTATCACACCCTTAAAAGGATTAAATGAGACAATCCATGAAATAGGCTTAATATACTGCCCATTTATTAAATGCAGGTTAAGTGGTGGCCCTTATCAGCATTCGTATTAGGGTGAGTGTACGTTACAGATGAAGACTTGATAAGGTGTCCCACTCTTCTTCCTGTTACCCAGTGAAGCTCCTTCTCCATCTTTTGTTCCGATTACTCCCTCAATAATGGCCATTGAAGGGGCACCTGCGTGGCTCAGTGGGTTAAAGCCTCTGCCTTTGGCTCAGGTCGTGATCCCAGGGTCCTGGGATCGAGCCCCGCATGGAGCTCACTGCTCTGCAGGGAGCCTGCTAACTCTTCTCTCTCTGCCTGCCTATCTGCCTACTTGTGATCTCTGTCTGTCAAATAAATAAATAAAATCATTTAAAAAAATAGTGGCCATTCAATAAACACTAAGCATGAAAAAGTGCAAATGTACACCTGTTTAACAGAACCAAACGTTACCTTGGGGCATCACAAAGTATTAACTATTTCAGTAATACACTTTCCAAAAACAAAATAAAAAAAAAGAACGAACGATAAAGAAAAAGCGAAGCACTGAGTCTTTCTTTTAATTAAACAGCAAAGACCATGACGACCCCTCGGGCTGTAGTACAGGATTCTGTAGGGAATACACCTTCCACACCAGGTGTTTTGACAGAAAACTCTTATCTTAAAGATCTGTAAATAGGAGGATTACTGCATCTAGTCATCTGGTCAGTCTGTGATGAGTTTAAATTCTTAGACTGGGAAAGAGAAGGGCAAATATATTTAAGTCCATAAATGAAGGATTATTAGTGAAGGATTTCAAAATATAAAGCTTAATTATAACTTAACTAAGGAAATTTCCACTGTACATACTTTTTTTTAAAAGATTTTATTTATTTGAGAGAGAGAGCATAAGCAGGCAGGGTGGCAGGCAAAGGGAGAGAGAGAAGAAGGCTCCCTGCCTAAAAAGTAGCCAGATGAGGGACTTAATCCTAGCACCCTGGGATCATGACCTGAGCAAAAGGCATCCGCTTAACCGACTGACCCACCCGGCATCTCCAACTACACATACTCTTGACAACAAGTTTTAACAGAGAAAACCTTCCTATTCAGAGATTTGGAAATGTATAAATTGCGACTGACATATCCTGGGGGTGGAGGAGTGAGACATTACCAATAAATTATTTTCAATAAACTTTAGACAAGTAATTTGGCATCAAGATATTTCATTATTGCATTAGAAACTGCCAAAACTGACATAAATCACAGCATAACTGGCAGAACCAAGAAATCATCCAGTTCCATGAATTTCAGTGAACTTCAATTAACTGCAACCCAGCGTTTAAAATCCCAACCTGCATATGTGTCTACACATACATAATATCCTTCAATGTAATATTTTTAAAGCTTTTATCCACAAAGTAATGGCAATAAACAGACACTGTGTATACTGAAACTTTTAAGATACCCTAAAGTACTGAGAAAAAAAAATCTATGAAACATCATTACACCGAATTTCACTTAGTCTGGACAACCACATTCCACAATCCTCACAAATGTTAAATAAAGAAAAAAAAAACACTCTAATTGAAGAATTTCATGCTGCTAAGATTCACCAAAATCAGAAATGAGTTCTTCATAAAGAATGCTGAGGCGTTCTTTGTACATTTACAGGCTTGGTAGACAAGAAGAGAGGCCCTGGGGTTATCAGGATTGGTCTATTATGTACTTATAAGTTGGGGAGGGAATAAGTTAGGGATGGTGTCAGTCTCTAAGGAATTTTGGAAGCAAGTTTCTAGGACCTCAAGGGGCTAGCTATTGTTTTGGGGAAAATGTTATTCATTACCAGTAATTAAACCTTTATGTGAGACCCTTTCGATGTCTACCAGTGGGCCATATGCTTGGAAATGTTTGTCAACACTATCATGGAGGTTTAGATATAAAGTTTCCAAAGGAATTGTTAAAGTAGATTTATAGGATCCTGGTTGGGGGTAGAGGTCTGGCAGGCTAGGATTGCCTTAAGCCCTTAGCAAAACCTTAAGGTGGGGGTAGTTGAGTCCCTAGAGGAGGGTCAGTCTGCCTGTACTAAGGGCTTGTCAGTAGGTAAGAAAATTTAATAATTTTTCTTCTACCTCTGTTTCCCACATCATTCCCCCCTAAACTATGTTGACCCTTAAATCTTTACAGTAGTTGAAGATGGAAGGTCTCATCTTCTGTAACTTCTTCCTGCTGAATAGGGGTGTAGAGTGGTCCCTACCTACTCGGGTCAACATTGATCAGTTGAGGAATGTGTAAGGAAGTTACAAAAGAGGGAGGCAGCTGAATCCAGCGCTGACAGTGAGGAAGTGTCTCTGTGTGTGGTAAGTATCATCTGTCGTCATGAAGTCATTGCAGCAATGGAGCTGGGCACCACGCAGAGAAACACTGAACAAGGCAACACATTAAGATTATCAAGGCCATAAGGATGAGAACGCCAAAAAGGAGATATTTAATTGTTGGCCACAGTCCTCCTTTAAACCAGGAACTTAACCAATCACTGAGAGAGAGAGACAGAGAGAGAGAGAGAGAGAGAGAGAGAGAGAGAGAGAGAAGGATCCTGAAGAGTCTCAATCTGGGTAATATTATCTTTTACTAGTCCTGTGACATTTCTGTGATATTCTGGGATGTACACACAACATTCTGCTTTGATAATTGCACATGTGTCACCCTATGCTGTTGTCAGGACATCTAAGGCCATCTTATTTTGTAGGAATGCCTTGCGCATTCATGAGACTTCAATATTAAGTAAGGAGATGCTATTTAGTGAATCACTGAGTGCCTTTACAGTATATTTATTAAGGGCTTCTACATGCCAAATGACATCCTCTTGTCCCACAGATGGAGCAAAAATGGATGTGAAGTGATCATAGCACTTAAAAACAGATCGTGTCCATCTCTGCTTTAAACTGGGAGATTAGCTGGAGTAGTGATGATTTTAGTATCGCACCCATGAATCCAGGAAATCCTAAGGTGCAGCAACCTATCCACCCTGGAGGAAGCCAGGGCCACAGGTTAGTTCCACATATCCAGTGGGTTCCGTCTGCAGCTGTCCATCTAATGCCAGAACACCTTACCCAATCAGTAGCAAACCAGACAGTAGCCTGGAGTACTATTATTTCAGAACATATTTCTAATGATAGCCGTCCTAGATGTCGTGTGCATTTTGCCCATGTATCATATGTATAATCTCTTTGTTCCTGGCATAAAACTGCCTTTTGACTGAGCTGTCTAATGGTGGGTAGGACCCACAAATATGTATCCCAAATTTGATATATGCCATCCTTGGTATAACAATGAGGAGGGTTTTGTATCTTAGGCTTAGGCCCTAGTTGTTGGGTATTAATTTGTAGGATTGTAAGGTCAGTTAAGACTTTAATAGTTTGAGAGTATGAAAAAGTTTGGTCATGGAGTCCTGGTGAACTCTAGGTTTCACTAAGGATGGGCCAGGAAGAAACATCTGGATTAGTGATAGAGTTATCCTGGTACATAATGTCTCCATGTATTACATCTGAAATATAATCCTGCAGAGAATGCCAATCAGTGCCCTGTAAGGGCAAAACACACCAGGGTAACCTGGATGTACTTGACATAGGCAAAATTCCACATATCCAACAAACTGATTATGTAGTTCAGTATACTGCTGTGCCCACTGTAGAAAGGAACGGTCAGTTAAGATAGGTGAAAGGAAGATAAAGAGAATTACAACCTTCATTTTGGTTTGAAGAGAAGTTTGAGGTCTTCTATGGGCTCAGAGGAGTAAGAAGGCACATTCATTTGCTCACTCGGTTTCTGTGAAGGAGGTTAGGGTTTTACTCTAGATATACGCACCCATGAAGAGTATCTTTCTAGCTTTCCTGCAGTGGGGGTACATAGTATGACCCGATATGGACCTTTCCAGTTTGGATGTAGGCTTTCTGTTGTATGTGACTTCCAATTTTTTTTTAAATAAACCATGTCTCTGAGATTTACATGGGGTGGCTTTTCAGCTATAATTAAATCAGGTTTGGGGAGTACATGATTAGTATCTTCATTGAGTATCTTATAAGTTAAACCAGCCTCTAGTGAGTATTTAATAAGGCATTATAATCTTCTTCTAATAACAGATCTATGAAAAGAGATATTTTATATACACACATACATATAATAACTCATTCCCATATAATAATAATTATAATAATTATTATATAATATTATTATGTAATAAGTCAAATGGGCTGAGTCCTACAGGTTGTTTTGGAGCAGTTCTCATCGTGAGAAGACCTATTGGTAGGAGAGTAATTCAATTTTCCTGGGTTTATAGACTAAGCTTAGTAATATGACATTTTAAAGTATGATTAGTTTTTTCTACCTTTCCAGAAGATTTTGGATGCCAGGCTGAATGCACGAAATATTTAACTTTTTAAGGATTTGGCAATTGCAAAGTGCTAGTGGGCACTATGGCACACCTAGATTTTCTTACTCTTTTCATGAAAACTAATGGCATCAGTAAACCAACTATCATTTGTATTTTAAACGGGGGCATCTTAAATCTGGCCAAATACAGTAAGCAAGATCAGTAACATCTGAACAGTTATGCTCTATAGAGAAGTACAATGGTCAAGGTGATAGTTAAGTTATACAATTGTTTGGGAATCAATTTCATTTTCCAGTGGTTGAACCAAGTGCCATGGGCTCGTGTTATTATCCCCACAGAATAAAAATGCAAGAAGATCCTCTGAATGAGCTATTGTGCAACTTTTCTGAAGTGCACCTCAAATTCTCTAGCTTAGGTAAACAAACATTGAAAGACAATTCAATCTAGAATGTAACCTTCATAAAGGAGTGTTATTAAAACGTAAATTTCTCTCTAAAATAACCCTCATTTCCAGAGATAGGCAAATCTGGACTAGTTTATTTGAAAAACAAGTCCGGTTTTAACAAATGTGGCCTAATTATTTACATAAGCTCAGCAAGAACAGTGAGCGATCATATACATCTTTTAGAATCTGCTTTCCTGGAACTTCTTGTAAGGAATTTCTAGGTTGAATTTTTTATAGCCTCTCCAGGCCAGAAGCCAAGCCATGTACTTGCCATCAGACATGCCTGCAATACTTGTGGATTTGGGTGAATTCCTCTTCTTGAGGTCCCCCAGGGTATCCCAAGGTTCCAGCACCTGCCAGAAAGTGACATTCTTTACTCACCTGGTGAGGCTGCTGGGAACACTGTAAGCCAGGTATTGGGCCAACAGTTTCAAGGGGCTTTATGGCTCCAGTTTTCAAAAAGGCAACCTTAGTTCCTTAAAGCTGTCTGGTCATATCTGAGTTGTTATTTTTGTCTTTCCCAGGGCATTCCAGTCAAAGCCTTTGCAAAATATCCCATGTTTTCCATGGTGTTCTGTTACAAGGAGAACAGATTCTTATTGAACTTATTCAAATGATTGATTGCCATGGAGGAAAATACTTACTGAGACCTTTTGAGTTTTAGAGGGTTCAGATAGAGAGAAAAGTTGAAGGCTTTATTTAAAAATAAATATTTTTACATTGCTCTAAGTCACAGACCTCTTAAGAATAAAGTTTCCTTAGTCTGGAAGAGCAAACATTAGAGAAGAAGCAATGGTTAAAAGGACAGCTCCAACAGAGGAGCAGAAGCCATGTTTTCCCGCCAGGAAGGAGGGGTTAAGCAGTCCATGTCAGGCCAAAGAAGAAAGGGAATTTCCCTGAAACAAAGGGAGTTTTGGCAGCTGCCTGGGAATATTCCTCAAAGTCTCCATCTCGAGTTAGACTAACCCTAGTCGCCTCCAGTTATAGCCATTAACACAGAAATGAGTAAAGGAGAAGCCTCCCCACATCTATGAGGAGAAACAGAGAGAGGGAAAGTCAGAGTCCCCTTTCCTAGGGGTGGCCTAGCAACCTGGGTTTCATAGAAGGTTTATTGACCGTAATTATCACCCAATATGTCAGGAGGGAGTTGACTAGCTCACTCGTTCAGGCAAACACATTCTACAAAACGCCCTTAGGTCGGGGTCCTGGTGTAGAGCAATGATGGCCTAGGCATGAACAATGAAGGCACCCTAGGTTCATTCACCCCTTTTCCTACACAGGAGAACTAACTGATAGATCCCACTGAGGCCATGCAGTGTTACAGGAGCTCAGTCCTCTCCTAAGTTTTGCAATCCAAATTATTTCCAGTGGGTTCAAAAGCATCCCACGGTAGAGTCCTTGGGACTGAAGAAGCCTACTGAGGCCATGCTCCCAGAAAAGGAAAGAGGGTCCATTACCAAATACCCCCTGATGCCTGGGTGGTGTCCCACACAGGATATGTCAGAGCTGCCCATATGTCAAAAGCCACCCTCAAGAAGGTGTCCCTCAAGACCTCACTATTGCTCACCATTCTACCTTCTCAGGAAGGCATTCCTGCCATAAAAGGCCCTGGAGGGGTGCCAGCATCCCTCTTCTTCCCCATCGCATCCTAGGCTACAGATGGGTGTCCGGTGAATGTACTAGGATATTGTGCCATCCTATACTCTATAAGTTGTGTGGCTTCCCTGCCATTTTTAAACCGTGGGAAACAAAAAATGTTTGGCAAAGGGAAATTACCCAATTTCATAGCTTTAAGTAGTTTGGAGAAGACACTGACGTGAAACAGTAAAGACTGAAACCCATCATGGTCTATGTGACATTCCAACACATGGGGTCCTTACTGCCCACTTCCCTAGGCAACGATCCCTGGTTGCATTTTAATTCAATTGGGGGCTGCTTTTGGCCATCTCCCAGTGGCAGTCCCATGGCAGGAAGTGGCGAGGCCAGGCATGTGGAGGAGATCACATTAGATCAATCAGGAAGAAACCTCACATGGGAGTCTTAAGACAGGCAGCTGTTCTTCCTGGTGACTGAGGTGGCTGCACCGTGCCCAAGAAAGACAACTTTATGTAAGAAGAGGAATAAAGAGAGGACATCAAGTTTCTGGGTCTTATTACCATTCCGGCCAGTGTACTAACTTCCAGTCAAAAATCTGATGTTTTCTTCCCTGTGGAGTAGCCACGGGCTAGAGTATTAAAGCCTGAGCAACTGACATGCAAGTGTTCCAATAAGACCATACTCCTTGAAAAGCCCTGAAGTGAGAGTAAAGGAAGAAGCAAGAATGGACTCACCAACTTTGCACCAAAGCTCAGAGTCCAAATGTAAAGACTCTCAGCCCCAGTTGGATGCCAAATGATGAATTTCTAGAACATAAGTGAGGTTTGGTGGGGTGTGGTCTGGAGCTCAGTACCAAGAAAGGATTCTTGAGGCCTCTCTGGTGCAAAATGTTGATTTATTAATGTATGGGGACAGGACCTGTAGGCAGGAAGAGATGCTGCCCTGGGTTTCTCAGGAGTGGTCTATTATATATTTGTAAGGTGGGGAAGGGTTTAGGCATGGTGTCAGTCTCTAAGGAATTTTGGAAGCAAGGTTTCTAGGACCTTGAGGGGCCAGCTATTTTTGGGGGGGAAAGGTTATTCACTACTAGTAGTAATACCTTTTTGTGAGACCCTTTACATGTCTATCAGTAGGCCATATGCTTGGGAATGATCATCAGCACTATCTGTTAGGTTCAGAGATAACGTTTCCAAAGGAATTGTTAAAGTGCTCACAGGGTCCTGGTGAGGGAGACGGGGTCGGTCAGGCTAGGACTGCCCTTTGCCCTTAGAAAGCCCTTAAGGTGGGGGTAGTTGAGTCCCTAGAGGAGAGTCACTGCCTGTTTTAAGGGTTTGTCAGGAGGTAAGAAAATTTAATAATGTTTCTTCTGCCTCTGTTTCCCACATCACTATGATTTTTATCACAGTATGATAAAAGGAATGTAAAACATCTCACCGTGATTTTATACTGATTACATATTGAACTAATAATATTCTGGATATAACTGATTGAAACAAACTAAATTTCTTAAAAATGATTTCACCAAAGGACACCTGGGTGGCTCAGGTAATTAAGCTTGAGCTCAGGTCCTGATCTCAGAGTCCTGGGATCAAATTCCACATCCTGCTCTTTGCTTACCAGGGAGCCTGCTTCTCATTTCTGCCTGGTCTGCCTCCTCTGCCTGCCCCTCCCCCTGGATTGTGCATGTGCCCACAGGGGCTCTCTGGCTTGAGAGCACATCTGCTCTAGCTCTTGCTCTCACTCTTGCTCTCTGACAAAAAATAAATAGAATCTTTAAAAATAATCATTTTGCCTGCTTTTCACTTTCTCACTGTGGTTAATGAAGCTTGAAATTTCATGTGGCCTACAATATATAGACTTACATTGGACAACACTGGGGAGTCAGAACATCAAACAGGACATTTGTAATACCAAGAGCAAAAAAGAGCTTTACATTTACGTACACAACACGTTTTAGAGGATAAATGTACTCTCCCATCTCAGCTAAGAGCTATTTAAATGCAAACTTGGTGTAACCAATATAAACAAAACTTTACAATCTCAATGTAACTGTTATTTAAATTTCAACATTCCAGAATTAGATTTTTGGAACTTATTATGAATACTGCTTTTCAAACGACTAAAGTGATACCAGCTCATCTAAACTATCAACATTATAGAGAAGCATACACACACTCACAAAAGAATCCAAAAGAATCCACCATGCTACTGCTCAGAATATTTGGATCACTCATTACTTCCAGGTAAATGTATTAAGTGATATGAAATATTAAAGCGGGATCATATGTTTTCTCACTTTGAAACTTGTTTTATTCTAATACTGTGAACACTTCCTTTTATTATATATTCTTTCTAAAACTTCACATTTTACTTTGAAATAACTACAGAGCCACAGGGTGTTGCAAACACAGTATCAAGTCCCATATAATTTGCACCCCATTTCCCAGACAGGGTTGCATCCTCTGGATTACAGTACATCAAAACCAGGAAACTGACATTGGAACACATGTGTACCATTTTAGGTCACCTTATCACAAGTGTAGATTCAGGTAACAACCACCACAATCAAGATCATATTTCATCAACACAAAAACGTTCCCTCTCAGTAACCCTTTCCAATCACAACCACCCACCCCACCTCCAACCTCACCAGCCCTAACCCTTTGGTAACTGCTAATCTAACTTTGTGATAACAAAAACGTGAATGGCTTGCCTACAGTGTGTGACCTGTACAGACTGGCTTTTTTTCACTCAGCATCATGCCCTTGAAATCCACACTAGTTGTTGCATGCGTCCAGAGTTTGTTCCTTCTTAATTGCTGAGAAGTATTCCATCTGGTATGGATGTGCCACTCCTCTACTGAAGGACATTTGGGTTATTTCCAGTTTTACCATATGAAAAGTAAAGCTGACATTTTTAAGACCTGAAAAATATTTGTAACTATTACACAGTTTTGTATCAATTCCCTGACCTCTATGTAGAATGTTTTGTTTGTTTTTAACTTGCAGCAAGAATTACAATCAAACTCTACTTTTTGGGCCACAGATCCTTGTGGTCTTAGCAAAAGACCTGCCCCTCATGAAGCATACTACCAACATTTAATGAGTATATTGGCCAGGAAGCTATTTTTTGTTGTAATAACGATGTAACAAATAAATTTACACAGAAAATGTATATGCAGAGAACACTAATTCCTAGTGCAAATGCTGGGTCACAAGCTACAAATATTTTTAAAGGAATTGCTACCAACTGGCCTTCAGAAAATGTAAAGCAAAGCAGCTTATCTTAGCCACCAAGGCTGTTACAATGTCCACTTCTTACTAGATGCACTAACAATTTTGTAGTCTTTAAAATTTGACTTCCCCAAAAGATTGTTTTGTATTGAAGTAATAGAAGTTATATATTTCTCATGTTTCTGGACTTAATTTGTCATTCTTTAACTACCTATTCATATTCTTTGGCCAACATTCTATTGAAAGGTTAGTTTACTGACTATCAAACTTGGCTAAAACATATGTTAAAAAGAAACATCCTTTAAAACTACATGTATCTGAAATCCAACACATATTAATGGCCCAAGACAATATCTGACTTTTCAATGTGGACGATAAAAATTTAGTGGATATGGTTCCCCAATCGATAAGTGCTCTTCTACTACTCACAATCTCTTTATTAAGAAACCGCATCTAATTCCAGCTCTAAGTGAAAAAGGTGAATTCAGGGATGCCTTGGTGGCTCAGGCACTTAAGCAACTGACTTCAGCTCCCGTCATGATCCCAGGATCCTGGGATTGAGTCCCTCATGGGGCTTCCCGCTAGCAGGGAGCCTGATTCTGCCTCTGCCTGCCTCTCTCCTTGCTTGTGCTTCCTCATTCTCCCCCACCTCCCCTGAAAAATCAAATCATTTAAATTAATTAATTAATTAATTAATCAAAACGTGAATGGATATCACTTCTCTTAAATTCCCTGTGAAATACCAAGACGTCAATTTTCTGTAACAATAAAACTATCTCCAGTTTCATTAAGAAACATGGCTGGCCTTTCTTTCGCATTTAAGGTCATCTAACCAATAGTTCCCAATAGCGTTCTCTAGACCAGCACTAGCAGCACTAACAGCACCTGGTAACTTCTAAGAAATAAATGCAAATTCACAGGCCCTACCCCAGACCTACTTCATAAAAAAAACCCCAGAAGGTGGTGGGTAGAGCTGGAAATCAAGCAATGTGTTTCAACAAGCATTCCAGGGGATTCCGATACATAGGAATGTTGGAGCTCCACAATGTTGAACAAATTTAGTAGAAAAACATTAAATCTGGATTGTCTTCCATACTTTTTCTTTTCATGAAAGACTTCAGCCAAGTTAATCATGCCACAGATCCTAAGAATCCAAAGACATATTTTCATTCTCCCCCAAAGCAAAACAAAACAAAACAAAAAGAAAACTGGAAACTGGATGTTAGCTTTATTTCCTACAAAAAGGAATCCCTAAAACTATGAAGTGATCACAAAAAAATTTCCTTAGAGAAGAAAAACCCAAAATGAACCACAGAGAACCAACAGGTCAGAACTGATGTCTTTCAAACCAGAGACTCAATTAGTTTTGTATCATACACTGCCTGATACCCCCATTTCTACATGGAACTACAACCTATAGCACGTTCAAAATTCAATGAACTAGCATATTAAACAGCACCAGGAAAACTATAATTATGCAAATATTTGTGGTCCAGGGAATAAACAAATAAATTGGTCAAATAAAAGTAATTCTGCATGGACAGAATAAAAGTGACCTTTATGTTGTTTTGTCCCCTAATTCCATCCAAGCATGTATTACCACCTTCACAACCAAAAGAAAGGAGAATCAGGAATATATGGAATGACACAGGAACATACCCTACAAATACATCACTTATTTTTTTAAATTTTACCAATGCACTGATAATCTCTCTCCTTCATGGGATAAAAATTCAAAAGAGGCTTTGGTAGTACCAGATAAACCAAGTTCCAACCTTCCTGCTTATTAAATTTGAAATTCGAAGTGAACACATGGGTATTAACCTAGTTACAAGCAGGTGTTACTACGGTAGCTACCTCCTATCCACCTGGGTAAATGCCCCATTTCCCTCTAAGTAAGACCTTCTGAGCAGGGAGCCCAACGTGGGGCTCAATCCCAGGACCTCAGGATCCTGTCGTGAGCCAAAGGCAGATGCTAAACCAACTGAGCCACCCAGGCACCCCAAGGCCACAGAACGATTTGGTTTTGACAGAAAGTCGTTTTAAGCTGAATTTTTATTTCTTGAAACCTCAAATATTCTGGCAGACTTATGATATTCGACAACTTTTACTTCTAGAAAAGAATGAACAGTGTATAAACCTTCTACTGTACATAGGAAATCTCATCTCTTCTCAGAAAGCAGTCATCAGGTTTATGTTTGGTTTTCTTTTGTTTTCTCCCTGACTAACCACCAAGTACTCGACACATTTGAAGATCCAATACAGGCTGATAATACTGGCAGCCTACACCCCTTTAATTTCCTGTCCCCCGCAAAAGTAACTTCATCTTAAAACGTATTGCAAATGCTCTTAATATAAAGTTTTAAGTAAGATTATTTTTAACGTATCCCTTCTACCACTTTCTTTTCTCAACCAAAGGATCACTTAAATCGTTTTTCTAAACTGAGAAAGGGAGGGAAAAGAGAGCATTATCTAATCCTGTTGAAAAATTAAAATTTCCCTTGTTTACCTTATGATTTCCACTATTCCTGATTTCTGACTAACACTGCAGGTTTCTTGCAGTGTCTTTACTGACAATTCTTCTTTGACAGGACTCAAATCAGTTAAGGGTCAGACGCTCAGGATCTCAGGGTCATCAGACGGAGCCCCATGTGGGGCTCAGAGTCTGCATGAAGACTGCTTAAAACTTTCTCTCTCCCTCTGTCCCCACCCCCCTCAAAATCATTAGGCTTCTTTGTTCTGTTTTGTTTTCTTTTCAAAAGGTCCTACCCTCAAAAATGGTAAAATGTAATAGGTGATCCAATAAAACTTCTGTTCAAGTGTTAAACGAATTGTACACGATTTGGAGGGTGAGGTAAGCCAATAAAAATACAACTCGAGTGTTACAAAGATGAGCTACACCTGACTGGATTGATGAAAAGGCTTCCCGAGACATCTAGGAGTCCAAATGGTAGTGAGGCAGAACACAGAAGCAAGGTAAAGCATTTCAGAGAAAATCCAGAGGAAGAGAAGGTGTAAAGGTATGGAAATGAGGTCCCATGGTCCAAGCCCAAGACAAAAGCAGTTAGCAGGAAACACAGACCCCTATATGTGGAGGGCAGATGGGGATTGGTGGCAGTCAGCTTGCAGAAATCCTAAAGGAACACAAAAGAACTGAATCAGGAGCCCCTCGTGATGCTTGGCATTTGGACTTTATTTCAAAGGCAACGAGAGGGGCACCTGGGTGGCTCAGAGGGTTAAAGCCTCTGCCTTTGGTGCAGGGCCTGATCCCAGGGTCCTGGAATCTAGCCCCAACATCCGGCTCTCTGTTCAGTGGGGAGCCTGCTTCCTCCTTTATCTCTCTCTGCCTGCCTCTCTGTCTACATGTGATCTCTGTCAAATAAATGAACAAAATCTTAAAAAAAAAAAAAAAAAGGAAAGAAAGAAAGAAAGAAAAGGCATGAAAACTGCCAGTGGACCAAGCAGAGGGCCTGGACGCATAAGGCTGATGATGGTTATTATACAGTAAATGGGAGTTACCAGCCTGTGGGAAGAAGTGGAAAAGTGTGGATGACCTCTGAAGTGAAGGAAGAGCTGAAAAAGGATGGAGGAGGGAACAAAAAACTAACGTGTATTGGCCTGCCCAACAAATGACCTCCAAGAATCATAAATCTAAGATTCAGTAAGGCCTTTCCCCATATACCCACACAGACCAACTATGTCTCCCATGGACTCACTTATTCCAAGGGTGCGCCTCCCACCACTGAAGACCTTTTTTGTCTCACCTTTTCGGTTCCCTGAAAGCAGGCATTTTCTATCCACTTCACCAATGACTTGAAAGAGCAGTGACTGATAGAACTCTACAACTGAGGAGGCAAAAGCTTTCTCCGTTTATGGGCTGTAGAAAAGTTCCACACACCAGGCTTGATCCTTACACTACAGTTGAAAGAAGACACCTTTGTTCAAATGAACACCTTTTGTTCATTAAAAAATTACCTGTTCTAATGCAGGTAATTAAAAGGCACCAAGGTGGGACGCCTGGGTGGCTCAATTGGTTAAGCAGCTGCCTTCGGCTCAGGTCATGGTCCCAGCGTCCTGGGATCGAGTCCCACATCGGGCTCCTGGCTCCGCAGGGAGCCTGCTTCTCCCTCTGACTCTGCCTTCCACTCTGTCTCCCTGTGCTCACTTTTGCTCGCGCTCTCTCTCTGACAAATAAATAAAATCTTAAAAAAAAAAAAAAAAAACTTTGAAAGGCACCAAGGAGCTATCCTATTTCTAGAATGTCTAAGGGTCTACACGCAGAGTGGAGCTCTAAAATAGTCTGAGGATGAAACAGCAGCACTGGTCAACTCACAACCACGCACACAAACACGGATGACTCTCCGTAAGGCAGGCCCAGGAGTGCATCCAACTGGATGACTCCATGTACACCAAATTCAGCAACATGCGCAACAGCTCCCCAGCAACAGCAGTCAAGAACCGTGGCAGAAGTGACCCTCAAGAGGGTTATCACAGACTCTGGGATCCTGGGTGTAAAGTCGCATGGTGTGTTCCCCTTGTGGAGGTTCCTCAAGCTTTTGGCTTATGATCTGTGCACTTCTCTGTATATATGCTGAGGTTCAAAAAGTTTACTTAAAGGGGTGCCTGGGTGGCTCCATGGGCTAAGCATCCAACTCCTGACTCTGGCTCAGGTCATGATCTCAGGGTCCTGGGATGGAGCCCTCAGTCTGGCTCCTGGCTCAGTGCAGAGTGTACTTGACATTCTCTCTCTGTCCCTCTGCCCTCCCCTGCCCCCACAGAGACTCTCTCAAGGAAACAAGCATATTTAAGATAATAAATAGGCCTTAAAAACAAACAAACAAAAAAACCCTTCCCTTAAAAAGAAGAAGAGAACTTCCCCATGGGGAGGAAGACAACACAACCAAAAAGGCCCAGGTGACAGAGCCAAAGAGAAACTGAGAGCCAAAGAATACAGCATGTTTCAGTTCAGACTGCAGAGGAGACATCCAGGGATCCACTATTACCTGAAGTTCTAACGAACTGAGTTAGTGTTGACGACTTCCTCACCCAGCTGCCATTTACCAAAAGAGTTTTGTTTTTGTTTATGGTTTTGGTTTTTTTGGTCATAAAGAGAGAGAGAAATAGCACACAATCAGGCAGAGAGGCAGGCAGAGGTGGAGAGAGAGGCACTCCATCCCAGGACCCCAGGATCATGACCTGAGCCGAAAGCAGTGGCTTAACCCACTGAGCCACCCAGGTGTCCCTACCAAAATTGTTTTTATTCATCTTGGAATTTCTTCAGCATTGACTGAAGCACAGGATGAACCTCCCATCCCAGCAACTAACAGCATACACTGACAAGTTAGCTGGCCTGGCCTCAGAAAATGGCAGGCAACTAAGGAAAAGCAGACTAGCCTCTACACAAAGGTCTCAACTTTACATTATCCTCAACCCAATGAGCTAAACGGCAAAGCCTACAGTAATAACCTACAGAAGTAACTACCCCTTGCCCTAAGAGAAAGGAGATTGTGTGCTGCCCAAAAAGACAAATGTGTACCTTAATGCTGTCTAGAAAGACACCCATCACCCCACTGCAGAGATCATCAGAAAACAAAGAAACACAAACTGACAGTTCAGCTTTCCAAAAAATTACACTTTCTTTATCCAACCCCAACGTTTATCTTCAAACACAAGAAAGGAACAGACATTTGCCGCTCAAAACAGGAAAAGCACAACAACCAGCATAACTGTACCACCACCACCAAATCGCTCAGGAGAAGAAACCGTAATTCAGGACAGGCAAATTAAAAGCACTCTACACATGGTCAAAAGAAAACGACTAAACTCCTCCAATCCACAGAAAAATCCCTGCTTCATCTCTTTTTGAGCCCATCCATACCAATAACCCAATGGACACAAGTGTCAAACCAATCCAGCCCGTTAGAAATGAGACAAAAACTTGGACAAATATCCTCCCTCAAGTCATGCTGTGAATAGGACCCCTTTGCACCAAACAAGAAATACACACAACCAAAACCACACATCAACCACCTGCAAATGCAAAAAAGCCATCCTCAACAAGTTGGAAAGAGGACCTCAAGGATAGCCCTCCACCCTCTCCCACACCTTAAGCAACAAAAGTCCTTCCACCAAAGCTAACCCAGATCTTCAGGTACCTGCTGGAGGTGCCTTCCCTCACATCGCAGATGCTGCCTATCAAGGCTTCAGCACAGCTTCTGAAGGTGCAGATGCTCTAACCCCAAAAGCCTTTCTCTGCAGCAGGTTCCCTGGTCTTTCTGGCCTTCTGAGGAGTGAGGAGTGGGGGAAAGGGGAGGGAAGAGACAGGGATCCACTTAAAAAGGAGGAGAAACAGCAAAACACAGGCACTGGTGAGCCCTTGCAATTTCCCAGGCATCCAGTGCTGCAAACTTGGCTCAGAGACCACCCACCCACCCTTTTCAGGGACCAAAGCGGGGACCGGGGAGTGCACCGGGCGCCCCCAAGGGCACCCCGCAACCTCAGGGCCCAGACCGTGCTACCTCGAACAGGCTTCCAGATGGCAATGGCCCAAGAGAGGCCGTGGTGGGCGCGGGGAGCGGGCTGACTTGTGGACTGCAGCGTGGGGCTGGGGCGGGGGCAGCAGAGGAGATGCTGGCTGGATCTGGACGGGGCACTCAGAGGCAGCAAGAGGCCAGTGGCAGGGAGTGGGCCGGCTCCTTCACTCTCCCCTCCCAGGCTGGCGCCCTCCCTTCCTCCCTCCTCACCTGGGTAAATCTCCCTTTGCCTGGGAGGAATGGCCTTGGCGGTGGCGGCTGCGGAGGGCCGCTTAGGAGCCGGCGCCAGGGCTGCTGCACCAGAGTCGCCAGCTCCTCGCGGGAGCGACCGCGCCGCTGACCCCACAGCCTCCCCCAGCCCCGAGGATCTTCATTTTAGCAGCGCGCGCCTCCCTAGGCCCTGAGTAGCCACGGAGACTGGTCGTCGCCTGCCCCCTCTCCCACCCAGCCCTCCCTCCCCTTCCACCCTCTCAGCTCAGAGCAGGTACCTGGTCGGGCTCTCCTTATCTCGCAAGGACAAGGGTGGACTGTACCGCTGCCCGCCACCCCCCCCCCAAAGCCCAAAGTGGCGCTACTGCAAGGAGAAATGCCAACCAGGAATTCCTCCCAAACCTGCCCCCTCCCTTCTCGGCGCCAATCCTCAACCCTACCTCTGCCCTTCCTCAGTTGCTGGCCCTCGCTGGAGCTGCCGCTGCTGCCGCTTGCGTGGTCCCCGCCGCCGCTTCGCCGCCGCCGCCATCTCCGTTGCTGCCATCTGCGCCGCACCCGCCGCTTGAGTCGCCAACACCGCTTGTGCAGCCAACGCAGTCTGCACCGAGGCCGCTGTCTGCTCCACCGCTGCTACTGCGGCCGCCGCTGCCGCTGCTGGTGCTGTAAACGCCCAAGCGGTTGCCGCTTGTGCAGCCCAGCTGTCTGCGCCAATGCCGCTTGCACCGCCCACACCCTCCTCTGTGCCGCCGCCACTGCCGCCGCCAACACCGCCTGCGCCGCTGCCACCGCCCTTTGTGCTGCCGCCGCGGAAGCCACCTCCATCTGCACCGCCGCCGCATGCGCTGCCAACCCCGCTGTCCGCACCACCTCGGTTACGGCCGCCAACAGCGCTTATGCTGCCGCCGCCGTCGCCTCTTGAGCCCTCGACGCCTAAGCCTTTGCCACTTGTGTAGCCGACGCTGTCTGCGCCCACGCCGCTTGCACCGCCGCTTCCGCCGCCGACACCACCTGCGCTGCCGCCGATGCCGCTTGTGCCGCGGGAGCCACCGCCCTCTGCACCGCCCCGCTTGCACCGTCGACCCCGCTGTCTGCACCGACGCTGCTACCGCCGCCGCCACCGACTCTGCCGCCGCTGCCGAAGCCGCCGCCTTGTGCACCGCCGCCGCTGTCTGCCCGGAGGCCGCCTGAACCGCCGACGCAGTCGTCTGCGCCGCAGCTGCTTCCGCCGCCGCCGCAGCCAATGCCGCCGCCACCAAGCCACCACCCTTGGCACCGCCACTGCTAGCGCCGCCAACGCCGCTGTCTGCACCGCCGCTGTTACCGATTCCGCCGCCGACTCTACCGCCGCCGCCGCTACCGTCTGCGCTGCGCTGCCGCCGCCACTTGGATCTCGACGCCGCTTGTACAGCCCAGGCCGCTTGCGCCGCCGACGCCAACGCCGTCCCCGCCTGTTTGGCGACGCCGCCGCCTCTTCTCCGGCCAACGCACTCGGCACCGCCTCAGACGCCGCTTAGGCCGCCGATGCCCCGGCTGCGCCATCGCCGCTTTGGGGGCTGACGCCGCTGGCGGCGCAGAAGGTGGCGGCGGCGGAAGCGGCGGCGGCGGAAGCGGCGTCGGTGGCGGAAGCAGTGGCGCCACAGACAGTGGCCTCGAGGTCGCCAAGAGGCGTGGGTGTAGATGACTTCAGCTGCACAAGCGGCTTAGGCTCCGAATGCGTCCGGAGCTCAAGCGGTGGCGGCAGCGGCATAAGCGTTGGCGTCGGCGGGGATAGCAGTGGCAGCGGATTCAGCGGCGGCACAAGCGGCGTCGGTGGCGACACAGACGATTTCAGTGGCGGAACCAGCAAAGGCTCCGATGACGGCGTCAACGGTGCAAGCGGCCTCGGCGCACAATGGCGACGGGGCAGACGGCAGCGGCTTCAGCGGCGGCGGTAGCAGCGACGGTGCAGACTGCGGCTTCCGCGGCGGCGCAAGCGGCGGTGCAGACGGTGGTGGCTTCGACGGAACAAGCGGCATGGGCTTCGACCTCGGCAGTGTTGGCGGCGGAAGGGGCGGCGACACAGACGAAGGTGTTAGCGGTGCAAGCAGCACTGGCGCAGACAGCTGGGCTGCACCAGCGGCGACCGCTTGGGCATCCAAGGCTCAAGCGGCGGCGGCGGTAGCAGCCTTGGAGCACATAGCGGCATCGGCGCAGACTGCGTCGGCTGCACAAGCGGTGTTGGCGACTCAAGTGGCGGCTGCGGCGCAGATGGCAGCAACGCAGATGGCGGCGGCGGAGCAGCGGCGGGGCTGTGCAAAGGGCGGCAGCAGGACCTCCAGGGCCAGCAACTGAGGAAGGGCGGAGGTAGGGCTGAGGACTGGCGCCGAGAAGGGAGGGGGGCCGGGTTTGGGAGGACTTCGTGGATGGCATTTTCCTTCCAGTGGCGCCACTTTGGGCTTTGGGAGGGGGTCGTGCGGGGGTACAGCCCACCCTCGTCCTTGTGCAATAAGGAGAGCCCGACCGGGTACCTGCTCTGAGCTGAGAGGGTGGAAGAGGAGGGAGGTCTGGGGGCTAGAGGGAGCTGGCGACGACAAGTTTCCGTGGCTACCCAGGGCAGAGGGAGGCGCGCACTGCTAAAATGGAGCTCCTGGGGCTGAGGGAGGCTGTGGCAGCAGTGGGCGCTGTCGCTCCCGCTGGAGGCTGGCGTCTCTGAGTGCAGCAGCCCTGGCAGCTCCTCCTCAGTGGCCCTCCGCCGCTGCCACCGCCATGGCCATTCCTCCCAGGCAAAAGGAGATTTACCCAGGTAGGGAGGAGGGGAGGGAACCAGCCTGGGAGGGCAGAGGGAAGGAGCTGGCCCATTCCCCGCCACAGGCCTCTGCCTGCCTCTACATGCTCCCTCCAGATCTGACCAATGTCTCCCCTGCTGCACCCCCCCCAGCCCCACGCTGCAGTCCACAAGTCCGCAGCTCCCTATGCCTGCCTTGGCCTCTCTCAGGCCGCTGCCATCTCCGCTGCCTGTGGGAGGCAGCTTGGTCTGGGCCCAGAGGTTGTGAGGTGCGCATGGGGGCGCCCCGTGCACTCCAGGTCCCTGTTTCAGTCCCTGGAATGGGTGGGTGGGTGGTCGGTCTCTGAACCAAGTTTGAAGCACTGGATGCCTGGGAAATTGCGAGGGCTCACCAGTGCCCGTGTTTTGCTGTTTCTCCTCCTTTTTAAGGGATCCCTGTCTCTTCCCTCCCCTTTCCCCCACTCCTCACTCCTCAGAAGGCCAGAAAGACCAGGGAACCTGCTGCAGAGAAAGGCTTTTGGGGTTAGAGCATCTGCACCTTCAGAAGCTGTGCTGAAGCCTTGATAGGCAGCATCTGCGATGTGAGGGAAGGCACCTCCACCAGGTACCTGAAGATCTGGGTTAGCTTTGGTGGAAGGACTTTTGTTGTTTAAGGTGTGGGCAGGAGTGGAGGGCTATCCTTGAGGTCCTCTTTCCAACTTGTTGAGGATGGCTTCTTTGCATTTTCGGGTGGTTGATGTGTGGTTTTGGTTGTGTGTATTTCCTGTTGGGTGCAAAGCAGACACATGTCCAATGAAGACATATAAATGGCCATCAGACACATGAAAAATTGTTCATCACTAGCCGTCAGGGAGATTCAAATGAAAACCACATTGAGATATCACCTTACACCAGTTAGAATGGCCAAAATTAGCAAGAGAGGAAACAACATGTGTTGGAGGAGATGTCGAGAAAGGGGAACCCTCTTCCACTGTTGGTGGGAATGCAAGTTGGTGCAGCCTCTTTGGAGAACAGTGTGGAGATTCCTCAAGACATTAAAAATAGAACTTCCCTATGACCCGGCCATTGCACTCCTGGGTATTTACCCTAAAGGTACAGATGGAGTGAAAAGAAGGGCCATCTGTACCCCAATGTTTATAGCAGCAGTGACCACGGTCACCAAACTGTGAAAAGAACCAAGATGCCCTTCAACGGGCGAATGGATAAGGAAGATGTGGTCCATATACACTGTGGAGTATTGTGCCTCCATCAGAAAGGACGAATACCCAACTTTTGTAGCAACATGGAAGGGACTGGAAGAGATTATGCTGAGTGAAATAAGTCAAGCAGAGAGAGTCAATTATCATATGGTTTCACTTATTTGTGGAGCATAACAAATAGCATGCAGGACATGGAGAGATAGAGAGGAGAAGGGAGTTGGGGGAAATTGGAAGGGAGTTGAACCATGAGAGCCTATAGACTTTGAAAAAACAATCTGAGGGGTTTGAAGGGGCGGAGAGGGTGGGAGGGTGGGAGGTTGGGGGAACCAGGTGGTGGGTTTTAGAGAACGCATGTACTGCATGAAGCACTGGGTGTGGTGCAAAAATAATGAATATTGTTATGCTGAAAATAAATAAGAAATAGATTTAAAAAAATTATTCCATTGTGTATACATGTATATATATACATATGTGCTTATGTATGCATATACTTGTTTATATATGTAGTTTTCCAGTTTGTGGCATTGTGAATAGAGCTAAGAACATCTGTGTAATAAATTTGCATAGTTTCATATGGGAAAAAAAAACAAAAAAAGAAAAGGTTGAAGTCTCTGCTTGAGTGGGATTTGAACTCAGATTTCCAAGATCAGAGGACTTAACACTCTGAAAAGTGGCACCAACTTTCTGTGGCCTTTTTGTTTCATCTTTTTTTAAATTAATTTCTTTATTTTCAGCATAACAGTATTCATTATTTTTTCACCACGTGGTTATTGTCAGTGTTTAGGTGTTGGAGAAACATTCTTGAAGCCATCTTTAATTGGAAAGCAGACCCCATTTGGGCTTTCTTAGGCTAGAAATGAGATTCCTGTGGGAAGGGGACTTTCAAAAGGTCTTCATCCAGGTGTCATGAGGTATAGAAACAGTTGGTTAATTTCCCTGCCATCCTAGTTACTGCTCTGTGATCTTCCTGGGTCTTTTTCTTGTAATTCTTTTTTGGTACTGCAAAGATTTCATACTTTCTGTCTTGCATATTGGTATTGATGACAGTAGAAAACTTTTTGGGTTTGGATGCTGAGGAGGAGGTAAGAATTTGGGTTTTAGAACAACCTTTAAATATCTTAAAAGGGGTGCGCCTGGGTGGCTCAGTGGGTTAAGCCACTGCTTTCGGCTCAGGTCACAATCTCAGGGTCCTGGGATCAAGTCCCACATAGGGCTCTCTGCTCAGCAGGGGGCCTGCTTCCCTTCCTCTCTTCTGCCTGCCTCTCTGCCTACTTGTGATCTCTCTCTGTGTCAAATGAATAAATAAATAATCTTTAAAAAAATCTTAAAAGGGATTCGTTAACCTGTTGGCTCGTGTAGAAGTTAGGTTTTATAGCTCTGAGCTGGTATTTCATATTCGTATTATGACATCAGCCTCTCTGGTGGTCTAACCCGTGGTCATTTTGGAGTTTTTCATCATTTTGGTCTTTATTGCCATAATCGACCAAGTCTAGGAAGGAAGTCAGAGTTTGATGAGTGGTAGGCCCAGTAGGACAGAACTGTATTTACCCTTTGACGATAGAACAGGTGTCACTTAATTGGGTGAGGAGAATAATAACTTCCCCAAAGAGCATTTATGAAATTCCTAGGAGTTGAAAGGTACTGGTCAAGATATTGGTGAGGGGTGGGGAAGGAGTTGATTAGAAAGGCACTAGGATGAGCAGAATCAAGTTTTACAGCCTCGGAGACAGGTGTAAATAAGGTGCTGTGTGGGAGATGAGAGCAGTCTGGCTAGGGGAGTCAATTCGAATGCCTCCTTTTCCTTCCCATTTCTTCTGAAAAAAGGAAACAATTTCTACAAGATCCCCTGCCAACTTTTCATTGTTATTGCCAGGTGTACTTTATGTGTTGAATACTCCAGGTGGATTTGTGGAAGGGATTCATAAGGTCTGCTCTGGAGCAGAATGGGAAGGAGGTCAGAGGAACATGTGAAGGGAAGCAGGAGGAAATACTGAACAGGATCCTCGGAGGTTCAGGGAGCAACAGAGATGTATATTGGGTGTATCAGTCATGTGGAGGGTCTCTTTGGGTCTTGGATACACTCCTTTTTCTAACTGTGTCATCACAGTCTGCCCCTGGCTGGTGATTATTGTGTAGTTTCATGGAGGTATGATTTCCATCTTGTCGAAGTCACTCATGCTAAGTGCACGATTCATTGAATTTCAGTTGTTTTAAAGACTTGTGCAAGCATCACCACAAACCAGTTTGGGAATATTTCCATCCTATCCTGTGGTTGTCTCCTGTTGGTTCTGTGATACAACTTAAGAGCCTGGAGGGGTCTCCTGCTCCTGGCCAGGAAGGTTGCCTCCTCACCATGCTGAGAGAACTCTACCCTAAGCCTTTCAACATAGGAAATAAAGTGGTGTATATTGAAGGTGGCTGTGGGTGGCGAGGAAAATCTGTCCCTTTCTTCTGTGATAAGAGGAGATGGATAAAGTAGGGTTTGCCACTGTCATGAAGGATGATGCCATCAGCTTTTAGGATGAGCAACCCCTGCAAATGAACAACTTTACTTAAGCCTTTTGTGAAGTGGACGTTCTTGAGTGTCGAGCAGAGTAACTTCTTAGACTCGGTTTTAGGTTCGATGTACTTTGCTTCAGTCTTGCTGCTTCTCTGAATCCAATCATGTCTTTTTTGGAAGTAGAGATGGCCAAGCTACTGCTGCAGCAGGAGATGATTAGTGCCTCTTTGATCATAGTGCCACATTTGAACCCTCAGCTACTGCTTATGTGACACTCACTAGAAAGTTGGTAAAATTTGCTGTTGGGTAATTCCCATGGATTTAGAACTTTTATATTTTTCAGTGCCCAATTTTATTGGGATACTAGGGTCAACTCGAGTTTATTTGCACACCATCTCCTTGAGAAGTTTGTAGAGCTTTTGCAGGGAGAAGTGAGGAATTTACTTTAGATGTGTCATAAAATTATGTCTTAAAAGGAAAAAAAGTTGGTACTCAGGATATTGAATGACAAGTTGGTACACTGTTTTGTTTGTAAAATATTTCCTTTCTTCTGGAGCTCCCTCATTTTTTGAAGTTGTAAGTTTGGACATTTCTCTCCTCAAATTCAGGTAGCCTAACAACTCAATAGCCCTTGGATAGTCATGAAGTACTTTAGAAGTTTTCGGGGTAAACATTCATCCTTAGCGAGACATGAAAGTTCAAATCTTGCCTCAAAAGTGCATCTCCCTGAGGTAATGAGTTTCAGATTGAAAAAAAAAAAAAAAAAAAAGAACAACTCCCAGAAAACAGGGCTGGGGTGTAGCTAACCTGGAGTAGAGCAAGGCTTCTTCCCTATGGTTTGGGGTCATCCACCACAGTGGTTTTGCTCCTTAGGGCACATGGGTTTTACTGTAGTGCTTGTCTTTAATAAACTTTCTCCCTGAAATACATGGAAAAACTACATGTCTTCTGAGCCATCTAATTTACCCAACCATTTGGCTTCTAAGATCGCCCTTATCCCAAAACGGTGATAATTTTGTTTCTATTTGCTATTACATTGGACTTAGTGATTTATTGATACTGACTTGATCTTCTGTCTACTTGGTAACCTTCCAGTAAATTACCTGGGTAATTGTTCTTATTTGACAGGTTTTTCTGGAGCATACCACAAAATGGGATCTGGTGTCTAGTGGTGGAAAAACAGACAATGTCCTTGTTCTCATTGCGTTTGGAATACTGTGGAGAAGAAGAGAAATTCAGCAAGTAAACAGAAAAGTGAAATAATTGTGGCCAGTGGCAAGTGTTTTGAGAAATCAGAGCAGAATGTGAAACTACACAGTGATGAGAAACTCGTTCTAGACAGTGTTAAGGTACACCTTTGCCTTTTTGGGCAGCGTGCACGCTCCTTTCTTTTGGGGGCAAGGGGTAGTTACTTCTGTAGGTTATTTCTGAAGACTGCCATTTAGCTCCTGGGGTTGGGGAGAATTAAAGGTGGAACCTTCGTGGACAGGCTAGTCAACCTTTCCTTAGTTGCCTGCCACATCCTGAGACCAGGCCAGCTAACTTGTCAGTGTATCCTGTCAGTTACTGGGATGGGAGGTTGGAGTGCATTCCTCATGTGGCATAGGTTTCTCCTGTGCTTCTGTCAATGCTGAAGAAATTCCAAGATTAGTAAAAGCTCTTTTGGTAAACGGCAGCTACTTGAGGAAGTTGTCAGCACTCAGTTCAGTAGAACGTCAGGTAATAGTGGATCCCTAAATATCGCCCTCAACCCGCAAGGATGACAAGAAGCCCCAGTTCAGATGTATCTTCTCTCTCTTTATTTCCGCAAGTCTACATACTTATATACGCTTACCTGACCAATCAGCGAGCAGGGTACAGGAGGGATCGATTCAGGCTGCACACCTAAACGAACAACTTTGCTAGCAACCAATGCTGTTTACTTCCTCTTTGGGCATTCTGCTTAGTCTCATGAGGCAATCCTAACCTGGCAACTAGCCAGGTGCCATCTTTTAATGGCGGAGGCCGCTCTGGCCAGGGGCCTGCCTCCGACATCTCCCCTTTTTTCTATTATGGCAGGGATTGTGCCTGTCTTAGGTTGTCAGTGGCGGGGAATATCCTTACCCATCATCAGACAGCAGATATCAATGATCTGCATCCTGTCTTAGGTTGGTATATTTCCCCCACCAATCTTACCCATCGTTGACTACCGATCCAGCATACTTAGCCACACTTGGTGGGATGTTCCAGCCTCGATGGCTAAACAAGTCCTGCACCATGGCTTGCTATTGCCTATGTTGCTGTCGCCTCCAAATTTGCAGTTTCCTTACTAGCAGAATCAAGCCCACTACGAGGATTATCATCAGACAAATTACGCTAGCCGCTTGTTTCATAAAGGTTAACACATCTTGCAATGTTTTGATTATCTCTGGGAGGGTTGCCAGCTCATCTCTGGTGTTCTTTATCCTTGCTATGCCTAGTAGCAGGTGCTGAGTGTAGTTTTGGAATTCTGCGGACTAATCCCCCCACAAGTATTGGGAGAGCTGTCAGGAGACATTCTGTAAGTCACTCATATTAGTATAGGCTATGGGAGTTACACAAATTGCCGGGAAGGGTGCTATACATCCCAGTCCCAATAGGGCCCCCAATATGTCCACTTGTTCTTGAACCAAATCCACTCTCTGGTTGACTATCGGGATTCCTGCTTGCAGATGTGCATTGATCTGAGACTGTTTGAAGGACAGCCGCCGTTCCTTCTGCAGGGGTGTTTACACCTTCTGCAGTGGGTATAGTTGTAGCAAGTGAGACTGCTGCTGCCGTGGCAGCTGCTGTAGATATAGCCAGTGCTGTCACAACGGTGACTGTGATACCAAAATCTCTCTTCTTTCTGGATAGCACCACCGGTAACTTGTCCTCTGGAATGGAAACTGGGATAGGAACATGGGTAGGGATATGTATAATCACAGCCAGCTTGAAGGCCGTTACATTCCAGCACTGGGAAAGATAGCAATTCTTAGTGCAATTAACGTATCATTAAGCTCGCTAGCATTTGTTACGAGGAAAAGGAATGGTGGCGAGACGCATATGGGAGTGGGCTGATAAGTAATATTATTGGGACAAGACACATTAACTGTTGCCTCAAAGGTACTAGAGTCATTTTGTTTATAAAACAGTTGAGGAATTTGCCATTTAACATGGACACTGCTGAGATATCAGTACATGCTCCTAGCAAGTTACAGACCTGCCATGCGTCCAAGGGAGAGGAGGGAATATGAGAGAAGAGATAGTCACTGGTAAAGGATATGGCCATGCTTTAACCACTGCCCACAGCTTTCTGGCTTGAGTCAGCCACAGGAGGTGTAGCATCCCCAGAGTTATCATCAGCATCTTCAGCATCATGACTGGTGTTCGGAGGCAAGGCTGCACGCACCAGCTGCTCTGGGATCCAAATTGGAGCCTCCTTTTCCTGTGGAAAAACACATACAGACCCCCTGCTCCATACTAACACTGGATCTGGTCCATTGCACTTTCCTGTGAAGATGTCCTTCCAAAGTACTAAAGGCTTAGGGGGAGCAGCAGCATCACTTCCATGTCTGTCTGCAGCTGATTTACCCGTTTGGTCCAACATTGAAAAATTCAAAATAAAGAGAATGGCGTTGAGCTTATCTTTAGGGGACCTGAAGGTGTCCCCTATTCCCCCTTTTTGTTTATAAAGCGCATTTTTTATTGTAAGATGTCCGCGCTCCGCAACACTCTGTCCTTGTGGGTTATAGGGTATTCCATGTATCAAGTGAAGTCAAGTTGTTGTAGGAAGGCTTTAAAGGGTTGTGAGGTGTAGGCTGGGCCATTGTCTGTCTTTAACTGGCCTGGCTTTCCCCATGCCACGAAAGCCTGTAGGCAATGGGCAATAACATCTCTGGATTTTTCCCCCCGTATGCACTGAGGTGAAAATTATTCCAGAGCAGGTATCTACAGAGACATGGACATATCTTAACTTTCCAAATTCTGAAACATGTGTGACAGCCATTCGCCATATATGATTAGGTAACAAACCCTTAGGATTAACCCCCAAGGACGGGTGCAGGTAGTAAGGTCACGCAATTTCTGCAGGAGACTACTATGTCCCATGCCTGTGCTTTTGTTATGTTAAATTTGAGGCAAAGAGTTAAAGCATTCACATGGAACAGCTTATGATAATGTCTCACCTATTGCACTGGGTCCTCAATGGCAAAGACAAATTCTCCTCTGGTTAAGGAGTCTGCTAACTGATTACTTTTTGTCAGGGCTCCTGGTAAGGTTGTATGAGCTCATATGTGGCCAATATAAAATGGAGCCTTCCTGTCCCAAACGAATGTTTGGATTTCTTGTAATGCCTCAGAGATAGTAGACCTGGCATTATTAGAACCCACATTTTCAATGATAGAGACAGCTTGCACCACATATCTACTATCTGATAAAAGGTTGAAGGGTTCTTGATGAAACATTTGAAATGCTTTTATCACTGTGAGCAGCTCGGTTTCTTGGGGAGAGGAGCTTTGAAATACGAAGGTCCAACTCTCTTCTGTGGTAACTATAGGTCCTACTCCTTGCTTAGATCCATCAGTGAATATAAGCCTTACATTACTGAGGGGTTTATGGTGAGTGATCCTAGGGTATATGATTGGATTGGATAAACTGAACTGTAGCCATGGATGTGATGGGTAGTGGTTATCAAATTGAGTGCACGTTATAGTTATCCAAATGGCTCAGTCATCATCACAGGCTGCTAGGCACTTTATTTGTTCCTGCGTATATGGTGATATTATAGTATCTGTTTGTTTACCAAATGCTGCTATACTATGTTTAATCCCTTTAAGTATAATTTGTGCAATGGCACTTGGGTACCAGGGCAAGACCTTCTCTGGAGAGTAGGTCAAACTAACCCATGATATGGGGCCAGATTGCCAAAAAACTGCAGTGGGAGCTCGTTTTTCGGCAAGGACACAAAATAGCAAAGGTTTGGAGTAGTCATTTCTGTCTATCTGAGCAGCTTCTAGCCTTTTCTGGATCAGACTGATGGCTTCTTTTGCCCCCTCAGTCAACTGACGAGGAGAGGTGAGGTTAGGGTCTCCTTTAAGTGTATCAAATAAGGGTGACAATTCCTGATCAGTGAGTTTTAGATAGGGCCTCATCCAATTGATATCTCTTAACAATTTTTGAAAATCATTTAACGTGTTTAGGTGATCCGTCCGCAGGGTTATCTTTAAAGCTCTGACTTTAGTATTCTCTAACCTAGTTCCCAAATACTCTTTAATGGGCGTCATTTGGACCTCTTCTGGTGCTATGTGTAATCCAAATTTCTCAAAATGTTTGAAAAGAAAGGAAAGGGCCTTCTCAATATATTGTTCTTTTTTATGGCACAGCAAAATATCATCCATATAATGATACACAATGAGCGGGGGAAATTGTGTTCTAACCTCCTTCAGGGCTTGGTCCACATATAATTGGCACATTGTAGGGCTGTTGGCCATGCCCTGAGGCAATACCACCCACTCATAGTGTTGATCCAGACAAGAATGATTAATGGTAGGTACTGTGAAAGCGAAACATTGGGTGTCCTCGGGGTGCAATGGGATGGAAAAGAAACAGTCTTTAATATCGATTACCACAGAGGGCCAACCAGAGGGCAGGGCTGAGACTAAAGGCAGCCCCCAGCTGTACTGCTCCCATGGCCACCATCTTTTCATTAACGGCTCGTAAGTCATGTAACAATCGCTATTTCCCCGACTTGTTCTTAATCACAAAAATAGGCATATTCCATGGTGATGTGGAGGGCCGAATATGCCCGTCGGCATGTTGCTCTTTTACTAACGTGTGGGCAGCTTCACATTTTTCTTTAGGCAGGGGCCACTGAGGAACCCACACGGGTTTACTGTTTTTCCATTGAATTTTTAGAGTTTCAGTGGCCCCTAAGAAAAACCCAGCAGTGGCCCACCTATTCTTTGAGAGAAGTAATTAGTCAAGGGAATAGGTTCAGGGGTGCCCTGCAGCTGTTTTCCTAGGCCTCCCGTTCCAGGATAACAAGACTTAGACATTAAGGCTTGAGCTTCCTTAATATAGAATAATTCTGTAGTCAACTTCAGGATCATTTGGGCCAAGACATCCCGTCCCCACAATGAAATGGGAATCTTAAGGACACATGGCTGCACAAGTCCATGGTGGCCTTCATCATCCTTCCATGGCAGTGTAGCTGCACTGCACATGGGGCTATGAGCAATACCTAATCCTTGAAGTGTTTGATCAGCCTTTTGCACAGGCCAATCCTTCGACCAATCAGCTTCATTGATGATACTGCGATCTGCTCCAGTGTTCAATAAGCCCATGAATTTCTTGTCTCTTATCCAAAAAGAGTAAAAGGGTCTATTTTCCATGCCTAGCGTGACGCATGCTAGAGGAGCTCCAGATGATCCGAACCTCTTCTGTCCTCACATAACCTGATGGCTTCCAAAAAGCTTGTGACAACTAGGCAATACCAGGATTTGAGCTATCTTATCACCTGGAATAATAGCTGTAATTCCACGTGGGGAGGATACCAGGATTTTCACCGTTCCATTATAATCAGCATCTATTACTCCGGGGTGAACAATGAGTCCTGATAACGCCATGGAGCTCCGTCCTAGCAAGAGGCCCACGATGTCCTCAGGTAATGAACCCTTAAAATCTGATTCCACTACCTGGGTCCCCATCTCTGGAGTCAGTATGAGTCTGGTGGTGGCACGGATGTCCAATCCTGCACTCCCTGTTGTGGCTCGCCTTGGCTCATCGGCGGATAATGCGAGCGAGCCACCTGTTGGAGCACCCCATACGTTAGAGGGCCCTAGGGTGTGCGGCCCCCCTTCCCATTTTTTGACCCTCTTGGAGGCAGAGAGTTTCCTTGTATATCCCTTATTGAGCGACATTCATATGCCCAGTGGGCACCCTTCCCACATCTTGGGCAGATACCTGGTTTTTTAGGCTCTTGATAGGACACCTTTCTCTTGGGGCACTCACGCTTAAGGTGTCCTGGCTCCTTGCAGTAATAGCAAACTCCAAGAGTACCCCTATGTTTATATTGTTGAGCTGCCTGATATCCTTGTAAACCTTGAGTGATAGCTGCAGCCATAACCTGCCCTTGAATAACACTGTCGTTGATATCCCTGCATACTTTAATATATGTACTCAAGTCTTTGCTTTTCCAAGGTCTGATGGCTTCTTTACGCCACTTATTAGCTTGCTCATAAGCCAGCTGTTTTATCAATGGCATGGCTGCCTCTACCTCCCCAAATATTCGACCAGCTGTTTGCATCAGCCTCGCTACCAAATCAGCATATGCTTCATTTGGTCCTTGTATTACCTTAGAAAGCTGACCCTGTAAATCCCCACTGCCTTGAATTGTCTTCCATGCTTTAGTGGCCACCACAGCTATTTACAGATACACCGCAGGGTTGTATTGTATTTGGGCCTGCTTTCCCATGTACGGTCCTATTCCCATTAACATTTCTAGGTCCCACTGAGGATTTCCAGCCGCTGCATTAAGGCGGGCAGTGTCCTCTGAGTATTCTTGCCAGGCTGTTTTCCATACTAGATATTGCCCTCCCGACAAGGTTGTCCAGGCTAGGTTACCCCAGTCTTCAGGGACTAAGTTCATTCCTGCTATGGTCTCCAGCAAAGATACCGTAAAGGCTGCCTGAGGGCCATTCTGCATGACTGCTTCCTTTAATTGCTTAACTAGTTTACAATCAAGAGGCTGATGATACCGCTGGTTGTTTTGGTCCTCTAAAACTGGAAAGGCAGAGGCCAGGTCATGATCTCTCCAGCTTGAAACCCTGCCACTACCACATGTGGTGCAGCAGCTACAAGCTCCTTGGCACGCCATAGGATTATATGGCGGAGTGGCACTAGGCGTCGCTGGAGTCGATAGTTTCAACTGTTCAAAGTTGCAATGCATTTTTCAGCCTAACTCCTCCCCTGACATTTCTTCTTCCTCTTCACTAGAACTACCCCCCTCTGAGGCACGAGAAGACCGCTCCTCTTTCAATTCCTCCAATGCCAATGCTCCCTCTTGTAGAGCTGTTTAATATTTGGGTTTAGGCCCCACCAGTCATCCCCAGACTAAGGTCCATATTGCCAGGGACCCAGGTGGCAAAGGCGTTTTATTGTCCTGTTTCTTCAAATCCTCCCCTAAGTGGTCCCATTGAGGTATGTTTAGCAAGCCTTCATCTAGGAACCATGGAGCCTCCTTTTCCACTGTATTCAAAAAGGCCCGAGCAGTTTTTGCTTTTAGTGAATTTCCATTGGCTTTCAGCAGGTCTTTTAAAGACTCTTCCAACTGCACTTTAGATACTTCAGATCCCATTATGAACACACAGACAACAGACGTGGACGTTAAAGACAGTAACTAACACATCAACTTTTTACACGCATATACTTCAGTCAACATTTACTTCCCGCTTTACCGTGGAATTCACACTTTGTAACGTGGCCTTTAATCCCTGCTTTACCGCGGAATTCCCACTTTTGAACGTGGCTAATGTCCCCACTTACCTGCGGAACTTTACTCCCCGCTTTCCTGCGAATTACCTTGCAAGATTCCTTTATTTAGTTCCCTGGTGCCGGCGCCATTTATCGCCCTCGACCCGCAAGGATGACAAGAAGCCCCAGTTCAGATGTATCTTCTCTCTCTTTATTTTCGCAAGTCTACACACTTATATACTCTTACCTGACCAATCAGCTAGCAGGGTACAGGAGGGAGCGAATCAGGCTGCACACCTAAATGAACAACTTTGCTAGCAACCAATGCTGTTTACTTCCTCTTTGGGCATTCCACTTAGTCTCATGAGGCAATCCTAACCTGGCAACTAGCCAGGCGCCATCTTTTAATGGCGGAGGCCGCCCTGGTTGGGGGCCTGCCTCCGACACCTAAATGACGTGTGCTGCAGTCCTTTGGCTCTCACTTTCTTTCCCTTTGGCTCTTTCAGGAGGGCCTTTTTGTGGGTGGCGTCTTCGCCCCCATGGTTCCCTCCTTCCTTTTTGGGAAGGAGGGTTTTGTTCTTGTTTTGTTTTGTTTGTTTTAAAGGTTTATTTATCCTTTTAATGATATTTATTTATTTGAGTGTCTCCATCCGGGGCATGGGGAGGGTAGAGGGAGAGAGTAAGAATGTCAGGTACACTCTGCACTGAGCCAGGAGCCAGACTGAAGGCTCCATCCCAGGACCCTGAGATCAGGAAGTGAGCCAGAGTCGGGAGGGGGATGCTTAACACTCTGAGCCCTGAAAATGGCCTGAGAATATGTAGTAGAACACTGCTGACTGTACTGTTTGGCACTTGACTCATTCAGAAAATTACACAATTCCTCAAAATAACATGCCATGCCATCATTAAAATCAGTAGTCCCAGGCAGGAGAGAGATTGTGAATGACTGCCCCCCACACAGGGCACTGGTGTCTGGACAGGGTCTGATGGAGCACGTGTAATTAAGCCTTTGGTCTCTGTGTTGTCACGTGTGGATTTAGCTTTCCAGGGTATGCATTGCTGTCTTAATTTTGTTAGCACACTTCTCTCCTGCCTCAGGAGCCTGGGAAGGGGCTTCGGCCTGGGGTATGGGCAAGAGGCCAGGACTTTAGGAGAGGCTGCTCCAAAGCTCCTGGTGGCAGAAGAGCAGAAGGGAGCAGGGGAACTGGGGCCAAAAGAAAGAGGCCCGCTGGCTCCCAGGGCACTCCAAGCCTAGAGGCATAGCAAGCAGCACTGGCAGTTGCAAGCCTCACTGTGGGGAACTGCCTCCCTGGGAAAGGCTTCGGGACTGGGTCCCCACTACAGCCCCTTAAGGCAGACTTGCAGGGCCTGGAGCCCATCACCACTTGCCAGAATCACACGCTCCACCTCGCTGGGCCACTAGGTCACCAAGAGGCCCGCATGCCCCCAAGGAGCACACACTCCATGACATTTAGTCAGTAGAGGCAGCGCAGGTGGGAGCTGGTCTCAGGAGACTGGCAGCTGTGGAGGCTCAAGGGGCGGCTGGGGAGGCAGTGGCGGCACTGAAGGGTGCTCAAGGCCCAGTGGCCTAGGTAGGGCTGAGGTCCTGGGCTGTGAAGGGAGAGGGGCGGACCACGAGGACTCCACCTATGGCGTTACTCCTCCAAGCAGTGCTGGTTTCGGGTTTTGGGGGGTGGGCGGGGGTACACCCCTCCTTGACCAAGGGCCACAAGAAGAGCCTGACTAGGTACCTGCATGGAGCAGAGGGAGTGGAATGGGAGGAAGGGATGGGGGCAGGCAGGGCCTGGCACTGGCTGGACTCTGGGGTCACCCGGGGTGGGGGGAGGCAGGCATTGGTAAGATGGAGTTCCCGGGGCTGGAGAATATCCTGGCGCTGGGGATGTATCTCTCCTGCTAGGGATCGGGATTGGGGCTGTTCCCACTGCTGCAGCCCTGGGGGCTCTTTCTCAGGAGCCCTCCGTGACTGGGTGGCTCAGTCAGTTAAGCATCTGCCTCTACCTGGCATCCTGATCTCAGGGTCCTGAGACTGAGCCCTGCTCAGAGAGGAGGCTGCCTCTCCCTCTCCCTCTGCGTCTGCCCACGACTTGTGCTCACTGTCTCTCAAATAATAAAATCTTTTGAAGAAAGTAAATATAAAAGTTTATTTAGCATAATGTTGAAAAAAACAAGTTCAATTTTTAAGAAAAAATGATGATAGAGATAGGTATAAGTATCAGTTTAAACTAGCTTTGTATGATGGATCTCGATGAATCTTTGCATCCATGCCCTGAGGAATGAATCCATGCTGTCCCCACATCACAGAGAAGGACACAAAGGTTTGGAGAGTTGAAGTAATTATCCAGGCAAAGAGTAGAAATTGGAAGAATGGAAACTGGTCCTGTTCTCTTCCAGAGGCTCAACTGGCAACTTGATTTTTTCCATTTCCTTAATAAACATAGACTTTTTAGACTACGAACCAGTGCTACATTCTGTCCCTCCAGGATTCTCCCCAGGCCCCATCAGAGAGGGCTCTGGGGCCAGATTCTCCCTCCCTGTTCCAGGGGCCCCGGGTGACTCCTTCTGTCTGTTCAGAAAGAAGGACACAGAGCTCTGGGGAGGGACCCTTCCTTGGCCGCGGGTGTCCCCCTCTGCTTGGCTTTCCATGCCCTGCTGGAAGGTGAAGTCAGAGTCAGAGGTTGAGAGGTGGCTGGGGAAGGAGCAGGAGGCCAAGGGCATCCCAGCCTGGTGATTCCACTTACCTGCCAGACCATTCTTCCCAGGTCCATCCAGCATCCCATTGATCTGCTGCAACTTCTGCTGCTGGTGCTGCTCGTGCTTCCAGATCCCTGCCAGCACCAGCAGGAGTGTAGGAGGGATCTGCACTGTGGGGACCCAGGAATCTTGTAAGATGCCTCCAGCCCTTTCCACAGGTGCCCAATCCCCCATTCCTTTCAGGGTACCCTGGAGCTCAGTTGCCCAGTCCTGTATAATCCCTCACTTGATCACCTTTCCCACGGTCAGGAATATCTCAGTCTTGCCAGGGGCCCAGAGCTCACCCCACAGTTCATGGGATCTTCCTGCCATCTGGTGCCGGAATGCTGATGTCGGCAAAGGGCAGGGCATAGCACAGGCCTGAAACAGGTGGGACCTGTGGTTGTCACCCGGGCTGCCATTAACAGGGGTGAGACATGAGGCACTGGATCTCCAGAGACACTGAGCCCCTGGCGGTGATGACGTCAATGTGTGTGTGTTCTCAACATGTGACTTCTTCTTGTCCTCCACACAGTTATGGACATGGGCATGGACACTCCCGGTTCAGTGAAGGAAATGAGCACCAGGCCAAACAGCAGGTAAGCAGGACAGCTGGATCTCAAACTCTAGGCTCCTGGCTTGTCTCCAGGGGCCACAAAGGTTTTCATAGATGGGAGACTGACAATGGCTTTGGGGACACCTCCTAAACTCCATGACTGATCTCACCTATTTGAGGCCCCCAAACTCTATTCCCTGCTTGTTTCCCTGCTCCCGATTCCAGTTCTAATCAAGGTGACTCTGGCCATCTTCCATGGAAGTCCCTGGCCCCCTTACAGGTTGGGCCTCTCTCCTGTTCCCTTTTGGGCTAGTCTGACTCCACCCCTTCCATAGCTGGTCTCCTTCTACAACCAGAGCAGCCCAACTCTGGGGTTCTTGAGGTGGACAGTGGCATCTAAGCCGAATTGAATACTTTGTTTTGTTATCCTTGTTTTGTTGTTGGCTTGTTTTTTATGGTTTCTGTATGTGTATGTTTAGGATATTGATGTAACTGAAGGTGGCAGGGGTGGAAGTGTTGGGAGGATGCGGTGGCTGTGGAATGGGCATTGGAGAAGGTATGTGCTTTGGTGAGTGCTTGAACTGTATGCGACTGATGAATCACAGACTATCCCTGAAACAAAAACTACATTATACGTTAATTAGAAAAAACAAGCTGTTGTGCTATTTAAGCAGTACTAGAGTGGTTCCTGTTTACAAGAAATTTACACAATAATAAAGTGGTGGTTTGTAGAGCACTGAAAATCAGCTGTATTGGGCCAGAAGGAGTTGAGGAAACATTTGAGAGTCCTAGGGAGACACAGTTTAGGAAGTTCAGCTCAGGACAGGCCCCAGGAGAGAGGATAACAAGGGGTTTGTCTAGTCTCCTGGGTCCCTGGCCCTGCCCACATGCTTGGCTGTCCCTACCCAGCACAGATGGAGCTGCCAGCCCTCTGGGTGTTATCCTAGATCCGCCAGGGGAGAAGCTGGTGAAAGTCTTCTCTTAAAATGCTCTCATTCCTGGAGATCCCAGAAGATGACATGAGAGTCTGATTGGACTGTTTCCCTGTAAAGTTTCCTCATGTAATGCCGAAGCTAGTGCGTAGGAGGGTCACAAAGAGAAGTGACAGATCTACTCTGTCGGAGGTGTTCCAATGTCTCAGCCAATTGGGGATGATTTTGAGACCATGAAGTCTTCTCAGACTACTACTGGAGGATATTCCAGCCCAGAAGACATATTTGATTTCAATTGTATCATCCTCGTATCATTCAGTTCCAGTGTTGCTCTTTTCCTTTTCTATTTCTTTTTTATTTAAGATTTTATTTACTTAGTTGACACACAGAGAGAGATCACAAGTTGGCAGAGAGGCAGGCAGAGAGTGAGGGGAAAGCAGGCTCCCTCCTGAGCACAAAGCCCGATGTGGGGCTTGATCATAGGACCTGATCATGACCTGAGCCACCAGGAGCCCCTCTTTTTTCTATTTCTTTACTCCTGTTCCCATGATAGAGGTACTTCTCAATTTCTAAACATATGGGATTTTCTAGTTCACTTTTTATCAGTGATTTCTAGCACATTATATTACCACAAGATGCTCTGTAGTTGCCTGAATTGATGCATCTGAAACAAAATTGAAATTTCCCTTATGGCTAAAGTAAATTGGGCGTATTTTTGAAATGGTCTCCTATGTGCCTAAAATCAGTGGGTGTGGATGTGGACAGATGTATGGAGACAGCTATGGGATTCAGATGGTTTGCCATTAAGATTTATATCTTGTGGATGTTCTGTCTGCGTTGAGTTGCTGAGAGAGGGCTCGAACCTCCTACTCTGGTTGTGTACTTGCTTATTGTTGCAGTTTGGTTCTCCTTTGCTTTCTACATTGTTCAGCCAGTGGCTCTCAGACGGGAGTTTGGAAGGGAAGGAGAGAGCGCCCAGAAGAGGGAACAGGGACCTGGGTTGGAGGAAGTAAACAAGAAGAATGGCTAAAGATGCAGAGAGGATCTGTCGTTGCGATGGCATGTGTTGGGGTATCAGGTGGGAAGGGGCTTTGTACCAATGAGGTCACCTGTGGCATCCATGTTGAGCTACTAGCGGCAAAGGCAGGGGATTGGTCGAGAGATTAGAATGTTTCTAGGTTGCTAAGGAAACGTTCAAACCCGGGAAGGCTTGGTGGAGGATGGATTCTCCACACGAACTGCTCCTGAGAGTTCACGTTACCTGCTAATGTGTCCTGCTGACCTTGTCCTTTACTAAACTGCTGACCTCCTAACTTTTCTGAACCGTGCTACTTCCCCTTGAGTACTTAATCTGACCCTGACACCGCCTGACACTGTCCCTGACCCCTCCTCCTGACCAAAACCTTCCCCATCCTACCCTCTATTTCTTCCCTATTCCCCTCCCTAATTACCACCCTGCCCCTCCCCACCCCTTTCGAACACCCCACCCCACCCTCCCCTGCCCCCCAACCATCTCCACTTCCTCCCTGGGCCCACAGTGCCCCTTAAAAGGACCAGGACATGATGGTTCAAAGGCTACTCTTCTGGCTTGTCTTGCTCCACTGTCCCAGTTCCCCAAACCCAAATGTGAGTAAATGTGACACTTCACTCATGTCTTCCTTCTTCTCTTTCTTCTCCTTCTTCTTCTACTCTTCTTCTCCTCCTCCTCCTTCCTCTTCTTCTTCTTCTTCTTCTTCTTCTTCTTCTTCTTCTTCTTCTTCTTCTTCTTCTTCTTCTTTTTCTGATATGAATTATTTGAGGAATAGAGAAAAAGGGCTGATGTGTAGGGGGCAGAGAGGGTGGGAAAGAGAAAATCCCAAACCAGCTGTGCAGTGAGCACAGAGCCCAAAGTGGGCCTCAACCTCAGGACCATGAGATCATGACTTGATCCAAACCAAGACTTGGTCACGTATCTGACTGAGCTTTTTGGGTGCCCATAAGCTGCTAGTGGTTTCTTCCTTCCGACAGGGTTATTTAATCACAGCTTTTTCATGGGGTTCTTGATGGTAACCTCAGAAGAATGAGAGTTCTTCCTGATGACTGGGCACCACAGGGCACGTTTCAGGGTCAACCTGAAGGTGTTGAGGCCACAGCCATTTCCCTCATGTTTTGGGTCCTGTCTGTGCTGCTGGGTCCAAGAAGCACAGCTTTGGTAGGATGGAAACCTGAAGGCACCAGGTTTATAGTGTCAGGAGGAAGGGTTTGTGAAGATAGGAAAAGCCATTGAGCTTTTTGTCCTAAATAGGGGGCTTGTGTGATATGTACATTATATCTCTTTAAAATTGTCTTCAAAAATGTCAGGAACTCTAATTTAGTAGGAGCTAGGGGCGCTAGATTGTCACCTGGGATCCTGGTGACGATCCTACTGCAAGCCTGGTAAATTCAGGGTACAGCTTCTGTTTAGTTTGTTTTTGTGTCAGCGCATTGTTTATATTTGTAGAGTTTGACATCCCTGGTTATCTTAAGCATTGGGGTTGGGACTAGAGTGTTAAGAAGTGAAATATCCTTTTTGCTCTGCTTCTTGGTTTGAGGCTGTCCCCAGGGACTGTGTGTCCCACCAGGTCCATGAAGACCTGAGAATCCCAGAAGACACTAATAGACCACAACCTGCTGGGATATATGTCACAGGAAAATCACTAGGAGTGATGTGATCAGGAAGTGAATGAGTTGTTGTCCTTTCTTTGACCAAGTATGTGCAGTGTGTTGATTTTCCCAAAATAAGAAAGTTCTGGATGTCCTTAGGATTGTCCAAATATAAAGAAATACATGGTTCCCAGCATGAATATTTCACTCTGTCATGAAAAAGTAAACCCTGTACCCCAGGAGAAAGAGAGAGAGTCAGCCAACAGTTAGGGAACACGCCTGGAATTAAGTAGACTACTTTAGATCCGCTTGCACCAGATTATGAAAGAGGGATCCGGAAGTGTTAGTAGTCAAGAAGGATGCTTGTATTGAGGCAGACCCATCCCACATGAAGACCTCTAGTCAAAGTAGACCCCATTCTGTTTCATTTGAGTCTTCAGAAGAGGGAATTTCTTGGTCGTCTGGATTGGAATCATTCCCCTCTACCTGGGCTGCATCTCATGGATCAGTTCACCTTTCTCACCCTTCCTCATCTCTGAAGTCTTGCCTAAATGAACTGGTGTTGCATTTCCCACCTCCACCTGCTCATGGCCACTGTCGGAGAACCTAGAGTTTTTGGCCCCACTGGCTGTCCTCTAGTTAAGACTCAGCTACTGGTATCAGCATCCAGACAGCTGCCAGATGTACTATGTGCCCACAGCTGGGCGTGTTTTACATTCCTGACAAGACAGCCTCTGTCTTTTGTGCATTTGATCCCCATGACCAACCATTGTGCTGACAGCTACTGCTCTCTTCCAGACAGTGGCTATTAAAGGCAGTGTATGTTTCCCACAAGCACACATTTTCCTGACCTCAGCTGTGAGGGCTGAAGAGGAAAATGTTTTAGATTTCAGGAGCTCCTTTCTAGAGAGGTGTGTTTGCACAAAATTCAAGCTTGGTGTGAATTAGTATGAATTGCATTGTTAGTGTCTTTTCTCCTGAAATACTTCTAAGTGTAGTTTTTGTAAAATGATGTGTTCCTAGCCTCGGTGTTTGTATCCAGGAATTTTGTATTAGAATTCACAGGCACCTGGGTGGTTCAGGCAGTTAAGTGTCTGCCTTAGGCTTGGGTCATGATCCCAGGGTGCTGGGATTGAGCCCTGGTTGGACTCCCTGCTCAGCTGCCACTCAGTTACTCAGTCTCCCTATGCCTTTCCCTATCTCTCTTTAAAATAAATAAATACATTCGTTAATATTTTCCCTGTTTAGAAAGATAAATTTTAAATTGCTCTTGCATGATTTACTTACAGTACCAAGAAAGAGGAAGATGAATTGCTTCCATTGGCTTTTTGGAGATACTAACCCCCACAGATATGCTTAGAACATACATGCTCACCTGATTATGTACTTCAGAAATCTGACATCTGGGTTTGTGATTCAGAATCAGAGTGAGCATTGAAAGAAAACATCAATGTTTTCAGAAACTAATCAGTAACTCTGATTTAGTTTTATTGGGCAATAATCACATGTCGTATTAACGAGCAGCCTCCTGTCTCTCTCACTTATGTCCTGATCTATAAACATGTGTCCATATAATGTGCTCATTTGTATCTCTAGTACAAATTCTATTCATGCTTTCCCTCCTTAAATTTTGGGTGTAGTTTTGGAAATGGTCCAAAGGAGTTTTTCCAGGTCCTCCATGGATATACAGTAGAAGTCACTCCTTACCTATTCTAAGTTTACATTGACTTACCTTGTTTATTTTATGTTGGCTTATAAATACTCAAGTTCTGTTAGCTATAGAAAAAACAGTTGCAATGTGCTTGTAGATAAAATAAAATATCTTAAGATTTGTCTATTAGATTTTGCCTGCAGCTTTAGTGTGTCATAATGTATATATGATCACAACATCTTTTCAAAGAATACTTTTTGTTGATATTAGACATAGGGAAGCAACAAGGAAGCCATCATCATGGTAAGTTGGTAAACACACTCATCACTGCCAAAAGTTTGCCCCAGCTCCTTGGAAATGCCTCTGTGCTCCTTCTCCTCCAGGAGGAGCTAGTTAAGAGGTATGCTCACCTCCTGGAGGCTGACTGAGGGTTTGTAAAGTTGATTTTTTGTGACAGATACACAGTAAAAGTCTTTGAGATTCCTCATTGTCTCAAATGGTATTTCAGCTTGTCCTTTCCTTGCCTGATCATTTCTGTCTTGGCCCTCATGGGACTGAAGTTCTGTGGAAGCTTCTCATTTTAACTGCCTTCTTGGGAACTTGTGCCTTTCTCATATACCTCTGGAGAACCATCCTCGCTGTAAGTATATTAATGTACCTTCTGTACTTTCATTCATAAATAAGCAAAAAATGTTAGAGCCCCTGGACATTTTTATGTCTATGCAGTACTACAAATTTCCCTCTAATATGTCAATTTTGATTATCACCTAGATTGATGTAGTTTTAAATTTCTATTGAAGTGCCTTCTTGATCCATATGTTCTTTTTTTTTTAAGTTCAAGCATAATTGGCAAACAGCGTAATGTGTGTTTCAGGTGTACAACATGACTCCGCAATTCTGTACATTTCTCAGTGCTCAGCAGAAGAAGTGCACTCTTCTTTCCCTTCACCTCCTTCACCCATCTGTCCACCCACCTGCCCTTCCACCCATGTCTTCTTTAGAAGTGGGCTGTTGAATCTCTCTCTCTCTGGTCATTTCTCCAGCTATCTTTCTGTTCTCGATCTCTAGTTTAAGTCAACTGGGGTCTGAGAGCATAGTTCCGGTGATTTCAATTCCTTTGGTGGTTCACATGTGTTGTATGGCCTCGAATTTTGGCTCTCTTAGTGACTGTTTCATGTCAGCCCGAGCAGAATGTCTATACCTCATTGTTGAATGAAGTATTCTGCCAATGTGTAGTGGATGGGGTGGATGGGTGATGCTGGTCCGTTCACCTGTGCTCTCATGGATATTCTGCATCTCTGGGTCTGTCAATGAGGGATAAGAGGATTTTGAATTCTCCAGCTATAGGAATGGATTCATCTGTTCCCACCAGCAGTATTTTCAGTTTCTGTTTCATGTGTTCTGACACTTTGTTGTTGATGCATACGCATTAGAAATTGTTGTGTCTTTTTGGAGAATTGACCCCTTCATCATTGAAATAATGCCCGCAATTATTCCTGACGGGTTTCCTTACTGTGCGGTGTGTGTTGCAGGACCATTTCACTGGCCACAGATTTCTAGCTCGATGTTCCTTTAAACAGTATAAACACTTCATCCTTCTTGATGGCATGGTTTCTGAAAATAAGTGTGGTGTCGTTCTTATCCTTTTCTCTGGAGTAAGGTGTTACTGCTCACCTCTCCCCTTCCCACACCCACTCCCAATCCCTGCTCCATAATTCCAGAACAATTTCTTTGTCTTAATGATCTGTAGCTGAATATTCTAGATTAGGAAACATTAGTGGTTTTGGTTCATTGTTTGTGTGTGTGTGTGTTTTGGTATTTATCCTTCTTTCAATGTTTTGATTTTCCTGGATCTTGATTAGGTAACTCCATTAATTTCAGACAATCCTCTGTCATTATTCCTTCAAATAGCTCTCCGTTCACTCTCCTATAGGAATAGGTATTCCTGTTATGTGTGTGTTACACATTTTATAATGACCTATCAGTCTTGAGTTTTCTGTGTTTTCTGTGTAATTTTTGTCTTTGTGTTTCTCTTTTGGAAGTTTCTTTCCTGTCAATGATTCTTTCCTCTGGTTTATTTTGAGTCTCTTCATGAAGCCAGCGCAAGCACTCTTGATTTTTATAATGGTGTTGTTGTCTTTCTAGACAACATGTTACAATCTTAGAGTTTCCTATCTCTGCCCACATTTACCATCTCTTCTTTCTCTTGTGCACTTTTCCCTTAGACCCAGTATCTTACATCAAAGAGACTTGAAAGTCCAGCCTGCTCTCCCCATCACTTCTGCCACAGGAAGTGTGATTCTCGTGCTTGCTGTCATGGTTTTTACCTGCAGCATGCCTTGTAGGGTTGTGTTGAAAGCTAGATACTGTGTCCTGCTGAAGGAAGGGAGGTAAGTGGGAGTTAAAGTGAGGTTTTCTGCTTCTCTGGCTCAGAGTTAGACTGAGGTCCTCACCGGTGAGACAGGGAGGAGATGGCACTGGAGTTGAGGATTTCCCTCACCTCTGTGGCTGAGTCTTTGGGAAACCGCCATTTAGACTCTGGAGACATAGTTTCATTTGAGGGCAGACCTTTGTAAGAAGAAAGAACTCTTTTGAGTTACTTTCTCCGTGGGACTATTCCCCCTCTCCCTCACAATGGAGAAAACTTCCCTTCAAAGAGAAAAGAAAAATTTTATATATTTGGTGTAGCCATCGACCCTTCCACTTCCCCTGCCCATGGGTCTGGTGACATAGGCCACAGGAGCTCAGAGGTTCCTTATCAACATGTGAAATCAAAGGAATAACCATGGCTTTCTGATTTCCCTCCCCTGATGCACTCTCCCCAACAACATACTATGACTGGTTTATTGATAGCATGGTGATATTCCAATATCCTGGCAAGATTTGCAGGTTGGCCCCAGCCTCTCATCATCCTGTAAACCTTTTAAAACAGGAAATATGTTAATGGTGTCAAAGTGAGGTCTTGCCTAGATGTTGTTGAGCTATAATAACATGAGGGTGACTCAAATCTGAATTGCCTCATTTCCCTTTTTGGAACCATCAGCTGTCATTTCTGTCATGGCTTATGCTTTATCTCATAATGGGCCACTCTTTATCTCATCTGATGGCTTTTACTTCTTTTTGATGACACTGCATTTAAACAGTCTGGGAAACTGCATAGCACCTGATATGTCATAACTGTGTGTGAATTCAGCAAACAGCCAACACTTTGTAAGGTTTCAAGATAGCTTTGTAGAGAAGGAAAGAGGTGGCATATCCTTGACACAGCCTTTGCTCCCTTGCCTGCCTGCCTGCATTCTTTCCTCCTTCCTTCCATTTTCTTTCTTTCAGTATTTTAAAATAGTGCCAAATTCTGTACTTCAGTGCAGATACTATCTTGCAAAAATGTGAGGGAAATATACTAAGTGAAAAAAGTCCAGTGGAGAAAGTCAATTATCCTTTGGTTTCACTTATTTGTGGAACATAAGGAATAGCATAGGGAATATTTGGAGAAGGAAGGGAAAAATGAATCGGGGGGGAAGAGTCAGAGGGGGAGATGAACCATGAGAGACTATGGACTCTGGGAAGCAAACTGAGGGTTTTAGAGGAGATTGGTATGAGGAGCCTGGTGATGGGTAATAAGGAGGTTACCTATTTCATGGAGCACTGGGTGTTATACACAAACAGTGTATCCTGGAACACTACATCAAAAAGTAATGACAGAAGGGACAAGATGGTGCGGGAAAGTAGGAAGAGGCACCTTTTCAACCTGTACTCTAAAGCGAGCTGATTACCTACCAAAGAACTCTGATCACCTATGAAATCAGCATTAGATCAGAATTTTACACATCTGGATCTCAACAGGGGCAGAAGACACCAATGGGCAGGTAAAGTGGAGTGGGAAAGGCAGACTGATATTGCAAGATAAACAAAAGGGGGAGGGAGCCACCAGAGCTGACCAGTTGGAAAGTTATACCCTAATAAAAGCGAGCGTGCCCAGTGTCTGGGAACCAGCATTAACTTGGAGACTGGTTGAAAGCACTCCAAAAGAGCAAAGGAACGTGGGGGGTAAATTGTTGGAATTGGGGCAGCTAGGGACAGGGGCTTAAGTCCTTGGTCCCAGGACAGCCTCCCCTGCATCTGAGCCAGAGAGAGTGTGACAAAGAAACCAGATCTTGGTCCCGGAACCGCCAGCAAACCCGAGATTGCGTGGGTTCTGGCTCCTGTAAGGGGATGGGAGCCACACAGGATGGCAGAATGTGTGAGCCCTGCTACAGAGCCTCTAATGTGCATGTCCCTCATCCTCCCCTGAGAGAGGTACAAAGGCCCAGTCAGCGCTCTTTGATATGCGCCATTGTTTCAGAGCCTAACAAAGGCACCCCAAACTCTCTCAGGAGAGAGGTATGAGAAGGCCCAGACTGGTGCTTTTGGACCTGCACCCGTTCTCAGAGCCTGAGACGTGCAAGCGACCCACAGCCTCCCCCAAAAGAGGTGCATGCAAGCCAGGTGCTCTTAGACCTAGAAAGACTAGGCACTCCCAGCCTGGACCAGCAGGAAAATCTCAGTGTGCGATCCATGCTTAGGACCTCTCTGGCGGTCTGGAGATCCCAGACAGACGCCGCTGCCATGCTTTTGGGTACAAGCAGAAGATCCTGCGTCCCCAGGAACCGTGACTCAGAACCTACTCTGCCAGCAGCCAAGGGGAAGTTTATATGTGTTCTGCAACACCCACAGAACAGACTGAGGCTTCTCTCTGAGAGGGAGGTCAGGGTACACTTTGCTTTCCTCTAAACCTACAAAAACCATTCAAAAGAGGTTAAGACGAGAGGGGGGTAAAAGGTGAAGAAACATAAAAAGCTACAGAGAACAAAAGCCTGAAAAAACCGGTTTCCTCAGAGCCCACCACATAGACGGGGACTGGAGGACTTAACTCAGGGAATATTACTGACTGAAAACCAACGTGGCAGGCACCTCCTCAAGAAAACCAACCAGGAAAGGAAAAAAAAAAAAAAAAAAAAAGACTACAAGAGAACCACCACCACTACTTCGTAGGACAACTTTTATTTTTAATTTGTTCCCACTATTCTGGCTAATTTTTTGTATATAGATGATTGTTTAACCGATTTACCATCACAGAGAGCTGTCCAGCACATGAAATTCCATAATAAATTTCCAACCTAAACTTTTTGTTGCATACACCTGTGTTTCTCTTTTGCACTTCTATTTTTTGAATTTTTAAAATTTTTAGTTTAGCTGAGTTTATTCCTTTTTTATTTTTATTTTCTAATATTCATATAAAGTTAAACTTTAAAGAAATCCCCATTCCCCAATCAATACTACGCCTAGAGGTAAAACATTTTTAATCCCTTTATCCTAGCAAAGTTGAGTCCTTTAACAAAGATATCAATTACATCCAGCAAGGATCAAAACAACCTTCCTTACCCACACAGAGAATTTATAACCACTCTCCCATTTTTTTCTTCCACCAGTGTTTCTGTGTTTTTGTGTTTATCCTGATAGTATATAAATCTTACACTTGGGGTTCTTTTCAACAAGGTTATTCCTGTATTTGCATATATTTACATATTTTTCTCTTGTTATATACTTTTATCATTCTTTCTGTTTGTCTTTTGTTTGAATACCTCATAAATCTTTCCTTGGGGCGCATTTGGGCTGAACCTTCTCTTTCATCTTCCCTTTCTTTCCTGTCTCTCTCTATCTCCTATTTTTTTCTTTGTCTTGTCTTTTTTCTCTCATTTTGGTGGGGAATCCTGATTGCTCAGAAGTGTTACAGAGTGCACCCTGACTGCACCACGGTCGATATATCCAGCTACATCTCTTCAGTCATCTCTCACCAAAATTACTAGGAGGAGGAATCCCAACAGAGAAAAATACAGAGGATGGACCTTCCACAACAGAGCTAAGGGCTATCAACATGGACAATATGTCGAAAAGAGAATTCAGGTTAACATTTATCCAGGCAATAGATAGGTTGGAGAAAGCCATGGATGACCAAACGCAATTGATTAGGGCCGTGCTGAAAGGAACCAGACCGGATGGTCACAATGTTAGGGCAGAGTTAAAAGTTACCAGGGCTGATGTTCACAATGCTCTCAGTGAGTTCCAATCTAATCTAAATTTTCTAAAACCTAGGGTAACTGAGAGAGAAGATAGAATTAGTGATCCGGAAAACAAACAGATAGAGAGAAAGATCAAGAGGAAGCCTGGAACAAACAGATTAGAAACCACAAAAACAGAATCAGGGAAATAAATGATGCCATGAAACGTTCCAACGTCAGAATTATTGGAATTCCTGAAGGGGAGGAGCAAGAAAGAAGTCTAGAGGATAGAGCGGAACAAGTCCTTCATGAAAATTTCCCAATCTAGTGAATGGAACCAGAATTCATGTACTAGAGGCCAAATGTTCTCTACCCAAGATTATAGATTCCAGAAAAACATCAAGACACCTGATATTCAAATTGAGGAATCATAATTGTAGGTATAATCTCTTGAATTACGCTAGCACTAAGAGGCTCCTTACTTACAGAGGAAAGCCCATGAGAATAGTATTAGACCTGTCCACAGAGACCTGGCAAGCCATAAAGGGCTGGCAAGATATTCAGGGCACTAAATGAGAATAATATGCAGCCAAGAATACTTTATCCAGCAACACTGACATTCAAAATGAATGGAGAGATAAAGAGATTTCAAAACCGGCAAGGCTTAAAAGATTATGCAACCACCAAGCCAACGCTGCAGGAAATCTTAAGGGGGGAGATCTATAAAAGAGGAGAATTCCTAAGAGTAGTATTGAACAGAAATATAGAGACAATCTACAGGAAGAAAGCCTTAAAAGGTAGCACGATGTCAATGAAAACATATCTATCAATATCACTCTCAATGAAAATGGCATAAATGCTCCCATAAAATGGCAAAGGGTTGCAGATTAGATAAAACGATAGGACCCATCCATATGTTGTCTACAAGAGACCCATTTTGAACCTAAAGATGCACCCAGTCTGAAAGTGAAGGGATGGAGAAGCATCTTTCATGCCAATGGGCCTCAAAAGAAGGATGGGTAGCAATTCTCATATCAGATAAATGAGATTTTAAACTAAAGATTGTAGTCAGAGATACATAAGGACACTACATAATCCTTAAAGGAACTAACCACCAAGATGATCTAACAATTGTAAATATCTATGCCCCCAATATGGGAGCAGCCAATTACACAAGAAAACTGTTAATCAAGATAAAGAGTCATATTGATATGAATACATTAATAGTAGGAGATCTTAACCCACCTCTCTCAGAAATAGACAGATCATCGAAACAGAAAATCAATAAAGAAACAAGAGCATTGAATGACACATTGGACCAGACGGACCTCATAGATATATACAGAACATTCCACCCTAAAACAACAGAATACTCATTCTCCTCAAGTGCACATGGAACCTTCTCAAGAATAAACCACATACTGGGTCACAAATCAGGACTCAACTGATACCAAAAGACTTAGATGATTCCCTGCATATTCTCAGATCACAATGCTTTGAAACTGGAGCTCAATCACAAGGAAAAGTTCCGAAGGAACTCAAATAACTGGAAGCTAAAGACCACCCTGCTTAAGAATGCTTGGATCAACCAGGAGATCAAAGAAGAACTGAAACAATTCATGGAAACGAATGAGAATGAAGACACTTCGGTCCAAAACCTATGGGATACAGCAAAGGTGGTCCTAAGGGGGAAATACATAGCCACCCAAGTCTCCATCAAAAAATTTGAAAATTCCAGAACACAGCAGCTGTCTCTACACCTTAAAGAACTGAAGAATCAACAACAAATCAAACCAACTCCACACATAAGAACGGAAATCATCAAGATTAGAGCTGAGATCAATGAGGTAGAAACCAGAGATACAGTAGAACATATCAATGAAATTAGAAGCTGGTTTTTGGAAGAATCAATAATATCGATAAACCATTGGTCACACTAACCCAAAAGAAAAGAGAGAAAGCCGAAATTCATAACATTATGAATGAAATGGGAGAGATCACAATAAACACCAAGGCAGTAGAAACAATCATCAGAAGTTATTATCAACAGTTTATATGCCAATAAGCTTAGCAACCTAGATGAAATGGATGCATTCCTGGAAAACTATAAACTCCCAAAATTGAACCAGGAAGAATTCAACAACCCGAATAGACCAATGTCTAGTAATGAGATTGGAGCAGTGATCAAAAATCTCCCAAAAACAAGAGTCCAGGTCCTGAAAGATTCCCAGGGGAATTCTACCAAACTTTCCAAGTAGAAATAACACCTATTCTCCTGAAACTGTTTCAAACAATTGAAGCAGAAGGAAAACTTCCAGATTCTTTCCATGAAGCCAGCATTACCCTGATTCCCAAACCAGGCAAAGACGCTACCAAAAAGGGGAATTTCAGATCAATATCACTGAGGAATATGGATGCTAAGATTCTCAGCAAGATCTTAGCAAACAGGATCCAACAGCTTATTAAAAAGATTATCCACTATGACAGGTAGGATTCATCCCTTAGCTACAAGGATGATTCAACATTTGCAAATCAATCAATGTGATAGAACAAATTAGTATGAGAAGAGAGAAGAACCACATGGTCCTCTCAATCGATGCAGAAAAAGCATTTGACAAAATCTAGCATCCGATGCATTAAAACGCTTCAAAGTATAGGGATAGAGGGAACATTCCTGAACTTCATCAAATCTATCTATGAAAGACCCACAGCAAATATCATCCTCAATGGGAAAAAGCTTGCAGCCTTCCCGTTGAGATCAGGAACACGACAAGGTTGCCCACTCTCACCACTCTTGTTCAACATAGTATTAGAAGTCCTAGCAACAGTAATCAGACAACAAAGAGAAATAAAAGGTATCCAATTTGGCAATGAAGAAGTAAAACTCTCTCTCTTTGCGGATGACATGATTCTTTATATGGAAAACCCAAAAGACCCCACCCCCAAACTACTAGAACTCATACAGCAATTCAGTAATGTGGCAGGATACAAAGTCAATGTACAGAAATCAGTGGATTTCTTATACACTAACAATGAAAATACAGAAAGGGAAATTAGAGAACTGATTCTACCTACAATATCACCAAGAACCATAAGATACCTGGGAATAAACCTAATCAAAGAGGTAAAGGATCTGTACTCGAGAACTACAGAACACTCAAGAAAGAAATTGAAGAAGACACACAAAGATGGAAGACCATGCCATGCTCTAGGATCAGAAGAATAAACATTGTTAAAATGTCTATACTGCCTAGAGCAATCTATACTTTTAATGCCATTCCAATAAAAATTTCACCAGTATTCTTCAAATACCTGGAGCCAATTATCCAAAAATTTATATGGAATCAGAATAGACCCTGAATTGCTAAGGAAATGTGGAAAAACAAAAATAAAATGTGAAGCATCACGTTACCTGATTTCAAGCTTTACTACAAAGCTGTGATCACCAAGACAGCATGGTACTGGCATATAAACAGACACATAGACCAGTAGAACAGAGTAGAGAGCCCCGATATTGACCCTCAACTCTATGGGCAAATAATCTTTGACAAAGCAGGAAAAAATATACGGTGGAAAAAAGACAGTCTCTTCCATAAATGGTGCTGGGAAAACTGGGCAGCTATATGTAGAAGAATGAAACTCGACCATTCTCTTATACCATACACAACTATAAACTCAAAATGGATAAATGACCTCAACGTGAGACAGGAATCCATCCAAATCCTAGAAGAGAACATAGGCAGTAATCTCTTCGATATCAGCCACAGCAACTCCTTTCAAGATATGTCCCCAAAGGCAAAGGAAACAAAAGCCAAAATAAACTTGGGACTTCAGCAAAATCAAAAGCTGCTGCAGAGCAAAGGAAGCAGTCAATAAAACACAGAGACAACACACGGAATGGGAGAAGATATTTGCAAATGACAGTACAGACAAAAGGTTGATATCCAGGATCTACAAAGAGCACCTCAAACTCAACACACACAAAATAGATAATCATATCAAAAAATGGGCAGAAGGTATGAACATACACTTCTCCAATGAAGTCATACAAAAGGCTATCAGACACATGAAAAAAATGTTCATCATCACTAGCCCTCAGGGAGAGTCAAATTCAAACTACATTGAGATATGGCCAAAATTAACCAAACGGGAAACAATATGTGTTGGAGGGGATGTGGAGAAAGGGGAACCCTCTTCCATTGTTGGTGGGAATGCAAGTTGGTGCAGCCTCATTAGAGAACAGTGTGGACATTCCTTAAGAAATTAAAAATAGAGCTTCTCTATGACGTGCCATTGCACTACTGGATATTTACCCCAAAGATACAGATGTAGTGATAAGAAGGGCCATCTGTACCCCAGTGTTTATAGCAGCAATGGCCACAGTTGCCAAACTGTGGAAAGAACCAAGATGCCCTTCAACGAACGAATGGAAAAGGAAGATGTGGTCCATATACACTAAGGAGTATTATGCCACCATCGGAACGGACGAATACCCAGCTTTTTTAGCAACATGGATGGGACTGGAGGAGATTATGCTGAGTGAAATAAGGCAACAAACAGAGTCAGTTATCATATGGTTTCACTTATTGGTGGAGCATGGTGGACATGGGGAGTTAGGAGAAGGGAGTTGGGGGAAATTGGAAGGGGAGGTGAACTATGAGAGATTATGGACTCTGAAAAACAATCTGACGGGTTTTAAGTCTTGGGGTTGGGAAGTTGGGGTGGTGGTATTAGAGAGGGCATGGATTGCATGGAGCACTGGGTGTGGTACAAAAACAAAGAATACTGTTAGGCTGAAAATAAATAAAAAATAAATAAAAAAAAAGAAAACAAAAACTAATGACAGACTGTGTGGTGACTACCATAAAAAATAGCTAGGGAAATAAATAATGAATTAAAGGATATCTTTTCAATGTCTGCATGATCCCTTGTCAAAATTGAAGAGGTTGAACATTCATTGACTACTATGTGAATAGAATTTGGGGGCAAAAATAAGTTAAACACAACTTGTGCTCTTTATCATAAATTGATTGTAAACCATGATGACTTCATCAGAAATTCTAATTTTATCTTCCTTTTTAATCCTGTGAATTCATGCTGCTAAGCAAAGTGATTGTAGTAATATCTTTGGATTATAATTGTGGTACTATCTGTACTATAGATTATTACTTATAATATGTTTTGTCATCCAGCTTATCTTTGTTTCTTCCTCTCTTAGATAAAGCCTCGACAATACGAAGGTAAGATTTGGGGCTTCAGTTTTCTTTGCCAAAAATTCTCAGTACCCGTATTTGATGTGTGTTTAATTTGATGAGGGATAAATATGGTGACTTCTGATGTCTCACTGACTTAAGTCTTGAAAATGATTCTCTTCCCCATGTGGAGTCTAAGTGACAGTGTGGAGGGAGTTGCCATCTCTAAGAGACCAGGAGAAGGAACTCTTCCTGGGAGTAGGGAGAATACAAGGTGTAATTTTGCAGAGACATGTTTAGGAGGCAAGTGATGATGACAGCGTGAGGTCTGGAGTGAGTACTACATCATGAGCTGGCTCTTGGTGAAATGTCAAGAGGAGAAAACTCTCTGAGTCTACCAAAATGGCTACACATAGGGAAGAAGGCAGATATTGCCATGCAGAGCGTGTGTTACAGGAAGAAGTAAACTGTGGTTTTAAGTCTGAAGTGGAGGGGTCGTTGCCTGCCAGGGGAGAATGAATGGAATAAAGCCTGTGCCAGCGGGGATAATGGATAGTGTGTGGGGATCATGGATTGTGGTGATTCCATGGTGCTGGCTGTTGACGGCCTGGGTGGCCACCTGGCACTTAGGAAACCATTGAATGTCATTGTTCCTTGTTGTGAGTGTGGAAGTGGTACTGGTGAGAAGAGAGATCTCAGAGCAGGAGAGCACTCACAGTGGGTCAGGAGAAGAGAAGTTTGCACTTTGAGGCAAGATGAGAGAATTATTTTTTAAGAGATTCTGTTTATTCACTAGATATATATAGAGAGAGCACAAGCTGGCAGAGTGGGAGGCAGACAGAGAGGGAGAAGCAGGTCCTCGCTGAGCAGAGAGTTGGATGTGGGATGTGATCCCAGGACCCAGGATCCTGATCCCAGCAGAAGGCAGACCCTTAACCAACTGAGCCACCCAGGTGCCCCACGATTAGAAAATTAAGTGGCTCTTAGAGGAGTCTGTGTTCTAGACCTTACAAGTGTTATGCAGCTGCCATCAGTCTCCTCATGAGTGTTGTTTCCCTTTAAGGGTGCAGGGTAACATTCTCCTGTTGTGATGAAAAAAGCTTGTCTTCTCAGGCTTGTGCATTATCCAGGGCCTCCAAAGACTCTATGTAACGTGGAGATTGTACCCAAATGTGTTTATAGCAGAGAACTGGTCCTCCAGAGCTCCCAGCCTGGGGTCCATGAAAGGCGATCTGGGAGCAGCAGAAAGTTTCTGAAGGCCTGTGAGTTGTCACTCACCTGACATCTTGAGCTTTCCTTGTGTGGAATTCCAAGTAGGACCTGGAAGTAGACGATCCACTGAGCAGAAACAATGTATAGTTTTGCTCATTATGTGTTGTTTGCAGGGACCTGCTTTTGTATCTGAATCACTGGAGGAGAGAGATGTTAGTTGCTAGGATGCTTGATTTTTCGGTCACATCTCTGGCGATGACATTAGCATATGCAAGGTTTGAATTTTCCAAGAATGGTGCTTACAGGTGGGAGAAAAATGAGAAAGTTTTCGATTGTTTCTTTTTTTATGTTTGAAAAACATTTTAAGTAGGAATCTCACTGATATAGAATGTCTTAGGTTTCAAATGCTGCTACAACATGCTTCCTTCAGGCACAATGGGAATGCTAGCAAGTTAGTGACACCCAAGTGTCAGAGAATGTACTCTGGTGCTAATATATTGGGATTATTCAATGTCACTGTTTTTGCTAATTATCTTAAAATTCTTTTTTCTCCTTTAAGTTACTTTAGACCAAATCAAGATGAAGATTAATAACCTTAAAAATGAAAACAGGGATCTTAAAAAAACATAGCGAGTTGGGAGGAGAAGGTATGTGTACCCTTTCAAATATTTTTTTGTGATTTCATATTGGTTGCTTACCCTCTGGTATTTCATTCTATCGATCTATATCATGCAACCCAGAAATGGTCCTTGAGTAAGAGAAGCTTCACAAATGTAGAGTACTGCCTCTTTCTTTGTCACAAAAGGAGAGGCACAGATATAGGTTTCTTTAACATGCTATTTTGGACTTCTGATTCTTTTTCATATTTTTTGTAGGCCAGGGAAGCAAAGAAGCAAGCGGAAACGAAGAGAGAACATAAGCATTCCCTTGCTGGAGTACGTAAATTAAAAGTAAGACTCCTTTCTTTGCCTGAATTGTGTTCTAACAGCAGAAATAAAAGTAGTAAAATATTATTATTATTATTATTAAAATTATTATTATTTCAAAGATTGATTTGAGAGAAGGAAAGAGTGAGGCGAGGGGGTCTGAAGGAGACAGAGAGAGAATGCCAAGCTGACACCGTGCCGAGTGTTTCGCCTGATGCGGGGATCAATCCCATGACCCTGAGATCAGGACTTGAGGCAAACGAAAGCAGGAGTCAGACACTCCACAGACTGGGCCACCCAGGTGGAACCCAGGTGCCCCAAGGAATGAATCACTGTTACTCATTCAATATGTTTTCTTGAAGGAGAACATCAAAAAGGTGGAAGAGATTAATGAAAATTTGAAGGACTCCCTTCATTGTAAACAGGCTCTCTTACAAGCTCAGAGAGAAAAGAATATTAAGAATGTGGATGTGGTAAAAGTTAGGTGTTAGTTGTACTATAATGTGGCTTGGGAGGCTTTTGGTTTATTTGGGTGAGGTGAGTGCAGTGTACTCCTGTGCTGTTTGCCCAGTAGAGCGTGGGCATCTGGGAACAGAAACCTCTACTGAACCGTGAACTGTGATTTCACTTAGGACCACCCCGATGAGATTTGCAATTTCAAGGCCTAGGAAGTATGGTTTATTTCACAGCTGGGTAATCATCACATCATTCAGCGCTGCCCTCCAAGTTACATAGAAAATCCCACAAAATATGTGAGCAGTGAAGGATGATAGCAAGCCCAATATGTATAGTAGAATATTATTTTATATCAGTTCCTCTAAGAAAGTCATTTGTGCGTTTTTTGACATGAACTAGTTTCTTTACTTGTCCCTTATTCCATTTATGCCTCAAGGGCTTTCTTTGATGCCCTCCATGATCCTGTCCTGTTAGGTGCCCTCATATGTCTTTTCTCAAATCTGTCTTAAAGGCCCAAGATGCACTGGCGGATCAAGAGTTGAGAGCCTTGACATCAAAAAACCAAGAACTGAAAGGTACCTTGTTTTGGGGGATGAAATCTCCATATGGTGGCAATGAGTTTGCATCGGGCAGGGAGAGAATGCCTTTCTGCCTTCACAGCGTTGCCCTTCTCCTTTCCCCATTGAAACCAAGTTCTTAGGTCATGGCACAAACATAGAAAATTAAACTCATCCTTTACAGAAAGGAAAACATTCCTGGAAGACCAGTGTTCAAAAGAAGCAGAATTGAACCTGCTAAATAAAAAATTGGATATGGTGGTGAAGTTCTCTGAAAACCGAAAACTGACTGCAGAAGAGTAAGCTATTGCTGTGTTGTCATAGATATTGTTGTATGAATTTTCGTGACGGCAACTATTTGGATCTTCGGGAATTGGATCTTTGTGTACTTTTGCCAAATGCATTCTGTAGAATTGGGCTGCCATTCCTGTCTTGATTTGTGTAACCTGAATTTTCCTTTCTGTTCTAATGACTTGCCACATGTTATTGTGTGATTCATTGGGGAAGAAGGGGGAAGGTACCAGCATTAATCACTTTGATACGTGGATCCCCTCTGGATCAGTCTACATTTCCCTTTCATTTTAACTCTCATCACATGCTCTGACCACTCCTGCATTAGGTCCTTTTCTTGTTCAGTATGAGACTTGGATCCAGAACATGGAGAGAAAAATGGAATTCTCTTCCTGCAGAAACAGGGAAAGTTTCTTTGTGGAAAGTGTGCTGGGGCTCCAGCAATACTGGGTCCCTTTATCTGGTGTACAACTGAGATCATTCACTGCAGCCCAATACCTTAGAAGGCCAGGGTATTTCCTGACCACCTGATTTTCTTTTTTCTTTCTATCTATCTATCTTTCTTTCTTTCTTTCTTTCTTTCTTTTTTTAAGAGATTTTATTTATCTTTTTGACAGAAAGAGACACCGCGTGAGAGAGAACACAAGCAGGGGGAGTGTGAGAGGGAGAAGAAGGCTTCCCGCCGAACAGGGAGTCCAGTGTTGGGCTCTATTGCAGGACCCTGGGATCATGACCTGTACCAAATACTTTTAAGCAGATAATTACTGAGCCATCCTGGTGCCCCTCCACACGATTTTCTAGGTGTATGTCTCTTGGATCCCAACCAAAGCCTGCAGTTTAACTAAGTCTCATCTTTGCTGGGTGGACGAGAGCTTCGCTTGTTGCATTCCAACCTGTCCCCAAAAGGTTGCTTGTTCATTTACTTTGTATTCACTCACCTATTCTAGAATTCACTGATGTGTCCTCCGGAAACTGGCTCCCACTGCCAGGCTGGCTTTCTCCTAGGCTTCCTTCTTCTCCATCTGATTATCATGTTTTTTCATGTGCTCTTTAGAAATTGGGTGCATTCACTCACAAGTTTGCTCTCTTGTCCAGTGTGTCCTTTTATTTCTCAGGAGAGATAAGGACGTTGGAGTCCCTCATTCATGTGGAAAAGCAAAACTGTTCCCTGTCTACCCTGGAGACTCAGCTTTGTGTTATTCCTTCCCACATCGGGGGTGGGGGCCACTCTCTCTCACAGGCACTTGGGTTCTGTTCATTGGTAAAGACCCACTCCCCTCACTCTTTCCTTCTCTCAAATCAATCTTTGAAATAATATTAATTTTAATAATAATAATATTTCATTACTTTTATTTCTGCTGTTAGAACACAATTCAGGCAAAGAAAGGAGTCTTACTTTTAATTTACGTACTTCAGGACTTTCTTGGGGCAGGCCCAATGTCCTGACCACCTTTCTCTCTTCAACACCATATCCCTGAGCCACACACTGACTGCCGCTCCAGAAGACATTTGCTGAAGGATGATTGAGAGACCAGAAGCAGATGCTCCTGTCCTCCTCTTTCTAGAGCTTTTGTCTGTCCCTAAGTCTTTCTGCATGAGATTCTTGACAAGTGTCCTGTTGAAACCTTGTGAATGAACACCATGAACAAAAGATTTGAGGGCAGCCCAGCAGACCAAACTTTCTAAGCATCACCGTTTGCTGCCTTCACCATCCATGAAGCTGGTTTTGGTCAAGAAGGTTGACTTGGGAAGCCTGGGTGGTTCAGTAGGTTAGAACCTCTGCTTTCGGCTGAGTTCATGGTCCCCCTGGGAAGGAGCCCAGCATTGGGTTCTCTGCTCAGTGGGCAGCCTGCTTCCCCCCCACCCTCTGCCTACCTCTCTGCATACTTGAGATCTCTCTCTCTCAAATAAATAAAATCTTTTTTTTAAATAAAGTTAGAGTAACTGGAGTTGAAAGATTTACATCTGAACTATGTTCCACTGAGATAACACCCTGAGTATGTGACAGTTCACATGGATTATTTGAGGACATATTTTCGGCACTAAGATTGGCCTTTTCCTATATCAGGATCTTTCACGAGGGGCCAGGGGTTGTACTTCTAAAGCCTAGAGATGTGTGGGAGTGAGTTTCCATACCAGTGAAGCCATATTCTGGAAGTTCCTTTGGGCTGAATGTGGGGGCACAGCCTTGGTCTGAGGATCAGAGCTCCCCACAGAGACTAATGATGGGCCCCTATTCATCCTAATGAGTGTAGCTCGTCAGGCTTGGCTTTTCACATTGAATTGAAATGAGCCTTCCCCATCTCAAACCAAAGACGCATTCCAAGAGGGCACAGAGTGCAATATTATTTGGTGACATGGTGAATGAATTAAAGTAGACAAGTAAAAAGACAGCCCCGATTGCAGGGAGCTTGGCCAGCAGCAAAAGTTCGATGTTTCTTCAACCCTAAATGGGGCTTTCTTTCATTTCCCTGTTGTGTTGTCAGTCTGTGCTTTTAGCGGGGACATTCCAACATAGGCCTTCAAGTGTGCTAGAAGAATAAATGGCAAAAATTCAGGACCTTGGCTACTGGACAATGTATATATCTCTCCCATCTTAGGAAGCTAGAAGAGAAACTGTATGAATTGAATGCAACTAAGAATGAACTGTTAGCTGCCGATAAATATCTGAAAGTAACTGAAGAAGAAATGGAGAAGTACAGGTAAGTTCAGACACTACATTCTATTGGCTCCTGAAAAGTTCCCTTTGGATGTTTTTTTAAATTTTTTAATTTTCTTATAAACCTATGATGTATTCTTAGCCCCAGGGGTACAGGTCTGTTAATCACCAGGCTTACACACTTCACAGCACTCACCATAGCTCATACCCTCCCCAGTGTCCATAACCCCACCATCCTCTCCCTACAACTTTCCCCCCAGCATCCCTCAGTTTCTTTTGTGACTTCTTGTTTCATTTATTCTTTTCCTACCCCGCAACCCCCCACGTTGCATCTCCACTTCCTCATATCAGGGAGAACCTATGATAGTTGTCTTTATCCGGTCGACTTCTTACGATAAGGATAATTCCCTCTAGTTCCATGCACATCGTCGCAAATGGCAAGATATTTCTTTTGATGGCTTCATAGTATTCCACTGTATATATATATATATATACCACATCTTCTTTATCCACTCATTTGTTGATGGACATCTAGGTCCTTTCCATAGTTTGGCTATTGTGGACATTGCTGCTATAAACATTCAGGTACACATGGCCCTTCAGATCACAACGTTTGTATCATTAGGGTAAATAGCCAGTAGTGCAATTGCTGGGTCATAGGGTAGCTCTATTTTCAGCTTTTTGACAAACCACCATGCTGTTTTCCAGAGTTGGTTGCACCAGCTTACATTCCCACCAAAAGTGTAAGAGTGTTCCTTTTTCTATGCATCCTCGCCAGCATCTGTCATTTCCTGACTTGTTAATCATAGCCATTCTGACTAGTGTGAGGTGGTATCTCATTGTGGTTTTGATTTGAATTTCCCTGATGCTGAGTGATGTGGAGCAATTTTTCATGTGTCTGTTGGCCATCTGGATGTCATTGCAGAAATGTCTGTTCATGTCCTCTGCCATTTCTTGATTGGCTTATTTGTTCTTTGGGTGTTGAGTTTCCGAAGCTCTTTATAGATTTTGGATCCTACCCCTTTATCTGATATGTCGTTTGCAAATATCTTCTCCCATTCTGTCAGTTGTCTTTTGGTTTTGTTAACTGTTTCCTTTGCTGTGCAGAAGCTTTTGGTCTTGATGAAGTTCCAATAGTTTGTTTTTGCCTTTGATTTCCTCCCTTTTGATGATGATTCTAGGAAGAAGTTGCTGTGGTTGAGGTTGAAGACGTTGTTGCCTGTATTCTCCTCAAGGATTTTGATGGATTCCTTTCTCACATTGACGTCCTTCGTCCATTTTGAGTCTATTTTCCTGTGTAGTGTAAGGAAATGGTCCAGTTTCATTTTAATGCATGTGGCTGTCCAATTTTCCCAACACCATTTGTTGAAGAGACTGTCATTTGGACATTGGACGTTCTTTCCTGCTTTGTTGAAGATTAGTTGACCATAGAGTTGAGGGTATATTTTTGGGTTCTCTCTTCTGGTCCATTGATCTATGTGTCAGTTTTTGTTCCAGTACCATTCTGTCTTGATGATGACAGCTTTGTAGCAGAGCTTGAATTCCAGAATTGTGATGCCACCAACTTTGGCTTTCTTTTTCAATATTGCTTTGGCTCTTCGAGGTTTTTTCTGGTTCCATATAAATTTTAGGATTATTTGTTCCATTTCTTTGAAAAAAAATGGATGGGATTTTGATAGGGATTGCATTAAATGTGTGAATTTCTTTAGGTAGCAAAGACATTTTCATAATATTTGTTTTTCCAATCCAGGTGCATGGAACCTTTTTCCATTTCTTTGTGTCTTCCTCAAGTTCTTTCATGAGTACTTTAGAGTTTTCTTAGTATAGATTCTTAACCTCTTTCCTTAGTTGTATTCCTAATTATCTTGTGGTTTTTGGTGCAGTTGTAAATGGGGTTGACTCCTTAATTTTCGTCCTTTTGTCTTGTTGTTGTGTAAAGCAATGCAACTGATTTCTGTGCATCGGTTTTATATCCTGACACTTTACTGAATTCCTGTACAAGTTCTAGCAGATTTGGAGTGAAGTCTTTTGGGGTTTCCACATACAGTATCATATCATCTGCAAAGAGTGAGAGTTTGACTTTTTTTTTTTTTTTTTTTTTTTTTTTGCCGATTTGGATGTTTTGATATCTTTTTGTTGTCTGATTGCTGAGTCGTGGACTTCTAGTACTATGTTGAATAGCAGTGGTGATAATGGACATCCCTGCCGTGTTCCTGACCTTAGCGGAAAAGCTCTCAGTTTTTCTCCATTGAGAATGATATTTACAGTGGGTTTTCCATAGATGGCTTTGATAATATTGAGATATGTGCTCTCTATCCCTACACTTTGAAGTGTTCTGATCAAGAAGGAATGTTATACTTTGTCCAATGCTTTTTCAGCATCTATTGAGAGTATCATGTGGTTCTTGTTCTTTTCTTAATGTATTGTATCACATTAATTGATTTGCAGATGTTGAACCAACCTTGCAGCCCTGGAATAAATCCCACTTGGTGGTGGAGAATAATCACTTTAATGTACTCTTGGATCCTATTGGCTAGTATTTTGGTGAGAATTCTTGCGTCTGTGTTCATCAAGGATCTTGATCTGTAATTCTATTTTTGGATGGGATCCTTGTCTGGTTTGGGGATCAAGGTGATGCAGGCCTCATAAAACAAGTTTGGAAGTTTTCCTACCATTTCAGTTTTTTGGAAGAGTTTCGGGACAATAGGAATTAATTCTTCTTTAAATGTTTGATAGAATTCCCCTGGAAAGCAATCTGGCCCTGGGCTTTTATTTGTTTGGATATTTTTGATGACTATTTCAGTCTCCCTACTGGTTATGGGTCTGTTAAGGTTTTCTATTTCTTCCTGGCTCACTTGTGGTAGATAATATTGTCTCTACTAGTACACCCACTTCTTCCAAATTGTCAAATTTGTTGGCGAAGAGTTGCTCATAATATGTTCTGATAATTGTTTGTATTTCTTTGGTGTTGGTTTGATTTCTCCTCTTTCATTTGTGATTTTATTAATTTGGGTCCTTTTTCTTTTCATTTGATAGGTGTGGCCAGGGGTTTATCAATCTTATTAATTCTTTCAGAGAACCAGCTCCTAATTTCATTGATTTGTTCTATCATTTTGTTTATTTGTTTGTTTGTTTGTTTTGAAAGATTTTAAGTATTTATTTGACAGAGAGAGAGATCACAAGTAGGCAGTAGGCAGAGAGGCAGGCAGAGAGAGGGAGGAGGAAGCAGGCTTCCCGCTGAGCAGAGAGCCCGATGCCGGGCTCGATCCCGGGACCCTGGGATCATGACCTGAGCCGAAGGCAGAAGCCCAACCCACTGAGCCACCCAGGTGCCCCTGTTTGTTTCTATTTCATTGATTTCTGCTCTGATCTTTATGATTTCTCTTCTCCTGCTGAGTTTAGGTTTTCTTTGGTGTTCTTTCTCCAGCTCCTTTACGTGTATGGTTAGGTTGTGTATTTGAGACCTTTCTTATTTCTTGAGAAAGGCTTGTATCGCTATATATTTTCCTCTCAGCACTGCCTTTGCTGTGTCCCACAGATTTTGAACCATTGTGTTTTCATTGTCATTTGTTTCCATGATTTTTTTTTCAATTCTTCTTTATTTTCTTGGTTGACCCATCCATTCTTTAATAGGATGCTCTTTAGCTTCCTTTCTCTGTCATTTGAGTTCCTTCCAACTTTCCTCTTGTGATTGAGTTCTAGCTTCAAACTTTGTGGTCTGAAAATATGCAGGGGATGATCGCAATCTTTTGATACCCGTTGAGACCTGATTTGTGACCCAGAATGTGATCTATTTTGGAGAATGTTCCATGTGCATTAGAGAAGAATACGTATTGTTGCTTTGGGAATGAATGTTCTGAATACATCTGTGATGGTCCAGTGTGTCATTTAAGGCCTTTATTTCCTTGTTCATCTTTCGCTTGCATGATCTGTCCATTTCAGTGAGGAGAGTGTTAAAATCCCCTACTCTTCTTGTATTATTGTTGATGTGTTTCTTTGATTTTGTTATTAATTGGTTTATATAGTTGGCTGCTCCCATGTCAGGGGCATAGATATTTAAAATTATTAGATCTTCTTGTTGGAGAGACCCTTTGAGTATAATATAGTATCCTTCCTCATCTCTTTTATTATAGTCTTTGGCATAAAATCTAATTGATATGATAGAAGGATTGCCACTCCAGTTTTCTTCTGATTTTCATTAGCATGGTAAATTGTTTTCCACACCCTCACTTTAAATCTGGATGTGTCTTAGGGTCTAAAATGAGTTTCTTGTAGGCAGCATATGGTTGGGTATTGTTTTTTTATCCATTCTGATACCCTGTGTCTTTTGATTGGGGCATTTAACCCATTTACATTCAGTGGAACTATTGAGAGATATAAATTTAGTGCCCTTGTATTGCCTGTAAGATGACTGTTACTGTATGTTGTCTCTGTTCCTTTCTGATCTACAACGTTTAGGCTCTCTCTTTGCTTAGAGGACTACTTTCAATATTTTTTGTAGAGCTGGTTTGGTGTTTGCAAATTCTTTCAGTTTTTGTTTGTCCTAGAATGTTTTTACCTCTCCTTCTATTTTCAATGATAGTCTAGCTGGATATAGTATTCTTGGCTGCATATTGTTCTCGTTTATTGCTCTGAATATATCTTGCCAGTCCTTGCTGGTCTGCCAGGTCACTTTGGATAAGTTTGCTGCCAATCTAATATTTTTACCATTGTATGTTACAGACTTCTTGTTCCAGGGTGCTGTCAGGATTTTCTCTTTGTTGCTAAGACTTGTAAATTTTACTATTAGATGACGGGTTGTGGACCTATTCTTATTGATTTCGAGGGGGGTTCTCTACACCTCCTGGATTTTGATGCTTGCTCCCTTTGCCATATTAGGGAAATTCTCTCCAATAATTCTCTCCAATAGACCTTCTGCTATGCTCTCTCTTCTTCTCCTTCTGGAATCCCAGTTATTCTAATGTTGTTTTGTCTTATGGTATCACTTGTCTCTGTAATACTCCCCAAGTGGTCCTGTAATTGTTTGTCTCTCTTTTGCTCAGCTTCTTTATTCTCTGTTATTTGGTCTTCTATATCACTAATTCTTTTTTCTGCCTCATTTATCCTAGCAGTAAGAGCCTCCATCTTTGATTGCACCTCTTTAATAGCTTTTTTGATTTCAACATGGTTAAACTGTGGTTCTTTTATTTATCCAGAAAGGGCTTTTATATCTCCAGATAGGGTTTCTTTAATATCTTCCATGCCTTTTTAGCGTGTGGCTAGAACCTTGGGAATCGTCATTTTGAACTCTAGATCTGACATATTACCAATGTCCATATTGATTAGGTCCCTAGCCTTCGGTACTGCCTCTTGTTCTTTTTTTTGTGGTGAGTTTTTCCACCTTGTCACTTTGTCCAGATAAGAATATTTGAAGGAGCAAATAAAATACTAAAAGGGTGGCAAAGACCCCAGGAAAGTGTGCTTGAGCCAAATCAGAAGAGACCCCAAATCATGGTGGGAGAGAAAGGGGGTAAAAGGAAGTTCAGGGAAAAAAATTTTAAAAGAATACAAATAATGAAATAATATAAAAAAGAAATACATATATACATATTAGACTGGTGACTAGAACAGCGTCATTCACTTAATTTTGGGTGTATTTTTGTCTCTTACAAGAAATTACCTCCCAAAATTTTAAAGAATGGAAAACATATATAAGAGTAAACACAATGAAAGGACAGAATATTACTATTAAGATGAAAAGAATTTTTTTTTAATTTCTAAAGAAAGAGTTGATATGTAAGTTGGTTGGGAGAATAAAGAAAAAGAAAGTGGAGAGGAATTGCTCAGGCTGGAGAGTAGAACAAGCCCGGTGGTAGATTTAGGGTGTAGTTTCATCTATTAGAAGAAGTTGTACCCCAAATTTTTTAGAAGAAAAAACCCTACGTGTATACAGAAACTGAAGTTAGATACAATGAAGGATAACATACAACAATAATAATGAAGGTTCGAAAAAAATTTTTTAATGAAAAGTATTGTTAAGATAAACTAGCTTAAAAAACGTTAAAAGAAGAAATGGTAAAAGTTAAAAAAAATTAGCTGAAGATAAAAAAAGTAGTGTTAAAAAAATTAACTTTGCAAGACTAAAGTATCATGAGGAGTAAGCCGTGAATCCATGGTTTGCTTACGCCTCCTCTGGTATTCCGCTGTTCTCCTTGGTAAGTGAACTTGGTCTTGACTGGATTTCTTGTTGGTCTTCTCAGGGAGGGGCCTGTTGTAGTGATCCGCAGGTCTCTTTGCCCCAGGCGGAATTTCACTACCCTTTCCAGAGGCCAGGCTAAGTAATCCGCTGGGGTCGCTTTCAGGAGATTTTGTTTCCTGAACACTTTCCGTAGAGTTCCAGAGATCAGTAATGCAAGTGGCGGCCTCCCAATCTCTGGCCTGGAGGAGCTGAGAGCTCAGGGACCCATTCCTCAGTGCGCCCTCAGAGAAAAGAACTCATTATTTCCCTCTCCCTGGCCTCCGGCTGCGCTCAGACCTCACCCAGGCTGTGACCAAGTGTCTCTGTCTCTGGCACACAGCTCCACCTGGAGTCTCCGAAACCCTTAGATCGCTGAGCTCTTTTGGGGGGATTTCCCCAGATCCTGTGCCATGGATTACGGTTCAAGGTAACGCTGAGTTGAGAGGTCACTCCTTGGCTCTCTTTCTGTTCCCGGCTTCCCTGCTCTAATACCTGCGTGTTCTATGACACTCAGACACCCCCGGGCCTTCTGTGACCCTGCAGGACCTGGGGGCACGCTGTCCCTGCACGGGCTTCAGCCCGGTTTAGCCTCTGGAGCAACGTCCCTCAGTGCGCATCACTTTTAAAAGTCCTGGTTTTGTGCTCAGTTGCTTGTCAGAAGCCGGACCCTCCCCCCAGGGTCTCTCTTCCCGTCGCATTGGATTCACTTCTCCGTGGGTCCTACCTTTCAGAAAGTAGTCGATTTTCTGTTTCTCAAATTGATGCTCTTTTTCTCTTGGATCTCCTGTTGGATTTGTAGGTGTTTGGAATGTTTTGATAAGCTATTTAGCTCAACTCCTGCTACCTGATGTCATCTCAGCCTGCTGTTTCTCGACCATCTTGACCGCTCCCTCCCTTTGGATTGTTAATCTTTGTACATTTTGAGGACTCAATTAAGTAATATACACTAAAATTCAGAGGATGTATCCAGAGCAAATTAAGTGACACAGAAAGATAAGGCACAAAACAATTACGTTACTAAACATATCCGGATCCCCAGTGTTGGCCTGACTGTGGAAACTAGCTCCATACCAGCGTCCTTGAGGTGGTATTTGTAGGGAAACAGTTTGTCCTAGGATGTCTTTCCCATAAGCCCAGTAGTGGCATCTGATGGTGCTGGTCTTTGCAAACCTGGGAACCATAGTGAGGATAGAAGTTAAAGGAGAATAGAGCTTCATGACAAAAGACATTTTTCATGTGATAACTGAGGGAAAGATTGAAAACGGGTAAGGAAGTTTTGTCGGTTTTGATCCTGCAGGCAAAGAAAAATGATGAAGGAAAGGCTGTAAGAACAGCTTTGATCCCACAGTCCAATTATAGTCAGGTGAAAGTGTTTCCTGTGTCAGGATCAATTGTATGAGGGGATAGATAAGAGGTGATGGCCACATTGGCAGATGATTGAAAATCACACCCAGTGTTGGGTTTTGTCTGATGAAAACAATTGTCCCCCTCACAGACGAGAAGTGGAAGAAATGCGGGAAGAGCTGCAGGAGTCTAACCTCACCTTCAACCACAAGGTAATGGGAGTTGTGTCCAACACACTGACCCCTTGGCGCCCCCTGCAGGTGATGGTCGTGGCCCTTAGAGCCCTGAACATGGGTTTCTGGTGTGTTGGCTTTTTCAGATCGCAGTTCAAGAGAGGAATGCTCTGGCTAACTGGGTAAGTATTTTCCTTTTCCTCATCTTCGTATGTGGCACAGTTAGGCACAACTGAAGGTGGGTGTGTTTTTCTGCCGCAGATGAAGGCTCGGTATTGGGAAACAAGGATGATGCAGCAGAGCAGGGAGAACGCCTACCTGAAATACAGGTGTGAGAGTTTGATGTGCGTTTTTACGGGTGTTTGGAGAGGTGACGGCTATGCTGTTTACTGCCTAGGAGAGGACGTGGTGTTGTAATTCTTAGAGATGTCCATTCTTTTTCTGTGTTCAAGACTGCGCATGATGCAAAGGCAGATGTTGCCTGTGGGATCCGTGAGGCGGGAACTGATGCCGGGAAGGCCTGAGTTGCAGAAGCCTGTGTGGCAAGGTAGGGAGCACGATGTGAAATGCAGCAGCCTGATTTCTGCTGTGAAACCACACAGTGTCCTTCCCGTTCATGTGGGTGATTGCTGTGTGTCCTGGAGAGAATCACAAGCCTGCAGGTTGTCTGAAGGGGTGACAGGAGGGTGCTTTTCTTATATGTCCCCAGGCAGCAGGACACTTGCCCCCGTGACAGGTGGAGCTCACGCCGCTCCACACCTTCCCCCTGCTACCCCCTTCCGAAGAGCTGAGCCTGAGAAGGTGCGAGACGAGCGCCCTTCCCACCTTGACTCAGTGGTCAAACCTTGACAAAAAATAAAAGACTATTTGTGAAAAAGGGCATTTATTTACTCATTATGGAGGTTTCTATATTTTTGTTTTATTTGTCATCTATAGGACCATATTGAGCAATGAAATATATTTTACTCCTCTCATGTTATCGGTGCAATGCCATAGCTTTATTGCTCAATCTGTCTATGATTTCTTTTTTCGTGACTATACAAATGTCAAAGTCTGTTTCTTCCCTGAAATGTTTATTTGTTGGCCAGTCACGCATTCTAGGTCCCAAATGCAGGATGGACAAATAAACCATCCACCTGTGGCCTGAGAAGAGAACATGGGCTGTTCATGTTGAGGGTTTGTGGATGTCCCCACGCAAGGCTATTCTCACTTAGGTGTTTAATCTATGAAGATACAGTGATTTTTTTCTGATGTGTGTTGAGCACCCCAATTTTAGTGTTGATAGCCAGTTGTACCCCGACCTGTTTACACGTGATGGGTTACTTACAGAAACACTGGAACCAGGGCCCTGGAGTGTCTCAGGCAAGAGGAGACTGGTGTCTCTCGTTGCAAAGGACTCACTTGAGTCACGGGTGAAACCCTCTGATAAGGGACCCAAGTGTGGGAAAGAGTGCAAGATGGGGAGAGGAAGTCATGGAGGGCATGAAACCAATATAAAACTCTGACCTTTGTCTGATCTAGCATCTAGAGTGGTTCCCAGGATGAACAGCAGCTCTAGCCCTCAAAGCGACCCAGAGATGCATACGGTAAGTGCTTGGGCATTTTTAGTTGTGTCCGTTTCTGAAATGGATTGCAGTGTGGACAGGTCCCTGTCCTAGCCTGTGGCCTTGGTGTGTGTCTTGCAATCATCCCTTTCAGAGTGCACACTGTTCACCCAGGAGCCTCCGCCTGCTCCGTTAGAGATCTTGAATTTTGTGCTTCCTCCCAAAGCTGTAGATGCTTTGAGACACGTGATGGTAGGATGTTCACCTCATGAATCTGTGTATGTGTATGTGTGTGTGTGGACGTGCGTGTATGTGTGTGTGTACATAACTCAAGGATGGTGACATATCACCCCACAGTGAAGTCAGCTAGTCCAGCTGACTCCTTGCCGTTTGCTTTCCTGCGGGAGCTGGAGCATTTTTAGTATTCGGGTCAGGAGACTAACCTGGGAGGGTATCTGCAGAGGTCCTCAGATGGAAAATGGGAAAAGCCAGGACCACGTCACACTTGCCCCACATGCTTTGGGCAGCTTGAGTGTTTGTGGAGAAGGTGAGCTGTGACCTCCCGTGTGTCCCATCTGAGTAGATGAAGACGACAGCTGGAATCCCTCCAGTTGGCCCCTGGGTGAGATGATGATGAACTCTGGCAGGTGCCAGGTGTGTCATAGAAAACACCCCCTGGAGCAGCAGCCCTGAAGAGGGAATCCCAGTGACTCTCTGCAAGGCCCACACCTCACACGTGTTTTATTTATGCTTCCGTGAGCGGGTTCTGATGGGGTCTGATGGCTGTGCCAACTCATAGCATCTCTCCCGACCCATCTTGGGAGCATTGCCTGTGCTCTCCAGACACACTGGCTCCCATTTGGGGGTATAGAATTGGCCCATCAGTGGGTCTCAGCACCAAAGACTAGGCATTTGCTCTGTGCCTGAGCTAAGGACTGTCCGAATGTCAGGGACGTAGATCCACAGAGCTGGTCTCGCTCACACAAAGGGGTCCTGTTACTCTCAGAAAGCACTCTTCCAGGTCCTCTGCAGGACTCCGGACACTCCTATCTCCTCAGCGGTGTCAGTGGCCATGGACAGCCCTTGTGGAGCGTAGGAGATCCCATTGCCAGCGAGGGAAGCAGAGCTGTTCAGGGGGGATGCTGGTGGGCTTCCGCTTGACACATAAGCACCTGCACTTCCACGTGTGGACAACAGGCTTTCCAGGGCCTATCATTGTGTTTGTTCTCATTGTATAGAAGGAGCTGCTCTGTTTGCTGTGATGGGGGAGGTGTGGTCCCAGCTGTAGATACTGGCCTGTCGTGAATGGAGTTTTTTCCTTAGTTGATTATCCTTGGTGTCACACTCTTGTCTCTGTCGAGGTGTGCAGATCTATATTAACATGTGGTGACAGTAGTTTTCCCCATGGACTCTCTACACCCCAGGTGCTAGGTGAGACACAGGGGGCGGATAGCTGTTCTGGCACAGATGCTATAGTATTGGAACATGGTGGTGGGGAAGATGTGTGTGCGGATGTGTACCCCTGCCTGCCCAAAGTGCACTCCGGGGAATTAACTGGGGGAGGAGGGCCCCTCCCTCCACAGTGAAGCCCTCTGGCCAGCCCGACTCCCTTTAGGTTACGTTCAGGTGCACTGGTGTTGTGCTCATGCTGGGGATAGATGGGTCTGGGAATCCTCACAAACGGAAACTGGGGAAAACTCTCTCTGCATTTTATACTGTCTCCTTTGCAGTCTGCAATGTTCTCAGGGCATGTTGCACAAGTCATCTCCATTTTACTTCTGCTGGAAAATGTGCCTTGCAGAACCAGCCCACTTAAGACCCTTTCTACAAGTATTTTGAAGTGTCAAAGCTCTTATGTGCACTGTCGTAATCGCACACTGGGTCACACGTTCTGAAGGGCGACATCAGTGATTACATGCATGATCACTGCCTCCCAGCCCTTCAGCTGGGTTTCCAGGAGCAGGTCATTTGGTCCTAAGTTACTGTGAGAGTTGATTTCTTTTCTCATCACACGTGTGGAGTTTTCCACTGGGAAGCATATACCCTTTTGTGAATTCTCTTATATAGCCTTCCCATCTTCATTTCCCATTGTACAAAATTACTCTGGAACTCAGTAGGTTGAAATTTCCAAATGACTGTGTTTTCAGACAAACACAGGGGACGCCTGTGTGACTCAATGTGTTAAAGCCTTTGCCTTAGGCTCAGGTCATGATCCTATGTCCTAGGATCAAGCCCCACATCAGACTCTCTGCTCAGGAGAGAGCCTGCTTCCCTTCCTCTCTCTCTCTGCCTCTCTGCCTGCTTCTGATCTCTGTCTGTCAAATAAATAAAATCTTAAAAAAAAAAAAAAAGACAAGCACAGCTGCTCAGTGTAAATAAAGGTTTTTGATATCATGTCCCTTGGACGACACTTTTCCAGTGCCCCTGTCAGGGCACAAGGCCCTAATTCTTCAAGTGTCTTTGTAGCCATGGACAGAAACTGTAGAGAGTAGAGGACCCCTTTGTCAGGAGCGAGGCAGCGTGGGGAGAGTCAGGGACTTATAGGCCAACAATTCCCGTCAAGTGGCTCGGAAACTTTGTGGAGAAAGGGCATTCAGTTTCGTCACATTCTCTCTATTCTGCTCAAAGCAAAATCTTCTCTGGTGGCTGAGGAGGATAGAGGAAGTATTGTCCAGGATTTCGATGCCTCCGTGTCTGGAATGTGCTGCTTTAGTTTGCAATGATCCTTTTTCATCTTGAAGACACTACTTTTTGCTGGAGAATGTGGGCCGACATGGGCAGTGATGTGTGGTGACAGGCTATTCCTATAACAGCCATTGCCCTCTCCCCGCTCATTGTACTGGCCCCAGCTGGGAGGGGCATGTAAGTTTTCTAGCATGATGCAGCTCTCCTGGAAGGTGGTATTGGAGAAGGAGCCGGATGCTGAGAGCTCTTTGTTTTGGTTTCTTTTCTTGGTGTTGCAACTTTTGTCTGTTTTGCTAAAATATTTTCTTGTCTGTTCTGCAGGTCGCTAGAGGTGTGAGAGAGTTCCCTCATTGCCCAGGGCTCCTCCGTATGCCCTACCACATGGGGTGGAATGTACCAGACTTCCCTCCTCCTTATCCACCTCCACAGTGGTCGACATGGGGGCCTCGGCCACACCTCGTTCCTCCACCACAAGGTGAGATGATCTGAATTGACATGGGTCATAGAGCTTATTCATAGTTGAACCCCTTCTGTCGGTGGAGAGGATGGAGAGGTGGTACCACAAGGTTTTGCAATGCAGCAATAAGCCCAAGTGAGGACATGGTAACATTCCTCCACTTTGTCTGACGTCCATATCATGGACTGTCTGGTTCACCATAAAGAACTGGGCAGCAGGCGTCTACTATGGAGCAGAAAAGTGACATTCCACAGAGGACAGACATAGAAGCATTGCCCAGGTGCACTACACAGACACGATGTTCTGGGCTCTGGGCTGGATGAAGCACAACCTTCACATCAGTCTCACATGTGGAGACCCCCAGTTGTCCAGCATTATAGATTAGTTCTGGAAACATATGTCCCAGGCAGAGTGGTCGTATCTGCGAGGGTGATGGACAGTTCCCGCCTTCGTCCACAGGGGTCAGGGGAGTACTGTGAGAAACATGGTGGACCCTCCAGAAGGAGAAAGGGGAATAGGCTGGGGCAAGGGTAGAGGGTTGGCTTGAATCCTGTGTGGTCGTCGCCAGTCTGAAACCACCTCTGTCCCTTCTCGGCCTTCGGTCCCAATCAGAAGCCTGTGGAGCCCAAGGGGACAATAGCAGCACCGTGCCCGAGAAGGTCCCAGAGAAGAACCAAGTAAATGCTGGGGTGTTTTCAGTTGTACCCATTTCTGGAGTCCTGTTTCTCTCTGGGCAGCACAGTGTCCTGACCTGTGTGTGTTGGGTATACCCTGGGGTCTGTGTGTGGTGTCGTTTCCCGTTCAAAGTGGCAAGTCTTCATGCAGAGCTTACAGGCGTCTATTTCCAGATCATCACCTTCTGGTTGTGTCAGTGGAGCAAAGGCAGAGTTTGTGTTCAGGGCTTGACATTCAAGGGGAAACCAGGCTGGGGACGCTGTATGATTCTGAAGTTCTTCAGGACACACGTGCTTGTGCCTGGCTATTTGCACACACTAAGCAGTGGGCAGGTGCCATTGTTGGGAAGGAAGTGTCTCCGTTGCACAATGGCAGACATCTGTCTCTTACCGTTGTGCACATCCAGCATCTGCATACGTTGTTCTGGGAGGGAGAAACACCTCTCATTTCATCTGCAGTGTGTAGGGTTTAAGCTGTCATTTCCTTAGTTGTATAAACGCCTGACACAGGTCTGTGGTCCCTTCATTGTTCATTAGCGTAGGGGTCTGCCCTTGTCCTCTGCAGTTTAGAAACTTGTAGGTAATGCTCTTGTCTGGTCTGGGAGGTGAGAATGAAAGAAAAAGTGGCAGATGCCGGAGGCAGGTGTAGAGGGTTTGTTGGAATGTTGCCCAGTCACTTCCAGGTGGAGAAGCTTCTGTCTTTTCCATGGTGTGGGTCAGATATAGATGCTTGTGCGTCCTTCACAAGGACCAGCGGTGCTGACCACAGGCCTCTTGTGGCATGAGGGAGTGAAGACTGCTAAAGACATGGTAACTTTCTTCTGGTTGTTCTGTATTTAGAATTGATGGACCTTGTCTTCCAGTCATACTGAGAGGGTTGTAGGCTCCTTGTGGTGGCAGAGACCTGCCCTTCTCCGAATGCTGGGCACAGCAGGTTTCACACACATATGATATGGAGACGATGCTCTGTGCTCCAGGAGGGATGAGGCCTTAATGTGAGGAATTGAAGGTGTGTGTCTGAGAGAAGGGAGGGACACACTGATGACAGGACATAGACCGTGTGTTCTGTATAAGGGAAGAACTAGAGATGTATCCAGAAAGAAGGGAGGGAGCCCTGAGTCACACAGAAAAAGGAGGTTGTGGATGCCCAGAAGGCCCGAGGTGCTCAGGGAGAGGCTGTGCTTCTCTCAGGGAGGGTGAGGCCGTTCCTGGCAGGCCAGCAGCTTGAGAGTGAGTGTGAAGACACCATGCCGTCCACACCGACTGCAGCATGTGTTCACTCACACAGTGTGGATCACGCCTTTATTTGTCTCAGAAATTCATTTTTGCCATGAGGCCATTCACTCATAGTCTGTGAAGAGCGTTGTTTCCCTGAATTTCTGAAAATTCTGAACCATGTGAAAGAGTGTCATGGAGATTTGGGAAATTTAACTTGGTCTTTGGGGATTCTTGTCTGGCTGACTTTAAGTCCCGCAGTGAGAAAACATGAAGACAAGACGGAGAACCAGTGAAGGGTGGCCGCCCTGGCCTCAGCCCGAGTCAGACTGTTAGTGGGAGAGTCAGGGTTGGCCAGGAGCAGCCCTAGCTGGAGCCCTGTCACCAGGCCTCCGCATCGGCATCACCACCCTGTCTATAGCTGTGCATTTCCCTGGGACTTCAGTCCCAGTGTCCAGATTTGCCTGTATTCCAGATTTCTCAGTCCAAATACCAGCTCTCAGTGGGGCCTTCTCAGAGCCTCAGCTTTTATTTTAATCTGCCATAGAGAGAACATATTGGATTCTGAGGTTACTAGAACAATAGGAGTTGAAGTACATAAAGAACCTGCTGGGGCTCCTGGGAGACTCAGTGGGTTAAGCAGCAGAATCTTGATGCCTGCTCAGGTCATGATCTCGAGCTTTAGAGATTGAGGCCCAAGTTGGGCTCGGTGCTGAGTGTGGAGCCTATCTGGGATTCTCTCTCTGCCTCACCTTCTCCCCCATCCCTCTTCGCTCACAAGTTTGTGCTTTCTCTGTCTCTGTCTCAAAAAGAAATAATAATAATAATAATAATTGGAAAAGAATCTGGGCTCTGACCATTCACCATTCTCACTGTTTAAATGAAAATAGCTCCATGCCAATGAGCATCAAAAAATGTTTGTTTAAGTCCATAAAATACACTAAGAGTGTAATACCTCAGCCCCGGTAGTGGCAATTCTCATTTCAAAGACAAGGCAAAGAGCCCCCTTTTTTCTATTAAATGTCAGGTCCTAGCCACAATGAAGTAAAATATAGTTAAGAGAACAGGTACAATCAGATATTTCTATGTGAGATGTGAAGACAGTTATTGTCTATTACATAGAGACTCACAGATGTGGCCACACACCCAAGTGTTCATCCAAGGCCTCAAATACAGTATGGAAGGCAGAGAGCATTTAGGAAAACATAAGATCCCATTGTACTAACCCAAATCCTCTTGCCTTACAGGGTAATCATTTTGTAATCTGAAGACTTCCTTGACCTCCAACAACCAGGCTCCAATGAGTTTATATGAATGTTTCTTCCTGGTGGTCTGAATGCTTTCCCTGCCCATCCTGTACCCTGTGCTTTGTCTCTCCTGGTATCTCCTCAATAAACTGTTCATGGTTCTGTCTCTGTGTCAACATCTCCCTTCAGTGGGACCTACAGTCCCTCTCCTTCGAGGGCACAGGGTGAAGCGTTCAGACAGATAACACCCTGGCAGCAGTGGGGGGATGGAGGATAGAGCAAGATTACCCTTCATGGTACTTCTACTGCAAGGGACCCCAGGAACCTTTCTGGGGAGGGGTCCCAGGTTGAATTTAGATCTGCTGGTGTTTGTATTAACTCTGGTGACCGATCCTCTTGAGCACATATCACCTGCTTGTTTAGGGAGGTAGTGATCAGCGGGACAGACAGTGAGCAGAAAATGAAGTGTCTTGTGAGCCCTGAGAGCCTGGTGAGGAGGCCCTGCATTAAACCAGGTTTTGTGCAAGGTTTTCACCTCACCAGCTGCCCTCCAACCACAGGGGGGCCTTGAGTGGAGCTGATTGTGGCAGTGTTTGTGGTAAGACCCATGATGCCCCACAGTCCTCCCACAGTTTCCCTGTTGAGGGATGGGCAGGGCAGAGGTCCCAGACAGGAGACCCATCCCTTCTTCAGCAGCAGGAGGATTTGGGTGTGTATGCTTCTGTCCCCTTTTAGGCCCTTTTTTCCCATTCCCTTCTGCAGCAGAGCTGCTGGATCCTGCAAAGCCCTCTTTCTTCCCAGGTCATGGGGTCCAGCTCCATTCTCATTGCCGCAGGATAGAGAGCCAGATCTGTATTTCCATCCGGTTCACCCGATGCCCTGGGGAGACCCTGGGCCTTTGCAGTAACTTCCTGCCTCCTGAGGTGTGACAGAGAAGCTGCCTTGTTGGCTGAGTGCTGAGTAGGGGGCTCTGGGAGCTTCCCCCAGAACATGCTGGTAGGTGAGAAAGTACAGTAGGCGATGACATATTGGGGCTCTTCCCAGGGTTTGGTCCTCATTGTCCCTGAGGACATTTGAAGACCCTATTGTACTCGGGGGTCTCTGGATTGAGAGGTCACGGGACACTGCAACAGAAATACTGTGGTTGGTTTTTTACCAATGCCGACTTCTTTCTGGGGAGAAATCGTGACTCAGCTTCAGAGAAACTGGAGCTACATTGGGTTGGGCCAGGAATGCAAGAACCATTGACCTTCAGGACCTTCTAGGAGGAGGAGCTGGGATCCCGCTCTCTGAATTCTGCTAGACCCAGTACCCCAGGTAAAAGCACAGACTGTCCTGCACTGATGCTTTTATTACTTTTCAGTGTTTATTTTTTTCCAACAATGTTACAGTACTTGGAAAACAAGTGCAAACTTGACAGGTCCCTGATTCCATAAACCTTTCATTTTTTTAAAGGTTAAATTTACAAGGAAAACAGGAATTGTTTTATTTATCCTTTCTCATGATCATTGGAAGGAAACTCATCAATAATATCTTCAAAACGTGCCTTTTACCTCATCTCCTTTTCTCTGTTTTCTTTTTTAATGATTTTATGCAAGTACAGTGGTGAGGAGGGGGAGGCAGAGGCAGAGGGAGAAGGTGACAACACTGAGTGGGGACTCCAACGTGGGACTCGATCCCAAGATCCTGACATCAAGACCTGATCCACCCAGGTGCCCCTGCTTATCTCTTTATTTTCAACTGAGATTTGCCATGTTTTCTAATTTTGTCATGAGTTGGTAACAATCTTCAGCAGTTTTAAATTGGTTAAAGAGTTCAGGAAGAGCTCTTTCGCAGGATTCCACTGAGATTTCTTCTGCTCAAAGTGTCAAGACCACTTCTCAATATGCGAAAGATTGTACTAATCAAAATCTGTGAATCAGCATTTGAAAAAGCTGCTGCTATTTGTTGAAGATATTAAAATAGATGCTTAGATCTACTGATTCATGCACTTCCCACTTTTTTCTTTTCCTTTGTTGCTTATTTCTAATTCAGATATCATATGCATAGCTCTTCCTGAGTTTTCCATGCCTCACACGTACCTTTAGGTTCCTTTGTGACTTGTAAAGAAAACAGACCTTCTGGTGAGCGTGCAACTTTGTGTCCCTTCAGAATTTGTTGTTTACATCTCTATTAACGTTTTGCACCCATTTAAAACTATCATGCCACCTTGACATATTACAAAAGAAGTGTAATCTATATGCATCCATATGATTTCATTTAATTATAGTGTATTTATTGGAGATTTTCTGTTTATGACTAAGGCCTGAGAATATCTCCCAAGTCCATTAAATTTGGAAAAATCATATATCCTAAGTATGAAATTTTGAAAGTTTGCATATTGAAATATGGAATATGAAAGATGCATGTTTGCATCTCCTAAATGGAGATGATGTCCCTCTTAAGGTTAGTTTCTGAGCAAGGTGCAAGTGGACGTAATCATTGTGAGGGAAGAAAAAATGTCTTCCATTCTTTTCCAAACATGCTGCAGTTGCTCCATTATCTTATGTCTGGATATGGGCAATTATTTTTTCTTTTCAAATTTTTATTTAAGTTCTACTTAGTTAACATGCAGTGTATGGATATAAGCAATATTTTGACGGTATCCTTTTTTTAACCATTTTTTGATTCCATAAATTAACATATCCTTATTTCTTCTCCAAGCTAAGAAAATCAACCAATGTATCATCTATCTTTATGACCAAATTCTTTATTTTTAGGATTTTATTTATTAATCTGAGAGACAGAGAACGAGAGAGCATGTATGGAGGGGGTTAGGCAGAGGGAGAAGCCGACTCTGCTGAGCAGGGAGTCTGCTGCATGGCTAGATCCCAGGACCTTGAGAAATGACCAGAGCAGAAGGCAGGTGCTTAAACCTCTGAACCACCCAGGCACACCCTTATGACAGTTTTTTTTTTTAAGATTCCATTTATTAGTTGGACAGACAGAGATCACAAGTAGGCAGAGAAGCAGGTAGAGAGAAAGGAGGAAGCAGGCTCCATGCACCGCAGAAAGCTCGATTCAGGGCTCGATCCCAGACCCCTGGGATCATGACCTGAGCCTAAGGCAGAGGATCTAACCCACTGAGCCACCCAGGTGCTCCCCTTATGACATTATTTTTTTTTAATTTTATTTCTTAGTTTTACAGAGAGAGAGGGCACAAGCAGAGGTAGTGGGAGAGGGAGAAGCAGGCTTCCCATAGAGCAAGGAGCCCGATGTGGGGCTTGATCTCAGGACTCTGGGATCAGGACCTGAGCCAAAGGCAGATGCATAACAACTGAGCCACCCAGGCGCCCCCCTTACCACATTCTTAATATGACATCTCTTATAATTGAAGCTTTTCCTCACTGATGGGCTTTACCTGTTTTCCCGTCAATAACCAGGGGATAGCATTTACTTTGAATATTCTCAATAGTGTTTCAGGTCTAATGTTGTAGTAGCATTACAAATTATTTTTGAATTTTGTTATACATATAAGACTACATCTTACTATCACTATATGATTAGGCATATAAACACTATAATAATCTATAATACTCTAAATTCAGAATCTTTCCAGAGTTTGGGCTTTCAATATTTTCTTGTGATCCCCTAAGATGTAAAATGTTTATTGCACAAAACTTAAAATCTAAATAACTCCCAAAATATTAATTCATTTTAAAGTATTTTTTTTTATTTGCTACAAACCACAACAGAATAAATTATGAGTTTGAGTAATTTGTGACCTTTGTTTTGAAAAAAAAAAAAACCTTCATGATGAAATATTACATCTTCATTGTGAACAGATTCTGTTTCTGTTCTCTGATAGTGAGCCAGAGATGGCCCCTGTGTATTGGCAGGCTGCAACCCCTGAGCTAAAGACCTGTGGCTGGTGCCTAAGTCAGATTTGTTTTCTACACATCTAGTCTTTTAAAAACATAACCCTGGAGAGCAGATGTTAAGGTATTGACTGCCTGCCTCAATTCTGTATGTCGTGAAACTGTGACCAACATTTTCTTATCATAAATAAAGTCAGTGAGTCAATCAAGCAATCCAGATTAATCCTTCAGTTCTAAAAGACCCTGAACAACTGTTGGCCTTCTAAATCCCTGAGGCAGAGACCCCGCACCCCATCCAGGCTGCATAAAGGCATTACTTAGGCTCATGTGTACTCACTTCAATATCCCCAGTATTGGAAGGATTAATACTGTGATGGGCCACCCCTCTTGCAAACCTGTCAGTCCCCCAGGATATGGGGGTTCTATGTTACTGTCACATCTTTTTCCATCAGCCTGAAACTCATTGAACTCACTCTACATCCTTCCAGTCTTGGAATGTCTTTATAAAATGAAATATTTGATTATCCAATTACTGCTGAAGAGGATGAAGGGGAGGAAGAGAAAAATGAGGTATCATGAGAATAATTGAGCCAGCCAACATGAATCACTTGGCCACATGTAATTTTTTTAACAGGTTCAGCCCTGGTGTAAAATATCATATCCTTCATTTTTCATGTTTTGAGGAACCTCTACACCATTTTCCAAAGTGGCTGTACAAACTTCCATTCCCACCAGCAGTATGAGAGAGTTCTCCTTTCTCCCAACTTCTCCAACACTGGTTGTTTCTTGCCTTGTCAGTTTTTGCGGTTCTACCTGCTGGAAGATGGTATCTGTGTGGTTTTGATTTGAATCTCCCTGATGGCTAATGACGATGAACAGTTTTTCATGCATCTGTTAGCCATTTGTATGTCTTCTTTGCAGAAGTGTCTGGTCCCATCTTCTGCCCATTTATTGACTCAATTATTTGTTTTTTGGGTGTTGAGTTTGAGAAGTTCTTTATAGTTCTTGGATATCAGCCCTTTGTAGTGTCATTTGCAAATAAGTTCTCTCATTTTGTGGGTTGCCTTTTTGTTTTGTTGACGGTTTTCGTTTGTGGCACAGAAGCTTTTGATCTTGATGAAATCCCAAAAGTTCATTTTCACTTTTGTTTCCCTTGCCTTTGGAGGTGCATCTAGGAAGGAGTTACTGTGGCTGAGGTCAAAGAGGTTGCTGCCTGTGTTCTCCTCTAGGATTTTGGTGGATTCCTGCCTCAGTCTGAGCTCTTTTATCCAGACTCAGACTTTTCACGACAGACAACAAAGTGATGGTTGGCAGCATGGGTGAAGTAGGTGATAGGGATGAAGGAGCTGCTTGTCCTGATGAGCCCTAGAGAATGCATGAATGTGTTGAATCCATCTGTTGTATTCCAGGAACTAATATATGTGAACCCTATTGGAATTAAAGAATTACAAAAAAGGAAAATAGTTTGCAAACTGTGTTAGGTGTATGGAAATGTTTAGTCCTGTCTTTTCTATTTGGTTTTGTTGGTAAGTCTAAACCTATTACAAAGTGAAAAGTTTATTAGTAATCTTTTATTTTATTTTTAAATGCATAATGTAGCATAATTATTCCTACCATTACTTACTAGTAATTGCCACCTATTCTCTTCTATTGTTTTATTTATTTTTTTATCTATTCATTTATACTATTTAAACATTTTATTTATTTATTAGACACAGAGAGAGAGATCACAAGTAGGGGGGAGGGGGGGAAGAAAGACCCCGCTGAGCAGAGAGTCCGATGCGGGTCTCCATCCAAGGACACCAAGATCATGACCGAGCCAAAGGCAAAGATTTAACCCACTGAGCCACCCAGGCACCCCTGTTGTTTTATTTAAATTATAGCATTTATGTTACCAAAATTGAGTAATACACAATATAGAAATCACAGAAAGAGCAATTACAGATGTTTTATGTTAAGGTAAAACATATATGACATTTTGTATTTTATCATAATGTAGTTTTCTAATCTAGAATGGGTGTGTCCTTACATGGCACTCTATGAAGTTGGTGCCTGCCATTCCAGGGGCTAATTACTCATGGAGGGAAAAATCATGGTTGTAATACTAGTATGATTAATACCAACAAAGGCTATTTAGAGGTTACTGGAGGGGATAAAATAGAGTTGATATGGGGGGACCACCTTGGTGGCTCAATTGATTAAGCATCAGAGTCTTGATTTTTGCCTCAGGTCATTATACCAGGGTCATGAGACTAATCCCAAATCAGGCGCCACATTGAGCATGGAGTCTGTTTAGATTCTCCCTCTCGGGGGTCTGGGTGGCTCGGTGGGTTAATCCTCTGCCTTCAGTTCAGGTCTTGATCTCAGGGTCCTGGGATCGAGCCCCACATCATGTTCTCTGCTTAGTGGGGAGCATGCTTCTCTCTTCTCTCTACCTGCCTCTCTGTCTATTTGTGATCTCTTTGCCTGTCAAATAAATAAATAAATTCTTGTTAAAAAAAAATTCTCCATCTCCTTCTAGCCCACCCCACCAATTCAGTCTTTTTTCTTTCGTTCTCAAAAAAATATGTATAAGTATATACATGTATGTATGTATAAATGGTTGATTTCAAGATACACAGTTAATTGTTAATGTTTATAGGAAGGGAACATAATTAGATTTTTAATTTTGTCACTACTGTAATCTACTGTCAATTGTTGTTCAGCTTGTCAAGCTGCACTTACTAATACTGATTTCAAGGATAGTGAACACTCTTAAGCCTCAGATCCTATGACTTCCAAGACTGCAAGGAATAGGAATTTTTTCCTGGAGGACAAAAGTGTTCATTATTCCTGGCACAAGGTATACGCTGTAGATAGTCCTCCATCCCTTGTTAAAGGTGCATTTTTTTTTGTTCCTGGCAAGATTTGAAGAGTGCTTGCAAGAAGAGTTGCTTGAGGGGCGCCTGGGTGGCCCAGTGGGTTGAGCCGCTGCCTTCAGCTCAGGCCATGATTTCAGGGTCCTGGGATCGAGTCCCACATCGGGCTCTCTGCTCGGCGGGGAGCCTGCTTCCTCCTCTCTCTCTCTCTGCCTGCCTCTCTGCCTACTTGTGATCTCTCTCTGTCAAATAAATAAATAAAATCTTAAAAAAAAAAAGGAGAGTTGCTTGAACTGAAACTTCTGGAGTGAAAGAGTGGGGTTGGAGTAGTCATGGGACAGAAATTACTTGTTATTTAAGAAGTATCAGTCTTAGGACTGTAAGTGATCAGGAAAGTAAGGCATCCTGGCAGTCATTTGGTGTATGATGGGCAGCACTACACTAATTTCTCAATATTTCAGATCCCATGGGTCATGATAGGGAGGAGGAGAGGAGAGGAGAGGAGAGGAGAGGAGAGGGTTGGTGCCCTCTGGTGTCTTCACTGGCAAGCCCTGTCTTGTACACACAGTGGCTGCCTTCACAGTTGCCTGCAGCTCTTTACCCGAGGGTGTCCATTGGCTTCCTTGGCTTCTTTGGCCATGGCAGTGAGCTCGGGAGCCAGGTAACCAATGTCCATAAGAGCAACACTCATCCCGTGCAGGTCTTTTTGCACTTGGATGGGATGACTCAGGGCTGTTCTGCATGTATTTAAAATGTTCCCAGTGGATGGAGACAGAGTTGCCCAACCAGTGACCTCTAAACTAACACCCTGTCTTCTGTGTTGGCTGCCCTCCTTCTTTACATCCTAGCTCCCATCATTTCTTCCCACCAAAGATCCTTCCAGAGAAACTACTTATACTCACATCCTTGTCTTAGAGTCACTTTCTGAGGCACCCAACCCCTCATAACTCCTGGTGCTGCCAACAATGGTGGGTGTTGTCTCTCTGTGCCCCAGGAGAGGATCTACCTTTTAAAACACACACATTCTTGGGAGATCTCAAAGCTCAGTCATGAGAACCAACTTACATTTTTCCCTTGTGTAGGAGAACTGAAAATCTACGCATGCAAGGCAGTAGAGTGACCTAGATAATAGTGAGATTATTCAACTTGTCACACAAAGTGGAATGCTCAGGCTGGAAGGAGACATACATTGTAGTATCATTATCAGTGGTACTGTTAATGAGTTCAAACATCCTATCTCTTGAAGCTTCTTCTTTGACTTCCATTTTGTCCATAAGGGTACTTCTTGGTTATATGCTCACCCTCAACTCACGTCCAGTCCTTATCTTTGTATCCAGTCCTAGGCTCACTATCATCCAACCCTACCCCCCCTGCTCCCACTTTCTATGTCCCTTCCTCCTTTTCTGCTCTCCAAGGTTTCCCAAGATCCATCTTGGCTCCAGACTCCTACTCTTCAGGTGTTGGAAGATCCTTGGGTCCACCATCTCTCCTGATCCCCTCTAGTTAGTAAGAGGGGGTGTGAGTATAAATGAAGGTCTTGCTCTACCTTTCCTTATATCCTGGCCCTCCAAAGGGGAATGGGCCCCAGTCTGGAGTCCAGGATTGCCTGGATATTATTCTATATCAAAGAAGGAATTGAATTCAACTATAATTATACATTGGAAATAAAGGAAGTCTCAATATATTTCAGAAGACTGAAACCCACAAGAGTTGTTCTTTGATCATAATTGCAAATGTGCTGGATTAATCAAGAAAGGATAACTAGGATTTCCCCATATATTTGGAAATTGAATAGCTTTTTTAATAAAACTGCAAAAGGGAAAAAAAAAACTGCAAAAGGGAATCTCATAGGAATAACCGGTATGGTATGAATGAAAATGATACTGCATATGTGGTATTAACATAGACTTCCAGGGGGGAGACAAGATGGTGGGGAAGTAGGAGAAGGCGCCCTTTCAACCGGCACCCTAATGTGAGCTGATTACCTTTCAAAGATCTCCAATCACCCACAAAAACAGCCTGAGATAAGAATTATACACGTCTGGATCTCTACTGGAATAGAAGAAGCCAGTGGGCAGGTAAAGCTGAGTGGGAAAGTAAGACTGATATCAGAAGATAAACAAATGGAGCCCCCAGAAGCGACCCATTGGGAAGTAATATCCCAATATGAGAGTGCCTTGCACCTGGGGACCAGCATTAACTCGGGAGTCTGGTAGAAAGCACTCAAAAAGAGCAAAGGACCACGGGTGTGGGGTGGGGTCAGGGGGCGGGTAATTGCTGGGGTTGGGTTGTCAGGGTAGGGGCTTAAGTCCCCAGACCCAGGACAGTTACCCCTGGCACAGAGCCAGAGAGAGTGCAGCAGAGAAACCAGGTCTCAGTTCCCTGAACCACCAGTGCGCCTGAGAGTGTGCTGGGCTCCTGTGAAGGGCTGGGAGGCTCACCAGCCAACAGAAGCACAGTCTTTTTGCAGTACCCACGCAAGTGTCCTCCTGTGCCATCAGAGTCCGAGTCATGCCCCACACCCTCCCCTGAGAGAGGTGCACACAAACTCCAGCCAGGTGCTCTAGGACCGGAAAGTCCAGGCACTCCCACGACCGGGCCAGCAGGAAAATCTGCGTGTGGTCACTGCTTGGAACTTCTCTGGCACTCTGGAGCTGCCCAGACAGCGAAAAATCCTAAGTCCCCAGGGACCGCGACTGGGAACCTGCTCTGCCAGCGGCCAAAGGGGGATTCATATGGGCTCTGCAGCCAGACTGAGGCTTCTCTCTGAGATGGAGGTCAGGATGCAGTTTGGTTTCCTCTAAACCTACAAAAACCATCAAAAGCGGTCAAGGCAAGAGAGAAAAACAAAAGTGAACAAATATAAAAACCTCCAGAGAACAAAAGCCTGAAAAAACTGTTTCCTTGAGGGGGGCGGGAAAACTTAGCTGAGAGAACTTCAGGGACTGAAAACCCACGTGGCAGGCCTTTCCCCAGAAAACCAACCCATAAACGGAAAAAAAAAATAGATGACAAGAGAACAACCACCACTACTTCATAGGACAATTTTTATTATTAATTCGTTCCCACTATTCTGGCTAATTTTTTATATAGTTAATTTTTTTATTATTATATAGAATATTTTTAACCTATTTACTCTCACAGTGAGATGTGCAGTACATCAAGTTCCATAATAACATTCTAACCTGAAATTTTTGATACATACAACTGTGTTTTCCTTTTGCATTTCTATTTTTTAAATTTCTTTTTTTTAATTTTAGTTTAGTTTAGTTTATTCCTTTTTTTAATTTTTATTTTCTAATATTCATATAGAGTTAAACTTCAAGGTAATCCCCTTTCCCCAATCAGTGCCACCCCTATAGGTAAACCAATTCCTAATCTTCTCTTATCTTAGGAAAGTTGAGTCCTTTAACAAAGATATCAAGATATATCGAGGAAGAATCAAAACAACCTTCCTCACCCACACTGAGAATATACAACTACTCTCCCATCTTTTTCTTTTACCAGTGTTTTTGTAATTTTGTGTTTATCCTGATAGTATATAAATCTTATATGTGGGGTTCTTTTTGATGAGGTTCTTCCTTTATTTGCATATATATATATATATATATATATATATATATATATATATAAATGAAGGGATGGAGAAGCAACTTTCATGCCAATGTGCTTCAAAAAAAGGCTGGGCTAGCAATTCTCATATCAGACAAATTAGATTTTAAAAACTAAATAATATATATATTATTTCTTTCTCCTGTCATATAGTTTTATCAGTCTTTTTGTTTGTCTGTGTCTGTTTGTATACTTCATAAATCTTACCTAGGACCCATTTGGGCTAAACCTTCTCTTTTATCTCACTTTTCCTTCCTGTCTCTCTCCTTCTCTCTTTTTTTCTTTTCCTTTTCTTTTTCCTTTCATTTGGGTGGGGAACCCTGATTGCTCAAAAGCATTCCAGGGTGCACCTTGACTGCACCACAGACGATACACCCAGCTACACCCATTCAGCCATCTCTCACCAAAATGACTAGGAGGAGGAATGCCCAACAGAAGAAAAATAGAGAGGATGGACCTTCTGCAACAGAGCTAAAGGCTATCAAAATAGACAATATGTCGGAAAGAGAATTCAGGCTTACAATTATCCAAGCAATAGCTAGGTTGGAGAAAGCCATGGGTGACCAAACGGAATTGATTAGGGCTGAATGGAAAACGACCAGAGACCATGATTTCAATATTAGGGAAGAGCTGAAAGCTACCAAAGATGAGCTTCACAATGCTCTCAATGAGTTCCATGTAATCTAAATTCTCTCAATGCTAGAGTAACTGAGACAGAAGATAGAATTAATGATCTTGAGGACAAACAGATAGAGAAAAAGGATAAGGAGGAAGCCTGGAACACACAGCTTAGAAGCCACGAAAACAGAATCAGGGAAATAAATGATGCCATGAAACATTCCAACGTCAGAATCATTGGAATCCCTGAAGGGGAGGAGAAAGAAAGAAGTCTAGAAGATATAGTGGAACAAGTTCTTCATGAAAATTTTCCAAATCTCATGAATGGAACCAGAGTTTATGTACTAGAGACCGAAAGGTTTCCCCCCAAGATTACAGATTCTTGAAAGTCGTCGAGACACCTCAAAGTAAGAATGAAGAATTAGAATTGTAGGCAGAACCTCTTGAAAGCAGCTAGGACAAAGAAGATCCTTACGTACAGAGGAAAACCCATCAGAATAACGTGAGACCTGTCCACAGAGACCTGCCAAGCCAGAAAGGGCTGGCAAGATATATTCAGGGCACTAAATGAGAAGAACATGCATCCAAAAATACTTTATCCAGCAAGACTGACATTCAAAATGGATGGAGAGATAGAGTTTCCAGGATCGGCAAGGCTTAAAAGACTACGCAACCACCAAGACGATACTGCAGGAAATATTAAGGGGGCTTCTTTAAAGGAGGAAAAAGCCCAAGAATAGCATTGAACAGAAATATAGAGACAATCTACGGAACGAAAGACTTCAAAGGTAACATGATGTCAATAAAAACGTATCTATCAATAATCACCCTCAATGTGAATGGCCTAAATGCGCCCATAAAATGGAACGGAGTTGCAGACTGGATAAAATGACAGAACCCATCCATATGTTGTCTACAAGAGACCCATTTTGAACCTAAAGAAACACCTAGACTGAAAATGAAGGGATGGAGAAGCAACTTTCATGCCAATGTGCTTCAAAAAAAGGCTGGGCTAGCAATTCTCATATCAGACAAATTAGATTTTAAAAACTAAAGACTGTAGTCAGAGATTCAGAAGGACACTACATCATTCTGAAATAGACTATCCACCAAGATGATGTAAGAATTGTAAATATCTATGCCCCCAATATGGGAGCAGCCAATTACATAAGAAAACTGTTAATCAAGATAAAGACTCATATTGATATGAATACACTAATCGTTGGAGATCTTAAACCACCTCTCTCAGAAATAGACAGATCATCCAAGCAGAAAATCAATAAAGAAACAAGGGCATTGAATGACACATTGGACCAGATGGACCTCATAGATATATACAGAACATTCCACCCTAAAACAACAGAGTACTCATTCTTCTCAAGTGCACACGGAACCTTCTCAAGAATAGACCACATACTGGGTCACAAATCAGGACTCAACCGATACCAAAAGACTGAGATGATTCCCTGCACATTCTCAGATCACAATGCTTTGAAACTGGAGCTCAATCACAAGTAAAAGTTCCAAAGGAACTCAGACACCTGGATGCTAGAGACCACCATGCTTAAGAATGCTTGGATCAACCAGGAGATCAAGGAAGAACTAAAACAATTCATGGAAACCAATGACAATGAAGATACTACCATCCAAAACCTATGGGATAGAGCAAAGGTGGTCTGAAGGGGAAATACATAGCCATCCAAGCCTCCCTCAAAAAAACTGAAAAAATCCAAAACACAGCAGCTCTCACTACACCTTAAAGAACTGGAGAATCAACAACAAATCAAGCCAACTCCACACATAAGAAGGAAATAATCAAGTTTAGAGCTGAGATCGGAGGTAGAAACCATAGATACAGTAGAACGTATCAATGAAACTAGAAGCTGGTTTTTTGAAAGAATCAATAAGATCGATAAACCATTGGCGACACTAATCCAAAAGAAAACAGAGAAAGCTCAAATACATAATATTATGAATGAAAAGGGAGAGATCACAACGAACACCAAAGAAGTAGAAACAATCATCAGAAGTTATTGTCAACAGTTATATCTAATAAACTTAGCAACCTAGATGAAACGGATGCATTCCTGGAAAACTATAAACTAGCAAAATTGAACCAGGAAGAAATTGACAACCTGAATAGACCAATATCTAGTAACGAGATTGAAGTGGTGATCAAAACCCTCGGAAAAAACAAGAGCCCAGGACCTGATGGATTCTCCAGAGAATTCTACCAAACTTTCAAAGAAGAAATAACACTAATTCTCCGGAAGCTGTTTCAAAAAATTGAAGCAGAAGGAAAACTTCCAGACTCTTTCTATGAAGCCAGCATTACCCTGATCTCCAAACCAGGCAAAGACCCTACCAAAAAGGAGAATTTCAGACCAATATCACTGATGAATATGGATGCTAAGATTCTCAACAAAACCCTAGCAAACAGTATCAAACAGCACATTAAAAAGATTATCCACCATGATCAGGGGGAATTCATCCCTGGGCTACAAGGATGGTTCAACATTTGCAAATCAATCAATGTGATAGAACAAATTAATAAGAGAAGAGAGAAGAACCACATGGTTCTCTCAATTGATGCAGAAAAAGCATTTGACAAAGTCCAGCATTGCATCCGTTCCTGATTAAAATGCTTCAAAGAGTAGGGATAGAGGGAACATTCCTGAACTTCATCAAATCTATCTATGAAAGACCCAGAGCAAATATCATCCTCGATGGGAAAAAGCTTGCATTCTTTCTCTTGAGATCAGGAACACGACAAGGATATCAACTCTCAACACTCTTGTTCAACATAGTATTAGTAGTCCTAGCAACAGCATTCAGACAACAAAGGGAAATAAAAGGTATCCAAATTGGTAATGAAGAAGTCAAACTCTCTCTCTTTGCAGATGACATGATTCTTTATATGGAAAACCCAAAATACCCACCCCCAAACTACTAGAACTCATACAGCCATTCAGTAATGTGGCAGGATACAAAGTCAATGTGCAGAAATCAGTGGATTCCTTATACACAAAGAATGAAAATACAGAAAGGGAAATTAGAGATCTGATTCTATCTACAATACCACCAAGAACCATAAGATACCTGGAAATAAACCTCACCAAAGAGGTAAAAGATTTGTACTCAAGGATCTACAGAACACTCATGAAAGAGATTGAAGAAGACACAAAAAGATGGAAGACCATGCCATGCTCTTGGATCGGAAGAATAAACATTGTTAAAATGTATATACTGCCTAGAGCAATCTATACATTTAATGCTATTATGATCAAAATTCCACCGTATTCTTCAAAAACCTGGAGCAAATAATCCTAAAATTTGTGTGGAATCAGAAGGTACCCCGAGTTGCTAAGGAAATGTTGAAAAACAAAAATTAAATGGGGGAGCATCACGTTACCTGATTTCAAGCTTTACTACAAAGCTGTGATAACCAAGAAAGCATGGTACTGGCATAAAAACAGACACATGGTCCAGTAGAATGGAGTAGAGAGCCCAGATATGGACCCTCAACTCTATGGTCAAATAATCTTCGACAAAACAGGAAAAAATATACAGTGGAAAAAAGACAGTCTCTTCAATAAATGGTGCTGGGAAAACTGGACAGCTATAAGTAGAAGAATGAAACTTGACCATTCACTTACACCGTACACATAGATAAACTCAAAATGGATAAAAGACCTCACTGTGAGACAGGAATCCATCCGAATCCTAGAGAAGAACATAGGCAGTAATCTCTTCGATATCAGCCACAGCAACTTCTTTCAAGATATGTCTCCAAAGGCAAAGGAAACAAAAGCGAAAAAGAACTTTTGGGACTTCATCAAAATCAAAAGCTTCTGCAAAGCAAAGGAAATAGTCAGGAAAACAAAGAGGCAACCCACGGAATGGGAGAAGATATTTGCAAATGACAGTACAGACAAAAGGTTGATATCCAGGATCTATAATGAACTCCTCAACTCAACACACACAAAACAGACAATCATATCAAAAAATGGTCAGAAGATATGGACATACACTTCTCCAATAAACACATACAAATGGCTATCAGACACATGAAAAAAATTCATCATCACTAGCCATCAGGGAGATTCCAATTAAAACTACATTGAGATATCGCCTTACACCAGTTAGAATGGCCAAAATTAGCAAGACAGGAAACAACAGGTATTGGAGAGGATGTGGAGAAAGGGGACCCTCTTACACTCTTGGTGGGAATGCAAGTTGGCACAGCCTCTTTGGAGAACAGTGTGGAGATTCCTCAAGAAATTAAAAAAATAAAACTTCCCTATGACCCTGCCATTGCACTCCTGGGTATTTACCCCAAAGATACAGATGTAGTGAAAAGAAGGTCCATCTGTACCCCAATGTTTATAGCAGCAATGGCCACGGTCGCCAAATTGTGGAAAGAACCAAGATGCCTTTCAACGGATGAATGGATAAGGAAGATGTGGTCCATATACACTATGGAGTGTTATGCCTCCATCAGAAAGGATGAATACCCAACTTTTGTAGCAACATGGACGAGATTATGCTGAGTGAAATAAGTCAAGCAGAGAGAGTCAATTATCATATGGTTTCACTTATTTGTGGAGCATAATAAAAAGCATGGAGGACATGGGGAGTTAGAGAGAAGTGGGTTGGGGTAAATTGGAAGGGGAGGTGAATCATGAGAGACTATGGACTCTGAAAAACAATCTGAGGGGTTTGAAGTGGCGGGGTGGTGGGCGGTCAAGGTACCAGGTGGTGGGTATTCTAGAGGGCACAGATTGCAAGGAGCACTGGGTGTGGTGAAAAAATAATGATACTGTTATGCTGAAAATAAATAAATTTAAAAAATATTTTTAAAAAACATAGACTTCCTTCAGTCCCGGGAATTCAACTTTGGATAGAAAGATTTATGGTGTTCAAATCATCCCATATTAACAGAGAATGTATTACACCTAAATCATCTCTAGAAATGCCACTTATCTCTGTAAGCTCACTAGGTGTCAGTGTGGAGCTTACATTATGTACACACATGGAAAAATGACAAGCTGATTCTCATGCTTGCTCTGTGTGGGATCTCCATGACACTTACTAATTTAAGTCAACAGGTTCATCATACGCTTTTCTGTCAATGGACTTCTGGACAGCACCCAGACAGTGTGGCACCACCAGGAGTCTGAAAGTAGGAGAGGAAGAGTCAGAGGTAACAGGAATAGTGAGAGGAAGGGACAAAGGGGAATTGCATGAAGACAGGTGGGACATGGCCCAGGAGGGTGGAGGGGGAACCATGGCCCACGGAGGAGGGGCTTTCAGTGTTAGGGCAAGAAAAGGCAGGAATCCCGAGCATCAGAGTTCTCTGAGCCCAGGGCTCCAATCTTCCTCCAGCGGCCATTTCACTTGGGAAGGTGAGTCCCCGTCATTTGGCCTGGAAATGTGGGACCCAGCCTCAGGATCTTGAGGGAGAGCATGCTGCTCTTTGGCAGGTAGTGTCTAGTGCTTGCCCTGTGGGGAGGTGGCCCTGAGCCATCTCTCTCCCTTCCCCTGTCCCTGTTGCATTCCTCCTGCACCAGCAGGGCCTATCTCAAGTTCCAGAACCAGGCCCCAGGTCCTGCAGCCTGGAACTGACACAGAGGCACAGCTGATCTCAACCCAGAGTATTGAGAATAAGGTCCATATTCTCCCTCTGGGGCTAGCAATGTGCAGTAGGATGAGGGGTTGCTATCCTCAAATTCACTGCCCATCCTGACACAGGATGTTAGGTGGATGGCTTCAATCCCTGCAGCCTTCTCCTACAAACAAGCAGAAATGTCATACTTCACCAAGCTTTCTTCTGCCTGTGAAGAGATGGCAATTAGTACTCGAAGGTAACATTGGTTCCTTACCAGACTGATGGAAATGATTTCATCCATCTACCATATCTAAAGCACCTTTCATTGAAAATGCGATCTAAAGAGACATGCAGTAATTCATAACACATGTGAAGCTCCCTCTAGGTTTGCATTTTGACCCTGGCACCTATGTGTCACTGAACACTTTATTGGCATGGTCAAAATAAACTCTCATGATCAAGATCATGGTGCTAGATGATGTCTTGTATCAGTGTACTTTCATATATCCTGGCCTGACTGGAAAATATTCCTAAGAGGAAAAAGAAGGAAAGAAAAAATATTACAGTAATGTAATTGTGTAGTATGACTATTTTGGTGGGTAAATGCATCTATCTTTACATTTTTTAAAAATATTTTATTTATATATTTCACTGAGATCCCAAGTAGGCAGAGGCAGGCAGAGAGAGAGGGTGAAGCAGGCTCCCTGTTGAGCTAAGAGCCTGTTGCAGGGCTCATTCCCAGGACCCTGACATCATTTCCTAAACCAAAGGTGGAGGCATCACCCACTGAGCCATCCAGGCGCCCCTGTAACTTTCCATTTTGTATGTCAGTAGTCTTATTATTGAATGGAGTGGTGCAAGTACTACACATTATGTAGTGACATTGTCAAGTTCGGTTCATTCTTCACTCACAGAGAAAGAAGGAAGTGATTTCTTTGTGTCTGAGGTGCTGACACAGAGGCCTGCCCTGGTGTAGAGAACAGGCTCCCTGGAACCAGAGCTGCCTCAGTGCCTCCCGCTGAGCAGCCCCAGCTTAGAGCATTGCGGGGATTCCCAGGGAAGCGGGCAGAGGGCGCCCAAGCGCCTCAGGCCAGCAGGGGCACTTTGTGTGCCCATGCACCACAGCAGATTTAGGGAGCAGAAGGCTCACCATGGCGTCATCTGACGCTGCTTTCCTCACAGCCAGAAGGGTTTCTGCCACCAGCTGAGGACCCAGAGCCCCTCAGAGGGCCAGGGCTGCATTTGCAGCCAGTTCTGATGCTACCCTGGAGAGACCCTCTGGGCTTTGCAGCAGGTTGGTGCCTCCTGTGTTGCGATGCAGAAGTGGCCTTGTTGGCTGAGAGCTGAGGAAGGGGCTCTGGGTGTTTCCAGAAACCTGCTGGTAGGTAAGCCGCCTCATTGTTACATTTTTGGTGGTGTTCCCACGGTTTGGTCCTCATTTTCCTCGAGGATATTTGAACAAGACCTATTTTACTCAAGGATCCCTGGATGGAGGGGCCGCGGGAATGCCATACTGGAGATGCCATGGTTCGTTTGTTACAGAAGCTGGCTTGTTTCTTGGGAGAAATCCCGACTCAAGAGGCACAAGAGCAGCATGTAGTAGGGAGCTGAAAACACAACTTGCTGGCTCTCGGGGTGTCTTAGAAGAATGCACTTGGGGCCCACTTGCAGATTACTGTTGCAATCAGAGCCCCAGGTAAAACAAAGTGCCGTCTAGTTTGTAACCTTCAAGGTTAGAAGTATCAGCAAATGTTGGGTTTGTTGAGAAGGAAGGAAAACTGAATGTAGGCCAAAGAAGCGGTGACTGATCCTTTGGCACATTGGGGAACTTCGGAGAGGTTCAGTCTTGTCAGAGACAGGGGGCAATTTGAAAGGCTGTTAAGAACCAGAAGTGCATTGGAGGCATCTGGTGGTACAAATCTTTATGGCTTTTCATGGGTGAGGGCTGTTGGAGGAGGTGGGGGGCTGGATAGAGAGATGAGAATAGAGTTCTGCTAGCTGGAATAGTGGGACACCCATGTGCAAGATCAAGTCCATGTCCTCCTTTTGGCTCCCCATTTATTTGGAGTGGTAGTGTGTCATAACACCCCCTACCAAAACCTCTTCCCTCTGCTGTGACATTCCCCTTATGACTTTGTCCCGTCTGATCAAACGAAATAAGTCAGTCAGAGAAAGGTAGGTACTACACGATTTTACTCATTTGTGGAAATTATGATATAAAGCATATGAGCGAAGAGAAATTAAAAAGAGGCACACTACAAAACAGACTCTTAACTAGAGAACAACCTGTTGGTAATCAGAAAGGAGGTGTTGGTGGGGCAGATGGGTTCAACAGACGATGGGGACTGAGTTGTATTCTTGTGATGAATGCCAGCTATTGCATGGAAGTGCTGAATCATGATTATACACCTGAAATGAATACAACAGTGTGTGTGAGTTAATTGTACTATAAATTAAAACTTCAGGAAACTTTCCTTGGAGGAATTTCAAATCAACAGTCAAGCTCTTTGTATTTAGTGGTTTTGTGTTTCAGTGCCAGCAAAGCCTTTTCTAGTTGGCATATCCCATGTTGGTTGAATGTGCGTGACAGTTGTAAACTACTCAAGTGAGCCTTGAGGAACAGAGAGGCTTAAAAGGGAGAAACTCTCACCCACTCCCCTTGTGAAGGTTGTATCTCCTCAAGATTGAAACCAGTGAGCCAGCATCACCTCACTGGGCATGGTGTTAACACAAAGGTTTTGAGGAACAGCAAGTACAGAACCAAAGTAAGGAGACAATTCCAAACCATATGTTGTTTCTAAACCAGGACTCTACATATGATAGGAGCCAGCTAAAAATATATATTGGCACTTGTTTGGACTGAAGGAGGGAGGGTTTCTCCATATGAAGGCCAACTCAGAATCCTGTATGCCTCCTGGAAGTGTCCTCCATGAGTGGCTATGAGCAAAATAGTGAAATACTGTGAGAGTGCACTGAATGAAATCAGGGAGTGTGTTTGAGGACATAGAGTACACTGAAAAACATGAAGCGTTCATTAGAGAACGTGTTGTAAGACTAGGAATACTTCCGGGACATTTCCAAACAGTATTGTTCTTTCAAAAGAACAGTTTAGAACTCTATGTGTTATCAAAAGTGGTCTGTTATGTTGTAAGTTCAGAAACCATGCATTTGGATTGGAATCAGGATTCAGTTAATAGTAGAGGTAAAGGAATGACTTTTGAATTCTGAACCATCTAAATGTCTAGAAATGCTCACAAGATCAAAATTAGTGTTTTCTGGGAAGGCCATAATCCAAAGAAGTTTCTTCCTTTTGCAAGAGACTCAGAATGCATAAAATGACGTGTTCTTTGCACAGAATATGGAGAAGGAGCAATAGTAAGGAGAGGAAGGCAGGCCTGGTCCATACATGTGGGGAAGGCTGTCTCCCCAGATGATTTGTATTTCGGTTGGTGCAGTATTAACCTTCCTGTGACCAGATGATGTATAGGTCAAGTCAGGCTTTGGTTCTTCCTTTAAAGGTGTCCCTGGACCCAAGCGTCCATTCCCTGGAGTTTGGGAGTGCAAGGTTTTATTAGCAGTATTGGAGAGAGGCTTCTCGGGGGAGGTTGGAGAGAATCTTTGTGGATATTTTTCTCAACAGAATCTCCAGGTTGCAAGGTGTGGCAGTCAAGGTAAGTGTCCCCTGGGAGTGCACTATGAAAAAGTCTGATCTACTGCAGTGTGGTTAGGTTGAATAGAGGCAATTCGATCTTTGCTTTCTAGAAATACATCCCCTTTTCCCAACTGTGGGTCCAGAGAGGCAGTGGTCGAATGCACATCGAATTCAAATCAAATCCAGTGACTATCTCCCAGGGGAAGAGACCTATTTCCACAAAGGGGTGGACTTGAGATTTAGGAGTGACAGCAATCCCTTTGACCCAGGGAGCTGGAAAGTCTCCGTAGATTTTGCCAATGGAGTCCCCAGTAGTGTGGTCATTTTGTGAGACTAACTTTGAAGACAGAGGACAGTAACATACAATGAAATTTTTCTAAAACTAGCAAAACATTGCAAGCTGGTGAAACGCCTGCAGGGTAAAGTGGGTTTTCTGGTCACTGTGTATACTTCAAGAGGGCTTCGCTGGGAGGGGTAATTTTTTTCTAACAGGATTTTAGCCGCAAAAGAGTCATTGGCCTTTCTCCAAGGGAAAGCGTTTGTCTAGTGAGAAGACATAGGCACATTAACTAACACTTACTTCTATCCATGAAATGAGGAAATTGCATGAAATTCAGTTGCCAAATGTCAGATGGTTCATTGAGTGGTTTAAAATGCCCAGGGGAGGTATGGGTTTGTTTCCCAAGATTGTATTTTGGGCAAGTGGCACAAGCAAGGTATGCCCTTTTTGCAGTCTTTGCAAAAGGTCTTGTAACATTTCCCTGCCAATAGTGGTTCATGAACTCTCTCAAGTTGTCAGCAGACCAATCTTTTAATGCTGGTACAGTTGTCAGGAATGGGAATTATAGAATGTGGGGCAGGGCCAGATTGTTCTTTGCTCCAAGCCTGAATTCCCTCTTTTTTATCATTTTGTTTATTTTATTTATTTAATATTTAACAAATATTTAAATATACATTTAATAATATTTAACTATTAAAAATAATTGATATTTAATATTTATTAATATTTAATAAATATATAAATATTTAAAATATTTGTATTATATTTTTTATCATTATTTAATTTTTATGTCATTAGATTTGCAACATTGTTTCTCCTTGTCTGGGCCCAATTCCTGGGCATGTCTGGTCAATATTAAAGACATCACAGCCTATATTCTTTTAGGAATTTTCAATTAGCAATAATCGAGCCTCGGATAAACCTCATTGGCTGTGATACTGCCATTGGCGTCAGGTCTCACATGTAAGTCTTTAATCTCTTTTGAGTCTTTCTTAGGCATAGTGTAAGAAAGCAGTGCAATTTCATTGTTTGTGGGTGGCTGTCCTCTTTCCATATCATTCGCTGAAGAGACAGATCTTTTCCCCATTGTGCATTTCTGATCTCCTTTGTCATGGGTGAATTGACCATATAAGAATGGGGTTATTTCTGGACTGTCTGTTGTGTTCATTGATGTGTGTGTTCATTTTTGTACCAGGCCTTATTGTTTTGATTACTACAGCATTGTAGTATACCTTCAAATCTGGAATTTTGGTACTTCCAGTGTTGTTCTTCTTTTTCAAGATAGCTTTGGCCACTCAGGGTCTTTTCTGTTCTGTTGGATTCTTTGTTCTGGTTGAGTGAAAACTGGTGTTGATATTTTGGTAGGATTGCATTAAACCGTGGGTTCTTTTAGGTGGTATGGACATTTTAATCTTCGTTGTCCCAATTGCAGAACATGGCATTTGCTCATGAATTTGTTTCTGCCATCTTCCATTTCTTTCACCAGTATTGGATAGCTTTCAGAGTACAGGTGCTTCACCTCCTTGGTTAAGTTTATTGCTAGGTGTTTTAAACGTTCTGCAGTAATTGTAAACAGGATTGTTTTCTTAATTTCTCTTTCTTGACTTACCTTAGGAGTGTATAAAAATGCAAAAGATCTCTGTGTATTAGCTTTATATCCTGAAACTTCACTGAATTCATTAATCACTCTAGTAGTTACTTGGTAGAGTCTTTAGTGTTTTCTCTGTATAGTAGCATATCATCTCAAAAGAGCGAAAGTTTCTTTCCTGTGGTGGAAAACCAATGGGAATCTATGGCTGGCATGTCAACCTACAGGAAAAAACATCAGACCAGTGTCTAGAAATAGATGTATGTAATGTATGTAATGTAATCTTTTTATGAGAAGTTTATATGTAACCTTTTTTTTTAAGATTTATTTGTCTTTGAGAGAGATGGGGCAGGGGAGAGAGAGAGGAAAGGAGAGAGAGAGGCTCACTTGAGATACTCTGTTGAGCCTGAGCCCTATCTCAGGGCTTGATGTCATGATCCTAAGATAATGACTTGAGCCAAAATCAAGAGTTGGGTGCTTAAAAAACTGAGTCACTGAGGTGCCCCTGAAGGCTTTTTGTCATCTTTCAAAATATGAAAAAGAAATTCAAATCAAGAACTGCTAACATGCTTTTCAAAACATTAGTCATAGTAGGCAGTACATTGTTTTTTTTTTGTTTTTTTTTTATCATTTGATTATCCTTTTATTTTTTTTATTTTTTTTAATATAATTTTTTATTTTTTATAAACATATATTTTTATCCCCAGGGGTACAGGTCTGTGAATCACCAGGTTTACACAATTCACAGCACTCACCAAAACACATAACCTCCCCAATGTCCATAATACCACCCCCTAAGTGACTCTTAATCTCACAAAACAAACTGAGGGTTGCTGGGGGGAGGGGGTTTGGGAGAAGGGGGTGGTAGTACATTGTTTTTGTTTTTAGTTCTTTAATTTAATTCCAGTTAGTTAGTATATATTACAGGTTTCAGAGGTAGAGGTCAGTGATATCAGTCTTTTATCAAACACAAGGCTCATTACGTCACAAGCACCCCTTAATGCCCATCACCTAGTTACTGTATCCCTCCACCATCCTCCTCTCTAGAGGCTCTCAGTTCCTTTCCTATGATTAAGAGTACTTCTGGTTTGTGCACCTCACTGGTTTCGTCTGGTTTTATTTTTTCCTCTCTTCCCCTATGATGCTCTGTTTTGTGCCTTAAATTCCACATACTTTCACTAGTATGATAGTATGATATTATATGATCATTGTCTTTCTCTGATTTATTTTGTTTACAGTAATACTTTCTAGTTCTATCGTCACAGTTCCAGTGTCATTGCAGATGGCAAGATTTCAGTTTTTGATGCCTGAGTGGCATTCCATTGTGTGTATGTGTGTATGTGTACACACACACACAAACACACATTATATAATCTTTATCCATTCATCTTTTGGAATGGATAGGAAGACTGGAATGGATTGGAAGACATCTGGGCTCTTCCCAGTTTGGTTATTGTGGACATTGCTGCTGTAAACATTTGGGTGCATGTGCCCCTTCAGATCATTACATTTTGTATCTTGAGGGTAAATAGCCAGTACTGTGATTGGTGGGTCGTAGGGTAGCTCTATTTGCAATTATTTGAGAAACATCCGTACTGTTTTCCAGAGTGCCTGTACCAGCTTGCATTCCACCAACACTCTAAGAGGATTCCTCTTTCTCTGCATCCTCACCAACATCTGTTATGTCCTGACTTGTTAATTTTAGGCACTCTGGCTGGTGTGAGGTGGTATTTCATTGTGATTTTTTCCTTTTATTTAATTGTGCATTTGAATTCTATTTCCCTGATGCTGAGTGATGTGGAACATTTTTTCATGTACCTGTTGGCCATTTGTATGTCTTCTTAGGAGAAGTGTCTGTTCATGTCTTCTCCCCATTTCTTGACTATATTATTTGTCCCTTGAGTGTTGAGTTTTAGAAATTCTTTATAGATCTGGGACACCAGATCTTTATCTGATAGGTCATTTCCAATAGTCTTCTCCCATTCTGTCAGTTGTTTGGTGTGGTCCACTGTTTCTTGTCTTGTGCAAAAGCTTTTTATTTTGATGAATTCCCAGTACTTCATTTTTGCCTTTGTTTCCCTTGCCTTTGGAGATATGTCTAGCAAGGAGTTGTTGTGGCTGAGGTCATAGAGGTTCCTGTCTGTGTTCTCCTCTAGATTCCTGTCTTACATTTAGGTCTTTCATCCATTTTGAGTATAGTGTAAGGAAATGGTCCACCTTGCATTCTCATGCATGTGGCTGTCCAATTTTTCCAACACCATTTGTTGAAGAGACTGCATTTTTTCCATTGACTATTCTTTCCTGCCTTGTCAAAGATTGGTTGACCATAGAGGTAAGGGTCCATTTCTGGACTCTCTGTTCTGTTCCATTGCTCTGTGTGTCTGTTTTTTTGCCAGTACCATACTGTCTTGATGACTACAGCTTTGTAGTAGAGCTTAAAGTCAGGAATTATAATGCCACCACCTTTGGTTTTATTTTTCAACATTCCTTTGGATTTTCAGGGTCTTTTGTGGCTCTGTACATATTTTAGGATTATTTCTTCCAGCTCTGTGAAGAGTTGATGGTATTTTCATAGAGATTGCGTTGAATATATAGATTGCCGTAGGCAGCATAGACATTTGAACAGCATTCATTCTTGTAACCCATGAGTATGAAATGTTTTTCCACTTATTTGTGTCTTCCTCAATTTCTTTCGTGAGTGTTCCATAGTTTTCAGAGGACAAATCCTATGCCTCTTTGGTTAGGTTTATTCCTAGGTATATTACAGTTTTGAGTGCAATTGTAAAGGGGATCGACTCCTTAATTTCTCCGTTCTTCTCTCACATGATATAGAAGTGCTGCTGATTACTGTGCATTGATTTTATATCCTATCATATTGCTGAATTTCTGCATGAGTTCTAGAATATTGGAGTGAAGTCTTTTGGGTTTTCCACATAGAGTACCTTGTGATCTGCAGAGTGAGAGTTTGACTATGTCTTTGCTGATTCAGATGCCTTTCATTTCTTCTTTATCTGATTGCTGAGGCTAGGACTTTTAGTACTGTGTTGAATAGCTGTGGTGATAGTAGACATCCCTGTTATATTCCTGTTCTTTGGGGAAATGCTCTCAGTTTTTCCCCACTGAGAATGATATTCACTAGTCTTTTCTTATTTGACTTTTATGATATTAAGGTATGTTCCTTCTAGCCCTACACTGTAAAGACTTTTAATCAAGAAAAAATGCTATACCTGTCAGTGCTTTTTTTTTTTTTTTTGCATCTATGAGTGGATCATATGGTTCTTGTCCTTTCTTTTATTTATGGAGTATATCGTATTGATTGATATGCAGATGTTGAGCCACCCTTGCAACTCAGGAATAAATACCACTTGGTTGCGGCGAATAATCCTTTTAATGGACTGTTGGATCCTATTGGCTAGTATTTTGGTGACAATTTTTGCATCCATGTTCATCAGGATACTGGCCTGTAATTCTCCTTCTTGCTGGGGTCTTTGTTTTGTGGAGAAGGTAATGCTGGCTTCACAGAAAGAGTTTGAAAGTGTTCCTCCCATTTCTGTTTTTTTTTTTTTTTTTTTTTTTGTGTGTGTGTGTGTGTATCTGATTTTTTTTTATTGGTGAGTAGTTGAAACAGTGTCAGAAGAATAGGTGTAAGTTTTTCATTAAATGTTTGGTAGAGTTCCTTTTGAGGTAGAATTCCTCTGTGAAGTCATCAGGTGCTGGACTCTTGTTGTTGGGAGATTTGTGATTATTGGTTAAACTTCCTGGCTGGTTATGTGTTCAGGTTTTCTATTTTTTCCCATTTCAGTTTTGGTAGTTTAGACAACTCTAGGAATGCCTCCATTTCTTTCAGGTTGCCTAATTGTTGACGTAGAACTGCTCATTATATGTTCTTATAATTGTGTTTCTTCAGTGTTTGTATTTCTTTGTTGTTGGTCAAATACAATTCATTATTATATTTATTTAGTTCCTTTCTTTTCTGTTTTTGATAAGTCTGGCAGGGGTTTATCAATTTTATGGATTCTTTCACACAACTAGCTCCTTGTTTCATTTATCTGTTCTACCGTTCTTTGATTTCTATTTCATTGTCTTATGCTCTGATTTTTATTAGTTCTTTTCATCTGCCATGTTTAGGCTTCTTTGCTGTTCTTCTTCCAGCTCCTTTGGGTGTAAGGATAGGTTGTGTATTTGAGACTCTTCTAGTTATTTGTGAAAGCCTTGTATTACTATATGCTTCCCTCTCAGGCCCACCGTTGCTGCATCCCAAACGTTTTAAACAATTGTTTTCTTTTTTTTTTTTAATTTTCATTTGTTTACATGATTTTTTTTTTCAGTTCTTGTTTAATTTCCTGGTTGACCCATTCATTCTTTAGTAGGAAGCTCTTTAGCCTCCATGTATGTGAGTTCTTTCCATATATGTGAGTTCCTTTCATGATTAAGTTAAAAATTCACACAGCACTGGGGTCTAAGGATACGTGAGGAATAATACTAGTCTTTGGTACTGGTTGAAATGTGATTGTGACCCAGTATGTAATCTATTGTCGGGATGGGGAATGTTCTATGTGTACTCAAGAAAAATGTCTTTTTTTTTTTTTTTTTGCTTGACCATGGAATGTTCTGAATATATATGTGAAGTCCACTTGGTGCCCTGTGTCATTCAAAACACTTGTTTCCTGGTTGATTTTCTGCTTAAATGATAGGTCAATTCCTGTAAGTGGGGTGTTCAAGTCCCCTACTACTATTGTATTACTGTTGCTGTGTTTCTTTAATTTTGTTATATTTTGCTTATATAATTGGCTGCTTCTGTGTTAGCAACACAAATATTTATCATTATTAGATCTTGTTTGATAGAGCCTTTAATATGATATAGTAGCCTTCTTCATCTCTTATGACAGTCTTTGGTTTAAAATCTAATTTTTTAAAAAGATTTTATTTATTTATTTGACAGAGATCACAAGAAGACAGAGAGGCAGGAGAGAGAGAGAGGGAAGCAGGCTCACTGCTGAGCAGAGAGCCCGATGTGGGGCTCGAGCTCAGGACCCTGGGATCATGACCTGAGCCGAAGGCAAAGGTTTTAACCCACTGAGCCACCCAGGTGCCCATAAAATCTAATTTGTCTGATAAGGGTTGCTATGCCAGTTTTCTTTTGATGTCCATTAGCATGATAACTATTTTTCCAAAACCCTCACTTTCTGTCTGGGGGTATCTTTAGGTCTACACTGATTCTCTTTAGATAATATTATGGATGGGTCTTGGCCTTTTCATCCAATCATATGCCCTGTACCTTTTGATTGTCCATTTATTTCACTTTCATTCAGAGTAACTATGAAAAGATAGGAAGTTAGTGCCATTATATTTTTTGTGTGTTTGTGTGACTTTTCTTTATCCCCCAAGCCTTTCCATATATGATTTTAAGCTCCATATTCTCTGCTGTGCAGGAGCTTTTGATTTTGATGAAGTCCCAAAAGTTCATCTTCGCATTTGTTTCCTTTGCCTTTGGAGACATATGTTGAAAGAAGTTCCTGTGGCTGATATCGAAGAGATTACTGCCTATGTTCTCCTCTAGGATTCTGATGGATTCCTGTCTCACATGAGGTCTTTTTATTTTTCAAATTTTTTTCATTTATTTATTTTCAGCATAACAGTATCATTATTTTTTCACCACACCCAGTGCTCCATGCAATCTGTGCCCTCTTTAATACCCACCTATAAATGAAACCTAAAAGTCCAAAATCCAAAAAAAAAAAGAAAAAAAAAAGGGAAGTTACTCAGCCAGGTGAAAAGAACAGAAAGAATATTATGGGACATGTAGGGAAAACAGAGCAATACGCCACATATCCTGAGTGTATCCTTTGGTTTGTTAGAAAAAGCTCCACCTCAAAATTGTATAGAAGGAAAATCTTCCATAAATATACATATGAAATATATATAAATAATACATACAATATACAGTATTATATAATACATATGAAATAATATGGTCCCTGCTGGCACTTCTATATTTTACAAATTTACAGATTTCCATATATATATAATCTTGTAACATATATATGTATACATATATATATATATTTTATATATATGTGCACACGTATATACACAAAAATAAAATTAAATATACGGAAAGGATAGAATGTATCCATGAAGATGAAAATTTGAAAAGACTTGAAGAAAACAAAACAAAACAAAAACAACTAAAAAACTTAACATACAAAAACAAAAAGTGGAAGAGAAAGAGGGAGAGGAAGAGAAGAAAGTATGATTAGGCAGTTAAAGCAAAGAGAATACTACACTAGATTCTAGGTGTATTTTGGTCTGTTAGAAGAAACTGCACCCCAAACTTATAAAGAAAGAGAAACTTAAATATTTACAAAAAGAAAATTAAATATAATGGAAGGATAGAAAGTTAAGTACAAAAGTGAAAGTTAAGATTAAAGAATTGTGGATAAAATAAATTGGTTGACAAGAAGAGAGACCAAAAATTTAAAACTGAAAGACAAAACTGTGAATGGATAAAGAAGATGTGGCCCATAATATACAATGGAATATTACTCAGCCATAAGAAATGATGAATACTCATCTTTTGGATCAGTGTGGATGGGACTGGAGGAGATTATGCTGAATGAACTAAGTCAAGCAGAGACAGTCAATTATCATATGGTTTCAATTACTTGTGGAACATAAGGAATAACATGGAAGACATCAGCAGAGAAAAGGAAAAGTGAATTGGGGGAAATGAGAGGGGGAGTTGAACCATGAGAGACTGAGAAACAAACTGAGGGATTTGGAGGGGAGGGCGTGGGCGGGATGCGTGAATCTGGTGGTAGGTATTAAGGAGGGCATGTATTGCACGGAGCACTGGCTGTTGTACATAAACAATGAATCTTGGAACACTGCCTCAAAAACTAATTATATATTTGATGGTGACGAAGAACACAATAAAAAATATTTTTATTTTTAAAGCCAAGGGGAAAAAAAAACCCATGAATTCTATATGCTATATTCCCCTAGCACTGGGGTTTGGGCATTCTCAGTGATCAGTAAACTTGGTGGTGTGTTCTTGCTGATCCTCTGGGTAAGGAGCCTGTTGCCTTGATTCTGTGGCATTTTTGCCCCAGGGCAGAATTGCACTGCACTTGCCTAGGTGTCAAGCTCAGTAATCTACTCCAGTTTGCTCCGGCTTTTGTTCCCTGAAGGTTCTCTGTGCCTCCTTAGAGGAGGAGAATGAAAAAGGCAGCCTCGCAAAGTCCAGGCTGGGATCCAAGAGTCTGAGGCCCCATTCCTCAGTGCACCCTCAGGGAAAAGCAGTGAATCGTTCCTGGCTCCCTGGTATCTGTCTGCTCTGTGTGCTAACCCAGCCTATGACTAGCATTTGTATCTCAGGGCGGAACCCTGTTCGAGTCTCCAAACCCTAGAGACTCCTGCAGGGCACACCCAGGCTGCTCCTTCTGGGAAGAGAGGGGATGTTGCCTGTGTGCTGTTGCTGGGTCCCTGCTGGCACTGTGTGCTGTTGCTGGGTCCCATGGCTTATGGCAGCCTGGAGCTGAGAGTCCACACTGGGGCTTGATGATTCCAGCAAGAGTCCCTGCTTCAATACCTGGGAGCTCTGCCACACTCGGCAACTCTGTTATTTCTGTGACCTTGGGCATCTCGAGATGACACTGTCCCACCTAGGATTCTGCCCTGCTTCACCACCTGGGTACCGTTCAAGCAGGAATGACCCTCATCAGAGCAAACTTCTAAAAGTCCTTACTTTGCAGTCCTCTACTATATCATTTTCTGGTACCTCCCTGCAGTTTATCTTCCCATATATCAACGCGAATTCACTTCTCCACATGTCCTATCTTGTAGAAAGAGGTCGCTTTTATATTTCTAGAGTTGCAGCTGCTCTTTTCTTACATCTCTGGGTGAGTTCACAGGCGTTCAGAATGATTTGATAACTGTCTAACTGAATTCCTGTGACCAGATGAAATGAAGGTCTCCTATTTCTCCACCATCTTAGAGTCTCTGGGAGTACATCTTAAATTGTATACATATATACATATATGTAGACATATATAGATACATGACAAACAAAAGTGAACAAAGTGTTTATTCTAGCCTGTAATACATCATATGCTTTAATCTACTTCATTTGTTTTTGGTGCCGTGTGCAGCCCATGAAAATGCCCCACAATAGAAAAACGATTAAATTATTGGCAACATTTAACATTAAATAATTTAAAAAGCTGAGGCAAGCTATAATTTGTAACTTAAAAAGAGCAGAGTACCTTGTTAAGAGGAAAAATACTGTCAATGAATTTAAATATTACACTGTTTGTTGAAAAACACAGATCAAATGGATGCACAAGCCAAAAATTGAACAAGTCCTTCTTTTGTCACAATACATTTCTGAGCTTTCAGAATGTTTACAATCGAGACATAAAGGTATACAGCAAAAATTTATTGAGCATTTACTGTCTGTGCCAGTTGCTGACTCAAACTTTACATGTATTATTATTTCCTTAATCCCCCAAACCTGAGATGGTATAACCAACCACCTTATAGTATAGTAATGGAGGCTCAGAGACTCACAGTAAATTGCCTGAGGTTGGAATAAAGACATGGACAGAGGTGGAAGTCAAACCCTATGTCTCAGACAATAGAGTTCATCATTTGCCTTTAAGGCTGTGCTGCCTCACAGAGAGAAGACTGGAGGTTGTGTGCCAGTTAGGAAGGGCCAGATGTTACTGTGAGTAACCTGTAACCCTGTGCCTTAGCAGCTTCTATTAGGGAAGTATGTTTCTAGCACCTGCCACATGTCCACACGCTCTTCATGGGGCCAGGATAAAAGAGCACCCACCATAGGTAATTGCCAGGTGCTATATGAGATGGACGGAGCAGGAGCCAGACTCAGTCCCAGGTGTTCTTTTCGAGATGGCACGTCTCACTGCCTCGCACATCTTACTGGTCAGAGCATGTCTACAGGACTGCATCCAACTTCCTGAGTCAGAGGACAGCTTGGCATCCTTTCTGGAGCCACTTGGGGCCACCACATGGTGCCAGTCCATCTGGGGTACTGTGCAGGGTTGGAGGGACGTGGGATATTGGTAGCAAATGACAGGAGGCCTATGTCAGGATGGGTTTGTGTTCTCCTTCATCACATAGGATTTATAGGGTTCAGTCTATTAGGCATAATTTTGAGACCATATAGTGTTCTCACCACATTTCCAGGATATTCTCAGCCAAAGACATATTTGATTACAATTGTATCATGCTCATATCATTCAGTTCCAATGTAGCTCTTTTTTTCTATTTCTTTAGTCCTATATCATTGTTAGAGGTACTTCTCTCTGTCTAAACATATGGGAGTTTCTGGTTAGTTTTATATCAGTGATTTCTAGCATATTATGTTACCACAACATGTTCTGTGTGATTTCATGCCTCTGAAACAGATTGAAATTTCCCTTATGGCCAAAGTAAATCGGGAGCATTTTTGTAATGGTCTCTGTGCCTAAAATCAATGTGTCCTCCGCAGTGGATGTGGATGTGGACAGATGCATGGAGACAGCTGTGGGATTCAGATGGTTTGCCATCAAGACCTGTATTTCGTGGATGCTCTGTAGACTGCATTGAGTTGCTGAGAGAGGGCTGGAACCTCCTACTCTGGTTGTGTAATTGCTTGTTGTTGCAGTTTGGTCCTGCTTTGCTTTCTACATTGTTCACCTCGTGGTTCTCGGACAGGAGTTTGGAAAGGAAGGAGAGAGCATCCAGAAGAGGGAACAGGGACCTGGGTTGAAGGGAGCAGAAAACAAGAAGTCTCCCAAGGGTGGCTCATTTATTATTATTATTATCATCATTATTGTTATTATGTCCCATTAACCAACATATACTACATCATTAGTTTCTGATGCAGTGTTAAAAGATTCATTAGTTGAATGTAACACCCAGTGTTTATCACCACACCTGCCCTCCTCAGGACCGATCACCCAATTACCCTTTCACCCCATCCCTTCCCTCTTGTAACCGTCTGTGGGCTTTTTTTTTTTTTTTAATGTTTAAGGAACATTTGCTTATCATTTCCTATAAACTATCTATTCGTTTATTTTTCCTATTTTCCTACCAAATTTGGTCTTTTTCTTCTTTGAGAGTTCTGGATATGTTAGATATATATTAGATCTCTGTGGTAGAAGTTGCAAATATTTTCACTCTGTACCTCATTGGTAATATCTGATCCCCATTATCCAGCCTGGAGCTAATTTCTGAAGAAGAGCTCCTTCTCCAAATAAGCCAAACATGGGCAGAAGGAAACTGAATTCTTGTTTCTTGGGTGTCAGGCACGTTCTGGGTGCTTTGTGAACATTCTCTCACTTATCGCTTCTGAAATATCTTTCAATATTATTTCTTACCTGAAAACTATAGGGCTAACGTGTTATAGATTTCATTGTTTCTCAGCTTTTATAAAGGTGATATGGTACATAAAACCATGGAGCTGCATCTTGAAATCATACCAGAAAATATTTCTGCATCGAAATATATGAATATGTCTACTGATTAGGATAAAGACTACACAGAGTTTCACTTCCTGATAGGTCCGGTTTTGCATCAAATGAAATATGAGAAGCAGTTTTATTTTTCAGAGCTTCTCCAATTTTGGAATGGGGGATAGGAGATGTCGGAGCTCTATCACCCTTACATTATAGGCAGGGGAAAGGAGTTCTGGTGTTTTATAACCGAATACATCCTCCGACTTTTACCCTTTTCTTCTTTTTCTCTTTGTTTTGTCAGGAAGGGAGGAGGGAGCAAGCTGGAGAGTTTGAGGATTCAAGTGAGTACCAGGAAAAGTGCGGCATCTCTCCACTTCTCTTCTCTCCACCTTCTTGCAGCCAGGGTGAGACTGAGATGGGCAGCCCTTCAGCAGCCCAATATTGGGAAGCCCAATATTCTTCATAACGAAAATTTAACCAACATCCTTTAGACACTTGTTCAACATCTGTTTGGAGAAAAAGCTGCTTGCTGAGTGGGGAAGGATTAAAAAGAAAGAGGTGACAGTGTGCAGCCTCATCCCTAGAGTGCCAAGCAAAGCACCTCTGGCCCTAAACTCGCATGCCCCTCTCAGTCAGAAGCAAAGCCCTGCAGTTGGTCTGATCTACTTTGCTCAGGTAGGTGGTTAGCAACATCCTCCTTTGACTCCTGTGTCCTTTATGGGTTTCTTAGACAATATTCCAAATTACTTCCAGCCACACACTCTCCGTCTCTCCAAGAATTATAATCTTGCAATTTTCTTTGTCTAATTACATTTCTGGTTCCCTGAACAGATTATCCCCCAGACAAATATGGTACATGCCCTGGTCTGTAATGAAATATTTTCCCAGAGGGCTTGTTTTGATTCTTTAACTCCACTTATCAGGCTGCATGGGGCCTCCATCAGGACTGAGTTTTATGGTTTTTATATTCTGGTTTTTCACGACCTGTCTCCTTTCTCAATCAAAAAGAAACTACCTTGTCTCCTTGTGCCTTAGTGCACTACTGAAAATCTAGTAAATGAGGAGTGACTGGATTCATGATCCGTCTCTCCACAGTTGCAGTCTTTGAATGATACCTTAGGTCAAAAGTGCTCTAATGACAAGCAGGTATTTTAGACCATAGCGTGGAGGTAGAGAGACTGTGAACTGAGGACTTTTACTTTCATAATGAGCACACCACACTCTGCTCAGTCTCACACAGTTAGGGGTCCAACCCTTGATGTATTTTGGCTCAGTTCATGAACTTTAAGTTGTCAGACTGAGCCCCATGTCAGTGCCAGGCTCCCCATGCAGTGGGGAGCCTGCTTGAGATTCTCTCTTCTCTGACTCTTTCTCTTCCTCTGCCTTCCCCTCCAAACTCGTGTTCTCTCTCCCTTGTTCTCTCTCCCTCTCTCAAAGATTTTAAAATGGGAAAAGGACAGCAAATATACAAAAACTTTAATCTGGGGCAACTGGATGGCTCAGTGGGTTAAGCCTCTGCCTTCAGCTTGGGTCATGATCTCAGAGTCCTGGGATCGAGACCCACATCAGGCTCTTTGCTTAACAGGGAGCCTGCTTCCCCTGCTCTCTCTCTGCCAGGCCCTCTGCCTACTTGTGGTATCTCTCTCTCTCTCTAATAAATACATTTTCTTTTAAAAAAAGAAACATTTTTGGGCGCCTGGGTGGTTCAGTTGTTAAGCATCTCCCTTTGGCTCAGGTCATGGCTCAGATCACACCCCATATCAGGCTCCCTGCTCAGTGGGAAGCCTGCTTCTCTCTTTCCCACTGCCCCTGCTTGTGTTCCCACTCTCACTGTCTCTCTCTGAAAAAAAAACCAACAAAAATCTTAAAAAAAATCCAATCTTATTAGTAATGAAAGGACAAATAAGATTAAAGTGATTTCACTTTTCACATTGGCAAAGGCTTAAAACCTCATAACACCCAGTGTTACTTGCTCCTTTACTGTCTGAAAGGGTTTTTGTAATTTTGGTGTTATTTCTTCCATAAATGTTTGATAGGATTTGCCAGTAAAACTACTTGGATCTAGGACTTTCCTTCTGGTAAAGTTGTTAATAATTATTTCAATTATTATAATAGATATAGAATCATTCAGATTTTTGTTTTATTTTGTGGTGTTATATATATTTTTTAAAGATTTTACTTATTTGATACAGAGAGAGAGAGAGATCACAAGTCGACAGGCAGGCAGAGGAGGAGGGGGAAGCAGGGAGCCCAATCTGGGCTCAATCCCAGGACCCTGAAATCATGACCAAAGCCGAAGTCAGAGGATTAACCCACTGGGCCACGTGGGTGCCACTAAGGTATATTTTTCAAGACATCTTTCCATTTTCGTCTACATTGTTGAATCTGTTGAATAAAACTGCTCATAGTATTGTCTTGTTATCTTTTTTTTTAAAGAAGTTTGATTTATGTATGTTAGAGAGAGATTGTGAGAGATTGGTACAGGCGTAGAGGGAGAGAGAGAATCTCAAGCAGGTTCCTTCCTGAGCACAGAGCCCAACGTGGGGCCCGATTCCATGACCCTCAGACCATGACCTAAGCCAAAACTGCTGAGGCAAACACTTAATCAACTGAGCCACCCAGGTGCCCCTAACTTTTTTAAGTGTAACATATGTAGTGATAACTCTTTTTTTTTAAATTTTATTTATTTATTTGACAGGCAGAGATCACAAGTAGGCAGAGAGGCAGGGGGAGAGAGAGAGGAGAAAGCAGGCTCCCCGCTGAGCAGAGAGTCCAATGCAGGGCTCAATCCCAGGACCCTGGGATCATGACCCGAGCCAAAGGCAGAGGCTTCAACCCACTGAGCCACCCAGTTGCCTCTGTAATGATAACTCTCTTGTCATTTCTCATATTGGCACACAAAAATTTTATATTATAGGATGATCATCCAGGTGTTTTGTAAAGAATTAAAAAGAAAACAAAAACAAGCCTCCAACAATTAAAGATTAGTAAACTAAAAAACTTTATCATCTTGACAGAAGGAACTACTACATGGCCCTTAAAATTATACGAAAACTCTGATGAAATAATACGGCATGCTTATAGGGATAACTAAAGTTTGAAAGATTCATAATAACAAGTGTTGTTGAGGGTATGGAGCGAATAGAACTTTTTAATTAATTAAATTTTATTTTCAATTCTGGTTAGTTAACATAAAGTATAATATTAGTTTCAAGTGTAGGATTTAGTGATTCAGCACACAGTACAAAATCTGGTGCTCATCAATGATTTCTCATGAGTGAAATCATGTGATATTTGTCGTTCTCTGACTTATTTTGCTCAGCATAATTATGCAATTGGAACTTTTATTCAATTTTATTCAGCTTCCACTGAGGTAGGAGTATATGTTAGGCATTAAAAAACTGTGTGGTAATAACTTAATCAAACTTAAACTATGTACACCATTACGATCTGCATCTCTACTCCTGAATATATACCAATCATAAAATCTCTGCAAGTATTCAGCAACAGACATGTACTATCATATGTATAGCAACTTTATTCATGTTATCCCAGATTGGAAACAATTCCATTCTCTCACCAAAGTAGAGTGAAGTACATTTTAGGTATGTTCAAAGAATGGGATTCTACAAAATGATGAAGAATGAACTATTGGTACAGATACAGACAATGACATGTATAAATCTCACAGGCATTCTTTGAAGAGAAGTGAGATACAAAGATGCACAGACTGTATGACTCCATTTGTATAAGTGAGAAGGCAAAATTGATCTATGGTTTTAGAAGTCAGAATAATGGTTACTGATGGCAAGAGAGATAAAGGTAAAACTTAAGACCAGTTAGCGGTAAAGGCAAATTAACTATAGGAAAGAGAAAGTAAGAAAGCAATCCCATTTATAAATGGATCAAAAAAATAAAATACCTAGAGTCTAATTAATCAAGGAGGCAAATACCTGTATACTGAAAACTACCAGAAACTGCTGAAAGAAATCGAAGAAGACGCAAACAAATGGAAACATACTTCATGCTCATGCGTTGGAAGAATTACCATGATTGAAATGCCCATACTACCCAAAACAATCTATAGATTCAGTGCAATTCCTATGAAAATTCTAATGGCGTGTCATGCATCCTCTTTCCTGGATGAGAGCAGCGGTCTTGGTGTCAGCATTCTGCTCTAAACCACATGAACCCTCACGTGGTCCTGCAACCACTTTGCAGGACTGGCTGGCAAGTGTGGCAAGACCCTCCCTCTGACCAATAGTGCAGATTGACACCATAGGAGTCCCCAAAAGGCTCAGACATGGATGGGCTAAAAGCAGGGTTCAGATGGAAACATGCTAAACTAATGGGGAAGAGTATGCAGAATTTGCATCAATATTTAAGTTAAAGGTTGAGAGTTCCATTATGTTTCAGGCCAAGGGAAGCTGCTAGAGTCAAGACCTAGAGCTTGGGGAGGATTAAATATTCACCCACCTCTCTGAGCGGAGGCAGTGAGGTGAGAAACTCTGGGGAGTGTGCGAGTGTTGTATTCCTCATCATGGAGTGCACATTCTTCATGTCTGGGGCCCATGACAGAGCCAGGTCCCAGGTATCTGGCTCCCTGCGACAGTTTTCCTGCAGGCCACAGGTAGATGGGAGCCTTCAAAACCCGAGCCCTGAGGGCCTGGGTTTCCTGGCCTGGGCAGCTGCTCAGAAACCAAGCAAGAGCCATCGATCCTGCAGGAACCACATCGGGCCCATGGAGGGGGAGAACGACCTGAGCGAACATCCTGAGGTGGCTGAATCAGCTGTGGGGAGCAGCCCGGACCCGACTTGAAGGGAGGTAAGGAGGACACAGAGGTCCATCCTTGTGTCTGTGCGCATTAAGGCAGGTACAGGGATGCCATGGACCTAGGGTGGAAGGAGGCCCAGGGGACTTACATATGCATTCACACGGTGTGGTCAGCAGAGGGCAGTGTGGCCTGACGTGTGTGTGTGTGTGTGTGTGTGTGTGTGTGTGTGTGTGTGTGTATGTGTGTGTCTGTGCGCAGGCGAATGGGCTGGCTTACCTCCTGCTCACAGCAACCCCATTAATTTAGGAATCTGAGGCCCTCTTTTATAGAGACAGAAACAAGCATAAGGAGATTAAATAAGTTGCCTGATCACAAAGCTCTAATGTGATAGAGCCGGAATCGAATCTGAGCAGACTGGCTCTAGAGTATGCATTCATTGATTCCCTGTGTGCTGAGTGCTTACTGTGTACAGGCCCTGTGCTCTACTGGTGATACCAATAATATCAACAGAGTTAATCCCCAGCATATATTGAATGCCCACAGAACTCTATCTACAGTAATAGTGAAAATGGTGATGACAGGCGTACGTGGGTGGCTCAGTCAGTTAAGCATCTGCCTTTAACTCACATCATGATCTCAGAGTCATGAGACTGGGCCCTGGATCCATCTCCCTGCTCAGCAAGGAGTCTGATTCTCGCTTTCATTCTTCCTTAAACAAATACTATACATCAAACACTGTCCTAAGCACTTCACAAAATTATCTCCTTTAATCCTCAAAACCACCATATTCATCATTCTCATTTATAGACTAGAAACCCAAGGCACAGGGTGTAAGCAACACAGCTGGGTTCACACAGCCAGTAAGAGGCTGAGCAAGGATTCAGACCCAGGCAGCCTGGCCCCAGAGTCTGCAGCACACTGTCCTCCTACACTCTGCTATGCAGTCACAATTGTCAGCCAAAACTAAGAACCATCTCTGGATCTTGTGACGCTTAACTAACAGAAGTCACGTCCCTGGCAAATAGTAAGGCTGTAAGAAATGAAAATCATCACCATCAATCTCCAGGATGCTAGTCTTTCAATTCACAAAGAGAAGAAAAATACATTTCTACTTGTATTGTTCTACATGTATGGAAAAAGGCTTCCCCTAAATTACTCTCCTTGGTTCTTAGAACACTCCTAGGATACACTGTTTTTTCTTTCTTTTTTGAAAGATTTTATTATTTATTTACTTATTTGTCAGAGAGAGAATGGGAGAGCATAAGCAAAGAGAACACTAGTAGAGGGAGAAGCAGGCCCCCTGCTGAGCAAGGAGCCCATGGCAGGGCTGCATCCCAGGACTCATGGATCATGAGTTGCACCATAGGCACACACTTATTAACCAACTGAGCCACTGAGATGTCCCAATCCACTGTTTTTCTTCTAATAAGCATATAGAACTCAGCATGTCCCAGGTATTTTTCTGTGTGCCTTATGCCTGCATTTAATCTTAAAATCACTCAGTCCTATAGCTCAGTGAGGTAAATAGTAGTACTATCTCTATATTACTGGTCCAGATAAGGTAAGTAATGTGCCCAGGGTGACAGAGCTAGCACATAGTGGTGCGGGGATGAAACTCAGAGAGTCTGGTTTCAGACTCTGAGCTTTCTAGACCTCTACTCTGAGGGCGTCTGTGTTGGAGGCAATTCTGGCTCACAAACCTTGTGATGAGTAACAGAGACATTAAGTAACAGAGCCAGAAGGCAAGCCCAGGCCTGTCTGCTACCACTGTCTCTAGTAGTTGATTTCTCTGACTTCTGAGTGGCCTGATGGACATCAACTTGAGTTGGGGCATAGAAGACATAGGCTCTAGTCCTGCCAATAAAACAACTGGTCAACAACAGGGAGATCTTGAACTTATCCCTTTGCCACCAACCTTCATCTAAAAATTAGGGAGTCATGCTCACTCGATCTTTAATGTCCTCTAATTCTAAGTAACTGTTTTCCAGGATGAACGGCAATTGTGCTTGAACGAAAGAATGCAGCATGTTTCTTATAGCTCAATGTCAATCCCACCCCCACCCCTGTAGAAAACGCTTCTTTTGACCCGAAACAAATCCTACAGGTGCCATGAAGTGCAGCTCAAATGCACAGCAGCCAGAAAAACAGCCACTTCTCTGGAGGCCTCTCAAGCTTCTAGTCCCTTTCCCTCACCCTTACTGGTAAGAACCGTGCACACGCTACTCTGTGCTCCTGAAATACTGAGTTTGTGCCTCTAGTATAACGATTCCTACATTCACTGACAGCAGTAGCATGTGTGCATGTGTGTACCTATGTGCGTGTAAAGTTTCATTATGTGGATCATATACATAAGTGCCAATACCTGACCATTTTGTCCTACAATGATGACAATTTAATATGGCGCAACCTAACACACGCTCATTAAATATAAGCATATTTCCTACTGTACAACAGGGCATCACTGAGAAAACTTGTGCTCTACAAAAGGGGCCAGTAAGCTTCTTTATAAGGGGACCACATGGTCAATACTTTGGACTTTACTTGCTAAAGATTCTCTGTCCCAAGGATTCCACTTTGCCATTGGTGTTATCAAAGAAGCCCTAAACCATCTGTTAATGAATGAGTATGGCAGTATTCCAGTAAAATCCCATTTTAAAAAACAGGCTGAGGGCACCTGGGTGGCTCACCAGGATAAGTGTCTGTTGGTTCAGATCATGATATTCCAAGATCTGGACTCATTTTTCTCAACTAAATTTTTTGTCATATTCATAAAATTCAGAGTTAACTTTCAGGGGACACGATCTAAGATCGCTGTCGAAATTGAGTGGACCCTCCTTGATAATTATAGTCACTATTTGTTGCTAAACTGCCAGACAGACCTATTTGTTTCATAGCACCAGGTGGTATTTTTAGTCTACTTCTATCCAGGAATGTTAAACAGTACCCAAATAGAGGCAGTCACATGGGTGATAAGATCATCACCATCTAGTGATTCTCTTGCTACCAAAGAACTGATCTAGAACTGGAAGGAACTGTCTATTTCATCTCACTCGTTCAGCTTGTACTGAATGCTTGCCACAATGCCACACACAGGGCTAGGTACCAGGAGATAGCAGAGCCCCGACTCTCACTCCAGCTTGGAAAATTTTAAATTGCTTATTATCTAACAGATCTAATTCAGTGGTTCTCAACCAGGGTGGTTTTATGTCCAAAGGATATCTGCAACGTCTAGAGACACCATTGGTCACCGTAAGGGAAATCCTATTGACGTCTACTGAGTCGAGGCCAGGGGTGCTTCTAGACATTCTGCGATGCACAGAACAGCTTCCACAATGAGAATTATCCGACCCAGAATGCCAAGAGCCAAGACTATACCTACTGGGACACTTGATCTAACTTCATCTCCCCATTTTACAGACAAAAAAACTGGGGCCAATGTCAATGATATACTCAAGATCATCAATTCTTGAGCAGAGTTTATAGGTCCTGGTTCTATTCTGTGTGCAAGAGATCTTCAGTTTCCCTTTTGTTAACTGAAATTGAGGACTAATTTTTCCATGTTTGTCCTTTCCTCAAAGCAATGAGTTCTGCAGTGCCATCCTGGTGGAAAGCAGCTTTAGGCAGCAACAGAAAAGCATGCACGTTTGATCTGCATGTTTCACTGCAGGAGACGGGCTCTACACTTGAGTGACACAGATACTTTGGCATGGTTGCATATGGCTTCTGGATTTTATTTGAAAGGAAGGATGCTGTGAAGAAAAGCTTAGACTCATGAAGTTCCATTTATTATTTCTTTTTCTTATTCATCACAGGATCAAAAACCTGGAGTGGACATACAGTGAATATGCAAGAAGATATGGGATATATCCTTGCTCTACTTTTTAGCATTCCTCCTCCTCAGCCCCATCATATATCCCAGCAGGTCAGCATTTGTTCTGATTTGGGGGTAGACAGGGTAGAAGGAAGCAAGGGCTGAGTTTAGAGGTAAGGGAAGTTGAAAGCTAATCCATGGTCTATATCTAACCATGACCTACTCCATGGAAAGGGGGAGTCTGCTTCTCCTTCTCTCCTTGGTGGACTGAAACCAAGAATCATAAGCAAGAATCCTTTTTGTCCTAGATGCCTGGCAAAGAGCTCAGCTCTGTCCTTTGTGGGATCAGTGGCTGCTGTGATTAATGATTCCTTCTGGGAAATTCAGCTGTGCCATTATCACAGTGAGAAGGATCACCAAGTCCCAGAAAGCTTCTGAGTGAGTTCCACATGGGCTATGCCCCCAGGGGGATCCTTGAACCATTCCTGGAAATCGGAGGCTCTGGACCACTGAGGACAAATCAAGTCTGATTGGTAATGTATTCAGACTCTCTTGTAGTCACTGAAATCTGTATAGAAACAAAATGGCTCTCATGACTTGATGTCAGAATGGGAACCCACAAATGACAAGGCAAGAAACAATGCTTAATGTCCATTTAGCACTTAACGCTATGTTCTGAGATAACAAACACACATGCACTATCTCTTCTTTACAACAACTCTAGGAAGAAGACAGCATAATAACTCCCACTGTGTATATAAGAAAACCGAGGACCCAGAAATGAGGTCTTCTTCTCAAGGTCATACAGTGACGTGGCAGAGTGTGAACTTGGAATCACATCTGCCTGATGACAAAAAATGCTGCACTCTCATTTGAGGGCTGGAGGCAGGTAGAATCTCACAGACAAAAATAAGGCTTCTCTCTTGATTTTGTAACTAGGATGTTGGTCCCTTATTCCAATACACACATATACCCCTTGAAAAGAGAGAGCAGTCCTAACAATTCAGGACTTTAGGAAGCTAAATCCTGAGTTTTACGGACCAAAGCAGAACTGGCAGAATCTATTGCTCTGATCCCATCTGATCTGAATGCACTGCTCTGTGAATATGGGACCCGGCACCATAGGCCTGTGTGACCGGCAGTTCCAGGCTGCATGCTCTTGGCATCCATGCTGGGCACTGTACTTCATCATTTTCCCTCCCATGCAGGAGTCTTCTTCCCCAGTGGGCTGTGCCTTCTTAAGGACCCAGATCCTTTCACTCCTGCTTCAAACCCTCTGCACTAGCTGCCATGATCCCTCAGAGAAGATCCTCCTCCTCTGGAGTCTCTCTGTCTCTACTGGCTCCTCCTCCAACCTCTCTTCTGGAATGATCTGACAATGCAAATTAAACAAGGTCACTCCAACTTAAAAGTCCCTCAGGGACCCACTGTCTTTCAGCACAACATCCAAAGTCCTTCCTAAACTCATCCCTCACCCTTCCCTAGCCCACTTCTGGCTCTCTGCAGGTAGCCACGCCCGGTTACCTGCAGCTTCACAGCGGGTTCTTACTCCCCAGTTTTTACTCATGCTCTTCACAACACCTGCAATGTCTTTTCCTCCCCTTATTCGCCTAACACTATGGCCTTCGCAGAATCACCTCACCTCTCTGAAACAGAAATGGGTAGAAGTGGGTTGTTCTGGGAGCTAGTAAAAAAGAGTAAGAAAATGGAATGAGGTCAAACATTTCTTGACATGTTCCAGGCATTTTATATGTACCATTCCATCTAATCATCATCAACAACCCTAAGGAACAGCCCGAATTGCTTTCCTGTCACAGGGTTATTAGGTCCCGAGTGTCACACAGGTAGAAGGTGATGGAGTCCAGGTAGCCAGGACCCAACAGCTCCAACACAAAAACCCTCCCCACAAGACCTGGCCCCTGGGAGCTACCAAGGCTACATAATTTATGTGCTGGCCCAGAAGGGGTCACCCACGCATGAGATCACGAAGCTCATGAGTAAGTGGCATCATGGAAAACACAGGGCCTGGAAGGGGCCAAATGGAGCATCTTGTGCTTCATGCTCTTTATAGCGGAAGAACTTTCCTATGATAATATTAACCACAATGTTGAGTAATAATAAAAATACCATTTCTACACGGCTCCCCATAGGCCATCTTCTCTGTGAATTTACATATGTATACATTTTTTAAAATTTAATCCATAAAACAGTCCATTTTACAGACGAGAAAACCGAGGATAGAGAGGTCAAAAAACATGCCTAAGGAAGCACAGGAGCACAGGGTAGAAATAGGGTGATAGTCTAAGGCTATTTGACTCAAAGCCTGTTCTCGGAAAATGCAGGCTATCCTCCCTGTACACTCTTTCACATTATATGCCACCTTCCTCAATGAAGTTGCAATGGCCTTTGTCTGTCGGTATAGGACCCACCAGGAGAGGCCGGCAGGCTGTCTCTCAAGGGACCCCGCTGGATTCATTCATTCCTTGTGCCTCACAAACCCAAGCACTGAGGACCCTACAGTCAGGGGTGTTCAGAGAGACTGAGGCTTACTGGCAAAACTTATGAAAGACAGGCACAATTGACAGAATAAACTCTCGATAAGTGTGTACACTTACAATGATTATTGGAAAGGCCAAGAAGACCAGAGTGCCTCTGCTGCCATGAACAGCACATTCATTCCTTGTCTGGAGCCAAATGACAATCGTGTGCCCATGAAACAGACATTTGTGGAACCTCTGCACAGCAGTGAGCAAAAGCAAGTATAGCAACAAGGTGGTTAGGTGAGCACATCACCATCTAAACTATGCTGAGCTTCTGTGGGTTGTAGCTGACAGAAGATCACTTGCATTTATTGAAGTAGAAATGAGAGTTTCTTATATTAAAAAAATGGGGCTATCTCACAATATCCCTGGACAAGAATTAAACTGTGGTCTTGAGAGGGATAGAAGTTAAGAACAAGAAAAACAGAAACCATGAGATTCTCTTTCTCTCAAATATTATATACATATGTATGTGCATATAGATAAATCTATCTATCTATCTATCTATCTATCTATATACTCTGTAAATTTTAGTTGTTAGATATATAAATGACATATATTTTTATATATCTGTTTCTCCTAATTCCTCTCTCTTCTCCCACAGTCTGTCAGATCACCTTTTCTCTATACATCAGCTTCACCCTTTTTTTGTGTAAGTCAGAATTCTTGCTTCACAGAAACTGGTTCTGACTAAATTTAACAGAAAAAGAATTTATTGGAAGGCTATTAGGAAGGCCAAAGAACAAGACAAAAAATAAAAATACAACAGGGATAAAGGGAAGCTCGACAGCCAGACACCACCAACATTCCACTGCAGACCAAGCCTGCTAAGGACGCCACTGCTGCTGCTCCTACGAAATCCTGTCTCAGCTTGTCCACCCTCCCCACGTGCTGGCACCAGATGCCACGTGAACACAGACTCTACATCACCCCTAGCATGCTTGGGAGCTTTTGTTATGGAAATATACAATTACATATAATATACACACATACTGCGCACACACACACACACTATATAAACAGACAGATACATACATATACACACACCCAAATAGAGAGAACAGTATAAGGAACTCCCATCACTAACTTAAATAATTCTCAGCTCACAGCCCATCCCCACAGCCCCCATCACATTTTGAAACAACTATCTTTATCCTATCATTGAACCCACGGCTACATCAACACCTGTCTCCAGAACAGGCTTACACAACCATGGCATGACCCACACCTTGGACCCCATCATTCTTTGCTGAGGGCGCTGTCCTGAGTATACTACGATGCTTAGCAGCACCCCTGGTCTCCATACATGAGGTGCAGAGAGCCTCTTCCTCACTTGTGCTTATGACCACCGAATATGTCCTAGACTTTGCCAAACATCTAGGGAGCAAAACTGCCCTTAATGGACATACACATAGATATGCCCGCAAAATTATACTCACTCTTTAAACATTTCAAAATAATTTCGCAATATCATGACATGTCAAGTCACAGTTCAAATTTAGCAGATTGGGGCGCCTGGGTGTCTCAGTGGGTTAAAGCCTGTGCCTTCGGCTCATGTCATGATCCCAGGATCCTGGGATCAAGCCCCGCATCTGGATCCCTGCACAGCGGGGCACCTGCTTCCTCCTCTCTCTCTGCCTTGCCCCTACCTACTTGTGATCTCTGTCTAAATAAGTAAAATCATGGGGAAAATAAAAAATTTAGCTGATTATTTCATAAATGGTTTGACTCTCTGTATTTGTTAAATCATGAGTGAGGATAAGACCCATACCTTGCAATTGGTTAACAAGTCTCTCAAGCCTCTCTTAATAACAGGCCACATTTTCTCCCTCCTCTTTCTTTACTTTTGCAATTTATTTTCCTAAGGCAACAGGCCCTGTAAGGGTGCCTGGGTGGCTCAGTTTGGCAAAGCATCCGACTCTTGGTTTCAGCTCAGGTCCTGATCTCAGGGTCCTGGGATCCGGCCTCTTGTTGGCAGAGAGCCCAATGTGAAGCTGGATCCCAGGACCTTGGGATCATGACCTGAGACAAAGGCAGAGCTATAACCCACTGAGTCCACCAGGTGCCCCTATTTATTTCTTGAATCAACCACCGACACCTATTACATGTCAGACATGGCTCTGAGTGTTTTATTAACGTTAAATATCATTTCATCTTTACAATCATCTATGAAGTGGGATTATTATCACCCCCATTTCTTCCTTCAGGAAACTGAGACCTACAATGGTAGAGTAACACAGCTCCTAAGACGCAGAGCTAGGATCAGCTTGGGCCTGGGCATCATGTTTTAAATCACTATAATTAGTCTCCAAGAACCTACAAAAAGTCCAAGTCCTCACTCCAAACCTTGGTTTTCCCCACCCTACAGTCCCCACGTGGCCCGAGATTCAAGGACATTCTCTCAGTTCCTGTAACAGTACACATCCTTCCCTGCTCTCACTGAACACCTTCCCACATCCGCCTTTTATTTCTTAGCCTTCTGGTCTCAGCTTCAACACTACTCAGTAAAGGATAAACTCTAATGCACGCTGTAGTTTTCAGCACTCAATGCAAAAGAGTAATGATGAATTTCACGGATCATTATTTCCTTCCTGTCTTTTTCAACCAGTTGGTGAGTCCCTCACACATCCTGTCAGTCCTACTGATCATGCTTTCCAGTCACTGAAGGCCCACCACCCATCCAAAAGGCCATTACCCACACACACACACACACACACTCACACACACCCCTATTTGGCCCTATCTCAGGTGCACAGTGGAGATCCTGACAACCCCTAGTGGAATGTAACTATTCAAGAGGGAGAACCGAAACTTCTCCCTCATCAAAACTACAACTTACTCGCTTCATGTCGGGTTTTTAGCAGGACTTTTCGGCCAAGAAGGCCGAAAGTTCATGTGCCTGGTTCAGGCCGCATTCCCACTCCCCCTTTCTCACAACACACTTGAAATAATTAGCAGCTCCATAAATGAAGTCCTGCTCTGGGCTTCTCACAGATGGGAAACGAGGGGCGCAGGAGCTGACAGATACCTTTTGGCAATCCAGTGTATTCCTGAGACACAGGCTGCCTCCCAGCAAGGCCCCAGGCCCTAAGGACACAGGGTCCTGACATCATGCCCCACAGGTACCTCTGCACAGAAGCATCTTCCCAGGGGCCGCTCAATCTGTCATCCTCTGCGTCGACCTTGAAGAGGATGTACAGGAGGTGAAAAAGAGTGTCCTCAGGCCAATGGCCATGGGTCTGGAGGTTCTGCACCCACTGGGGCAAGGTTGCGGGATCCGGAGATGCCATGCAAGCCCCGCACTCAGCAGAGGCATCTTGTTGACCCGCCCCCTGTCAGCTATCCTAACAACCCTCCCCCTCATTGGCGCCTGTGCCCACATGCTGATTGGACAGTTTCCCAGCTCCCTAGGCCTTTGGAAAGCATCACTGGAAAGCTCTTTGGACCCTGCCCACACAACCTGGGTCACCCAATATCTCTCCTTCCCCATTCCCACCTGGTAGGGCCTGGGTCACACCACCATCATTCTTCTCTGCTGCTGCTGTTTCTGAGTTTGGCCTCTCTGACTTCCACAAGCTTTAGAAGTCTGTAGAGAGTACAAACCCAGCTTTCTCCCATTGGAGTTGCTTTAGTGCCCTTTTCAAAACACAGTTGGGCTTATTTGTGGGGACTCTTCCTGGGTTCCTTGTTCTGCTCTGTTCTTTTAAAAAAAGTTTTTTTTTTTTTTGAAGATTTTATTTATTTACCCGACAGAGATTACAAGTAGGCAGAGAGGCAGGCAGAGAGAGAGGAGGAAGCTGGCTCCCTGCTGAGGGGAGAGCCCAATGTGGGGCTCCATCCCAGGACTCTGAGATCATGACCTGAGCCAAAGGCAGAGGCTTTAACCCACTGAGCCACCCAGGTGCCCCTGTTCTGCTCGGTTCCATGTTTCAGTCCTGCAAATAGCACACAGCCTTCCTTATTTTAACTACTAACTTCTGAAACTCTGTAGACTGTGTCCACCCATTAGTATTATTTTCAAAATAGTTTTTGAAACTACTCTACTTCCTTTGTCCTTCCACATACATTTTGGAATATTTTTGTCTATTTCAACAAAAACAAACAAAGCTGACAGGACTTTGAAAAGAACTGCATTAACTCTATCAGTCTGGGGAGAATTGACATCTTTACAATGCTTAGTCTTCCAAATCACGAGCATGGTGTATTTCTCCATTTATTTATATCTTTGACTTCCTGTATCAGTGCTAAATAGCTTTCAGCATGGGATGCCTGGACAGGCACTGTTAGATTTATCCCAAAGTACTTTCTTTGTACGAGTAATTGTGAATGTGTGTTTGATTGTGGAGCCCACATATTTATTGCTAGCATAGAGGAATACAAGTTACTTTACATAAGGTAAGAATTACTTTGTCGTACCCTCTTATGGCATAAGGCCTGAAGTTAAGATTCTGTAATAAGGGCTGTCTTGACACCTGAAGATCAAGGAGGGACTCAAATGGCATCATGCACGTTCTCCTCTCCCTATCACAGGGGAGGTCTCTTAAGCAAACACCCTTCTCATCACAGGGACCAGACTTAGAACCTACTGGTTTTTGGGGAGTAGTGTTCAGTTCTCTAGAAGCCCACTGAATTTTTCAAGGAAGCAACTCATACCCTCCCATGGGAACCAGGACTTGCCTGCCCTCTTGTTTCAACCAAGTCTTCCCTTCCAAGGCCCTGCTCCTTCTCTCTGTTCCCAAGTGCAATCTCTGTGCAGTCCTGCACCGTGTTTGGTATCCTCTCCCCTGAAGTGTAAGTATATGTGACTAGTAAACTGTTATTAATCACATGTAGCAGGTGTCAGGGGATCCCCAAACATCTGGAGCAGGTCTCCTCAGGCCTCATCAGGGACCTGAGGAGAAGGTGATTCAAACAAGTGGCATCACAAACAGGGTGTCCCCACATTAAATGAAGACATGTTGTCAGCTTGACCAGCTGCTTTGCTAAGTCACTGGCTTCAGGGGTGACAATGACGATCTGGGAGGGAACTGGCAATCACTGGCAAGCTGTGTTGGCTCATGTTCTATTCTCTCAAATGGAGGTCGCCATCCATTTCCAAAATAATACCCCATCCTTGCCAAAAGGTGAGAATGAATGAGAATTGACTATCTGGGGGAGAGGTGTCACCTATGTGGCCTGCATTGGTCTCCAAGGCTCCCCCCTGATGTTGGCAACTGCAGGACATGCTGACTGGTGTGCTTGAGTTCCAGGGACTGGGTGATGGCCCAGTGCTTGGGGCTGATGTACGGGTCTATGGGGGAAAGTGCACCTCAAGCACAGTCCTGGGGCTGACCCTCTGTGTTGTGGGTGCAAAGGAGGGAGACTGCGGCCCCAGGGAAATATAAGAATGGCTCCCTGGCTGATTCCCGAGTCACTGTGTTTCAGGCATTGGGAGTGGCCTTGCCCGACTCCGAGCTGCCACTCCTCTCCCTGTAACCATGTGTCTTCCTGAGCCCTTAAGGTTTTCAGGTAGACATCCATGGCAGCCCAGGGCCCACCAGCTGAACAAAAACAGAAAATTGGAGGGGGGGGCATTTGGTGTTGCACTTCTCTCACAGTGCCAAACACCTCACCAGCACACTTGCCTTTCTTGTAGTGTTGTTGCTCCCCGGCTCGTCGATAGACTAATCTTGTGATTCAGGGGCTTGAGGCTCTGACTCTGGCCATGGACAGAATGATTTTCCTGGCTGTAGACTCGAACACTGGGAGATGGAGTGGCATTCCCACAAGAAGAGGATGGCCATCTGTGGGCTGACCAAACCAGCTCCCTTTCCCCCTAAACATGCAGAACATGTGCGCCATGTGATTAGATGGGGACAGAAACAAAATCTCATGGCTTTGTGTGGTTAGAAATGAAAATCTATCCTGAGGAAATCTGTAGAGAGGGAAAAGGGGGGAAGGAAAACAATCTATACTGAGAGAAGGTAGGGCTGTAGCATAAGATGGTTTTGCTTCATCAACGACTAGACTGTGGGTCTTGTGCCTTTCCACTGACCACCCCCTTGCCTAATCTGTTTGGCACAAGATCCTGATCCTCAAGATTATGGGGGAAACATACGGGGGACCCCTGTGGTACAGTGAGGGGATCAATTCCCACTTGACTTACACCAGGAGACTTGAAACCATACAACCATTGCCACAACGGAAGCTCCAAGGCTGATGATGCTGATTTGGGACACTCTGGGAAAAAAACCCGAGAAAGAGCAGCAGGGTAATGAGACATTCCCCCACCCCACAGGGGTTTCTTCTTCAAGGAAGAAACAGATCTAAGCATAGGAGGAGTGGAAGAGAGAGATCTGAATAAAGGTGGCAGAACCCAACACCCACCTACCATGACTAATTCAACATAGGTTCAAAATTTGACCCAACTGTAAATCCAAAATTTACAGGGGCACCTGGGTGGCTCACATGGTTAGTCAATGACTTTAGCTTGGGTCTTGATTCCAGGATCCTGGGATAGAGCCGCATATCAAGCTCCCTGCTGGGCAAGGAGTCAGTCTGCTTCTCCCTCTACCTCTCCCTGCTACTCCCCCTGAGGCCTGCTCTATCACACGTACTTGTGCTCTCTCTCTCTCTCCAATAAATAAATAAAATCTTTAAAAAAAAAGAAATCCAAAATTTACTAAAATAATTTAATTGACAAAAATAAAAGGAGGCCGACTGGCTTTTGTGCCTCTACATCATAAGTTCTGAATGAACTTTAATGTTGCTAGGAGGCACTGGTTGCCTAACTGTAATGGACTTATTACGAGGGCTCAAATCCTGTCTATAGCAAATATAATAACCATATTTTCTATCCTCTATATTTAATGCTTTGACATCTCAGGCCTTGCTGACTTCGGAGGGACTGTCCCTGGCAGGCTTACTGAATTCCTAGAGATGGTCAGCAGCTTGCCTGCCAGCAAACCTTTCACAGGTAAAGCAACCAAATCAGAGGCTTTACCCCCAACCATCTCTTATAAGAAACTCTTACACTCTGGGTTACTATGCCCTGCCCTGATCACCCCAGGGGCCAGGACAGGCTACTCCAGACACCACTGTGTCCCAGAATCCACTGAGATGACACAAACTAGGCAGTCCTAAACGTGCTTACCCGGACTCACCTGCCCCTTCCCACGGAATCCATGATAAACGGTCTTCCCCCTATTGTCCCTTCACTTCCTCTTTTTCTTGACCAAGCCTGGTACTTCCCGGGGCCGCCCTCCATGCCTCCCAGCACCTCCTTTCATGGCATCTGTGAGTCCAAAACACTTTTTCCGTTGTGAGAGTTACTTGTATATCTGCCTGTCTTACCATACCTGATTAAAATAAACCCCAGTCCCCTTAAAATATCTGAGACACCCGAGGGGCTCAGTGGGTTAAGCTTTTGCTAATGTCATGATCTCAGAGTCATAGGATTGGGTCCCATGTCCAGCTACATGCTCGGGGTGGAGTCAACTTGGGATTTTCTCTGCCTCTGCCCTTCCCTTCCCAACATCACCCCCTACCCCCGCTCCTTTGCTATCTCTCTCTCTCTCTTGCTCTCTCTTTAAAATAAAGAAATAAGGTCATTTAAAAAACCATGAGGGATGGGGCACCTGGGTGGCTCAGTGGGTTAAAGCCTCTGCCTTCAACTCCGGTCATGGTCTCAGGGTCCTGGGATCGGGCCCACATTGGGCTCTCTGCTCAGTGGGGAGCCTGCTTCCCCCACACCCCGCCTGCCTCTCTGCCTACTTGTGATCTCTCTCTCTCTGTCAAAATAAATAAATAACATTTTTTAAAAAATAAAAAAAAAATGACAGAGCCCAACCAATTTAAAGATGGTGAATACTTCGCTATGATAGATTTGGCCAAGATGATCTGATCAGCAGTGCCTATTTCAACATCATCACAGGCATGTGTGCCTCAACCTTGAAGGACACATGATATACCTTGTTATACAAAGGGCATCCAAACCGCTCTGCTATTATAGGCAACCTTTGTGGGTAGGAACTTACTACACCCATCTTTCTCGAGGAACATAGGTGTGACATCACATTTAAGACATCCTACTGTGGGACGCCTGGGTGGCTCAGTTGGTTGAGCGGCTGCCTTCGGCTCAGGTCATGATCCCAGCGTCCTGGGATCGAGTCCCACATTGGGCTCCTTGCTTGGCGGTGAGCCTGCTTCTCCTTCTGCCTCTGCCTGCCACTCTGTCTGCCTGTGCTTCCTCTTGCTTCTCTCTCTATGACAAATAAATAAAAAAAAAATCTTAAAAAAAAAGACATCCTACTGTGAGGAAATTTATTTGGCAAACTTGTTAAGGACCTACAAATGCGGGTGTTCCTGGCTGGCTCTGTCAGTTAAGTGCCTGCCTTCAGCTCAGGTCCTGATCTCAGGGTCCTGCAACAAACCCTGCATCAGGCTCACTAATCAGCGGGAAGCGTGCTTCACCCTCTCCCTCTGCCCCTGCCAGCCCTACTATTCTTCTCTCTCTCTCTCTCGTGCTCTATCAACTAACAAATTCAATCTTTAAAAAAGAAAAAAGGACATAGAAGTCCAACATCTCTCAGTACTTTTTGGGTTCTGAGGCAACATATTCCTTGTTTATAAATTTTACAGAAGCCCATTTAGGCTGTTACTTGTCAATGAGCTCACAATGAAGGCAGGAGGGTCTCCCCTCAACAAAAGGCAAGTAAAAAATGTGCAAGTAAAAATGACCTGTTGAGGGTGATGGGGTGGTTCAGTTGGTGAAGCATCTGCTTTAGTTTCAGGTCCTGATCTCAGGATCCTGACATCAAGCCTGGCAGGGGCATTCCCTGCTTGGTGGGGAGCCTGCTTCTCCCTCTCCCTTATAGCCCCTCTTTCAGCCAGAGCTCTCTCTTAACTACATATATAAAATCTTTTTTAAAAATCACCTGTTAGTACCCAGGAGAAAAGGCTTCAGAAGCCTCCTCTCTCCATCCAGGAGTCCCTGGACCACCCATGCTATCTGTCAATTGTCCATGGGATCTCAATGCAAGAAACAGCCCTCCTTAGCCCTGGGTTATAGACCAGGAAAGCAGCAGTTGATGGCCATGCACAGGTCTCTCCTGGAAATAGAGTCTCTCACAGGCTCTGAGCCTTCCTATCCAGCTGTCTATTATTCTCTGGGTCATGGCACCCCCACCAGCTTAATAGAGTCACCAAGGCCTACTGGCTACAGGCTGAAGCCAAAGTCTGCTTATCCTACCTGCAGGTGGAGGTGGAGGCTTCTGTCCACAGTGCATTGCCAGATTCCATGGTGCTGGAGGACTTCAGCTCTTCCTTCTACCCCTTGGCTACCCAGGGTTTTCCATGGGATCAACTGTATGAACATCTATGGAAGATATTACATTTTGGTTTTGATGACCATGTCTCATTCCTGCTCACATGACAGCTTCACGTCCTGGAGAAGCACCTTTCCTATGCCTTAAGGGTCTCAGATGAAATGGATGTCCAAATATCAGAGTCCACTGTGATGGAAAGCCTGAGTTTGATTAAGATTCAGATGGCCTCAAATGGCCTCACTCCATGTTCTCTTCCCACTCTGCTCCCACAGATCAGATCCTCTGGCCAACAAGGCCTCCTAAGCACAGGTACCAGGCACAGTTCCTCCCCAAGTAGTAAGTTCCAATTCCCTGACAGCCTGTGGAATGATCCAGCAAGCCAGTCATTCTCTCCTGCAGGAAGTAGGGCTCACCTTCACTCTCCTCTGCACCCACAGCCCATGTCCATTCTGTTCCCAGGTGCAACGTCCCCCCATGGCCCTGCATGATGTGTGTATCCTCCTTCCCTGGGCCATGAGGATAGGTTGGTAACAAATTACGGTGGATCTCAGCTATGTTGCATGCAATCACTGCATAGCTTTAGGGCTGGAATCCCTCCCTTCCCCAACGGGTGAAGAAGAGGATGAAATCTTTCTCACTTGTACCTTTGTCAAGGCACAAAGAGGAGGCTCATGGACATGAAGTTATTTGGATAAAAATCTATTTGGGGCTTGCAAGAATTCACCTGGAGCTAAAGGGCAGCCTTTATGTGAATGATGAGGAGGAAGGAAGGCCGCAAAGGAAAGGGCTTGGATGCTCTCTTAAAGGTCAAACTCCAGGCAGTGGGGAAACCCTCCAGTAATTACAGCAGGGAAGTAACATCACATGTTCATCTCAGTTCTTCCTGACAGCAGAGTTCAGAATGGATTCAAGGGAGGCTTAGAGTGGAACCAGCAAGATTGTTAGGGAGTCTACTGCACCAGTATGAGACAGCAGTGGGTGAATCAGAGCACTGACAACAGAAAAGCAGGGAAGGAATGACCATATTTGGCAGGCTGAAGAGAGAGCAGAATGGAAAATGGAATGAAGTCCTAAAAAAATCTGAATGGATCCTTTCCAAGGTGCAATGGAACAATTCACCTTGAAGGGCAAAGGAAGATTTGAAGGGGCTTTTGAAGAAATGAACAAGGGAGTTGACCATGGACATTCCCGGTAAAAACCGCTTACATGCTAATCAAGGGGAGCTATTTGCATAATGTAGGGTAGAACCATAAGCAGCTGGATTTTCTTTAAAGAATAAGATGGGATTCATTCCCATTTCAAATGGTCTCCAAGGCAGAGTGATTTGGAGGGAAAAAGAAATAAAACAAGTCAGAGAATACAATACTCCTAACTAGACAAATATACATAAGGCCCAAGAGGACTCAGGTTACCCATAGAGTGCTTTTGCAGACCACAGAAAAGGAAATAATTTTGAAAAAATAGAAACTAAAAAATAAGCTAACAGAAATGAGACTTACCTGGGAAAAGCAAACTTGCCTTTTTGTTTTTAACCTTATATTCATCTTGTACTTTCATGCTATTCACTTTGTTTTCCATATAAGGAGTGTGTACTCGTGTATTTGATAAATTTGGAAGACTAAAACTAGTTGATGTGTTCCCTAGATCAGATATACGAAGACACCTGACCCTTGTGAAAACCTTAAAGCATTGCAGACATTATTGGAAGAATCCTTTGACCACAGCCCCCAAGCCCAGCAGTGTCGACTGTCCTAACAAAGTGACCACTGTTCTGGTATCTGGGTGGCTCGGTCTGTTAACCGTCTGGCTCTGGTCATGATCCCGGGGTCCTAGTATCAGGTCACAGGTTCCCCTGCTCAGTGGAGAACCTACTTCTTTCTCTCTCTCTGCTTCTCCCCCTGCTTGTGTGCCCCAATTTCTGTCAAAAAAAAAAAAAAAGAAAATCTTAAAAAAAGAAAGAGAAGTCACCACTGTTTTCACTTTGGCAAATACTTCTGCAGTTATTAAATGACCCCTTTTATTGTTAAGTCATAAAATCCTGTTTATTAAGGTGAAAGCAGAACTGCAAATAGTTTACATTTTAAAAAAAGGCATTTGGGGTTAAGGAAGACACAGAGTGACTTGGGATCTTCAAAGCATGGTCACGTCTCTGGCTTGACAATCATCTATTTCTTTGAGAGGTCTTTGGCCACCATTCCAACCTTCTTGGCAGGTGACAGTATATAGGGCGTGTATCTGGGTAAAAAATCAGAGATAACATGTAGAAGAAGGTGCTCTGACCCATCCATTTCCGGTCCAGGTGGGTTAATAAGAGACACAGCTGTGGTTCTGGGCTTGACATCTTTTTTTCCGGGTGTGGATCCCAGGGTAGCATTCAGTTGTGGTGGGCCTTGTATCTTAGGCAGTTGTCCCGTTCCTCCTGAATCTGGGGGTTTCATGTCATGAGCAGGGGAGTTTGGTGATGAAGAAGCTGAATGAGATTCCACTTCTAGAAACTGGACAAAAAGTCCTGAAAAAGAATTGGGCACAGCTTGGTGATTTGGCTTCCCAGGTGCATTGGGGGCGCTTCTGGATCCAGGCTCCCCAGACACCCCACTGGGCACGCCCGCAGGCTCTTGACCACGGAGCTGCCACAGCTGGTGTTCTTGGATCCCCAGTGTGCTTGCCATCAACCTCAACGCTTCTTGCCATTCCTCATCAGCTGCCTGGAAAGATACCACGAAGAGTCTCCTTAGGAGGGTTTTGTCCACCATTCCTTCAGCCTTACTTACTAAGGTCAAGAGTTTCTTCTGTGTGTCCTCCAGTATTTCCTGCTGGACCTCATTCTGTTTCTTGAACTCTTGGAGTTGGTCCTCCTTCACCTCCAAGTCGGCATTTGTTTGATGCCATCGTCCCTGTAACGACTTCAGTTTTCGTTCTAGGGTGTCTGCCTTTTCCATCCATTCAGTGATTTCCAGCTTGAGGTTCGCTAGCCTTCAATCATAGTGCCTTCCCTCTTCCCGGGAGGCGGCAAGCCAGAGCGCAGCTTCCTCTTTCTGCTGGGTGACCATGTGCAAATACTCCCGCAGCAACTCCACCTGCAAACTGGCTCTATGGTTGCCCTTTTCCATGGCAGCGGAAGACAAAACGAGTTTTCCCTGCAGGACTGTCACTTCCTCTCTTAGCTGAGCCACTTGGTCTTCTGAAGCCAAACTTTCCGGGCAACGAGAATCTTGGGCTTCTGCAGCGAGGTGCCATCCTCTCTCCAGCTCCTGGGTTAGGCGCAATTGTCTCTCATGTAACTGGTGACTCTCCTTCTGGTGTGCACAGGTTTCCGTTTCTTTCTGTTTCTGTGCCAACACGACATCATCTCTCTCCTGTTGAGCCACAACTGCCTTTTCCTGTTTTGACTGAATGACGTCCATATGCCGGTTCAATTCCCCGCTCTCGCCGTGTTCTTTCTCTCGCAGCAGTTGCTCCAGAGAAAGTGCCTTCTCTTTCATCACGGCAGGCTGGGATTCCTCCTCCCTCTGCATCTTTGACAGCAGCCGATTTGTCTCTTGCAAGGCCTGTTTTTCCATGTCCTTTTCTATACATGTTTCCACCATCTTTCCATTTTCCTCTTTCTGCCGACACACATCCATTTCAAAATCTGCTATCCTCTTCTTCAGGCTGGTGACTGCCTGCCTCAGCAGCTCATTCTCACTCAGTTGGCCCCTGAGCTTCTCCTGTAAAGAAAGCAGTTCCTCACTTTTGGCTGGGATTCAGAGGTCCTGAGCCTGAGGGAAATCTTGTAGAACAGCCTGTTTCTCCTTCTGCTGCTCCATGTGGGAATCGGAATCGCTGTGTTCCTGTGGCTTGCCTTCTCCTTCCCCCGTAGCAGCCCCTGAAGCAATCCGTCTCTGCTGATCTTCCTGGAGGGTTTGAATCTTTTTATCTTTTCCTTGCCCTGATTTTCTGAGCTCTTTTACCTCCTCTCTGAGCACCTGAGAAGACTCACTCACTCGGTCAGATTTCACAGCCTTCAGAGTCGGCTGCCTCTGCAGAGTCGCTGGAGGGCCGGAGGAAAATCGCGTCAAGGTTCCCTAAAAGGAGGTCCTTGGCATTGCAGAGCTCCCTGATGCGGAGCTGAAGTTGTGCTAGTTCCTTCTCTAGCTCTTGTAAGTTTATTTCAAGTCCTTGGTAAGTATGGATCTGGTCAAGAGAGGTTGTCTGCAGTTTCAAAACCTCGCTGTTGGTGCAAGCCCATGCCTGGAGTTGTCGCAGAACTCTCTGAAGCTGGGATGACTCACGCTTCATATTTTGGACCGTGGTCAGCACCTGCTCTTTCCACTCCTCCATGATCGTCACCCGCTGTCTTAATGTGTCCCATTCCTGTAGAAGCTGCTGGAACTGATCAATAGAAACTCCTCCAACCGCATGACAAGTGCTGGGTGTCTGCAGGATTGTCATTAAAGTCTGGCATTTTTGACTTAATGCATCCACTTCCAGGTCTTTTTCTCAAATAATGTGTGACAAATTCCGAATCATTTCTCTAAACACCTCTATGTCACTGCTTTCTATTCTAGTGGACAGTTTTTGATTTTCCTCTTGCATCTTCTGGAGTTCTGCTTCTTGGCAGCAAGTCGATTGGTCATTCTGTGATAGTTCCTTTTCAGATTGCTATTCTCCCTCGTCTTCTCATTTAGGACCACCAAGACCTGTTCGCTTTTCAAAGTACACTCTTGCAATTGGCGCTGAAGTTGTTCCACGTGCCCATTCTGGCAGTGAGAAGCAACAGAGATTTTCCTAGAAAGATCCTGAAATTCCAAATCCTTTTGCTGGATAATTTGAGTGAGTTTCCCAATCTTCTCTTTGGAGAGCCGATCCATCCATTGATAGTCTCTAAGTTGTTGGCGGTGCCGGTCAGTGAGGTCTGCTAGCTTCTGCTGGTGGGTGTTTTGCAACCCCGCCACCTCCAGCTGATGTTTGTCCAGCTCACGCTTCCGCCGCTGCTGTAGGTCCCTGATGTGGCTCTTCAGTTTCCACAGTATTTCTGTGTTGATGGTATTTGGTCCCTGGGTGGAACACTGGCACAACTTCTTCCAATGAGTCACTTCAGCCTCCAATGTTTCAATCTCATGGAGGAGTCTACTGATCTGTGTCTTGGTTAAGATGACATCAACCAAATCCCTGGCATCCCCAGGGAAAGTCCCTTTCCCCAGCACATGTCTCTTAATATCGATGTCCCTGGTCAAAGTGGTTTGGCTGCTGTCCACGGCCCCTAGGGAATGGCCTAGGCCAGAGCCCAGCCTACCAGCCCAGGAGAACATCTGACGGTCATACAACTGTCCTGGTCTGCGGTACAAAAGTGTCCAGCCCAGTCGGACTACCCCGCCAAGTGTCCCAGAACCCCAAGCTGCACAAAGCTGAGAATCAAAAGCCTACAGAGGTTTCCAGGCAACACCTGCATGCCCCTCCCCCACCCCCTTCTGTGACCTCAGGTGTACCTAAGCATACAGACATTACCAGGCAATGCCTGCATGCCCCTCCCCCCCTCCTCCAGAGCTCCCTTGTGCCTAAGCATACAGACCTTTCCAGGCAATGCCTGCATGCCCCTTCCCTACCCCTCCACCCCCCCACCCCACGTCCTGCCGCTCACTCCCAGGCGCCTCTGCTGGTGAGGTAGCTCTGAACAGCTAAGGCCCTCTGGCCACTGGTCCGTGTCCTTGTCCCCACAGCTCATTCCCACAACTTCCCACCCAGGCCTGGGCCCATTGTCCTCCTTGGTACCTGTCCAGGGTATGCCCCTAGTGCATGATCGGGCCTGACTGCACCCAGGTGCCTGCCCCCAGAAAATGCACATGGCCCTCTACTTCCCCTAAGTGGGATCACAATACACAAAGTCCTGTGGTATGGTCTTTCCACCCAATAGTACATTTTTCATTCTGGTGTAAATTACAGGGTCACACACATCCATCCAGCTAGGAGAGAGGATCCTCAGAGCACTTCACAGAGGTCTATATCCGCACAGAGGATGGCCCTCATGGAGACTTTGTGTATTTACAGCCTCCAGTGGCTCCAGAGTGCTCTGTCCCTCCTTGCCCCATCAGTTCTGCAGGGACAGCTTGGTCATGATTTGCTCTGGCGGTTCACTGGCCACTGCCCATGCTGCGCCTCTATCACCTCCCGCAGCTGTGCGCCTAGACCAGGCAGGTGGTAGGGCAGAATGGTGGACACGCCTGGTCCGCGGGTCCTCCGCCTGCACAGAGTGGCAGGTGTGTAGCAGCAGAGGCCTCATTCCACCCCCCTTGCCAGTCCTGACTGATGCTAGTCCAGGGGATAGGGTTAGGAACCGCGCTGGCAGATGCCCACCCCATCGCCACGATGAAGAAGCAATTCTGCTGCGTGAAGCACCTGGCCAACCAGACCCTGGCCTGTAAATACGCCCATTCGGGCTGGGATTGTGCCAGGTGAGGTCAGGAGCCATAACGGGAGGGCTGGCGGCTCTCCTGGTGGCGAGCTCCCGTCCCCTGCCACCACCATGCACCAGGCAAAAGGGGTCCTGGTCTGGGTCTGCACCAAGCCACAGACTGGAGGCCAGCTTGGGCCTGTGCCAGACTCTGGGAAGAGCTACTTGGTGGGTTGGCCTTTCCAAGATGACCCCTGCAGGGGGTGTCCACCGCCCTCTGTCCTGGTCATGCCCAGCATCGACATGGGGGGGGGACTGCACCTGAGCCTTCCCCTGCCCCCCACACCAGGGTTTGCCCTGGGCGAAAACTCTGGGCACTGATATGCCTGAGGCCCCATGGACGCTGTGTTCTGGGGGATGTGTTCTCTGCCTTTCGGGGGCATCTTACCTCTGCAGATCCTCAACCTCCAAGTGCCTAATTGCAGGAAAGAATTAATTGGAGGTCCGGGCCCATAGGATCTGCCTCCGGAGTGCCTGCTATCCATGGAGGGACCGTAGAGGTGCTGCTGCATCCAAACCCAGGCCTCTGGGAGGAAAGAACTGTGGAAACGCTTTGGGCCGAATTTTCGGATTCTTTTTCTTTTTATTTTTTTTAAAGAGCTTTTAAAAAATCCTTTCTTCCTCTGGGTTTGGATGCAGATCCTCTCAAAATTTCTTTGGTTTCTGCTTTAATGCCTGACGGGAAACATTATCCACCATGAAATGACAGCAGACACCAGGGTTTGTAGACCACCTGGCTGTTGGAATAGAAATCACTCACTGGTGGTTTTGAGCGTTCCTGGAGGTGATGGTCATATGCCCAGTTATCTGGGGCACAGCCTTCAAGGACCTTAGAGCTGCTGGCTGTACTGGACCTACTGACTGCTTATTCTGGATGAGATACCAAAGTGTGAGTCTTCCACAGCTATTGCTTATTTGTTTTTTCCCCCAACGACTGGGTCAAATGGGGAGTGAGGTTTAGCTAAAGCATATGTGACAGTTCTGGTGTGCGTGTACCAAAATGCTTTTCCTTCCCCTCTCATTTTCTAAACTTGCAATTGAGGGTTTGCGGGTCCCTCCCCCATAACTTTTCGCTTAGTGGCTGTGTTTTGTGTTTAATTTGGTTGCTACTCCACTCCATGATCTTTGTGTGCACTGATCCTGTTCCAGAGTCCCCTAAAGCCTAGCAGTGCCTCCTTTGCCGACATTTGTAGGAAAAGATAGAAATAATGCCAAACGGCAGGTAGACAGGGGAGCAGTCATAGAGATTTGGAATGTAGGTGATGTTTGGTGGGGTGAGGTCCAGAGCCGATGTCGAGAAAGAGTTCTTGAGACCTCCTTGGTGCAAAACGGTGGTTTTATTAAAGCACAGGGACAGGATCCGTGCACAGAAAGAATGGCATCTGTGTTGTGGGAGGAACTGATACACCCTTGAAAGTTGGGGGAGGCAAGGAGAGGGAAGGGTTTCAAAAGAACTTTCCTATGCTAAGGAAGACCTACAAGATACTGGAGACCTTGCCATTGTCAAGTGTCAAGTGTCAAGTAGTTTTACCCTCTAGCAGGGAATGAACATGAAGATGGTTGGAACAGACATTCTTTTGTTTCAAGGGGACTTGAGTTTTTTAAAAAACCCATTGGACTGATCCAAAACACCTCCACTAAATCTGTTCTACACTGTGCTATTTGCCGACCTTATTATTGGCAGATAACCTTATCCTTGGAAGGGGTATCTAAGACTCAGTGTACCTGGACCAGAAATGAAAATGTCAGATGTATTCCTGATCAACCCAACTATATGACACGAAGGAGAAAACAAACCTTGGGACCAATTTGAAAGGACGTGGGGCTGAGAGGAGGCATTTCTCCAGTCACATCTGTTCTTACTGCACACGATCTGCCCCTGCATTCTGATCTAGCTCCTTCCGCCACATGATGGCCACTGAGGTACAGGCACCACTGACTGATGGACCACAAAGACCTCCCTGAGCAAGCACAAGGCTCTGTACAGAGAAACATGGAAGCAACCTGGACTTGTGGGACCTGAAGTCTATTCGGTCCTGGTTCTGCCACTAACTGGATCCGTCTCATTTCCTGTGAGAGAAGTTAAAACTGTTCTTGATCGTTAACCGAGCAGGTGAGGGATGAAATCAGGGAGCAGCTATGAAAGGCCTTTGTACATATCACTATCAGCAGCCTTGCACATCTCTAAACTGTACTGAAGACACTGTCACGCTGACAATAAAATCTTCGTGACTGTGAATACAGCAGACACAGGGGTCTAGCGCTCACAGTCCCACTGACAGGGTCTTCCACTCATGCAGAGGTCACATCGATAAGGGTTTTTATCAGGAGCCCTGTTGATAACAGCAAAGGATGAGAAGCCAGGCACCCATTCTTCACCGGGGACCCGGTGACATCAAGTACGTGGCTGACGGTGGCAGCAGGCGCAAGTAGCTGGGGACAGGCGTGGGAGAGAGGCAGTCACCTCCTAATACATTTTTAACATTTTGAACCAGGCGGCCACCTTCACAAATGAAACAATTCGAGAATGAAGAGGGTGAATGAATGAAAAAAAAAAAAAGAAAAAAAAAGAAGAGGGCGAATGTTCACTTACCTTTAATCTCCAGAAGGTGGTCTCCATCCCAGTCCTAAGATTTAGAATTTGACAATGACATTCTGTCTTCTGCAGAAATGCCCTTACCAGCTGACTGATGCCATAGACTCAAGCAAAATATCCTGAGACAGAGACACAGAGACAAGTTATCGCTCAGTGAGATCAGAAAGCATCCCTGCAGAGCCCGCCCTAGGAGAAGAGCCAATGAGGACTCGGCTGCTCTTCTTTGGGGTCAGTGATTTTCCTGTGGACTCATGGGAGAAATCAAGACTTTCGCATTCTCTTCTTTTTAACTTAAACCTGCTGGAACCAAAGTAACTACAGTCTATTTAATGATTTAATGGTGGAAATAAAGATCTTAGAAATAAAAATGTCCCTTGGGCCACCTGGGTGGCTCAGTCGGTAAAGCATCTGCCTTTGGCTCAGGTCAGGATGTGCTCCCTGCTCTAATGACAGCCTGTTTTTCCCTCTCCCTCTGGCTCTCCCACTCATGCTCTCCCTCTCCAATAAATAAATAAATGGAATCTTTAAAGATTACCATAAAATGTCCCATGATTGTACACAGGAAAGACAAGTGTTTTACATCAAAACATCAGATCTTAATATTCCTCTTCGAAATATGCTTTTCGTGCCCAGGTGCAAACTACTGAGGACTCAGCTCAACATCAACATGCGAGATCAAGACGCTATAATATTTTGCAGTCAGAATATGGGGCAGATAAATGTCCAAGCAAAATGAAATAAAATAAAGACGTATTTCTTACCATGTTCCCTTCATCTCCAACCTGTGTGGGTAAAACTCTCTATGCTTATAAACTGACCTCACAGACTGACTGCAGGAGAGGAAGGCACGAGCAAACATTGCCCCCAAAATGGACTTATTCAGCTCCAGGGTGAGGAGCTTGGGTAAAGGGGATGGCGAATAAAAGGGGGAAGGGAAGATAAAATCTGGGTTCTATAGCCCTGTTGCTTAAAGTGTAACTATCTTAAGAACAAAACCTGAGCAGCATTTAGAAATGTATAGGAGTTCTGTGTCTATTGATTCTCCTAATAAATCATTTGAGCTTGTACTTTACAGGTTATCTTGCATTTTATTTCTAGGAAATCTTTTTTGTTGTATGTTATACAGTATCATCCACAACAGACTGGATGTTGAAACAAAAACTGAAAAGATGCTCACCACACTCTACTTGGGAAGCACTCTGGACATGCAAGCCCATGCAGAGAAAGAAGGCAGTTAGGCTGCTGACTCGCTGCCTCAGGGAACCCAGGTCCCCAGGGCTTCAAGGGGGGGGGGATTTTGATCTTTGCCCTTCAATGGGTATCTTGGGAATTAAGAAACATCTTTACCATTTAAACCAAATGGTATACACGGTCAGCTCTTGGTTTCAGCTCAGGTCCCAATCTCAGGGTCCTGGCATCCAGCCCGGTGTTGGACTTCATCGTGAGTGGGAAGTCTGCTTCAGGATTCTCTCTCTCTCTCTCTCCATAAATATCTGTTTAATGGACACATGTATAAACTCGCTAAATTGTTTGACAGGTGAATTGTGTATAATAATATTTAAAAAATGCTGTTATAAGTGAAAACCCAACCCTCCAAAATTTTTAGTAGAAGGTAATTTAGTTTTCAACAAATTCTCACAGTTACCAAAGGCAAAAGATTGTATTTTCAAACACAAACTGTAATAGAATTAAAAGGAACTTAAGATGAAAGTTTTCCATTTAAGGTGTATTGTTTAGCAATGTCTAACAGCAGGTATTTCATTCTCATCTACATGGTCAAAAAAAAAAAAAAAAAGCCAAAACACAGTCAATACATTGCCCAGTAAGTATACTCTTGGGCATTTATTCTAAAGAAAGAAAAACCTATTTTCACACCAAAACCTTTACGTAAGTGTTTCTAGCAGCTTTATCTGATCATAGCCCAAAACTGAAAACAACTCAAATACCCTACAATGGGTGGATATTATAGCCACAGTATGTCCACAGCATGGAATACCAACTGAAGAGTAAAAAGGGATAACTAGTAAAACACACAATTTGAATTCACCTTAAATAAATTATGATTAAGTGGAAAAAATCCACTCTTAATGGGTAACATATATAGGATAACATCTACAAAACCTTCTTGAAATGACAACATCACTGGAGAGAGTCCAGATGAGTGGTTGCTGAAGAGGCTGGGAGCAGAGGACTGGGCTGTAGGGATACTTGTGACGGACTTCCTCTGTATCTTTACTGTGATGGTGGCATTCCAAACTACATGTATGGTGACATTACCTACAACTAATTATGCATACACTCTCTTTCTTTCTCATTTCCTCTACCTGACAATGTCACAGATAGGTCTAAGTAAAACTTGGGAATTTAAATAAAGTCTGGATTGTGTCAGTGTCAAGTTTCTGGATGTGTTACTGTTTCGTACAGTCATTAAAGACATTATCACTGGGAAAAACAGGATAAAGGTTATAGGAGATGTGAGATGTCTCTAGTATTTCTTATAACTGCATATAAATTTACAAGTATTTCAAGATAAAATTTTTTTAAAGTTAAAAAAAAATTCAACATAGCATATTTGCACTTTTACCTCTACAGAATACCAGTAGCTCACATATTCTGAGGCTGCATCACGTTTGAAGTCTTGCAATATATGAATCTTTTCTATGGGGTATAAACTCTCCACACAGCAGACCAAAGAAAAGTGATTTCAAAAAACCATTAGCTACTGATTCTTAAACACCAGAGAACAAACATAAGAAAGAAATTCAGCACTGAAAACTTCTACATCGAGCTGCAAAAAACAATCTCTAGAGGTGGATTTAAATTTTTAACCAAAAACCCTGGAACAATCTCTTCAATCAAAAAGGTATGGCTTAAGTGGGTAGGAGAAGAATAAATGAAACAAGATGGGATTGGGAGGGAGACAAACCATAAGTGACTCTTAATCTCACAAAACAAACTGAGGGTTGCTGGGGGGATGGGGTTTGGGAGAAGGGGGTGGGATTATGGACATTGGGGAGGGTATGTGCTTTGGTGAGTGATGTGAAGTGTGTAAACCTGATGATTCACAGACCTGTACCCCTGGGGATAAAAATATATGTTTATAAAAAATAAAAAATTATTAAAAAAAAAAGAAAGAAAGGTATGGTACAGATGCAGCCATGCCTTCGAGATTGTAGGACACACACAAAGGCATACACTTTATTATTAATTCCAAGTTTTCCAACTCAGTTCAAATCACCAAACTAGGTTCTTAGCACCTTGACACCTTCAACTCCCATCTGATAGGATATCTGGTTAGTGGAAATCTTTTGGGAGCCTGATTTGTCTCTTAACTCCACATAAAGCATGCAAAGCTATCCCCTTTCCACCTGGTGACCTACTGATGGCACCCAGCAAGACTTCACATGCAATGGATGCTGCCAGAAAAAGAAAGGCAGAGAGTAAAGGTGGAGAAGCATTCCTTCCCATTTCAAAGTAACAAGCAACAGTAAAGGAGCCATCTGAATACTGTAACATCCTTACATTACCTGAAACTTATAAAAGAAAGAAAATCAAGACGGGCACATACTCTGGTCCTTTTGCACCGTGAAATTACAGGTAACAAGACAAAGGACAGAAAACATAAGAAAAGTGTATAAAGGCACTAAATGAAAGGGACACCAAAGTTCAAATTATAACTCTGGGAACAATGTCCAGAGGATTATACTTTTTTAACATTCCAACACAGTTAACAAACAGAAGAATTTCAAACAGCTAACAAACATACGAAAAGAAGTTTATACTTCTGGATAAGGAAAATGTACAGTAAAAGATTCGAATACCATTTACCACCCTCCCATTTTCCAATCTCTTTCTAGACCTGAAACCTGATAACCCCAAACTGTTGGTATTCTACAAGAAAATTGGAATTCTGTTTATGCATGCTAGATCCAGTATCAACATGGTTGTATGTCACACAAAGCTAAGTCACACAACAACAACAACAAAAACAAAAAACCCAAGGTGCAAAAAGATACGTAAAGTACACCATTTAGACAGATTTTCCAACTAGAAAAAAGGTTTATGCAGATGATAAATGCATACAAATATGTACCAAAAAATACAGAAATATGCAAAGGAATGATATAGATCTTCTTCAGTAACGGTGGTTCGGAAAGGAACTGAGGGAGAAAAAGAAGACGTGCTCACTGTTTCAACTCCTGCAAATTGTTCAGTGTTTGAATATTTTAATAAAAACTATCCAACTGAGGTGGCTCAGCTGGTTAAGTGGCTGCCTTTGGATCAGGTCATGATCCCAGCCTCCTGGGATCGAGTCCCACATCAGGCGCCCTGCTCGGTGGGGAGCCTGCTTCTCCATATGCCTCTGCTGCCACTCTGCCTGCCTGTGCTCACTCACTCTCTCTCTCTCTCTGGCAAATAAATAAAATCTTAATTTTAAAAAAAACTATCCAAATCAAATGCACAAAAAGAGTTAACATTTCTTAAATTTAGGGAATGAGTATTACTTCGTCTTTTTCTATTAGTGTAAAAAATTGTCTTTCCAAAGGTTTCAAAAACGGAAAACTACATTAATTCAAAGGAAAAAAGAAGATGCAAATTCTACCAAGAATCAAGAAAAAGACATCATTACAAGTCTTATAGATATTAAAAGGATAAGGGAAACTTACAATTTGTGTATGTGACAGCTTTGATGAGATGTCTCAAAGAATTTCTCCAATTATCAAAGATTACATAAGAATAGGTGAAGTACAAGACCTATATATATTTAAAATAAATGATTTGTACTTAAAGACTTCAACAATTAAAACAACAAAACCAAAAAAATACCCGCACCAAGACAACTTCATTGGTGAATTTCCACCAAAAATTTAAGAAAGAATTCTTCACCAATTCTTCCTTCCCAAGAGAACACCCTTTTCAACTCAGTGTTATGAAGTCAGCATTATCAGAACACCAAAAATAAAGACAACACAAGAGAACGATCCAGCTCTCTCAAGAATATGAAACCAAAACTCCTTAAGAAATTAGAAAATTGAATCCAGCAATACATAAAAAGGGTAAAATGTAATAAAGAATTGAGTTTATACCAGGAGTGCAAAGTTCTTTCATACCTGAAACATGAAAATACTAAAATAAATACAATATTATTGACATATTACCAACAACTGGAAATAAAACATAAAGTACAACTTTTTAATAGCATAAAAAACACATTAACTATTCAGGGATAAATGTAAAAAGATATGTAGGAGATCTGTACGCTACAATATACGAAACACTGATGAGAGAAATCAGAGACTTAACTGAGTAAGAGCTATACCATGCTTGTAGGTGAGAAAACTTATTAATATTAAAATCAATTTTCCTCAAAATGACCTGTAGTTATGATACACAACACAGCAGTCGCTAGATACATGGCTATTTATATTTGCACTTAATTAAAATCACATAAAATTTAGAATTCGTTTCCTCAATTTCACTAATCACTTTTCAAGTGCTCAAGTCACATGTTGTCCATCACTGCCATACTGGACAGTGTAGATGGGAAACATCCCCCTCATTACAAGAAGTTCTTATTGCTACTGGACAGTGCTAGCTACAGAGTCAATGCAATCCAGTCACAATCTCACCAAATTTCACAGAAATGAGGATGAAAAAAGAGGACCTCATAGACTCTAAATGAGTAAGAAAGAAATTTTTTTTAAATTCTGAAAAAGTAGTACCCAGCTGAGGGACTGATGTTACTGGATTTCATGATTTATGATGACTGCTAATAGTAATTAAAGATGGTGTGGTATTGGCAAAAACACAAAGTTCAGATACATATACACGCATACATAGGATCATTTGATTTTGAACAAAGATACCAATTTAACTCATTAGAGAAAAGAGAGTCTTCAATAACTGGTACAGAAAAAGGTGGGATGTCCATACATAAAAATTAAGAACCTCAATCCATATTCTTATCCATATATAAGAATGGATTAAATACCTAATTGTAAAACTAAAGTTATTATAAAACTTCTGAGAAAAAAATAAAGGAAAATCTTTAGGACCATGTCTATGCAAAGATTCCTTGGATAAAACATAAAAAGCAGGGGCGCCTGGGTGGCTTAGTGGGCTAAAGCCTCTGCCCTCAGCTCAGGTCCTCATCCCAGGGTCCTGGGATGGAGCCCCACATTGGGCTCTCTGCTTAGCAGGGAGCCTGCTTCCCCACACACCCCTCGCTCTGCCTGCCTCCCAGCCTGCTTGTGATCTCTGTCAAATAAGCAAAATCTTCAAAACAACAAAACATAAAAAGCATAACCTGCAAAAGAAAAAAATACATATATTGAGTTTCAAAAAATTAAATATCTCCATTTTCTGAAAGAGGGCATTTCCCCAGGTATGAGAAATAACTGACACATACCACTATAAAAGTTTAAGGTGAACAGCATGAAGATTTGATTTACATATGTCATAAAATGATTACCACAAGTTTGGAACAGCCATCATCTTCTCTAAATACAATAAAAAAAAAAAAGTTCTCCTTGGGTAAGAACTCTCAGAATGTACTCCTTTAACAACTTTCCTATACATAATACAACAGACTCATGGTCATGATGCTGTACATTTCATCCTTAGTACTTATTTCTAACTTGGCATTTGTGCCTTTTGACCACCTTCCTCAAATTCCCTCTCCCACTGAAAGACACCACGAAGGAAATGAAAAGCCAATGACTAGGAGAGAAAATATGCAAAATATGTATCTAATAAACTGTAATTTGGAATATATGAAAACCTGTATGAAAGCTGAGTAATAAATGCAATGGGCAAAAAAATATATCTGAAGGCATTTCCCCAGAGATAGATGGGTGACTTGCATAAAAACACATGAAAGGATGGGGTGCCTGGGTGGCTCAGTTGGTTAAAGCCTCTGCCTTCGGCTCAGGTCATGATCCTAGGGTTCTGGGATCGAGCCCCACCTAGGGATCTCCACTCAGTGGGGAGACTGTTTCCCCCTCTCTGTCTCTGCCTGCCTCTCTGGCTACTTGTGATCTCTGTAAAATAAATTGAATCTTAAAAAAAAAACACGCATTAAAAGATACTTATCATTAGTCATTAAGGCAATGCAAATTAAGACTACAAAGATAAACCATTAAATCTATTATATTGGTATTACAAAAGGACAAAGAACCAGCAATGTCAAATACTGAGGATGCAAAAACAAATTCTACACTGTTGATGATGAAAAACAAAATGGTTCTCTTGGGGATGATGCAAATATTATTACTGCTTGTAATTACAGGGTTAATAAGTTCATGAACATTCACAGACCTGTACACCAAGAAGGATTAATCTGACTATTCTGTATATGTATATCTAACCTTTAAAAAAACATCCTTTTCTTAAGTATTTTCTTTAAAATATTTTAACATTTCAGTTTTCCAAACTCCATTCACTCTTCTCTAACAAATCCTCTCATCATGTACTTCTAAATGTACTTCTGAAAGCATCATATAAGCATACTGATCAAACTTCAACTCCAAGAAAACCAGATGTTCCATATGACGAGAAAATCTAGTATTTCCAATGCATGTTTTGTAGAGCTAATCTCATAAACTTCAAAAAGGATAAAAGCATGTAAACATTCCGCCTCTGCCAAAGTACTACAGGAGCTCCACAATCATCTATGAAGAAAATCATCCGAGAAGAATAATCAAAGGAAAGGAGTTGAAAAACAAAGGAAATCTTAGGGAGTTTTATGCATATGATGGCAACAACAACTAATCACCACCCACATTCATACATCTCTCCCACTGGGAGACATTAGGTCCACAGACAAATCAAGAGAAAGCTAATTCACACCCTGAATCCCCTTGTATCAAATTTCCCTGTTGTGCAAACCAAATCACAGGGCTTCCTATGACAACACCCAAGTATTGGAGGTCTAAGATAGTTCAGACTGTAACGGGGAGTATTTCACAGAAGTGCTTTCTACAGAGAAAAATGAGAGCTGGAATTGAGAAGAAACAGTTCTTATTTCGTTATGAAATACACACGTGTCTACCACAGTTCTGAATTTTCAATGTAAAGAAACCATAAAATCTAAGGCATAATAGCACTCATACTGCAGAATACAGAGGAATGCCTCTTATCATCTTCCTAATGCTTGGTCTGTTAGAAAGGTGATACAACTTGGCAGAAGAGGACAAAACTAGTCCAGAAGTCTAGTCCAGGTCCTATTACTACTAACCTGTTTCATGACTTGGGGCCAGTCACTTAAGCTCACTGGATTCCTGGATGTAATGACTGGATAAAATGATCTCTAAGGTCCATTCTAAAGCAATTTTTCCATGGAGGAAAAACAGTACCCAGGGCAATTCAAAGAATTCTAGTTCTTCTGGGCCAGCTGCAACTATAGTCATTAGTAATGTAGATTGAACATTAGTTCATTTTATAAAAATGTTCCTTATTTATTTCCCAACAGACTACAGGCTTTAAGTAGAAAGCTCAGTGCTGCTCAACAAATGCTAAGCACAAGAAACATGTAGAAAACAACACCAAGGACCATCATAAACTGCTAAAAGCCAGGGATAAAGAGAAATCTTAGAAGCGACTAAGCACACCTTGTAGACAAGGAAAAAGGGGGGGGGGGTGGAAGATGGCAGCAGATTACTCATTTGAAATAATGAAAACCAGAAAACAGTGGGACACCACCTTTAAGGTACTGAAAGGAATAAACTGAACCCAGAATTCTATACCCACTGAAAACGTCTTTCAAAACAAGGACAGAAACTGCAAGCCTCATATACCGTTGGCAATATGAAATGGTGCAGCCACATTGGAAAACAGCCTATACTTCAAAAGGTTAAAGAGTTACCATTTGTCCCAGTGATTCCGAATCTAAGCCTAAATCCCAGAGAAATTAAAACATGGATCCATACAAAAACGTGTACACTCACGTTCATGGCAGCATTATTCATTCATAGCCAAAAGGTGGTTTACCTATACAACAGAATATCATCTGGCTATTAACAGGTGTAGGTACTGATACATGCTACAACATGTATGTTTCCAAGGTGAGCCTTAGAAACATGATGATAGTGAAAGGACCCAGTCACAAGAGACCACATGTCATCTGATTCCATTTATACAGAATACCCAGAACCCTGAATCTTTAGAGAGAGGGTTTATCAGGGGTTCCCTAGCACTGGGGATGGCTGTGTGCACTGGGACTGGGGGCACCCTGAACAGTGACAAGGAAAAACCAGGGGATTCCTTTTGGGGGTGATGAAATGAGGCCACAGTTCATAATTCTGCCAATACACTCAAGACCAATGAACCACACATTTTAACTAGATGAACCATACTATATATGCGTTATAGCTCAAAAAGCTGTTATCAGAAGAAAAGCAAAATAAAAACTGAGAAATAAACAGAAGAATCAATCACTGGCAGATGCAAACTATAAGAATGTTACAGGAAGGGGCACCTGGGTGGCTCAGAGTGTTAACCCCTGACTTCGGCTCAGGGCATGATCTCAGGGTCCTGGGATCGAGTCCTGCATCAGGCTCTCTGCTCAGAAGGGAGCCTGCCTCCCCCTCTCTCTCTGCCTGCCTCTCTGCCAACTTGTGATCTCTCTCTGTGTCAAATAAATAAATAAAACCTTAAAAAAAAAAAAAAAGAATGTTAGAGGAGGTCCTTCAGGCAGAATGAAAACATTCCCCATGGAAATCTGGCTCTACACAAAGGAATGGAGAGCACCAGAACTGGTATGTATGTGGGAAAATAGGAAAGATTTCTTTTTTTATATTTTCCAATCACTTTAAAAGATAATTGACTATATAAAAAAATTTTTTTTACGGAGGATTACAACAGCACTATCGCAGAAAGGCTAGTTACAGGAAAGTGGCCACATACCTGTACTCTTCAACTACAGATGAACCTTGAACAACATGGTTTGAACTACGTGGGTTCAATTACAAGTGGATTTCTTTTCAAAAAATACATGGTATGAAAAATACTGTATTTTTCATACAGTATTTCTCTTCCTTATGATTTTCTTCGTATTTTCTTTTCTCTTACTTAATTCACCACATTATACACTGTAAAATATAGACAGCATACATAATACGTTAACTGACTGCTTATGTTATTGGTAAGTGTTCCTGTAAACAGTAGGCTGGAAGTACGTAAGTTCTGGGGGACTCATAAGTTATATTGGGATTTCAACTCTATATGGGGCTGGCATCCCTAATCCCCAATTGGTCAGGGGTCACCTGGATAGGGAAAAAATCTGGAAGATAACCTTAGATAACATACTAAAGAGGTATACTAAATGAACAACTAAAACCAGAGAGTTATAGCTAAGAAGAAATGATATAAACTGCATTTAAAAACAAAAACCAATTCAACTAAGCCAAAGACAGTAGAAGAAAAGGGGAAAGAGGATGGGTGGGAAAAACAGAGAACAAATAGCAAGACAGGTTTAAAACAAATCATATCAATAATCATAAAAACCCAAAATGGTCTCTTTATAAAGGCAAAGACTACAATATTTACAAAAAAGAAACACAATCATATCTGCATGTAAGAAATCCTTGTCAAATATCAAAAGCTTCTGCACAAGAAAGGAAACAGTCAACAAAACAAAGGCAACCCACGGAATGGGAGAAGATATCTGCAAATGACTATACAGACAAAAGGCTGATATCCAGGATCTACAAAGAACTTCTCAAACTCAATACACACAGGTAATCATGTCAAAAAAATGGGCAGAACACATGAAAAGAGACTTCTCCAATAAAGACATACAAATGGCTATCAGACACATGAAAAAATGTTCATCATCAGGGAGATTCCAATTAAAACCACACTGAGATACTACCTTACACCAGTTACAACGGCCAAAATTAGCAAGTCAGGAAACATGAGTTGGAGAGGATGTGGAGAAAGGGGAACCCTCTTACACTGTTGGACGGAATGCAAGTTGGTGCAACCAATTTGGAGAACAGTGTGGAGATTCCTCAAGAAATTAAAAATAGAGCTTCTCTGTGGCCCTGCAATTGCACTACTGGGTGTTTACTTCAAAGACATAGATGTCGTGAAAAGAAGGGCCATCTCTACCCCAATGTTAATAGCAGCAATGGCCACGGTCGCCAAACTGTGGAAAGAACCAAGATGCCCTTCAACGGATGAATGGATAAGGAAGATGTGGTACATACATACTACGGAGTATTATACCTCCATCAGAAAGGATGAATACCCAACTTTTGTATCAACATGAACACGAAGAGATTATGCTGAGTGAAATAAGTCAAGCAGAGAGAGTCAATTATCATATGGATTCACTTATTTGTGGAGCATAACAAGTAACATAGAGGACATGGGGAGATGGAGAGGAGAAGGGAGTTGAGGGAAATTGGAGGGGGAGATGAACAATGAGAGACTATGGACTCTGAAAAACAATCTGAGGGTTTTGAAGGGGTGGGTCGGTGGGAGGTTGGGGGAGGCTGGTGGTGGGTATTAAGGAGGGCAGGTATTGCATGGAGCACTGGGGTGGGGTGGTGGCAGGTTGGGGAAGGCTGGTGGTGGGTATTATGGAGGGCAGGTATTGCATGGAGCATTGGGTGTGGTGCATAAACAATGAAATCTGTTACACTGAAAAGAAATTAAATAAAAACAAAATTTTAAAGAGGGGCTATACAAAGAGTAAAATTAAAAACTAAAGAGAGGAAGTAAACAAATATTGGCAGTGAATCTAAGTCATTTGCCAAGTGCTTTTTTTTAAAAGATTTTATTTATTTATTTGATAGACAACGATCACAAGTAGGCAGAGAGGCAAAGGGAGAGGGCTGGGGCGGGGGGAAGCAGGCTCCCCGCAGAGCAGGGGCCTGCTGTGGGGACTCGATCCCAGGAGCCTGAGATCATGACCTGAGCTGAAGGCAGAGGCTGAACCCACTGAGCCACCCAGGTGCCCCCCAAGTGCTTTTTTTTTAAGAATTTTTTTTAAGATTTTATTCATTCATTTGACAGACAGAGTAGGCAGAGAGGCAGGCAGAGAGAGAGAGAAAGAGAGGGAAGCAGGCTTCCTGCTGAGCAGAGAACCCGATGCGGAACTCGAGCCCAGGACCCTGAGATCATGACCTGAACTGAAGGCAGCGGTTCAACCCACTGAGCCAGCCAGGTGCCCTCCCCAGTGCCTTTTAAAATTTTTAATACACATGCCCTATTTGCAGAAAAAACTGACCAATATAGGACATTATTTTTAAAAGGAAACATTTTAAAAATAGAGATTGGGAGAATGGATTACACTTTAAAATTATACCTAAGAGTACAAATGCTGTAGCACATTAGGACCTTGCCTCTGAAGATTTAACAGTTGTCAGAGGCACTATCCTTGGCCATGTGGGCTTCCAATTTAAATCTGGGGCAAAAATGTAAAAAGTAAATTCCACCATAAAATAAAATACACATACTTCTTCAATGACCACAGAAAAAAAGGAATCAAGAGGTTTCCCAAAAGAGTTTAAATGAGCTGGGTCTTACATCTAAAAGTGGCTTTTACCGGTAAAACTAAGAGGTGGAAAGTCTTCAGGAAACACAGGGACATGAGAGAACATGCTGAGGAACACAAGTTTAACCCAAATATGCATGGGAAGAAGTGGCAAAGATGAGCTGGTAGGTAGGACAGAGCCAGACCGTGACCAGGCCTCCCAGGTCGTTCAAGGAAAAAAGGCAATACCTCCTCAGGCAATCAGGCAGCCATCAGGCAGCAACCAAGAATTCTAGGCAGACAAGCTACGTGAGCTCTATGTTTCCTAGAGAGATCACTGGACACCTGGCTGAGCAAAGCTACTCCAAGAGTCCAGGTGTAGGTCTGTTCTGTAGAGATTTGCAATTAATGAAGTTCACACTGAACTGAAAAATTAAAGAATGAGGACTTAAATTAAGGTGGTAGTGACCTTAGGAAGAATAAAACAACAGAATTTGGCATCTGACCGCTACAGTGGGTGTCTAATGATGCATACAGACTGGTGGCTGTAGTGATGGCAATACCGTTTTCAGAAAAAAAATTATTAAAAACAATATGAACGTGAAGTAGGAAAAGATCTGAGTCAAGTGCAATAGTACAATATAAACCCAGCTGGAAATGTAAACTCTAAGGCTCATTTTGTTATCTGCAAAATGGAGCGAAGTATCATACCCTTAAAAGGATTAAATGAGACAATCCATGAAATAGGCTTAATATACTGCCCATTTATTAAATGCAGGTTAAGTGGTGGCCCTTATCAGCATTCATATTAGGGTGAGTGTAAGTTACAGATGAAGACTTCATAAGGTGTCCCACTCTTCTTCCTGTTACCCAGTGAAGCTCCGCCTCCGTCTGTTGTTCTGATTACTCCCTCAATAATGGCCATTCAAGGGGTGCCTGAGTGGCTCAGTGGGTTTAAGCCTCTGCCTTTGGCTCAGGTCGTGATCCCAGGGTCCTGGGATCGAGCCCCGCATGGAGCTCTCTGCTCTGCTGGGAGCCTGCTAACTCTTCTCTCTCTCTCTGCCTGCCTCTCTGCCTACTTGTAATCTCTGTCTGTCAAATAAATAAATAAAATAGTTTAAAAAAATAATGGCCATTCAATAAACACTAAGCATGAAAAAGTGCAAATGTTCACCTGTTTTAACAGAACCAAACGTTACCTTGGGGCATCACAAAGTATTAACTATTTCAGTAATACACTTTCCAAAAAAAAAAAAAATTAAAAAAAAAAGAACGAACCATAAAGAAAAAGCGAAGCCCTGAGTCTTTCTCTTAATTAAACAGCAAAGACTATGATGACCCCTCGGGCTGTAGTACAGGAAGTCTGTAGGGAATACACCTTCCACACCAGGTGTTTTGACAGAAAACTCTTATCTTAAAGATCTGTAAATAGGAGGATTACTGCATCTAGTCATCTGGTCAGTCTGTGATGAGTTTAAGTTCTTAGACTGGGAAAGAGAAGGGCAAATATATTTAAGTCCATAAATGAAGGATTATTAGTGAGGGATTTCAAAATATAAAGCTTAATTATAACTTAAATAAGGAAATTTCCACTGTACATACTTTTTTAAAAAGATTTTATTTATTTGAGAGAGAGAGCACAAGCAGGCAGGAGTGGCAGGCAAAGGGAGAGAGAGAAGAAGGCTCCCCGCCTAAAAAGTAGCCCGATGAGGGAATGAAACCTAGCACCCTGGGATCATGACCTGAGCAAAACGCATCCGCTTAACCAACTGACCCACCCGACATCTCCAACTACACATACTCTTGCCAACAAGTTTTAACAGAGAAAACCTTCCTATTCAGAGATTTGGAAATGTATAAATAGCTACTGACATATCCTGGGGGTGGAGGAGTGAGACATTACCAATAAATTATTTTCAATAAACTTTAGACAATTAATTTGGCATCAAGATATTTCATTATTGCATTAGAAACTGCCAAAACTGACATAAATCACAGCATAACTGCCGGAACCAAGAAATCATCCAGTTCCATGAATTTCAGTGAACTTCAATTAAATGCAACCCAGCGTTGAAAATCCCAACCTGCATATGTGTCTACACATACATAATATCCTTCAATGTGATATTTTTTAAGCTTTTATCCACAAAGTAATGGCAATAAACAGAAACTGTATACTGAAACTTTTATGACACCCTAAAGTACTGAGAAAAAAAAAAAAAAATCTATGAAACATCATTACACCGAATTTCACTTAGTCTGGACAGCCACATTCCACAATCCTCACAAATGTTCCATAAAGAAAAAAAAAAAACACTCTAATTGCAGAATTTCATGCTGCTAAGATTCACCAAAATCAGAAATGAGTTCTTCATAAAGAATGCTGAGGCGTTCTTTGTACATTTACAGGCTTGGTAGACAAGAAGAGAGGCCCTGGGGTTATCAGGAGTGGTCTATGATGTACTTATAAGTTGGGGAGGGAATAAGTTAGGGATGGTGTCAGTCTCTAAGGAATTTTGGAAGCAAGTTTCTAGGACCTCGAGGGGCTAGCTATTGTTTTGGGGAAAAGGTTATTCATTACCAGTAATTAAACCTTTATGTGAGACCCTTTCGATGTCTACCAGTGGGCCATATGCTTGGGAATGTTTGTCAACACTATCTTGGAGGTTTAGATATAAAGTTTCCAAAGGAATTGTTAAAGTAGATTTATAGGATCCTGGTTGGGGGTAGAGGTCAGGCAGGCTAGGATTGCCCTTTGCCCTTAGCAAAGCCTTAAGGTGGGGGTAGTTGAGTCCCTAGAGGAGGGTCACTCTGCCTGTTCTAAGGGCTTGTCAGTAGGTAAGAAAATTTAATAATTTTTATTCTGCCTGTTTCCCACATCATTCCCCCCTGAACTATGTTGACCCTTAAATCTTTACGGTAGTTGAAGATGGAAGGTCTCATCTTCTGTAACTTCTTCCTGCTGAATAGGGGTGTAGAGCTGTCCATATCTACTCGGTTCAACATTGATCAGTTGAGGAATGTGTAAGGAAGTTACAAAAGAGGGAGGCAGCTGAATCCAGCGCTGACAGTGAGGAAGTGTCTCTGTGTGTGGTAAGTATCATCTGTCGTCATGAAGTCATTGCAGCAATGGAGCTCGGCACCAAGCAGAGAAACACTGAACAAGGCAACACATTAAGATTATCAAGGCCATAAGGATGAGAACGGCAAAAAGGAGATATTTAATTGTTGGCCACAGTCCTCCTTTAAACCAGGAACTTAACCAATCACTGAGAGAGAGAGAGAGAGAAAGAGAGAGAGAGAAGGATCCTGAAGAATCTCAATCTGGGTAATATTATCTTTTACTAGTCCTGTGACATTTCTGATATTCTGGGATGTACACACAACATTCTGCTTTGATAATTGCACATGTGTCACCCTATGCTGCTGTCAGGACATCTAAGGCCATCTTATTTTGTAGGACTGCCTTGCGCCTCTGAGAGACTTCAATATTAGGTAAGGGGATGCTATTTAGTGAATCACTGAGTGCCTTTGCAGTTTATTTATTAAGGGCTTCTACATGCCAAATGACATCCTCTAGTCCCACAGATGGAGCAAAAATGGATGTGAAGTGATCATAGCACTTAAAAACAGATCGTGTCCATCTTTGCTTTAAACTGGGAGATTAGCTGGAGTAGTGATGATTTTAGTATCGTGTCCATGAATCCAGGCAAATCCTAAGGTGCAGCAACCTATCCACCCTGGAGGAAGCCAGGGACACAGTTTAGTTCCACATATCCAGTGGGTTCCGTCTGGAGCTGTCCATCTAATGCCAGGACACCTTATCCAATCAGTAGCAAACCAGTCAGTAGCCTGGAGTACTATTATTTCAGAACATATTTCTAATGATAGCCGTCCTAGATGTCGTGTGCATTTTGCCCATGTATCATATGTATGATTTCTTTGTTCCTGACATAAAACTGCCTTTTGACTGAGCTGTCCAATGGTGGGTAGGACCCACAAATATGTATCCCAAATTTGATATATGCCATACTTGATATAGCAATGAGGAGGGTTTTGTATCTTAGGCTTAGGCCCTAGTTGTTGTGTATTAATTTATAGGCTTATAAGGTCAGGTAAGACATTAATAGCTTGAGAGTATGAAAAAGTTTGGTCATGGAGTCCTGGTGAACTCTATGTTTCACTGAGGAAGGGCCAGGAAGAAACATCTGGATTAGTGATAGAGTTATCCTGGTACATAATGTCTCCATATATTATATCTGAAATATAATCCTGCAGAGAATGCCAATCAGTGCCCTGTAAGGGCAAAACACACCAGGGTAACCTGGATGTACTTGACATAGGCAAAATTCCACATATCCAACAAACTGATTATGTAGTTCAGTATACTGCTGTGCCCACTGTAGAAAGGAACGGTCAGTTAAGATAGGTGAAAGGAAGATAAAGAGAATTACAACCTTCATTTTGGTTTGAAGAGAAGTTTGAGGTCTTCTATGGGCTCAGGGGAGTAAGAAGGCACATTCATTTGCTCACTCGGTTTCTGTGAAGGAGGTTAGGGTTTTACTCTAGATATACGCACCCATGAAGAGTATCTTTCTAGCTTTCCTGCAGTGGGGATACATAGTATGACCAAATATGGACCTTTCCAGTTTGGATGTAGGCTTTCTGTTGTATGTGTCTTCCAGTTTTTTTTTTAAATAAACCATGTCTCTGAGATTTACATGGGGTGGGTTTTCAGCTATAATTAAATCAGGTTTGGGGAGTACATGATTAGTATCTTATAAGTTCAACCAGCCTCTAGTGAGTATTTAATAAGGCATTATAATCTTCATCTAATAACAGATCTATGGAAAGAGATATTTTATATACATATATATATAATAACTCATTCCTATATAATAATTATAATAATTATTATATAATATTATTATGTAATAAGTCAAAAGAGCTGAGTCCTACAGGTTATTTTGGAGCAGTTCTCATCATGAGAAGTCCTATTGGTAGGAGAGTAATTCAATTTTCCTGGGTTTATAGACTAAGCTTAGTAATATGACATTGTAAAGTAGGATTAGTTTTTTTCTACCTTTCCAGAAGATTTTGGATGCCAGGCTAAATGCAGGATATATTTAACTTTTTAAGGCTTTGGCAATTACAAAGTGCTAATGGGCACTATGGCACACCTAGATTTTCTTACTCTTTTCATGAAAACTAATGGCATCAGTAAACCAACTATCATTTGTATTTTAAACAGGGGCATCTTAAATCTGGCCAAATACAGTAAGCAAGATCAGTAACATCTGAACAGTTATGCTCTATAGAGAAGTACAATGGTCAAGGTGATAGTTAAGTTATACAACTGTTTGGGAATCAATTTTATTTTCCAGTGGTTTAACCAAGTGCCATGGGCTCTTGTTATTATCCCCACAGAATAAAAATGCAAGAAGATCCTCTGAATGAGCTATTGTGCAACTTTTCTGAAGTGCACCTCAAATTCTCTAGCTTAGGTAAAGAAACATTTAAAGCCAATTCAATCTAGAATGTAACCATCATAAAGGTGTGTTATTAAAACGTAAATTTCTCTCTAAAATAACCCTCATTTCCAGAGAGAGGCAAATCTGGACTAGTTTATTTGAAAAACAAGTCCAGTGTTAACAAATGTGGCCTAATTATTTACATAAGCTCAGCAAGAACAGTGAGCGATCATATAGATCTTTTAGAATCTGCTTTACTGGAACTTCTTGTAAGGAATTTCTAGGTTGAACTTTTTATAGCCTCTCCAGGCCAGAAGCCAAGCCATGTACTTGCCATCAGACATACCTGCAATACCTGTGGATTTGGGTGAATTCCTCTTCTTGAGGTCCCCCAGGGTATCCCGAGGTTCCAGCACCTGCCAGAAAGAGACATTCTTTACTCACCTGGTGAGGCTGTTGGGAACACTGTAAGCCAGGTATTGGGCCAACAGTTTCAAGGGGCTTTATGGCTCCAGTTTTCAAAAAGGCAACCTTAGTTCCTTAAAGCTGTCTGGTCATATCTGAGTTGTTCTTTTTGTCTTTCTCAAATAGGGCATTCCAGTCAAAGCCTTGGCAAAATATCCCATGTTTCCCATGGTGTTCTGTTACAAGGAGAACAGATTCTTATTGAACTTATTAAAACGACTGATTGCGATGGAGGAAAATACTTCCTGAGACCTTTTGAGTTGTAGAGGGTTCAGATAGAAAAGTTGAAGGCTTTATTTAAAAATAAATATTTTTACATAGCTCTAAATCACAGACCTCTTAAGAATAAAGTTTCCTTAGTCTGGAAGAGCAAACCTTAGAGAACCAGCAATGGTTAAAAGGACAGCTCGAACAGAGGAGCAAAAGCCATGTTTTCCCACCAGGAAGGAGGGGTTAAGCAGTCCATGTCAGGCCAAAGAAGAAAGGGAATTTCCCTGAAACAAAGGGAGTTTTGGCAGCTGCCTGGGAATATTCCTCAAAGTCTCCATCTCGAGTTAGACTAACTCCAGTTGCCTCCAGTTATAGCCATTAACACAGAAATGAGTAAAGGAGAAGCCCCCCCCCATCTATGAGGAGAAACAGAGAAAGGGAAAGTTAGAGTCCCCTTTCCTAGGGGTGGCCTAGCAACCTGGGTTTACTAGAAGGCTTATTGACGTAATTATCACCCAATATGTCAGGAGGGAGTTGACTAGCACACTCGTTCAGGCAAACACATTCTGCAAAACGCCCTTAGGTCGGGGTCCTAGGGTAGAGCAATGATGGCCTAGGCATGAACAATGAAGGCACCCTAGGCTCATTCACCCCTTTTCCTGCACAGGAGATCTAATTGATAGATCCCACTGAGGCCATGCAGTGTTACAGGAGTTCAGTCCTCTCCTAAGTTTTGCAATCCAAATTATTTCCAGTGGGTTCAAAAGCATCCCTTGGTAGAGTCCTTGGGACTGAAGAAGCCGACTAAGGCCATGCCACCAGAGAAGGAACGAAGGTCCATTACCAAATCCCCCCTGATGCCTGGGTGGTGTCCCACACAGGATATGTCAGAGCTGCCCATATGTCAAAAGCCACCCTCAAGAAGGTGTCCCTCAAGACCTCGCTATTGATCACCATTCTACCTTCTCGGGAAGGCATTCCTGCCATAAAAGGCCCTGGAGGGGTGCCAGCATCCCTCTTCTTCCCCATCGCATCCTAGGCTACAGATGGGTGCCCGGTGAATGGACTAGGATATTGTGCCATCCTATACTCTAAAAGTTGTGTGGCTGCCCTGCAATTTTTAACCCATGGGAAATGTTTGGCAAGGGGAAATTACGCAATTTCATAGCTTTATGTCATTTGGAGAAGACACTGATGGGAAACAGTAAAGACTGAAACCCATCATGGTCTATGTGACATTCCAACACATGGGATCCTTACCGCCCACTTCCCTAGGAAACGATCCCTGGTTGCATTTTAATTCAATCGGGGGCTTCTTTTGGCCATCTCCCAGTGGCATTCCCATGGCAGGAAGTGCGAGGCCAGGCATGTGGAGGAGATCACATTCGATCAATCAGGAAGAAAACTCACATGGGAGTCTTAAGATTGGCAGCTGTCCTTCCTGGTGACTGAGGTGACTTCCCCGTGCCCAAGAAAGACAACTTTATGTAAGAACAGGAATAAAGAGAGGACATCAAGTTTCTGGGTCTTATTACCATTCCGGCCAGTGTACTAACTTCCAGCCAAAAATCTGATGTTTTCCTCCCTGTGGAGTAGCCACGGGCTAGAGGATTAAAGCCTGAGCAACTGACATGCAAGTGTTCCAATAAGACCATACTCCTTGAAAAGCCCTGAAGTGAGAGTAAAGGAAGAAGCGAGAATGGACTCACCAACTTTGCACCAAAGCTCAGAGTCCAAATGTAAAGACTCACAGCCCCAGTTGGACGCCAAATGATGAAATTCTAGAACATAGGTGAGGTTTGGTGGGGTGAGGTCTGGAGCTCAGTACCAAGAAAGGATTCTTGAGGCCACTCTGGTGCAAAATGGTGATTTATTAATGTATGGGGACAGGACCTGTGGGCAGGAAGAGATGCTGCCCTGGGGTTCTCAGGATTGGTATATTATATATTTGTAAGGTGGGGAAGGGTTTAGGCATGGTGTCAGTCTCTAAGGAATTTTGGAAGCAAGGTTTCTAGGACCTTGAGGGGCCAGATATTTTGGGGAGGAAAGGTTATTCACTACTAGCAGTAATACCTTTTTGTGAGACCCTTTACATGTCTATCAGTAGGCCATATGCTTGGGAATGATCATCAGACTATCTGGCAGGTTCAGAGATAAAGTTTCCAAAGGAATTGTTAAAGTGCACACAGGGTCCTGGTGAGGGAGAGGGGGTCGGTCAGGCTAGGACTGCCCTTTGCCCTTAGAAAGCCCTTAAGGTGGGGGTAGTTGAGTCCCTAGAGGAGAGTCACTGCCTGTTTTAAGGGCTTGTCAGGAGGTAAGGAAATTTAATAATGTTTCTTCTGCCTCTGTTTCCCATATCAGTGTGATTTTTATCACAGTATGATAAAAGGAATGTAAAACATCTCACTGTGATTTTATACTGATTACATATTGAACTGATAATATTCTGGATATAACTGATTAAACAAACTAAATTTCTTAAAAATGATTTCATCAAAGGACACCTGGGTGGCTCAGGTAATTAAGCTTGAGCTCAGGTCCTGATCTCAGAGTCCTGAGATCAAATTCCACATCCAGCTCTTTGCTTACCAGGGAGCCTGATTCTCATTTCTGCCTAGCCTGCCTCCGCTGCCTGCCCCTCCCCCTGGATTGTGCATGTGCCCACAGGGGCTCTCTGGCTTGAGCGCACATCTGCTCTAGCTCTTGCTCTCACTCTTGCTCTCTGACAAAAAATAAATAGAATCTTTAAAAATAATCATTTTGCCTGCTTTTTACTTTCTCACTGTGGTTAATGAAGCTTGAAATTTCATGTGGCCTGCAATGTATATACTTACATTGGAAAACACTGGGGAGTCAGAACTTCAAACAGGACATTTGTAATACCAAGAGCAAAAAAGAGCTTTACATTTGCATACACAACACATTTTAGAGGATAAATATACTCTCCAATCTCAGCTAAGAGCTATTTAAATGCTAACTTGTTGTAACCAATATAAACAAAATTTACAATCTCAATGTAAGTGTTATTTAAATTTCAACATTGCAGAATTAGATTTTTGGAACTTATTATGAAAACTGTTTTTCAAACGACAAAAGTGATACCAGCTCATCTAAACTATCCACATTATAGAGAAGCATACACACACTCACAAAAGAATCCAAAAGAATTCACCATGCTACTGCTCAGAATATTTTGATCACTCATTACTTCCAGGTAAATGTATTAAGTGATATGAAATATTAAAGTGGGATCATATGTTTTCTCACTTTGAAACTTGTTTTATTCTAATACTGTGAACACTTCCTTTTATTATATATTCTTTATAAAACTTCACATTTTAATTTGAAATAACTACAGAGCCACAGGGTGTTGCAAAAACAGTATGAAGTCCCATATAATTTGCACCCCATTTCCCAGATAGGGTTGCATCCTCTGGATTACAGTACATGAAAACCAGGAAACTGACATTGGAACACATGTGTACCATTTTAGGTCACCTTATCACAAGTGTAGATTCAGGTAACAACCACCACAATCAAGATCAGATTTCATCAACACAAAAACGTTCCCTCTTGGTAACCCTTTCCAGTCACAACCACCCACCCCACTCCCAACCTCACCAGCCCTAACCCTTTGGTGACTGCTAATCTAACTTTGTGATAACAAAAACGTGAATGGCTGCCTACAGTGTGTGACCTGTACAGACTGGCTTTTTTTCATTCAGCATCATGCCCTTGAAATCCACACTAGTTGTTGCATGCATCCAGAGTTTGTTCCTTCTTAATTGCTGAGAAGTATTCCATCTGGTATGGATGTGCCACTCCTCTACAGAAGGACATTTGGGTTATTTCCAGTTTTACCATACAAAAAGTAAAGCTGACATTTTTAAGAACTGCAAAATATTTGTAACTATTACACAGTTTTGTATCAATTCCCTGACCTCTATGTAGACTGTTTTGTTTGGTTGTTTTTAACTTGCAGCAAGAATTACTATCAAACTCTACTTTTTGGGCCACAGACCCTTGTGGTCTTAGCAAAAGACCTGCCCCTCATGAAGCAAACTACCAACATTTAATGAGTATATTGGCCAGGAAGCTATTTTTTGTTGTAACAACGATGTAACAAATAAATTTACACAGAAAATGTATATGCAGAGAACACTAATTCCTAGTGCAAATGCTGGGTCACAAGCTACAAATATTTTTAAAGGAATTGCTACCAATTGGCCTTCAGAAAATGTAAAGCAGCTTATCTTAGCCACCACGGCCGTTACAATGTCCACTTCTTACTACTAGATGCACTAACAATTTTGTAGTCTTTAAAATTTGACTTCCCAAAAATATTGTTTTGTATTGAAGTAATAGAAGTTATATATTTCTCATGTTGCTGGACTTAATTTGTCATTCTTTGACTACCTATTCATATTCTTTGGCCAACATTCTATTGAAAGGTTAGTTTACTGACTATCAAACTTGGCTCAAACATATGTTAAAAAGAAACATCCTTTAAAACTACATGTATCTGAAATCCAACACATATTAATAGCCCAAGACAATATCTGTCTTTTCAATGTGGACGATAAAAATTTAGTGGATATGGTTCCCCAATTGATAAGTGCTCTTCTACTACACACAATGTCTTTATTAAGAAACCGCATCTAATTCCAGCTCTAAGTGAAAAAAAATGAATGCAACGAAGCCTTGGTGGCTCAGGCACTTAAGCAACTGACTTCAGCTCCCGTCATGATCCCAGGGTCCTGGGATATAGTCCCGCATGGAGCTTCCCGCTTAGCAGGGAGCCTGATTCTGCCTCTGCCTGCCTCTCTCCTTCCTTGTGCTTCCTCATTCTCCCCCACCTCCCCCGACAAATAAAATCATTTTAATTAATTAATTAATTAACTAAAACGGGAATGCATATCACTTCTCTTAAATTCCCTGTGAAATACCAAGATGTCAATTTTCTGTAACAATAAAACTATCTCCAGTTTCATTAAGAAACATTGCTGGCCTCTCTTTCGCATTTAAGGTCATCTAACCAATAGTTCCCAGTAGCACTCTCTAGACCAACACTAGCAGCACTAACATCACCTGGTAACTTCTAAGAAATAAATGCAAATTCACAGGCCCTTCCCCATACCTACTTCATAAAAAAACCCAGAAGGTGGTGGGTAGAGCCGGAAATCAAGCAATGTGTTTCAACAAGCATTCCACGGGATTCCGATACATAGGAACGTTGGAGCTCCACAATGTTAAACAAATTTAGTAGAAAAACATTAAATCTGGATTGTCTTCCATACTTTTTCTTTTCATGAAAGACTTCAGAAAGGTAATCATGCCACAGATCCTAAGAATCCAGAGACATATTTTCATTCTCCCCCAAAGCAAAACAAAACAAAACAAAACAAAAATAAACTGGAAACTGGATGTTAGCTTTATTTCCTACAAAAAGGAATCCCTAAAACTATGAAGTGATCACAAAAAAATTTCCTTAGAGAAGAAAAACCCAAAATGAACCACAGAGAACCAACAGGTCAGAACTGATGTCTTTCAAACCAGAGACTCAATTAGTTTTGTATCATACACTGCCTGATACCCCCATTTCTACATGGAACTACAACCTATAGCACGTTCAAAATTCAATGAACTAGCATATTAAACAGCACCAGGAAAACTATAATTATGCAAATATTTGTGGTCCAGGGAATAAACAAATAAATTGGTCAAATAAAAGTAATTCTGCATGGACAGAATAAAAGTGACCTTTATGTTGTTTTGTCCCCTAATTCCATCCAAGCATGTATTACCACCTTCACAACCAAAAGAAAGGAGAATCAGGAATATATGGAATGATACAGGAACATACCCTACAAATACATCACTTATTTTTCAAATTTGACCAATGTGCTGATAATCTCTCTCCTTCGCAGGATAAAAATTCAAAAGAGGCTTTGGTAGTACCAGATAAACCTAGTTCCAACCTTCATGCTTATTAAAGTTTGAAATTCGAAGTGAACACATGGGTATTAACCTGGTTACAAGCAGGTGTTACTACGGTAGCTACCTCCTAGCCACCTGGGTAAGTGCCCCATTTCCCTCCAAGTAAGACCTTCTGAGCAGGGAGCCTGACGTGGGGCTCAATCCCAGGACCTCAGGATCCTGTCAGGAGCCAAAGGCAGATGCTTAACCAACTGAGCCACCCAGGCACCCCAAGACCACAGAACGGTTTGGTTTTGACTGAAAGTCATTTTAAGCTGAATTTTTATTTCTTGAAACCTCGAATATTCTGGCAGACTTATGATATTCGACAACTTTTACTTCTAGAAAAGAATGAACAGTGTATAAACCTTCCACCGTACATAGAAAATCTCATCTCTTCTCAGAAAGCAGTCATCAGGTTTATGTTTGGTTTTCTTTTGTTTTCTCCCTGACTAACCACCAAGTACTCGACAGATTTGAAGATCCAATACAGGCTAATAATACTAGCAGCCTACACCCCCTTTAATTTCCTGTCCCCCGCAAAAGTAACTTCAAATTAAAATGTATTGCAAATGCTCTTAATATAAAGTTTTAAGTAAGATTATTTTTAACGTATCCCTTCTACCAATTTCTTTTCTCAACCAAAGGATCACTTAAATAGTTTTTCTAAACTGAGAAAGGGAGGGAAAAGAGAGCATTATCTAATCCTGTTGAAAAATTTAAATTTCCCTTGTTTACCTTATGATTTCCACTATTCCTGATTTCTGACTAACACTGCAGGTTTCTTGCAGTGTCTTTACTGACAATTCTTCTTTGACAGGACTCCAATCAGTTAAGGGTCAGACGCTCAGGATCTCAGGGTCATCAGACGGAGCCCCATGTGGGGCTCAGAGTCTGCATGAAGACTGCTTAAAACGTTCTCTCTCCCTCTGTCCCCACCCCCCTCAAAATCATTAGGCTTCTTTGTTCTGTTTTGTTTTCTTTTCAAAAGGTCCTACCCTCAAAAATGGTAAAATGTAATAGGTGATCCAATAAAACTTCTGTTCAAGTGTTAAACGAATTGTGCACGATTTGGAGGGTGAGGAAAGCCAATAAAAATACAACTCGAGTGTTACAAAGATGAGCTATACCTGACTGGATTGATGAAAAGGCTTCCCGAGACATCTAGGAGTCCAAATGGTAGTGAGGCAGGACACAGAAGCAAAGTAAAGCATTTCAGAAAAAATCCAGAGGAAGAGAAGGTGTGAAGGTATGGAAATGAGGTCCCATGGTCCAAGCCCAAGACAAAAGCAGTTGGCAGGAAACACAGACCCCTATATGTGGAGGGCAGATGGGGATTGGTGGCAGTCTGCTTGCAGAAATCCTAAAGGAACACAAAAGAACTGAATCAGGAGCCCCTCATGATGCATGGCATTTGGACTTTATTTCAAAGGCAACGAGAGGGGCACCTGGGTGGCTCATGGGTTAAAGCCTCTGCCTTCGGTGCAGGGCATGATCCCAGTGTCCTGGAATCTAGCCCCACATCAGGCTCTCTGCTCAGCGGGGAGCCTGCTTCCTCCTCTCTCTCTCTCTGCCTGCCTCTCTGTCTACTTGTGATCTCTGTCAAATAAATGAGCAAAATCTTTAAAAAAAAAAAAAGAATGAAAGAAAAGAAAAGGCATGAAAACTGCCAGTGGACCAAGCAGAGAGAGTTGGATTTGCCTGCCTCGGGCCTGGACGCATAAGGCTGGTGATGGTTATTATACAGTAAATGGCAGTTACCAGCCTGTGGGAAGAAGTGGAAAAGTGTGGATGACCTCTGAAGTGAAGGAAGAGCTGAAAAAGGATGGAGGAGGGAACAAAAAACTAACGTGTATTGGCCTGCCCAACAAATGACCTCCAAGAATCATAAATCCCAGATTCAGTAAGGCCTTTCCCCATGTACCCACACAGACCAACTATGTCTCCCATGGACTCACTTATTCCAAGGGTGCGCCTCCCACCACTGAAGACCTTTTTTGTCTCACCTTTTCAACATCCGTTCGGTTCCCTGAAAGCAGGCATTTTCTATCCACTTCACCAATGACTTGAAAGAGCAGTGACTGATAGAACTCTACAACTGAGGAGGCAAAAGCTTTCTCTGTTTATGGACTATAGAAAAGTTCCACACACCAGGCTTGATCCTTACACTACAGCTGAAAGAAGAAACCTGTGTTCAAATGAACACCTTTTGTTCATTAAAAAACTACCTGTTTTAATGCACATAATTAAAAGGCACCAAGGAGCTATCCTATTTCTAGAATGTCTAAGGGTCTACAAGCAGAGTGGAGCTCTAAAATAGTCTGAGGATGAAACAGCAGGACTGGTCAACTCACAACCACGCACACAAACACGGATGACTCTCCGTAAGGCAGGCCCAGGAGTGCATCCAACTGGATGACTCCACGTACACCAAATTCAGGAACATGCGCAACAGCTCCCCAGCGACGGCAGTCAAGAACCGTGGCAGAAGTGACCCTCAAGAGGGTTATCACAGACTCTGGGATCCTGGGTGTAAAGTCGCATGGTGTGTTCCCCTTGTGGAGGTTCCTCAAGCTTTTGGATTATGATCTGTGCACTTCTCTGTATATATGCTGAGGTTCAAAAAGTTTACTTAAAGGGGTGCCTGGGTGGCTCCACGGGCTAAGCATCCAACTCCTGACTCTGGCTCAGGTCATGACCTCAGGGTCCTGGGATGGAGCCCTCAGTCTGGCTCCTGGCTCAGTGCAGAGTGTACTTGACATTCTCTCTCTGTCCCTCTGCCCTTCCCTGCCCCCAAAGAGACTCTCACAAGGAAACAGGCATATTTAAGATAATAAATAGGCCTTAAAAACAAACAAACAAAAAACCCCTTCCCTTAAAAAGAAGAAGAGAACTTCCCCATGGGGAGGAAGACAACACAACCAAAGGGGCCCAGGTGACAGAGCCATAGAGAAACTGAGAGCCAAAGAATACAGCATGTTTCAGTTCAGACTGCAAAGGAGACATCCAGGGATCCACTATTACCTGAAGTTCTAACGAACTGAGTTAGTGTTGACGACTTCCTCACCCAGCTGCCATTTACCAAAATAGTTTTGTTTTTGGTTTTGATTTTGGTTTTGTTGGTCATAAAGAGAGAGAAAAAGCACACAAGCAGGCAGAGAGGCAGGCAGAGGTGGAGAGAGAGGCAGGCTCCCCGCCGAGCCAGGAGCCCGATGCGGGACTCCATCCCAGGACCCCAGAATCATGACCTGAGCCGAAAGCAGTGGCTTAACCCACTGTGCCACCCAGGCATCCCTACCAAAATTGTTTTTATTCATCTTGGAATTTCTTCAGCATTGACTGAAGCACAGGATGAACCTACGTCACTGAAACCTCCCATCCCAGCAACTAACAGCATACACTGACAAGTTAGCTGGCCTGGCCTCAGAAAATGGCAGGCAACTAAGGAAAAGCAGACTAGCCTCTACACAAAGATCTCAACTTTACATTATCCTCAACCCAATGAGCTAAACGGCAAAGCCTACAGTAATAACCTACAGAATTAACTATCCCTTGCCCCAAGAGAGAGGAGATTGTGTGCTGCCCAAAAAGACAAATGTGTACCTTAACGCTGTCTAGAAAGACACCCATCACCCCACTGCAGAGATCATCAGAAAACAAACAAACAAACACAAACTGACAGTTCAGCTTTCCAAAAAATTACACTTTCTTTATCCAACCCCAACGTTTTTCTTCAAACACAAGAAAGGAACACACATTTGCCACTCAAAACAGGAAAAGCACAACAACCAGCATAACTGTACATCCACCACCAAATCGCTCAGGAGAAGAAAACGTAATTCAGGACAGGCAAATTAAAACCACTCTACACATGGTCAAAAGAAAACGGCTAAATTCCTCCAATCCACAGAAAAATCCCTGCTTCCTCTCTTTTTGAGCCCATCCATACCAATAACCCATTGGACACAAGTGCCAAACCAATCCAGCCCGTTAGAAATGAGACAAAAACTTGGACAAATGTCCTCCCTCAAGTCATGCTGTGAATAGGACCCCTTTGCACTGAACAAGAAATACACACAACCAAAACCACACATCAACCACCTGCAAATACAATAAAGCCATCCTCAACAAGTTGGAAAGAGGACCTCAAGGATAGCCCTCCACCCTCTCCCACACCTTAAGCAACAAAGGTCCACCCACCAAAGGTAACCCAGATCTTCAGGTACCTGGTGGAGGTGCCTTCCCTCACATCGCAGATGCTGCCTATCAAGGCTTCAGCACAGCTTCTGAAGGTGCAGATGCTCTAAGCCCAAAAGCCTTTCTCTGCAGCAGGTTCCCTGGTCTTTCTGGCCTTCTGAGGAGTGAGGAGAGGGGGAAAGGGGAGGGAAGAGAGAGGGATCCAGTTAAATAGGAGAAACAGTAAAACACAGGCACTGGTGAGCCCTAGCAATTTCCCAGGCATCCAGTGCTGCAAACTTGGCTTGGAGACCACCCACCCACCCTTTTCAGGGACCTAAGCAGGGACCAGGGAGTGCACCGGGCGTCCCCAAGGGCACCCCGCAACCTCAGGGCCCAGACCATGCTACCTCGAACAGGCTTCAGAGATGGCAGCGGCACAAGAGAGGCCGTGGTGGGCGCGGGGAGCAGGCTGACTTGTGGACTGCAGCGTGGGGCTGGGGCGGGGGCAGCAGAGGAGATGCTGGCTGGATCTGGACGGGGCACGCAGAGGCAGCGAGAGGCCAGTGGCGGGGAGTGGGCCGGCTGCTTCACTCTCCCCTCACAGGCTGGCGCCCGCCCTCCCTCCTCACCTGGGTAAATCTCCCTTTGCCTGGGAGGAATGGCCATGGCGGTGGCGGCGGCTGAGGGCCGCTTAGGAGCTGGCGCCAGGGCTGCTGCACCAGAGCAGCCAGCCCCTCGCGGGAGCGACCGCGCCCGCTGACACCACAGCCTCCCCCAGCCCCGAGGATCTCCATTTTAGCAGCGCGCGCCTCCCTTGGCCCTGAGTAGCCACGGAGACTGGTCGTTGCCAGCCCCCTCTTGCCCCCAGCCCTCCCTCCCCTTCCACCCTCTCAGCTCAGAGCAGGTACCTGGTCGGGCTCTCCTTTTCGCGCAAGGACAAGGGTGGGCTCTACCCCCGCCCGCTCCCCCGCACCAAAGCCCAAAGTGGCGCCACTGGAAGGAGAAATGCCATCCAGGAATTGCTCCCAAACCTGTCCCTCCCTTCTCGGCGCCAGTCCTCAACCCTACCTATGCCCTTCCTCAGTTGCTGGCCCTCGCTTGAGCTTCCGCTGCAGCCGCTTGCGTGGCCCCCGCCGCCGGTTCGCCGCCGCCGCCATCTCCGTTGCTGCCATCTGCGCCGCACCCGCCCCTTGAGTCGCCAACACCGCTTGTGCAGCCGACGCAGTCTGCACCGAGGCCGCTGTCTGCTCCACCGCGGCTAACGCCGCAGAAGCGCCGCTGCCGCTGCTGGAACTGAAAACGCCCAAGCGGTTGCCGCTTGTGCAGCCCAGCTGTCTGCGCCAATACCGCTTGCACCGCCCACTCCGTCTTCTGTGCCGCCGCCAACACCGCCTGCGCCGCCGCCACCGCCGTTTGTGCTGCCGCGGCGGAAGCCACCTCCATCTGCACCGCCGCCCCATGCGCTGCCAACCCCGCTGTCCGCACCACCAAGGCTACCGCCGCCAACACCGCTTATGCTGCCGCCGCCGTCGCCTCTTGAGCCCTCGACGCCTCAGCCGTTGCCACTTGTGTAAGCGGACGCTGTCTGCGCCCACGCCGCTTGCACCTCCGCCGATTCCGCCGCCAACACCGCCTGCGCCGCCGCCGATGCTGCCTGTGCCGCGGGAGCCACCGCCCTCTGCACCGCCCCGCTTGCACAGTCGTCGACCCCGCTGTCTGCACCGCCGCTGCTACCGCCGCCGCCACCGACTCTGCTGCCGCCCCCGAAGCCGCTGCCTTGTGCACCGACGCCGCTGTCTGCCCCAAGGCCGCCTGAACCGCCGACGCAGTCATCTGCGCCGCGGCCGCTTCCGCCGCCGCCGCCGCCAATGGCGCCGCGACCAAACCACCGCCATTGGCACCGCCGCCAACGCCGCTGTCTTCACCGCCGCTGTGACCGACTCTGCCGCCGACTCTGCCGCCGCCGCCGCTACCGTCTGCGCCACCACCACCGACGCTTCGCCGCCGCCGTCTGCACCGCCGCCGCCACTTGAATCCCGACGCCGCTTGTACAGCCCAGGCCGCTTGCGCCGCCGACGCCAACGCCTTCCCCGCCTGTTTGGCGACGCTGCCGCCTCTTCTCCGGCCAACGCACTCTGCACCGCCTCAGACGCCGCTTAGGCCGCCGATGCCCCGGCTGCGCCATCGCCGCTTTGGGGGCTGACGCCGCTGGCGGCGCAGATGGTGGCGGCAGCGGAAGCGGCGGCGGCGGAAATGGCAGCGTCAGAGGCGCAGGCGGCCTCGGCGGGCGGCGGAAGCAGTGACGCCGCAGACAGTGGCTTCGAGGTCACCAAGGGGCGGAGCTGCACAAGCAGCTTTGGCTCCGAAGGCCTCCGGGGCTCAAGCGCTGGCGGCAGCGGCACAAGCGTTGGCGTCGGTGGGGATAGCAGTGGCAGCGGCTTCAGCGGCGGCACAAGCGGCGTCGGTGGCGGCGCAGACGATTTCAGCGGCGGAACCAGCAACGGCTCCGACGACGGCGTCAACGGTGCAAGCGGCCTCGGCGCACAATGGCGACGGGGCAGACGACAGCGGCTTCAGCGGCGGCGGTAGCAGCGAGGGTGCAGACTGCGGCTTCGGCCGCGCAAGCGGCGGTGCAGACAGTGGTGGCTTCGAGGGAGCAAGCGGCATCGGCGGCGGCGCAGGCAGTGTTGGCGGCGGAAGGGGCGGCGACACAGACGACGGTGTTAGCGGTGCAAGCAGCACTGGCGCAGACAGCTGGGCTGCACCAGCGGCGACCGATTGGGCGTCCAAGGCTCAAGCGGCGGCGGCGGTAGCTGCGGTGGAGCACATAGCGGCCTCGGCGCAGACTGCGTCGGCTGCACAAGCGGTGTTGGCGACTCTAGCGGCAGCTGCGGCGCAGATGGCAGCAACGCAGATGGAAGCGGCAGAGCGGCGGCGGGGGCTGTGCAAGCGGCGGCAGCGGGAGCTCGAGGGCCAGCAACTGAGGAAGGGCAGAGGTAGGGCTGAGGACTGGCGCCGAGAAGGGCGGGGGGCCGGGTTTGGGAGGACTTCGTGGAAGGCATTTTCCTTCCAGTGGCGCCACTTTGGGCTTTGGGAGGGGGGCGTGCGGGGGTAGAGCCCATCCTCGTCCTTGTGCGATAAGGAGAGCCCGACCAGGTACCTGCTCTGAGCTGAGAGGGTGGAAGGGGAGGGAGGGCTGGGGGTTAGAGGGAGCTGGCGAAGACAAGTTTCCGTGGCTATCCAGGGCGGAGGGAGGCCCGCGCTGCTAAAATGGAGATCCTGGGGCTGGAGGAGGCTGCTGCAGCAGTGGGCGCCATCGCTTCCGCTGGAGGCTGGCGTCTCTGAGTGCAGCAGTCCTGGCAGCTCCTCCTCAGTGGCCCTGGGCCTCTGCCACTGCCTTGGCCTTTCCTCCCAGGCAAAGGGAGATTTACCCAGGTAGGGAGGAAGGGAGGGAACCAGCCTGGGAGGGCAGAGGGAAGGAGCTGGCCCATTCCCCGCCACAGGCCTCTGGCTGCCTCTACATGCTCCCTCCAGATTCAGCCAGTGTCTCCCCTGCCGCACCCCCTCCCAATCCCAAGCTGCCGTCCACAAGTCCGCTGCTCCCTATGCCTGCCTTGGCCTCTCTCAGGCCGCTGCCATCACCGCTGCCTGTGGGAGGCAGCATGGTCTGGGCCCAGAGGTTGTGAGGTGCACATGGGGGCGCCCCGTGCACTCCCAGTCCCTGTTTCAGTCCCTGGAATGGGTGGGTGGGTGGTCGGTCTCTGAACCAAGTTTGAAGGACTGGATGCCTGGGAAATTGCGAGGGCTCACCAGTGCCTGTGTTTTGCTGTTTCTCCTCCTTTTTAACGGGATCCCTGTCTCTTCCCTCCCATTTCCCCCACTCCTCACTCAGAAGGCCAGAAAGACCAGGGAACCTGCTGCAGAGAAAGGCTTTTGGGGTTAGAGCATCTGCACCTTCAGAAGCTGAGCTGAAGCCTTGATAGGCAGCATCTGCGATGTGAGGGAAGGCATCTCCACCAGGTACTTGAAGATCTGGGTTACCTTTGGTGGAAGGACTTTTGTTGCTTAAGGTGTGGGAGAGTGTGGAGGGCTATCCTTGAGGTCCTCTTTCCAACTTGTTGAGGATGGCTTTTTTGCATTTTCGGGTGGTTGATGTGTGGTTTTGGTTGTGTGTATTTCCTCTTGGGTGCAAAGCAGACACATGTCCAATGAAGACATATAAATGGCCATCAGACACATGAAAAAATGTTCATCATCACTCCCCTCAGGGAGATTCCAATTAAAACCACATTGAGATATCACCTTACACCAGTTAGAATGGCCAAAATTAGCAAGACAGGAAACAACATGTGTTGGAGGAGATGTAGAGAAAGGGGAACCCTCTTCCACTGTTGGTGGGAATGCAAGTTGGTGCAGCCTCTTTGGAGAAAAGTGTGGAGATTCCTCAAGACATTAAAAATAGAACTTCCCTATGACCCGGCCATTGCACTCCTGGGTATTTACCCTAAAGGTACAGATGGAGTGAAAAGAAGGGCCATCTGTACCCCAATGTTTATAGCAGCAATGACCACGATCACCAAACTGTGAAAAGAACCAAGATGCCCTTCAACGGGCGAATGGATAAGGAAGATGTGGTCCATATGCACTATGGTGTATTATGCCTCCATCAGAAAGGACGAATACCCAACTTTTGTAGCAACATGGAAGGGACTGGAAGAGATTATGCTGAGTGAAATAAGTCAAGCAGAGAGAGTCAATTATCATATGGTTTCACTTATTTGTGGAGCATAACAAATAGCATGCAGGACATGGAGAGATAGAGAGGAGAAGGGAGTTGGGGGAAGTTGGAAGGGAGTTGAACCATGAGAGCCTATAGACTTTGAAAAACAATCTGAGGGGTTTGAAGGGGCGGAGAGGGTGGGAGGGTGGGAGGTTGGGGGAACCAGGTGGTGGGTTTTAGAGAGTGCTGGATTGCATGGAGCACTGGGTGTGGTGCAAAAATAATGAATATTGTTACGCTGAAAATAAATAAGAAATTTTAAAAAAACATTATTCCATTGTGTATACATGTATATATATACATATGTGCTTATGTATGCATATACTTGTGTATATATGTAGTTTTCCAGTTTGTGGCATTGGGAATAGAGCTAAGAACATCTGTGCAATAAATTTGCATAGTTTCATATGGAAAAAAAACAAAAAATGAAAAGGTTGACTTTCAGATATAGAATTTAAGAGAGTGTAACCTTGGGAAAGTAATTTATAACCCTATCTATTATATAGTAACTACGTAGGTACACAAGAAAATATACACATTTTATCTCAATAAAATGCATTTTATAACGTTTATGTAGAAATATGTAACATTTGATGTAAAAATGCATAAATATTAAAGTATTAATTAGAGCTGATATTATTCCCAGTTTACAAATAAGAACATAATGATTGATTTGTCTGCAGTCTGACAGTGTTTAGGTGCAATGATTAAAAACCAAGCTAAATCTTTTGTCTCGATATTCGTTTTACATCACATGTCTATTATGCGTAGGCAGAAAGCATGACACAATTTGAATCCCCATTTTTCTATGTACTTAATAATCTTTCTTGTTTTGAGTGTATTGGGGAGCTCAAGTCCAATGAAAGCCTACATTTGTGAAAATTTCACATTTCATCTGTGAAATGAAAAACAACATTTGTGGTAAGAAAGCCAATAGAATTTTGTTGCATTCTTGATGCACACTCCATGGAGTAGCTAAAAGAGAATCATTGCATAATTAGAAAATAACATCAAAATTAAACAGCAGTAAATAAGTAAATAGACATATGCTTTCCACTACCCAGTTTAATAATTAAAATACAGTCAGATGAAGTGTGCAAATATGTGTATGTAGTGGGGAAACGGAGTGAAATGTAGTCTCAGGAGATCTGGCCTTGATGTTTAGGCTACCTTTCAAAACCCAGGGGGAGGATCTACTTTCTATAGTTACCACATTATATAATTTAAACCTTAATTTTCTCAAGAAATTGCACAATACTCCAGCAAAAGGGAATTATAGCTATCTATACACTAGGAAAACAAAAAACAAAATACATTCAATTACAGCCATTTCCCAAGAACTCCAGATATCCATTCAACCAGATATAGGTTGAATGGATAAAGATGTGGACAAAAACTGTCATTCTTCTGTATCTATATGTTAAAGAACTTAAGAAAAACCATGTTTAAAGAATACACTGGGGTGGGGCGCCTGGGTTACTCAGTGGGTTGAGCCGCTGCCTTCGGCTCAGGTCATGATCTCAGGGTCCTGGGATCGAGTCCCGCATCGGGCTCTCTGCTCAGCAGGGAGCCTGCTTCCCTCTCTCTCTCTCTGCCTGGCTCTCTGTCTACTTGTGATCTCTGTCTGTCAAATAAATAAATAAAATCTTTAAAAAAAAAAAAGAATACACTGGGGTGCCTGGGTGGCTTAGTGGGTTAAAGCCTCTGCCTTTGGCTCAGGTCATGATCCCAGGGTCCTGGGATCTAGCCCAGCACTGGGCTCTCTGCTCAGCAGGGAACCTGCTTCCTCCTCTCTCTCTTTCTGCCTGCCTTTCTGCCTACTTGTAATCTCTGTCTGTCAAATAAATAAATAAACTCTTAAAAAAAAGAATACACAGGAAGTACAAGAATGGTGCCACACCAAATCAAGAATATAATAAAAATAAAATTAGAATGAAATGAAAGGTGCATTATAACTGAAACAAAATATTCTCCAGATGAGCTCAGTGGTAGTAATAGATGAAATAATCAGGGAATATAAATAGAGATCAATTGAGATTATCCAGTCTGAAAAACCAAAAGACCTATAAATGTAGTATACATGTTGAAGAACTAAAGTCACTCAATGTATGGTCTCTAACTCCATGCAATAAAATAAAAGTCGTTTACAAAAGGAAACAGAAAATTCACAAGTATGTGGAAAATAAATATCACACTCCTAAATAAGACATGAGTCAAAAAAGAAATCACGGTAGAAGTTAGAAAATACCTTGAGATGAATGAAAGCCAAAAATCGGTCACTTGCTCATCTCTTGAAAGTGAAAATATAAAATACAAAGTCTTATGGGATACAGTTAAGTTTTTGTTTTTTTGAGGGAAACTTAGGATTGTAAACATATATTTAAAAAGGAAGCAAGTGTTACTTTCATAACCTATCATCTTAAGAAATGACAAAATGAAAAACAAATTAGGGGCTTAGAGGTGGCTCAGTTGGTTAGGTGACCAAATCTTGGTTTTGGCTCAGGTCAAGATCTCGGGGTTGTAGGGTCGAGCCCCGAGTTGGGCTCTGTACTCAGTGAGGACTGCTTTTGTCCCTCTGCTCTTCCCTTCTCACTCACTCTTTCAGTCTCTCAAATAAAGAAATAAAAATAAAAACATGATAAAGGAAGAATGAGTTAAAAGGCAAGCAAAAGGAAAGAAATTTTGAAAGATGAGATCAGATATAAATGAAATAAGACACAACAGAGAAAATCAATATATACAAAAGCTAATTCTTTTTTTTTTTTTTTTATTTCACAGACAGAGATCACAAGTAGGCAGAGAGAGAGGAGGATGCAGGCTCCCCGAGAAGTGGAGAGCCCGATGCGGGGCTCGATCCCAGGACCCTGGGATCATGACCTGAGCTGAAGGCAGAGGCTTTAACCCACTGAGCCACCCAGGCGCCCAAGCTAATTCTTTTTTTAAAAAAAGATTTTATTTTATTATTTGTTTGACAGAGACAGATCACAAGTAGGCAGGAGGCAGGCAGAGAGAGAGGAAGGGAAGCAGGCTCCCTGCTGAGCAGAGAGTCTAATCAGGGGCTTGATTTCAGGACCCTGAGATCATGACCTGAGCCAAAGGCAGAGGCTATAACCCACTGAGCTACCCAGGTGCCCCAAAAGCTAATTCTTTAAAGAGATGAGCAATTGAGGGGCGCCTGGGTGGCTCAGTGGTTTGCGCTGCTGCCTTTGGCTCGGGTCATGATCTCAGGGTCCTGGGATCGAGCCCCGCATCGGGCTCCCTGCTCCGCAGGAAGCCTGCTTCCCTCTCTCTCTCTCTCTGCCTGCCTCTCTGCCTACTTGTGATCTCCGTCTTTCAAATAAATAAATAAAATCTTAAAAAAAAAAAAAAAGAGATGAGCAATTGACAATTTTTTGGCTATTCTTACCAAAAATAAGATAAAAATACCAAATTATGAAAAAATCTGGAATGAAAGAGAGGCATTCCTATTAGCATTATAGAAATAAAAAGAATTAAATTGCAATATGAGGAACAATTGCATGATAATAAATTAGAAAACTAAAGAAATTTGGCAGGTTCCTAGAAAGACTCAAATTCCTTAATCTTAACCCCAAAGTAGACAATCTGAATGGAACTTAAACAAGTAAAATAATCGAACAGGTAATCCAAAAACTTTCCATAAAGAAAAATCTGGGACCATATGGCACATTGGTGAGTTCTGTGAAAACATTTAAGGAAGATTCAAAAATCTTTCAAAAAGTAGAAGTGGAGAGAACACTTCGCATTCATTCTGTGAGAGTCCGTATTAGCCAGATCCCAAAACCAGGTAAAGATAACACAAGAAAATGAAATTATATACCAATACCTCTTGGAACTGTAGACAAAAAAGTCTTCAATACTAATGCTAGTAAACTGAATTCAGCAACTCATAAAATGCTATGGCCAAAGAGGATTTATCTCAGGTATGCAAAGTTTGCTCAAAATGTGATATTTAGGGGCACCTTGGTTGCCCAGTCATTGGGCATCTGCCTTCAGCTCAGGTCATGATCCCAGGGTCTTGGGATCAAGCCCTGCATAAGGCTCCCAGCTCGGCAGAGGTCCCGTTTCTCCCTCTCCAACTTCCCCTGCTTGTGTTCCCTCACTCATTGTCTCTCTCTCTCTCTCCCTCTCTTTTAAATAAATAAATAAATAAATAAATAAAATTATATTTCATCACTGTAATTAATATACCATATTAAATTAATAAAGGGTAAACCACATGATTACCTCCATAAATATAGAAGAAAAAAGTGGTTGAATGTCAACACCATTTGGTGATAATAATCTGTCAACTGAATAAAAGAGAATTTTCTTAATGTAATAAAAAGCTGTATATGAAAACCCACACTTACACATTTAATAGTAAAAGGCTAGATGGTTCGTCCCTAAAGTCAGGAACAAGAAAAAAAGCCTGCAATTGCCACTTTTATTCCACATTTTCTTGGAAATTCTGTCTTGGGTATTTAGGAAGAAAACGGAATAATAGCAGTATGAATAAGAGTGGAAGAAGTGAAAATGTCTTTTTTATTCATAAGATACTATAGAAAAAAAATTCTTCTGTAGAATTCTTCTGTAGAACAAAATTAATCTGCAAAATTGCCATTAGACCTCAGTATGTCCAGCATAGTTCCACGATGCAGGGTCAGTACTCAAGAAAAGTTGTAGTCTTATTCACCAAAATTGAGCAGCGCAAAAATGAGATTAAGAGATTAAGAACAATCCCAGTTACAAAAAACATCAAACCTTAAATGATTTAGGAATAAATTTGACATAATCACAAAAGTCATACATACTCAGGCAAACTCATACTGAAAAGACCCATGATCACAAAACTCAGGCACTGAAAATGCAGCCCCGTAAGGGACACACGAGGGGTCCAGAGTCCATCACTGCTTGTGGGGCTCCCAGGCTCCACCTCACCGGGCCCCCAGGTCACCTGCTAGCACACCCACCCAGGCAGGCGCACCGACAGCTTGACACATGTCACAGCACACCACGCCATGCCATGCCACGCCACTGCACGCCTCAGTGCAGCACCTGGCCCTGCCCCTCATCAGTCACTTGGAGAAGGCAGTGCAGTTTGGAGGGAGACTGGCAGGGAGAATGGCAGCTGCAGTGGTGCAAGCGGAGGTGGCCTGGGAGCTTGAGTCCCAGGGGCTGAGGTCCAGCTGAGGTTGGGCCATTGAAGGGCTCAGGGAAGGGAGGGGGACTGCGTTTGTCCTCCCAGCAGTTCCACTTCCCGCTTGGGCCGGGGGTGGGTGGGTGGGGGTACAGCATATCACTGACCCGGTACCTGCTCAGAGCTCAGGGGGTGGAAGGGAGGGAGGGCTGGGGGCTTGCTGTGGGCCAGGGACAGGGAGAGGCTGTGGTGGGGAAATACACACAAAATAGACACAACCAAAACCACACATCAACCACCCCCAAATGCAAAAAAGCCATCATCCACAAGTTGGAAAGAGGGCCTCAAGGATAGCACTCCACCCTCTCCAACACCTTAAGCAACAAAAGTCCTTCTGCCAAAGCTAACCCAGATCTTCAAGTATCTGGTGGAGGTGGCTTCCCTCACATTGCAGATACTGCATTTTAAGGCTTCAGTGCAGCTTCTGAAAGTGGAGACGCTCCAATCCCAAAAGCCTTTGTCTGTGGCAGTTTTGCTGATCCTTTTGGCTTTAGGAGGAGTTAGGAGTGGGGACCTGGAGCAGGAGAAAAGTGGGGAGAAACAGCAAAACACAGGTGCTGGTGAGCCATAGCAATTTCCTAGGATTCCTGGGCTGGAACCATGGCTTGGTCCACCACCCACCCACTCTTTCCAGGGACCGAAACAGGGATTGGGGAGTGGACAGGGCGCCCCCACTGGCATTCCACAACAGCTGGGCCTGGACCATGCTACCTTGCACAGCTGGGGTCATGGTCCTGGGGTCCTGGAATCCATCCCTGCATTGGGCTCTCTGCTTAGCAGGGAGCCAGCTTCCTCCTCTCTCTCTGCCTGCCTCTCTGCCTACTTGTGATCTCTGTCTGTCAGATAAATAAAATATTTTTTAAAAAGAAAAGAAAAGAAAAAGCACTTAATGGGAGCTGAATAGATTTTGTTTCTCTCTCCGAAACAGGGAGTTCCATCAAATGGCATGAAAGTTTAGAAATGTTATTTAAAGCAGTGTGATTGTGATTAATTTATGTGACCTGTTTTTTTTTTTTTTTTTTTTTTTTTCATGTAGAATCCTGCAGAGGCCAAACCTCTTTGTTGTGGTACTGCTTTGAGTGTTCCCTTAGATGATGTTCAAGTAAATGGCTAGGAAACGCCTAAGAACTTGAGAAATTTACCAGTGAAGACCAAAACCAAATTCAAGTTTATACTGCTGTATTGCAGGGAATAATTATCTTCTAATGAAATGCATTTCAGTTTCTACATGTTTCTTACAAAAAAATTTGTTTTACCAAATTTTGAAAGCACATGAGAGGTTTTCATTTTAAAAGCCATAGAAATGTTCGAAGTTTGTTCCAGAGTTACAGATGTTGAGAGTGACATTCCGATTTTTAATGAATCTAGGAGATTACTGAAGTCAGACTGTTTTAGGAAAGGGTACTTCTCTCTTCTCTTTAAGGGTCTTCATGTAATTTTTTGAAGTCTCTGCTGGAGTGGGATTTGAACTCAGATTTCCAAGATCAGAGGACTTAACACTCTGAAAAGTGGCACCAACTTTCTGTGGCCTTTTTGTTTCATCTTTTTTTAAATTAATTTCTTTATTTTCAGCATAACAGTATTCATTATTTTTTCACCACGTGGTTATTGTCAGTGTTTAGGTGTTGGAGAAACATTCTTGAAGCCATCTTTAATTGGAAAGCAGACCCCATTTGGGCTTTCTTAGGCTAGAAATGGGATTCCTGTGGGAAGGGGACTTTCAAAAGGTCTTCATCCAGGTGTCATGAGGTATAGAAACAGTTGGTTAATTTCCTTGCCATCCTAGTTACTGCTCTGTGATCTTCCTGGGTCTTTTTCTTGTAATTCATTTTTGGTACTGCAAAGATTTCATACTTTCTGTCTTGCATATTGGTATTGATGACAGTAGAAAACTTGTTGGGTTTGGATGCTGAGGAGGAGGTAAGAATTTGGGATTTTAGAACAACCTTTTAATATCTTAAAAGGGGTGCGCCTGGGTGGCTCAGTGGGTTAAGCCACTGCCTTCGGCTCAGGTCACAATCTCAGGGTCCTGGGATCGAGTCCCACATGGGGCTCTCTGCTCAGCAGGGGGCCTCCTTCCCTTCATCTCTCTCTGCCTGCCTCTCTGTCTACTTGTGAGCTCTCTCTGTGTCAAATTAATAAATAAATAATCTTTAAAAAAATCTTAAAAGGGATACGTTAACCTGTTGGCTCGTGTAGAAGTTAGGTTTTATAGCTCTGAGCTTATTTCATATTTGTATTATGACATCACCCTCTCCAGTGGTCTAACCCGTGGTCATTTTGGAGTTTGTTCATCATTTTGGTCTTTATTGTCATAATCGACCAAGTCTAGGAAGGAAGTCAGAGTTTGATGAGTGGTAGGTCCAGTAGGACACAGAACTGTATTTACCCTTTGAGGATAGAACAGGTGTCACTGAATTGGGTGAGGAGAATAATAACTTCCTCAAAGAGCATTTATGGAATTTTTAGGAGGGGAAAGGTACTGGTCAAGATATTGGTGAGGGGTGGGGAAGGAGTTGATTAGAAAGGCACTAGGATGAGCAGAATCAAGTTTTACAGCCTCGGAGACAGGTATAAATAAGGTGCTGTCTGGGGGATGAGAGCAGTCTGGCTAGGGGAGTCAATTCGAATGCCTCCTTTTCCTTCCCATTTCTTCTGAAAAAAGGAATCAATTTCTACAAGATCCCCTGCCAACTTTTCATTGTTATTGCCAGGTGTACTTTATGTGTTGAATACTCCAGGTGGATTCATGGAAGGGATTCATAAGGTCTGCTCTGGAGCAGAATGGGAAGGAGGTCAGATGTGCCAGAGGAACATGTGAAGGGAAGCAGGAGGAAATACTGAACAGGATCCTCGGAGGTTCAGGGAGCAACAGAGATGTATATTGGGTGTGTCAGTCATGTGGAGGGTCTCTTTGGGTCTTGGATACACTCCTTTTTCTAACTGTGTCATCACAGTCTGCCCCTGGCTGGTGATTATTGTGTAGTTTCATGGAGGTATGATTTCCATCTTGTCGAAGTCACTCATGCTAAGTGCACGATTCATTGAATTTCAGTTGTTTTAAAGACTTGTGCAAGCATCACCACAAACCAGTTTGGGAAGATTTCCATCCTATCCTGTGGTTGGCTCCTGTTTGTTCTGTGATACAACGTAAGAGCCTGCTGAGAGAACTCTACCCTAAGCCTTTCAACATAGGAAATAAAGTGGTGTATATTGAAGGTGGCTGTGGGTGGGGAGGAAAATCTGTCCCTTTCCTCTGTGATTAGAGGAGACGGATAAAGTAGGGTTTGCCAGTGTCATGAAGGATGATGCCATCGGCTTTTAGGATGAGCTACCCCTGCAAATGAACAACTTTACTTAAGCCTTTTGTGAAGTGGACGTTCTTGAGTGTTGAGCAGAGTAACTTCTTAGACTCGGTTTTAGATTCGATGTACTTTGCTTCAGTCTTGCTGCTTCTCTAAATCCAATCATGTCTTTTTTGGAAGCAGAGATGGCCAAGCTACTTCTGCAGCAGGAGATGAATAGTGCCTCTTTGATCATAGTTCCGCATTTGAACCCTCAGCTACCGCTTATGTGACACTCACTAGAAAGTTGGTAAAATTTGCTGTTGGGTAATTCCCATGGATTTAGAACTTTTATATTTTTCAGTGCCCAATTTTATTGGGATTCTAGGGTCAACTCGAGTTTATTTGCACACCATCTCCTTGAGAAGTTTGTAGAGCTTTTGCAGGGAGAAGTGAGGAATTTACTTTAGATGTGTCATAAAATTATTTCTTAAAAGGAAAAGAAGTTGGTACTCAGGATATTGCATGAAAAGTTGGTACACTGTTTTGTTTGTAAAACATTTCCTTTCTTCTGGAGCTCCCTCATTTTTTGAAGTTGTAAGTTTGGACATTTCTCTCCTCAAATTCAGGTAGCCTAACAACTCAATAGCCCTTGGATAGTCATGAAGTACTTTAGAAGTTTTCGAGGTAAACATTCATCCTTAGCGAGACATGAAAGTTCAAATCTTGCCTCAAAAGTGCATCTCTCGGGGCGCCTGGGTGGCTCAGTGGGTTAAAGCCTCTGCCTTGGGCTCAGGTCATGATCCCAGGTTCCTGGGATCGAGCCCCGTGTCAGGCTCTCTGCTCGGCAGGGAGCCTGCTGCTTCCTCCTCTCTCTCTCTGCCTGCCTCTCTGCCTACTTGTGATCTCTGTCTGTCAAATAAATAAATAAAATCTTTAAAAAAAAAGTGCATCTCTCTGAGGTAATGAGTTTCAGATTAAAAAAAAAAAAAAAAAAGAACAACTCCCAGAAAACAGGGCTGGGGTGTAGCTAACCTGGAGTAGAGCAAGGCTTCTTCCCTGTGGTTTGTGGGTATTCCACCACAGTGGTTTTGCTCCTTAGGGCACATGGGTTTTACTGTAGTGTTTGTCTTTAATAAACCTTCTCCATGAAATACATGGAAAAACTACATGTCTTCTGAGCCATCTAATTTACACAACCTTTTGGCTTCTAAGATCGCCCTTATCCCAAAACGGTGATAATTTTGTTTGTATTTGCTAATTGAACTTAGTGATTTATTGATACTGACTTGATCTTCTGTCTACTTGGTAACCTTCCAGTAAATTACCTGGGTAATTGTTCTTATTTGACAGGTTTTTCTGGAGCATACCACGAAATGGGCTCTGGTGTCTAGTGGTGGAAAAACAGACAATGTCCTTGTTCTCATTGCGTTTGGAATACTGTGGAGAAGAAGAGAAATTCCGCAAGTAAACAGAAAAGTGAAATAATTGTGGCCAGTGGCAAGTGTTTTGATAAATCAGAGCAGAATGTGAAACTACACAGTGATGAGAAACTCGTTCTAGAGAGTGTTAAGGTACACCTTTGCCTTTTGGGGCAGCGTGCATGCTCCTTTCTTTTGGGGGCAAGGGGTAGTTACTTCTGTAGGTTATTTCTGAAGACTCTGCCATTTAGCTCCTGGGGTTGGGGAGAATTAAAGGTGGAACCTTCGTGGACAGGCTAGTCAACCTTTCCTTAGTTGCCTGCCACATCCTGAGACCAGGCCAGCCAACTTGTCAGTGTATCCTGTCAGTTACTGGGATGGGAGGTTGGAGTGCATTCCTCATGTGGCATAGGTTTCTCCTGTGCTTCTGTCAATGCTGAAGAAATTCCAAGATTATTAAAAGCTCTTTTGGTAAACGGCAGCTACTTGAGGAAGTTGTCAGCACTAACTCAGTTCAGTAGAACTTCAGGTAATAGTGGATCCCTAAATATCGCCCTCAACCCGCAAGGACGACAAGAAGCCCCAGTTCAGATGTATCTTCTCTCTCTTTATTTCTGCAAGTCTACACACTTATATACGCTTACCTGACCAGTCAGGGAGCAGGGTACAGGAGGGAGTGAATCAGGCTGCACACCTAAACGAACAACTTTGCTAGCAACCAATGCTGTTTGCTTCCTCTTTGGGCATTCTGCTTAGTCTCATGAGGCAATCCTAACCTGGCAACTAGCCAGGCGCCATCTTTTTTTTTTTTTTTTAAAGATTTTATTTATTTATTTGACAGAGAGAAATTGCAAGTACACTGAGAGGCAGGCAGAGAGAGAGAGAAGGAAGCAGGCTCCCTGCTGAGCAGAGAGCCCGTTGCGGGACTCAATCCCAGGACCCTGAGATCATGACCTGAGCCGAAGGCAGCGGCTTAACCCACTGAGCCACCCAGGCGCCCCCAGGCGCCATCTTTTAATGGCGAAGGCTGCCCTGGCCAGGGGCCTGCCTCTGACATCTCCCCTTTTTTCTATTATGGCAGGGATTGTGCCTGTCTTAGGTTGTCAGTGGCGGGGAATATCCTTACCCATCATCAGACGGCAGATATCAATGATCTGCGTCCTGTCTTAGGTTGGTATATTTCCCCCACCAATCTTACCCGTCGTTGACTACCGATCCAGCATACTTAGCCACACTTGGTGGGATGTTCCAGCCTCGATGGCTAACAAGTCCTGCACCATGGCTTGCCATTGCCTATGTTGCTGTTGCCTCCAAATTTGCAGTTTCCTTACTAGCAGAATCAAGCCCACTACGAGGATTATCATCAGACAAATTACGCTAGCCGCTTGTTTCATAAAGGTTAACACATCTTGCAATGTTTTGATTATCTCTGGGAGGGTTGCCAGCTCATCTCTGGTGTTCTTTATCCTTGTTATGCCTAGTAGCAGGTGCTGAGTGTAGTTTTGGAATTCTGCGGACTGATTCCCCCGCAAGTATTGGGAGAGCTGTCAGGAGACATTCTGTAAGTCACTCATATTAGTATAGGCTATGGGAGTTACACAAATTGCCGGGAAGGGTGCTATACATCCCAGTCCCAATAGGGCCCCCAATATGTCCACTTGTTTTTGAACCAAATCCACTCTCTGGTTGACTATCGGGATTCCTGCTTGCAGATGTGCATTAATCTGAGACTGTTTGAAGGACAGCCGCCGTTCCTTCTGCAGGGGTGTTCACAACTTCTGCAGTGGGTATAGTTGTAGCAAGTGAGACTGCTGCTGCCGTGGCAGCTGCTGTAGATATAGCCAGTGCTGTCACAACGGCGGCTGTGATACCAAAATCTCTCTTCATTCTGGATATCACCACCGGTAACTTGTCCTCTGAAATGGAAACTGGGATAGGAACATGGGTAGGGATACGTATAATCACAGCCAGCTTGAAGGCAGTTACATTCCAGCACTGGGAAAGATAGCAATTCTTAGTGCAATTAACGTATCATTCAGCTCCCTAGCATTTGTTACGAGGAAAAGGAACGGTTGCGAGACACATATGGGAGTGGGCTGATAAGTAATATTATTGGGACAAGACACATAACTGTTGCCTCAAAGGTACTAGAGTCATTTTGTTTATAAAATAGTTGAGGAATTTGCCTTTTAACATGGACACTGCTGAGATATCAGTACATGCTCCTAGCAAGTTACAGACCTGCCATGCATCAAAGGGAGAGGAGGGAATATAAGAGAAGAGATAGTCACTGGTAAAGGATATGGCCGTGCTTTAACCACTGCCCACAGCTCTCTGGCTTGAGTCAGCCACAGGAGGTGTAGCATCCCCAGAGTTATCATCAGCATCTTCAGCATCATGACTGGTGTTCGGAGGCAAGGCTGCACGCACCAGTCGCTCTGGAATCCAAATTGGAGCCTCCTTTTCCTGTGGAAAAACACATACAGACCCCCTACTCCATACTAACACTGGATGTGCTCCATTGCACTTTCCTGTGAGGATGTCCTTCCAAAGTAATAAAGGCTTAGGGGGAGCAGCAGCATCACTTCCATGTCTGTCTGCAGCTGATTTACCCGTTTGGTCCATCATTGAAAAATTCAAAATAAAGAGAATGGCGTTGAGCTTATCTTTAGGGGATCTGAAGGTGTCCCCTATTCCCCCTTTTTGTCTATAAAGCGCATTTTTTATTGTAAGATGTGCACACTCCACAAAACTCTGTCCTTGTGGGTTATAGGGTATTCCATGTATCAAGTGAAGTCAAGTTGTTGTAGGAAGGCTTTAAAGAGTTGTGAGGTGTAGGCTGGGCCATTGTCTGTCTTTAACTGGCCTGGCTTTCCCCATGCCACGAAAGCCTGTAGGCAATGGGCGATAACATCTCTGGATTTTTCCCCCGTATGCACTGAGGTGAAAATTATTCCAGAGCAGGTATCTACAGAGACATGAACATATCTTAACTTTCCAAATTCTGAAACATGTGTGACATCCATTTGCCATATATGATTAGGTAACAAACCCTTAGGATTAACCCCCAAGGACGGGTGCAGGTAGTAAGGTCACGCAATTTCTGCAGGAGACTACTATGTCCCATGCCTGTGCTTTTGTTATGTTAAATTTGAGGCAAAGAGTTAAAGCATTCACATGGAACAGCTTATGATAATGTCTCACCTATTGCACTGGGTCCTCAATGGCAAAGACAAATTCTCCTCTGGTTAAGGAGTCTGCTAACCGATTACTTTTTGTCAGGGGGCCTGGTAAGGTTGTATGAGCTCATATGTGGCCAATATAAAATGGAGCCTTCCTGTCCCAAACGAATGTTTGGATTTCTTGTAATGCCTCAGAGATAGTAGAACTGACATTATTAGAACCCACATTTTCAATGATAGAGACAGCTTGCACCACATATCTACTATCTGATAAAAGGTTGAAGGGTTCTTGATGAAACATTTGAAATGCTTTTATCACTGTGAGCAGCTCGGTTTCTTGGGGAGAGGAGCTTTGAAATAGGAAGGTCCAACTCTCTTCTGTGGTAACTATAGGTCCTACTCCTTGCTTAGATCCATCAGTGAATATAAGCCTTACATTACTGAGGGGTTTATGGTGAGTGATCCTAGGGTATGTGATTGGATTGGATAAACTGAACTGTAGCCATGGATGTGATGGGTAGTGGCTATCAAATTGAGTGCACGTTATAGTTATCCAAATGGCTCAGTCATCATCACAGGCTGCTAGGCACTTTATTTGTTCCTGCGTATATGGTGATATTATAGTATCTGTTTGTTTACCAAATGCTGCTATACTATGTTTAATCCCTTTAAGTATAATTTGTGCAATGGCACTTGGGTACCAGGGCAAGACCTTCTCTGGAGAGTAGGTCAAACTAACCCATGATATGGGGCCAGATTGCCAAAAAACTGCAGTGGGAGCTCGTTTTTCGGCAAGGACACAAAATAGCAAAGGTTTGGAGTAGTCATTTCTGTCTATCTGAGCAGCTTCTAGCCTTTTCTGGATCAGACTGATGGCTTCTTTTGCCCCCTCAGTCAACTGACGAGGAGAGGTGAGGTTAGGGTCTCCTTTAAGTGTCTCAAAAAAGGGTGACAATTCCTGATCAGTGAGTTTTAGATAGGGCCTCATCCAATTAATATCTCTTAACAATTTTTGAAAATCATTTAACGTGTTTAGGTGATCCGTCCGCAGGGTTATCTTTAAAGCTCTGACTTTAGTATTCTCTAACCTAGTTCCCAAATACTCTTTAATGGGCGTCATTTGGACCTCTTCTGGTGCTATGTGTAATCCGAATTTCTCAAAATGTTTGAAAAGAAAGGAAAGGGCCTTCTCAATATATTGTTCTTTTTTATGGCACAGCAAAATATCATCCATATAATGATACACAATGAGCGGGGGAAATTGTGTTCTAACCTCCTTCAGGGCTTGGTCCACATATAATTGGCACATTGTAGGGCTGTTGGCCATGCCCTGAGGCAATACCACCCACTCATAATGTTGATCCAGACAAGAATGATTAATGGTAGGTACTGTGAAAGCGAAACATTGGGTGTCCTCGGGGAGCAATGGGATGGAAAAGAAACAGTCTTTAATATCGATTACCACAGAGGGCCAACCAGAGGGCAGGGCTGAGACTAAAGGCAGCCCCCAGCTGTACTGCTCCCATGGCCACCAACTTTTCATTAACTGCTCATAAGTCATGTAACAATCGCTATTTCCCCGACTTGTTCTTAATCACAAAAATAGGCATATTCCATGGTGATGTGGAGGGCCGAATATGCCCGGCGGCATGTTGCTCTTTTACTAACGTGTGGGCAGCTTCACATTTTTCTTTAGGCAGGGGCCACTGAGGAACCCACATGGGTTTACTGTTTTTCCATTGAATTTTTAGAGGTTCAGTGGCCCCTAAGTAAAACCCAGCCCTGGCCCACCTATTCTTTGAGAGAAGTAATTAGTCAAGGGAATAGGTTCAGGGGTGCCCTGCAGCTGTTTTCCTAGGCCTCCCGTTCCAGGATAACCAGACTTAGTCATTAAGGCTTGAGCTTCCTCAATATAGAATAATTCTGGAGTTAACTTCAGGTTCATTTGGGCCAAGACATCCCGTCCCCACAATGAAATGAGAATCTTAAGGACACATGGCTGCACAAGTCCATGGTGGCCTTCATCATCCTTCCATGGCAGTGTAGCTGCACTTCACATGGGGCTATGAGCAATCCCTAATCCTCAAAGTGTTTGATCAGCCTTTTGCACAGGCCAATCCTTAGACCAATCAGCTTCATTGATGATACTGCGATCTGCTCCAGTGTTCAATAAGCCCATGAATTTCTTGTCTCTTATCCAAAAAGAGTAAAAGGGTCTATTTTCCATGCCTAGCGTGACGCATGCTAGAGGAACTCCAGATGAACAGAACCCCTTCTGTCCCCGCGTAACCTCATGGCTTCCAAAAAGCTTGTGACAACTAGGCAATACCAGGATTTGAGCTATCTTATCACCTGGACTAATAGCTGTAATTCCACGTGGGGAGAATACCAGGATTTTCACCGTTCCATTATAATCAGCATCTATAACACCGGGGTGAACAAGGAGTTCTGATAACGCCATCGAGCTCCGTCCTAGCAAGAGGCCCACGGTGTCCTCAGGTAATGGACCCTTAAAATCTGATTCGACTACCTGGGTCCCCATCTCTGGAGTCAGTATGAGTCTGGTGGTGGCACGGATGTCCAATCCTGCACTCCCTGTTGTGGCTCGCCTTGGATCGTTGGTGGATAATGCGAGCAAGCCACCTGTTGGAGCACCCCATACATTTGAGGGCCCTGGGGTGTGGGGCCCCCCTTCCCATTTTTTGACCCTCTTGGAGGCAGAGAGTTTCCTTGTATATCCCTTATTGAGCGACATTCATATGCCCAGTGGGCACCCTTCCCACATCTTGGGCAGATACCTGGTTTTTTAGGCTCTTGATAGGACACCTTTCTCTCGGGGCACTCACGCTTAAGGTGTCCTGGCTCCTTGCAGTAATAGCAAACTCCAGGAGTACCCCTATGTTTATATTGTTGAGCTCCCTGAAATCCTTGTAAACCTTGAGTGATAGCTGCAGCCATAACCTGCCCTTGAATAACACTGTCGTTGATATCCCTGCAAACTTTAATATATGTACTCAAGTCTTTGCTTTTCCAAGGTCTGATGGCTTCTTTACACCATTTATTAGCTTGCTCATAAGCCAGCTGTTTTATCAATGGCATGGCTGCCTCTACCTCCCCAAATATTCGACCAGCTGTTTGCATCAGCCTCGCTACCAAATCAGCATATGCTTCATTTGGTCCTTGTATTACCTTAGACAGCTGACCCTGTAAATCCCCACTGCCTTGAATTGTCTTCCATGCTTTAGTGGCCACCACGGCTATTTACAGATACACCGCAGGGTTGTATTGTATTTGGGCCTGCTTTCCCATGTACAGTCCTATTCCCATTAACATTTCTAAGGCCCACTGAGGATTTCCAGCCGCTGCATTACGGCGGGCAGTGTCCTCTGAGTATTCTTGCCAGGCTGTTTTCCATACTAGATATTGCCTTCCCGACAAGGTTGTGCAGGCTAGGTTACCCCAGTCTTCAGGGACTAAGTTCATTCCTGATATGGTCTCCAGCAAAGATACCGTAAAGACTGCCTGAGGGCCATACTGCATGACTGCTTCCTTTAATTGCTTAACTAGTTTACAATCAAGAGGCTGATGATACCGCTGGTTGTTTTGGTCCTCTAAAACTGGAAAGGCAGAGGCCAGGTCATGATCTCTCCAGCTTGAAACCCTGCCACTACCACATGTGGTGCAGCAGCTACAAGCTCCTTGGCACGCCATAGGATTATACGGTGGAGGGGCACTAGGCGTCGCTGGAGTCGATAGTTTCAACTGTTCAAAGTTGCAATGCATTTTACGGCCTAACTCCTCCCCTGACATTTCTTCTTCCTCTTCACTAGAACTACCCCCCTCTGAGGCACGAGAAGACCGCTCCTCTTTCAATTCCTCCAATGCCAATGCTCCCTCTTGTAGAGCTGATTAATATTTGGGTTTAGGCCCCACCAGTCATCCCCGGACTAAGGTCCATATTGCCAGGGACCCAGGTGGCAAAGGCGTTTTATTGTCCTGTTTCTTCAAATCCTCCCCTAAGTGGTCCCATTGAGGTATGTTTAGCAAGCCTTCATCTAGGAACCATGGAGCCGCCTTTTCCACTGTATTCAAAAAGGCCCGAGCAGTTTTTGCTTTTAGTGAAGTTCCATTGGCTTTCGGCAGGTCTTTTAAAGACTCTTCCAACCGCACTTTAGATACTTCAGATCCCATTATGAACACACAGACAACAGACGCGGACGTTAAAGACAGTAACTAACACATCAACTTTTTACACGCATATACTTCAGTCGACATTTACTTCCCGCTTTACCGTGGAATTCACACTTTTGAACGTGGCCTTTAATCCCTGCTTTACCGCGGAATTCCCACTTTTGAACGTGGCTAATGTCCCCGCTTACCTGCGGAACTTTACTCCCTGCTTTCCTGCGAATTACCTTGCAAGATTCCTTTATTTAGTTCCCTGGTGCCGGCGCCATTTATCGCCCTCGACCCGCAAGGATGACAAGAAGCCCCAGTTCAGATGTATCTTCTCTCTCTTTATTTTTGCAAGTCTACACACTTATATACGCTTACCTGACCAATCAGCGAGCAGGGTACAGGAGGGAGCGAATCAGGCTGCACACCTAAATGAACAACTTTGCTAGCAACCAATGCTGTTTACTTCCTCTTTGGGCATTCCACTTAGTCTCATAAGGCAATCCTAACCTGGCAACTAGCCAGGCACCATCTTTTAATGGCGGAGGCCGCCCTGGTTGGGGGCCTGCCTCCGACACCTAAATGACGTGTGCTGCAGTCCTTTGGCTCTCACTTTCTTTCTCTTTGGCTCTTTCAGGAGGGCCTTTTTGTGGGTGGCGTCTTCGCCCCCATGGTTCCCTCCTTCCTTTTTGGGAAGGAGGGTTTTGTTCTTGTTTTGTTTTGTTTGTTTTAAAGGTTTATTTATCCTTTTAATGATATTTATTTATTTGAGAGTCTCCATCCGGTGCATGGGGAGGGTAGAGGGAGAGAGTAAGAATGTCAGGTACACTCTGCACTGAGCCAGGAGCCAGACTGAAGGCTCCATCCCAGGACCCTGAGATCAGGAAGTGAGCCAGAGTCGGGAGGGGGATACTTAACCCTCTGAGCCCTGAAAATGGCCTGAGAATATGTAGTAGAACACTGCTGACTGTACTGTTTGGCACTTGACTCATTTAGTAAATTACACAATTCCTCAAAATAACATGCCATGCCATCATTAAAATCAGTAGTCCCAGGCAGGAGAGAGATTGTGAATGACTGCCCCCCACACAGGGCACTGGTGTCTGGACAGGGTCTGATGGAGCACGTGTAATTAAGCCTTTGGTCTCGGTGTTGTCACGTGTGGATTTAGCTTTCCAGGGTATGCATTGCTGTCTTTATTTTGTTAGCACACTTCTCTCCTGCCTCAGGAGCCTGGGAAGGGGCTTCGGCCTGGGGTATGGGCAAGAGGCCAGGACTTTAGGAGAGGCTGCTCCAAAGCTCCTGGTGGCAGAAGAGCAGAAGGGAGCAGGGGAACTGGGGCCAAAAGAAAGAGGCCCGCTGGCTCCCAGGGCACTCCAAGCCTGGAGGCATAGCAAGCAGCACTGGCAGTTGCAAGCCTCACTGTGGGGAACTGCCTCCCTGGGAATGGCTTCGGGACTGGGTCCCCACTACAGCCCCTTAAGGCAGACTTGCAGGGCCTGGAGCCCATCGCCACTTGCCGGAATCACACGCTCCACCTCGCTGGGCCACTAGGTCACCAAGAGGCCCGCATGCCCCCAAGGAGCACACACTCCATGACATGCAGTCAGTAGAGGCAGCGCAGGTGGGAGCTGGTCTCAGGAGACTGGCAGCTGTGGAGGCTCAAGGGGCGGCGGCGGAGGCAGTGGTGGCACTGAAGGATGCTCAAGGCCCAGTGGCCTAGGTAGGGCTGAGGTCCTGGGCTGTGAAGGGAGAGGGGCGGACCACGAGGACTCCACCTATGGCGTTACTCCTCCAAGCAGTGCTGGTTTCGGCTTTTGGGGGGTGGGCGGGGGTACACCCCTCCTTGACCAAGGGCCACAAGAAGAGCCTGACTAGGTACCTGCATGGAGCAGAGGGAGTGGAATGGGAGGAAGGGATGGGGGCAGGCAGGGACTGGCACTGGCTGGACTCTGGGGTCACCCGGGGTGGGGGGAGGCAGGCATTGGTAAGATGGAGTTCCCGGGGCTGGAGGATATCCTGGCGCTGGGGATGTATCTCTCCCGCTAGGGATCGGGATTGGGGCTGTTCCCACTGCTGCAGCCCTGGGGGCTCTTTCTCAGGAGCCCTCCGTGACTGGGTGGCTCAGTCAGTTAAGCATCTGCCTCTACCTGGCATCCTGATCTCAGGGTCCTGAGACTGAGCCCTGCTCAGAGAGGAGGCTGCCTCTCCCTCTCCCTCTCCCTCTGCGTCTGCCCACGACTTGTGCTCACTGTCTCTCAAATAATAAAATATTTTGAAGAAAGTAAATATAAAAGTTTATTTAGCATAATGTTGAAAAAAACAAGTTCAATCTTTAAGAAAAAATGATGATAGAGATAGGTATAAGTATCAGTTTAAACTAGCTTTGTATGACGGATCTCAATGAATCTTTGCATCCATGCCCTGAGGAATGAATCCATGCTGTCCCCACATCACAGAGAAGGACACAAAAGTTTGGAGAGTTGAAGTAATTATCCAGGCAAAGAGTAGAAATTGGAAGAATGGAAACTGGTCCTGTTCTCTTCCAGAGGCTCAACTGGCAACTTGATTTTTTCCATTTCCTTAATAAACATTGACTTTTTGGACTACGAACCAGTGCTACATTCTGTCCCTCCAGGATTCTCCCCAGGCCCCATCAGAGAGGGCTCTGGGGCCAGATTCTCCCTCCCTGTTCCAGGGGCCTTGGGTGACTCCTGCTGTCTGTTTAGAAAGAAGGACACAGAGCTCTGGGGAGGGACCCTTCCTTGGCCGCGGGTGTCCCCCTCTGCTTGGCTTTCCATGCCCTGCTGGAAGGTGAAGTCAGAGTCAGAGGTGGAGAGGTGGCTGGGGAAGGAGCAGGAGGCCAAGGGCATCCCAGCCTGGTGATTCCACTTACCTGCCAGACCATTCTTCCCAGGTCCATCCAGCATCCCATTGATCTGCTGCGACTTCTGCTGCTGGTGCTGCTCGTGCTTCCAGATCCCTGCCAGCACCAGCAGGAGTGTAGGAGGGATCTGCACTGTGGGGACCCAGGAATCTTGTAAGATGCCTGCAGCCCTTTCCACAGGTGCCCAATCCCCCATTCCTTTCAGGCTGCCCCGGAGCTCAGTTGCCCAGTCCTGTATAATCCCTCACTTGATCACCTTTCCCACGGTCCAGGAATCTCTCAGTCTTCCCAGGGGCCCAGAGCTCACCCCACAGTTCATGGGATCTTCCTGCCATCTAGTGCCAGAATGCTGATGTCGGCAAAGGGCAGGGCATAGCACAGGCCTGAAACAGGAGGGACGTGTGGTTGTCACCCGGGCTGCCATTAACAGGGGTGAGACATGAGGCACTGGATCTCCAGAGACACTGAGCCCCTGGTGGTGATGACGTCAATGTGTGCATGTTCTCAACATGTGACTTCTTCTTGTCCTCCACACAGTTATGGACATGGGCATGGACACTCCCGGTTCAGTGAAGGAAATGAGCACCAAGCCAAACAGCAGGTAAGCAGGACAGCTGTATCTCAAACTCTAGGCTCCTGGCTTGTCTCCAGGGGCCACAAAGGGATTCATAGATGAGAGACTGACACTGGCTTTGGGGACCCCTCATCAACTCCATGACTGATCTCATCTATTTGAGGCCCCCAAACTCTATTCCCTGCTTCTTTCCCTGCTACCGATTCCAGTTCTAATCAAGGTGACTCTGGCCATCTTCCATGGAAGTCCCTGGCCCCCTCACAGGTTGGGCTTCTCTCCTGTTCCCTTTTGGGATAGTCTGACTCCACCCCTTCCATAGCTGGTCTCCTTCTACAACCCTAGCAGCCCAACTCTGAGGTTCTTGAGGTGGACAGCGGCATCTAAGCAGAATTGAATACTTTGTTTTGTTATCCTTGTTTTGTTGTTGGCTTGTTTTTTATGGTTTCTGTATGTGTATGTTTAGGATATTCTTGTAACTGAGGGTGGCAGGAGTGGAAGTGGGTGGGAGGATGGGGTGGCTGTAGAATGGGCATTGGAGAGGGTATGTGCTTTGGTGAGTGCTTGAACTGTATGCGACTGAGGAATCACAGACTACCCCTGAAACAAAAACTACATTATACGTTAATTAGAAAAAACAAGCTGTTGTGCTATTTAAGCAGTACTAGAGTGGTTCCTGTTTACAAGAAATTTACACAATAATAAAGTGGTGGTTTGTAGAGCACTGAAAATCAGCTGTCTTGGGCCAGAAGGAGTTGAGGAAACATTTGAGAGTCCTAGGGAGACACAGTTTAGGAAGTTCAGCTCAGGACAGGCCCCAGAAGAGAGGATAACAAGGGGTTTGTCTAGTCTCCTGGGTCCCTGGCCCTGCCCACATGCTTGGCTGTCCCTACCCAGCACAGATGGAGCTGCCAGCTCTCTGGTTGTTATCCTAGATTCGCCAGGGGAGAAGCTGGTGAAAGTCTTCTCTTAAAATGCTCTCATTCCTGGAGGTCCCAGAAGATGACATGAGAGTCTGATTGGACTGTTTCCCAGTAAAGTTTCCTCATGTAAAGCTGAAGCTAGTGCGTAGGAGGGTCACAAAGAGAAGTGACAGATCTACTCTGTCGGAGGTGTTCCAATGTCTCAGCCAATTGGGGATGATTTTGAGACCATGAAGTCTTCTCAGACTAATACCGGAGGATATTCCAGCCCAGAAGACATATTTGATTTCAATTGTATCATCCTCGTATCATTCAGTTCCAGTGTTGCTCTTTTCCTTTTCTATTTCTTTTTTATTTAAGATTTTATTTACTTATTTGACACACAGAGAGAGATCACAAGTTGGCAGAGAGGCAGGCAGAGAGTGAGGGGAAAGCAGGCTCCCTCCTGTGCACAGAGCCCGATGTGGGGCTTGATCATAGGACCTGATCATGACCTGAGCCACCAGGAGCCCCTCTTTTTTCTATTTCTTTACTCCTGTTCCCATGATAGAGGTACTTCTCAATTTCTAAACGTATGGGAATTTCTAGTTCACTTTTTATCAGTGATTTCTAGCACATTATATTACCACAAGATGCTCTGTAGTTGCCTGAATTGATGCATCTGAAACAAAATTGAAATTTCCCTTATGGCTAAAGTAAATTGGGCGTATTTTTGAAATGGTCTCCTATGTGCCTAAAATCAGTGGATGTGGATGTGGACAGATGTATGGAGACAGCTATGGGATTCAGATGGTTTGCCATTAAGATTTACATCTTGTGGATGTTCTGTCTGCGTTGAGTTGCTGAGAGAGGGCTTGAACCTCCTACTCTGGTTGTGTACTTGCTTATTGTTGCAGTTTGGTTCTCCTTTGCTTTCTACATTGTTCAGCCAGTGGCGCTCAGACGGGAGTTTGGAAGGGAAGGAGAGAGCACCCAGAAGAGGGAACAGGGACCTGGGTTGGAGGAAGTAAACAAGAAGAATGGCTAAAGATCCAGAGACGATCTGTCGTTGCGATGGCATGTGTTGGGGTATCAGGTGGGAAGGGGCTTTGTACCAATGAGGTCACCTGTGGCATCCATGTTGAGCTACTAGTGGCAAAGGCAGGGGATTGGTCGAGAGATTAGAATGTTTCTAGGTTGCTAAGGAAACGTTCAAACCCGGGAAGGCTTGGTGGAGGATGGATTATCCACACCAACTGCTCCTGAGAGTTCACTTTACCTGCTAATGTGTCCTGCTGACCTTGTCCTTTACTAACCTGCTGACCTCCTAACTTTTCTGAACCGTGCTACTTCCCCTTGAGTACTTAATCTGACCCTGACACCGCCTGACACTGTCCCTGACCCCTCCTCCTGACCAACACCTTCCCTATCCTACCCTCTATTTCTTCCCTATTCCCCTCCCTAATTACCACCCTGCCCCTCCCCACCCCTTCCAAACACCCCCCCCATCCTCCCCTGCCCCCCAACCATCTCCACTTCCTCCCTGGGCCCACAGTGCCCCTTAAAAGGACCAGGACATGATGGTGCAAAGGTTACTCTTCTGGCTTGTCTTGCTCCACTCTCCCAGTTCCCCAAACCCAAATGTGAGTAAATGTGACACTTCACTACCTAAATGTGAGTAAATGTGACACTTCACTCACGTCTTCCTTCTTATCCTTCTTCTCCTTCTTCTTCTACTCTTCTTCCTCCTCCTCTTCTTCTTCTTCTTCTTCTTCTTCTTCTTCTTCTTCTTCTTCTTCTTCTTCTTCTGATATGAATTATTTGAGGAATAGAGGAAAAGGGCTGATGTGTAGGGGGCAGAGAGGGTGGGAAAGACAAAATCCCTAACCAGCTGTGCAGTGAGCACAGAGCCCAAAGTGGCCTCAACCTCAGGACCATGAGATCATGACTTGATCCAAACCAAGACTTGGTCACGTATCTGACTGAGCTACTTGGGTGCCCATAAGCTGCTAGTGGTTTCTTCCTTCCGACTGGGTTATTTAATCACAGCTTTTTCATGGGGTTCATGATGGTACCCACAGAAGAATGAGAGTTCTTCCTGATGACTGGGCACCACAGGGCACGTTTCAGGGTCAACCTGAAGGTGTTGAGGCCACAGCCATTTCCCTCATGTTTTGGGTCCTGTCTGTGCTGCTGGGTCCAAGAAGCACAGCTTTGGTAGGATGGAAACCTGAAGGCACCAGGTTTATAGTGTCAGGAGGAAGGATTTGTGAAGATAGGAAAAGCCATTGAGCTCTTTGTCCTAAATAGGGGGCTTGTGTGATATGTACATTATATCTCTTTAAAATTGTCTTCAAAAATGTCAGGAACTCTAATTTAGTAGGAGCTAGGGGTGCTAGATTGTCCCCTGGGATCCTGGTGAAGATCCTACTGCAAGCCTGGTAAATTCAGGGTACAGCTTCTGTTTAGTTTGTTTTTGTGTCAGCGCATTGTTTATATTTGTAGAGTTTGACATCCCTGGTTATCTTAAGCATTGGGGTTGGGACTAGAGTGTTAAGAAGTGAAATATCCTTTTTGCTCTGCTTCTTGGTTGGAGGCTGTCCCCAGGGACTGTGTGTCCCACCAGGTCCATGGAGACCTGAGAATCCCAGAAGACACTAATAGACCGCAACCTGCTGGGATATATGTCACAGGAAAATCACTAGGAGTGATGTGATCAGAAAGTGAATGAGTTATTGTCCTTTCTTTGACCAAGTATGTGCAGTGTGTTGATTTTCCCAAAATAAGAAAGTTCTGGATGTCCTTAGGATTGTCCAAATATAAAGAAATACGTGGTTCCCAGCATGAATATTTCACTCTGTCATGAAAAAGTAAACCCTGTACCCCCAGGAGAAAGAGAGAGAGTCAGCCAACAGTTAGGGAACACCCCTGGAATTAAGAAGACTACGTTAGATCCGCTTGCACCAGATTATGAAAGAGGGATCCGGAAGTGTCAGTAGGCAAGAAGGATGCTTGTATTGAGGCAGACCCATCCCACATGAAGACCTCTAGTCAAAGTAGACCCCATTCTGTTTCATTTGAGTCTTCAGAAGAGGGAATTTCTTGATCGTCTGGATTGGAATCATTCCCCTCTACCTGGGCTGCATCTCATGGATCAGTTCACCTTTCTCACCCTTCCTCATCTCTGAACTCTTGCCTAAATGAACTGGTGTTGCATTTCCCACCTCCACCTGCTCATGGCCACTGTCGGAGAACCTAGAGTTTTTGGCCCCACCGGCTGTCCTCTAGTTAAGACTCAGCTACTGATATCAGCATCCAGACAGCTGCCAGATGTACTGAGTGCACACAGATGGGCGTGTTTTACATTCCTGACAAGACAGCCTCTGTCTTTTGTGCATTTGATCCCCATGACCAACCATTGTGCTGACAGCTACTGCTCTCTTCAAGACAGCGGCTATTAAAGGCAGTGTAGGTTTCCCACCAGTACACATTTTCCTGACCTCAGCTGTGAGGGCTGAATAGGAAAATGTTTTAGATTTCAGGAGCTCCTTTCTAGAGAGGTGTGCTTGCACAAAATTCAAGCTTGGTGTGAATTAGAATGAATTGCATTGTTAGTGTCTTTTCTCCTGAAATACTTCTAAGTGTAGTTTTTGTAAAATAATGTGTTCCTAGCCTCGGTGTTTGTATCCAGGAATTTTGTATTAGAATTCACAGGCACCTGGGTGGTTCAGGCAGTTAAGTGTCTGCCTTAGGCTTGGGTCATGATCCCAGGGTGCTGGGATTGAGCCCAGGTTGGGCTCCCTGCTCAGCTGCCACTCAGCTACTCAGTCTCCCTCTGCCTTTTCCCATCTCTCTTTAAAATAAATAAATACATTCGTTAATATTTTCCCTCTTTAGAAAGTTAAATTTTAAGTTGCTCTTGCATGATTTACTTACAGTACCAAGAAATAGGAACATGAATTGCTTCCATTGGCTTTTTGGAGATACTAACCCTCACAGATATGCTTAGAACATACATGATCACCTGATTATGTACTTCAGAAATCTGACATCTGGGTTTGTGATTCAGAATCAGAGTGAGCATTGAAAGAAAACAACAATGTTTTCAGAAACTAATCAGTAACTCTGATTTATTTTTATTGGGCAATAATCACATGTCGTATTAACGAGCAGCCTCCTGTCTCTCTCATTTATGTCCTGATCTATAAACATGTGTCCATATAATGTGCTCATTTGTACCTCTAGTACAAATTCTATTCATGCTTTCCCTCATTCGTCCTTAAATTTTGGGTGTAGTTTTGGAAATGGTCCAAAGGAGTTTTTCCAGGTCCTCCATGGATATACAGTAGAAGTCACTGACTCCTTGCCTATTCTAAGTTTACATTGACTTACCTTGTTTATTTTATGTTGGCTTATAAATTCTCAAGTTCTGTTAGCTATAGAAAAAACAGTTGCAACGTGCTTGTAGATAAAATAAAATCTCTTAAGATTTGTCTATTAGATTTTGCCTGCAGCTTTAGTGTGTCATAATGTATATATGATCACAATATCTTTTCAAAGAATACTTTTTGTTGATATTAGACATAGGGAAGCAACAAGGAAGCCATCATCATGGTAAGTTGGTAAACACACTCATCACTGCCAAAAGTTTGCCCAAGCTCCTTGGAAATGCCTCTGTGCTCCTTCTCCTCCAGGAGGAGCTAGTTAAGAGGTATGCTCACCTCCTGGAGTCTGACTAAGGGTTTGTAAAGTTGATTTTTTGTGACAGATACACAGTAAAAGTCTTTGAGATTCCTCATTGTCTCAAATCGTATTTCAGCTTGTCCTTTCCTTGCCTGATCATTTCTGTCTTGGCCCTCATGGGACTGAAGTTCTGTGGAAGCTTCTCATTTTAACTGCCTTCTTGGGAACTTGTGCCTTTCTCATATACCTCTGGAGAACCATCCTCGCTGTAAGTATATTAATGTACCTTCTGTACTTTCATTCATAAATAAGCAAAAAATGTTAGAGCCCCTGGACATTTTTATGTCTATTCAATACTACAAATTTCCCTCTAATATGTCAATTTTGATTATCACCTAGATTGATGTAGTTTTAAATTTCTATTGAAGTGCCTTCTTGATCCATATGTTCTTTTTTTTTAAGTTCAAGCATAATTGGCAAACAGTGTAATGTGAGTTTCAGGTGTACAACATGACTCCGCAATTCTGTACATTTCTCAGTGCTCAGCAGAAGAAGTGCACTCTTCTTTCCCTTCACCTCCTTCACCCATCTGTCCACCCACCTGCCCTTCCACCCATGTCTTCTTTAGAAGTGGGCTGTTGAATCTCTCTCTCTCTGGTCATTTCTCCAGCTATCTTTCTGTTCTCGATCTCTAGTTTAAGTCAAATGGGGTCTGAGAGCATAGTTCCGGTGATTTCAATTCCTTTGGTGGTTCACATGTGTTGTATGGCCCCGAATTTTGGCTCTCTTAGTGACTGTTTCATGTCAGCCCGAGCAGAATGTCTATACCTCATTGTTGAATGAAGTATTCTGCCAATGTGTAGTGGATGGGGTGGATGGGTGATGCTGGTCCGTTCACCTGTGTTCTCATGAATATTCTGCATCTCTGGGTCTGTCAATGAGGGATAAGAGGATTTTGAATTATCCAGCTGTAGGAATGGATTCATCTGTTCCCACCAGCAGTATTTTCAGTTTCTGTTTCATGTGCTCTGACACTCTGTTGTTGATGCATACGCATTAGAAATTGTTGTGTCTTTTTGGAGAATTGACCCCTTCCTCTTGGAAATAATGCCCGCCATTATTCCTGACGGGTTTCCTTACTGTGTGGTGTGTGTTGAAGGACCATTTCACTGGCAACAGATTTCTAGCTCGATGTTCCTTTAAACAGTATAAACACTTCATCCTTCTTGATGGCATGGTTTCTGAAAAGAAGTGTGATGTCATTCTTATCCTTTTCTCTGGAGTAAGGTGTTACTGCTCACCTCTCCCCTTCCCACACCCACTCCCAATCCCTGCTCCAGATTTCCAAAACATTTTTTTTTTTAATGATCTGTAGCTGAATATTCTAGATTAGGAAACACTGGTGGTTTTGGTTCATTGTTTGTGTGTGTGTGTGTGTTTTGGTATTTATCCTTCTTTCAATGTTTTGATTTTCCTGGATCTTGATTAGGTAACTCCATTAATTTCAGACAATCCTCTGTCATTATTCCTTCAAATAGCTCTCCGTCCACTCTCCTATAGGAATAGTTATTCCTCTTATGTGTGTGTTACACATTTTGTAATGACCTATCAGTCTTGAGTTTTCTGTGTTTTCTGTGTAATTTTTGTATTTGTGTTTCTCTTTTGGAAGTTTCTTTCCTGTCAATGATTCTTTCCTCTGGTTTATTTTGAGTCTCTTCATGAAGCCAGCACAAGCACTCTTGATTTTTATAATGGTGTTGTTGTCTTTCTAGACAACATGTTACAATCTTAGAGTTTCCTATCTCTGCCCACATTTAGCATCTCTTCTTCCTCTTGTGCACTTTTCCCTTAGACCCAGTATCTTACATCAAAGAGACTTGAAAGTCCAGCCTGCTCTCCCCATCACTTCTGCCACAGGAAGTGTGATTCTCGTGCTTGCTGTCATGGTTTTACCTGCAGCATGCCTTGTAGGGTTGTGTTGAAAGCTAGATACTGCGTCCTGCTGAAGGAAGGGAGGTAAGTGGGAGTTAGGGTGAGGTTTTCTGCTTCTCTGGCTCGGAGATAGACTGAGGTCCTCACCAGTGAGACAGGGAGAAGATGGCACTGGAGTTGAGGATTTCCCTCACCTCTGTGGCTGAGTTTTTGGGAAACCGCCATTTAGACTCTGGAGACATAGTTTCATTTGAGGGCAGACCTTTGTAAGAAGAAAGAACTCTTTTGAGTTTCTTTCTCCGTGGGACTATTCCCCCTCTCCCTCACAATGGAGAAAACTTCCCTTCAAAGAGAAAAGAAAAATATTATATATTTGGTGTAGCCATCGACCCTTCCACTTCCCCTGCCCATGGGGCTGGTGACATAGGCCACAGGAGCTCAGAGGTTCCTTATCAACATGTGAAATCAAAGGAATAACCATGGCTTTCTGATTTCCCTCCCCTGATGCACTCTCCCCAACAACATACTATGACTGGTTTATTGATAGCATGGTGATATTCCAATATCCTGGCAAGATTTGCAGGTTGGCCCCAGCCTCTCATCATCCTGTAAACCTTTTAAAACAGGAAATATGTTAATGGTGTCAAAGTGAGGTCTTGCCTAGATGTTGTTGAGCTATAATAACATGAGGTTGACTCAAATCTGAATTGCCTCACTTCCCTTTTTGGAACCATCAGCTGTCATTTCTGTCATGGCTTATGCTTCATCTCATAATGGGCCACTCTTTATCTCATCTGATGGCTTTTACTTCTTTTTGATGGCACTGCATTTAAACAGTCTGGGAAACTGCATAGCACCTGATATGTCATAACTGTGTGTGAATTCAGCAAACAGCCAACTCTTTGTAAGGTTTCAAGATAGCTTTGTAGAGAAGGAAAGAGGTGGCATAACCTTGACACAGCCTTTGCTCCCTTGCCTGCCTGCCTGCATTCTTTCCTCCTTCCTTCCATTTTCTTTCTTTCAGTATTTTAAAATAGTGCCAAATTCTGTACTTCAGTGCAGATACTAGGTTGCAAAAATGTGAGGGAAATATACTAAGTGAAAAAAGTCCAGTGGAGAAAGTCAATTATCCTTTGGTTTCACTTATTTGTGGAACATAAGGAACAGCATAGGGAATATCTGGAGAAGGAAGGGAAAAATGAATCGGGGGGGAAGAGTCAGAGGGGGAGATGAACCATGAGAGACTATGGACTCTGGGAAGCAAACTGAGGGTTTTAGAGGAGAGGGATATGAGGAGCCTGGTGATGGGTAATAAGAAGGTTACCTATTTCATGGAGCACTGGGTGTTATACACAAACAGTGTATCCTGGAACACTACATCAAAAACTAATGACAGAAGGGACAAGATGGCGTGGGAAAGTTGGAAGAGGCACCTTTTCAACCTGTACTCTAAAGCGAGCTGATTACCTACCAAAGAACTCTGATCACCTATGAAATCAGCATGAGATCAGAATTTTACACATCTGGATCTCAACAGGGGCAGAAGACACCAATGGGCAGGTAAAGCGGAGTGGGAAAGGCGGACTGATATTGCAAGATAAACAAAAGGGGGAGGGAGCCACCAGAGCTGACCAGTTGGAAAGTAATACCCTAATAAGGAGCGAGCGTGCCCAGTGTCTGGGGACCAGCATTAACTTGGAGACTGGTTGAAAGCACTCCAAAAGAGCAAAGGAACGTGGGGGGTAAATTGTTGGAATTGGGGCAGCAAGGGGCAGCTAAGTCCTCGGTCCCAGGACAGCCTGCCCTGCATCTGAGCCAGAGAGAGTGTGACAAAGAAACCAGATCTTGGTCCCAGAGCCGCCAGCAAGCCCGAGATTGCGTGGGTTCTGGCTCCTGTAAGGGGATGGGAGCCACACAGGATGGCAGAATGTGTGAGCCCTGCTACAGAGCCTCTAATGTGCATGTCCCTCATCCTCCCCTGAGAGAGGTACAAAGGCCAAGCCAGCGCTCTTTGATATGCGCCATTGTTTCAGAGCCTAACAAAGGCACCCCAAACTCTCCCAGGAGAGAGGTGCTCTAAGGCCCAGCCTGGTGCTTTTGGACCTGAACCCGTTCTCAGAGCCTGAGACGTGCAAGCGACCCACAGCCTCCCCAAAAAGAGGTGCATGCAAGCCAGGTACTCTTAGACCTAGAAAGACTAGGCACTCCCAGCCTGGACCAGCAGGAAAATCTCAGTGTGCGATCCATGCTTAGGACCTCTCTGGCGGTCTGGAGATCCCAGACAGACGCCGCTGCCATGCTTTTGGGTACAAGCAGAAGATCCTGCGTCCCCAGGAACCGTGACTCAGAACCTACTCTGCCAGCAGCCAAGGGGAAGTTTATATGGGCTCTGCAACACCCACAGAACAGACTGAGGCTTCTCTCTCAGAGGGAGGTCAGGGTACAGTTTGCTTTCCTCTAAACCTACAAAAACCATTCAAAAGAGGTTAAGATGAGAGGGGGATAAACGGTGAAGAAACATAAAAAGCTCCAGAGAACAAAAGTCTGAAAAAACCGGTTTCCTCAGAGCCCACCCCCTAGACGGGGACTGGAGGACTTAACTCAGGGAATATTACTGACTGAAAACCAACGTGGCAGGCACCTCCCCAAGAAAACCAACCAGGAAAGGAAAAAAAAAAAAAAAAGACTACAAGAGAACCACCACCACTACTTCATAGGACAACTTTTATTTTTAATTTGTTCCCACTATTCTGGCTCATTTTTTGTATATAGATAATTGTTTAACCGATTTACCATCACAGAGAGCTGTCCAGCACATGAAATTCCATAATAAATTTCCAACCTAAACTTTTTGTTGCATACACCTGTGTTTCTCTTTTGCACTTCTATTTTTTGAATTTTTAAAATTTTTAGTTTAGCTGAGTTTATTCCTTTTTTATTTTTATTTTCTAATATTCATATAGAGTTAAACTTCAAAGAAATCCCCATTCCCCAATCAATACTACCCCTAGAGGTAAACCATTTTTAATCCGTTTATCCTAGGAAAGTTGAGTCCTTTAACAAAGATATCAATTACATCCAGCAAGGATCAAAACAACCTTCCTTGCCCACACAGAGAATTTATAACCACTCTCCCATTTTTTTCTTCCACCAGTGTTTCTGTGTTTTTGTGTTTGTCCTGATAGTATATAAATCTTACACTTGGGGTTCTTTTCAACAAGGTTATTCCTGTATTTGCATATATTTACATATTTTTCTCTTGTTATATACTTTTATCATTCTTTTTTTTTTGTCTTTTGTTTGTATACCTCATAAATCTTTCCTTGGGGCGCATTTGGGCTGAACCTTCTCTTTCATCTTCCCTTTCTTTCCTGTCTCTCTCTATCTCCTATTTTTTTCTTTGTCTTGTCTTTTTTCTCTCAATTTGGTGGGGAATCCTGATTGCTCAGAAGTGTTACAGAGTGCACCCTGACTGCACCACGGTCGATATACCCAGCTACATCTGTTCAGTCATCTCTCACCAAAATTACTAGGAGGAGGAATCCCAACAGAGAAAAATACAGAGGATGGACCTTCCACAACAGAGCTAAGGGCTATCAACATAGACAATATGTCGAAAAGAGAATTCAGGTTAACATTTATCCAGGCAATAGATAGGTTGGAGAAAGCCATGGATGACCAAACGGAATTGATTAGGGCCGTGCTGAAAGGGACCAGACAGGATGGTCACAATGTTAGGGCAGAGTTAAAAGTTACCAGGGCTGATGTTCACAATGCTCTCAGTGAGTTCCAATCTAATCTAAATTTTCTAAAACCTAGGGTAACTGAGACAGAAGATAGAATTAGTGATCTGGAAAACAAACAGATAGAGAGAAATATCAAGAGGAAGCCTGGAACAAACAGAATAGAAACCACAAAAACAGAATCAGGGAAATAAATGATGCCATGAAACGTTCCAACGTCAGAATAATTGGAATTCCTGAAGGGGAGGAGAAAGAAAGAAGTCTAGAAGATATAGTGGAACAAGTCCTTCATGAAAATTTCCCAATCTAGTGAATGGAACCAGCATTCATGTACTAGAGGCCAAATGTTCTCTACCCAAGATTATAGATTCCAGAAAAACATCAAGACACCTGATAGTCAAATTCAGGAATCATAATTGTAGGTATAATCTCTTGAATGCCGCTAGCACTAAGAGGCTCCTTACTTACAGAGGAAAGCCCATGAGAATAGTATTAGACCTGTCCACAGAGACCTGGCAAGCCATAAAGGGCTGGCAAGATATTCAGGGCACTAAATGAGAATAATATGCAGCCAAGAATACTTTATCCAGCAAGACTGACATTCAAAATGGATGGAGAGATAAAGAGATTTCAAAACCGGCAAGGCTTAAAAGATTATGCAACCACCAAGCCAACGCTGCAGGAAATCTTAAGGGGGGAGTTCTATAAAAGAGGAAAATTCCTAAGAATAGTATTGAACAGAAATATAGAGACAATCTACAGGAAGAAAGCCTTAAAAGGTAGCACGATGTCAATGAAAACATATCTATCAATATCACTCTCAATAAAAATGGCCTAAATGCTCCCATAAAATGGCAAAGTGTTGCAGATTAGATAAAACGATAGGACCCATCCATATGTTGTCTACAAGAGACCCATTTTGAACCTAAAGATGCACCCAGTCTGAAAGTGAAGGGATGGAGAAGCATCTTTCATGCCAATGGGCCTCAAAAGAAGGATGGGTAGCAATTCTCATATCAGATAAATGAGATTTTAAACTAAAGACTGTAGTCAGAGATACATAAGGACACTACATAATCCTTAAAGGAACTAACCACCAAGATGATCTAACAATTGTAAATATCTATGCCCCCAATATGGGAGCAGCCAATTACACAAGAAAACTGTTAATCAAGATAAAGAGTCATATTGATATGAATACATTAATAGTAGGAGATCTTAACCCGCCTCTCTCAGAAATAGACAGATCATCGAAACAGAAAATCAATAAAGAAACAAGAGCATTGAATGACACATTGGACCAGATGGACCTCATAGATATATACAGAACATTCCACCCTAAAACAACAGAATACTCATTCTCCTCAAGTGCACGTGGAACCTTCTCAAGAATAAAACACATACTGGGTCACAAATCAGGACTCAACTGATACCAAAAGACTTAGATAATTTCCTGCATATTCTCAGATCACAATGCTTTGAAACTGGAGCTCAATCACAAGGAAAAGTTCCGAAGGAACTCAAATAACTGGAACCTAAAGACCACCCTGCTTAAGAATGCTTGGATCAACCAGGAGATCAAAGAAGAACTGAAACAATTCATGGAAACGAATGAGAATGAAGACACTTCGGTCCAAAACCTATGGGATACAGCAAAGGTGGCCCTAAGGGGGAAATACATAGCCACCCAAGTCTCCATCAAAAAAATTGAAAATTCCAGAACACAGCAGCTGTCTCTACACCTTAAAGAACTGAAGAATCAACAACAAATCAAACCAACTCCACACATAAGAACGGAAATCATCAAGATTAGAGCTGAGATCAATGAGGTAGAAACCAGAGATACAGTAGAATGTATCAATGAAACTAGAAGCTGGTTTTTGGAAGAATCAATAAGATCGATAAACCATTGGTCACACTAACCCAAAAGAAAAGAGAGAAAGCCGAAATTCATAAAATTATGAATGAAAAGGGAGAGATCACAATAAACACCAAGGCAGTAGAAACAATCATCAGAAGTTATTATCAACAGTTTATATGCCAATAAGCTTAGCAACCTAGATGAAATGGATGCATTCCTAGAAAACTATAAACTCCCAAAATTGAACCAGGAAGAATTCAACAACCGGAATAGACCAATGTCTAGTAATGAGATTGGAGCAGTGATCAAAAATCTCCCAAAAACAAGAGTCCAGGTCCTGACGGATTCCCAGGGGAATTCTACCAAACTTCCCAAGAAGAAATAACACCTATTCTCCTGAAACTGTTTCAAACAATTGAAGCAGAAGGAAAACTTCCAGATTCTTTCCATGAAGCCAGCATTACCCTGATTCCCAAACCAGGCAAAGACGCTACCAAAAAGGAGAATTTCAGATCAATATCACTGAGGAATATGGATGCTAAGATTCTCAGCAAGATCTTAGCAAACAGGATCCAACAGCTTATTAAAAAGATTATCCACTATGACCAGGTGGGATTCATCCCTTAGCTACAAGGATGATTCAACATTTGCAAATCAATCAATGTGATAGAACAAATTAGTATGAGAAGAGAGAAGAACCACATGGTCCTCTCAATCGATGTAGAAAAAGCATTTGACAAAATCTAGCATCCGATGCATTAAAACGCTTCAAAGTATAGGGATAGAGGGAACATTCCTGAACTTCATCAAATCTATCTATGAAAGACCCACAGCAAATATCATCCTCAATGGGAAAAAGCTTGCAGCCTTCCCGTTGAGATCAGGAACACGACAAGGTTGCCCACTCTCACCACTCTTGTTCAACATAGTATTAGAAGTCCTAGCAACAGTAATCAGACAACAAAGAGAAATAAAAGGTATCCAATTTGGCAATGAAGAAGTAAAACTCTCTCTCTTTGCGGATGACATGATTCTTTATATGGAAAACCCAAAAGACCCCACCCCCAAACTACTAGAACTCACACAGCCATTCATTAATGTGGCAGGATACAAAGTCAATGTACAGAAATCAGTGGATTTCTTATACACTAACAATGAAAATACAGAAAGGGAAATTAGAGAACTGATTCTATCTACAATATCACCAAGAACCATAAGATACCTGGGAATAAACCTAATCAAAGAGTAAAGGATCTGTACTCAAGAACTACAGAACACTCAAGAAAGAAATTGAAGAAGACACACAAAGATGGAAGACCATGCCATGCTCTAGGATCAGAAGAATAAACATTGTTAAAATGTCTATACTGCCTAGAGCAATCTATACTTTTAATGCCATTCCAATCAAAATTTCACCAGTATTCTTCAAATACCTGGAGCAAATTATCCAAAAATTTCTATGGAATCAGAAGAGACCCTGAATTGCTAAGGAAATGTTGAAAAACAAAAATAAAATGCGGGGCATCACGTTACCTGATTTCAAGCTTTACTACAAAGCTCTGATCACCAAGACAGCATGGTACTGGCATACAAACAGACACATAGACCAGTGGAACAGAGTAGAGAGCCCCGATATTGACCCTCAACTCTATGGGCAAATAATCTTTGACAAAGCAGGAAAAAATATACGGTGGAAAAAAAAACCAGTCTCTTCCATAAATGGTGCTGGGAAAACTGGGCAGCTATATGTAGAAGAATGAAACTCGACCATTCTCTTATACCATACACAAATAAAAACTCAAAATGGATAAATGACCTCAACGTGAGACAGGAATCCATCCGAATCCTAGAAGAGAACATAGGCAGTAATCTCTTCGATATCAGCCCCAGCAACTCCTTTCAAGATATGTCCCCAAAGGCAAAGGAAACAAAAGCCAAAATAAACTTGGGACTTCAGCAAAATCAAAAGCTTCTGCAGAGCAAAGGAAGCAGTCAATAAAAGACAGAGACAACACACGGAATTGGAGAAGATATTTGCAAATGACAGTACAGACAAAAGGTTGATATCCAGGATCTACAAAGAGCACCTCAAACTCAACACACACCAAATAGATAATCATATCAAAAAAATGGGCAGAAGGTATGAACATACACTTCTCCAATGAAGTCATACAAATGGCTATCAGACACATGAAAAAATGTTCATCATCACTAGCCCTCAGGGAGAGTCAAATTCAAACTACATTGAGATATGGCCAAAATTAACCAAACGGGAAACAATATGTGTTGGAGGGGATGTGGAGAAAGGGGAACCCTCTTCCATTGTTGGTGGGAATGCAAGTTGGTGCAGCCTCATTAGAGAACAGTGTGGACATTCCTTAAGAAATTAAAAATAGAGCTTCTCTATGACCTGCCATTGCACTACTGGATATTTACCCCAAAGATACAGATGTAGTGATCAGAAGGGCCATCTGTACCCCAGTGTTTATAGCAGCAATGGCCACAGTTGCCAAACTGTGGAAAGAACCAAGATGCCCTTCAACGGACGAATGGATAAGGAAGATGTGGTCCATATACACTATGGAGTATTATGCCTCCATCAGAACGGACGAATACCCAGCTTTTTTTTTTTGAATTTTTTTAAAGATTTTTATTATTTATTTATTTGACAGAGAGAGATCACAAATAGGCAGAGAGGCAGGCAGAGAGAAAGAGGAGGAAGCAGGCTTCCTGCCGAGCAGAGAGCCCTATGCGGGACTTGATCCCAGGACCCTGAGATCATGACCTGAGCCGAAGGCAGCGGCTTAACCCACTGGGCCACCCAGGCACCCCCGAATACCCAGGTTTTTTAGCAACATGGATGGGACTGGAGGAGATTATGCTGAGTGAAATAAGGCAACAAACAGAGTCAGTTATCATATGGTTTCACTTATTGGTGGAGCATGGTGGACATGGGGAGTTAGGAGAAGGGAGTTGGGGGAAATTGGAAGGGGAGGTGAACTATGAGAGATTATGGACTCTGAAAAACAATCTGAGTGGTTTTAAGTCTTGGGGTTGGGAAGTTGGGGTGGTGGTATTAGAGAGGGCATGGATTGCATGGAGCACTGGGTGTGGTACAAAAACAAAGAATACTGTTAGGCTGAAAATAAATAAAAAATAAATTTAAAAAAACCAAGAAAACAAAAACTAATGACAGACTGTGTGGTGACTAACATAAAAAATAGCTAGGGAAATAATGAATTAAAGGATATCTTTTCAATATCTGCATGATCCCTTGTCAAAATTGAAGAGGTTGAACATTCATTGACTACTATGTGAATAGAATTTGGGGGCAAAAATAAGTTAAACACAACTTGTGCTCTTTATCATAAATTGATTGTAAACAATGATGACTTCATGAAAAATTCTAATTTTATCTTCCTTTTTAATCCTGTGAATTCATGCTGCTAAGCAAAGTGATTGTTGTAATATCTTTGGATTATAATTGTGGTAATATCTGTACTATAGATTATTACTCATAATATGTTTTGTCATCGAGCTTATCTTTGTTTCTTCCTCTCTTAGATAAAGCCTCGACAATACGAAGGTAAGATTTGGGGCTTCAGTTTTCTTTGCCAAAAATTCTCAGTACCCGTATTTGATGTGTTTTTAATTTGATGAGGGATAAATATGGTGACTTCTGATGTCTCACTGACTTAAGACTTGAAAATGCTTCTCTTCCCCATGTGGAGTCTAAGTGACAGTGTGGAGGGATTTGCCATCTCTAAGAGACCAGGAGAAGGAACTCTTCGTGGGACTAGGGAGAATACAAGGTGTAATTTTGCAGAGACATGTTTAGGAGGCAAGTGATGATGACAGCGTGAGGTCTGGAGTGAGTACTTCACCATGAGCTGGCTCTTGGTGAAATGTCAAAAGGAGAAAACTCTCTGAGTCTAGCAAAACGGCTACACATAGGGAAGAAGGCAGATATTGCCATACAGAGCGTGTGTTACAGGAGAGAAGTAAACTGTGGTTTTAAGTCTTAATTGGAGGGGTCGTTGCCTGCCAGGGGAGAATGAATGGAATAAAGCCTGTGCCAGTGGGGATAATGGATAGTGTGTGGGGATCATGGATTGTGGTGATTCCATGGTGCTGGCTGTTGACGGCCTGGGTGGCCACCTGGCACTTAGGAAACCATTGAATGTCGTTGTTCGTTGTTGTGAGTGTGGAAGTGGTTCTGGTGAGAAGAGAGGTCTCAGAGCAGGAGAGCGCTCACAGTGGGTCAGGAGAAGAGAAGTTTGCACTTTGAGGCAAGATGAGAGAATTATTTTTTAAGAGATTCTGTTTATTCACTAGATATATATAGAGAGAGCACAAGCTGGCAGAGTGGGAGGCAGACAGAGAGGGAGAAGCAGGTCCTTGCTGAGCAGAGAGTTGGATGTGGGATGTGATCCCAGGACCCAGGATCCTGATTCCAGCAGAGGGCAGACCCTTAACCAACTGAGCCACCCAGGTGCCCCACGATTAGAAAATTAAGTGGCTCTTAGAGGAGTCTGTGTTCTAGACCTTACAAGTGTTATGCAGCTGCCCTCAGTCTCCTCATGAGTGTTGTTTCCCTTTAAGGGTGCAGGGTAACATTCTCCTGTTGTGATGAAAAAAGCTTGTCTTCTCAGGCTTGTGCATTATCCAGGGCCTCCAACGACTCTCTGTAACGTGGAGATTGTACCCAAATGTGTTTATAGCAGAGAACTGGTCCTCCAGAGCCCCCAGCCTGGGGTCCATGAAAGGCGATCTGGGAGCAGCAGAAAGTTTCCGAAGGCCTGTGAGTTGTCACTCACCTGACATCTTGAGCTTTCCTTGTGTGGAATTCCAAGTAGGACCTGGAAGTAGACGATCCACTGAGCAGAAACAATGTATAGATTTGCTCATTATGTGTTGTTTGCAGGGACCTGCTTTTGTATCTGAATCACTGGTGGAGAGAGATGTTAGTTGCTAGGATGCTTGATTTTTCAGTCACATCTCTGGCGATGACATTAGCATATGCTAGGTTTGAATTTTCCAAGAATGGTGCTTACAGGTGGGAGAAAAATGAGAAAGCTTTCGATTGTTTCTTTTTTTATGTTTGAAAAACATTTTAAGTAGGAATCTCACTGATATAGAATGTCTTAGGTTTCAAATGCTGCTACAACATGCTTCCTTCAGGCACAATGGGAATGCTAGCAAGTTAGTGACACCCAAGTGTCAGAGAATGTACTCTGGTGCTAATATATTGGGATTATTCAATGTCGCTGTTTTTGCTAATTATCTTAAAATTCTTTTTTCTCCTTTCAGTTACTTTAGACCAAATCAAGATGAAGATTAATAACCTTAAAAACGAAAACAGGGATCTTGAAAAAAACATAGTGAGTTGGGAGGAGAAGGTATGTGTACCCTTTCAAATATTTTTTTGTGATTTCATATTGCTTACTTACCCTCTGGTAGTTCATTCTATCGATCTATATCATGCAACCCAGAAATGGTCCTTGAGTAAGAGAAGCTTCACAAATGTAGAGTACTGCCTCTTTCTTTGTCACAAAAGGAGAGGCACAGATATAGGTTTCTTTAACATGCTATTTTGGACTTCTGATTCTTTTTCATATTTTTTGTAGGCCAGGGAAGCAAAGAAGCAAGCGGAAACGAAGAGAGAACATAAGCATTCCCTTGCTGGAGTACGTAAATTAAAAGTAAGACTCCTTTCTTTGCCTGAATTGTGTTCTAACAGCAGAAATAAAAGTAATAAAATATTATTATTATTATTAAAATTATTATTATTTCAAAGATTGATTTGAGAGAAGGAAAGAGTGAGGCGAGGGGGTCTGAAGGAGACAGAGAGAGAATGCCAAGCTGACACCGTGCCGAGTGTTTCGCCTGATGCGGGGATCAATCCCATGACCCTGAGATCAGGACTTGAGGCAAACGAAAGCAGGAGTCAGACACTCCACAGACTGGGCCACCCAGGTGCAACCCAGGTGCCCCAAGGAATGAATCACTGTTACTCATTCAATATGTTTTCTTGAAGGAGAACATCAAAAAGGTGGAAGAGATTAATGAAAATTTGAAGGACTCCCTTCATTGTAAACAGGCTCTCTTACAAGCTCAGAGAGAAAAGAATATTAAGAATGTGGATGTGGGCGCCTGGGTGGCTCAGTGGGTTAGGCCGCTGCCTTCAGCTCAGGTCATGATCTCAGGGTCCTGGGATCGAGTCCCACATTGGGCTCTCTGCTCGGCAGGGAGCCTGCTTCCTCCTCTCTCTCTCTGCCTGCCTCTCTGCCTACTTGTGATCTCTCTCTGTCAAATGAATAAATAAAATCTTTAAAAAAAAAAAAAGAATGTGGATGTGGTAAAAGTTAGGTGTTAGTTGTACTATAATGTGGCTTGGGAATTTTTTGTTTTATTTGGGTGAGGTGAGTGCAGTGTACTCCTGTGCTGTTTGCGCAGTAGAGCGTGGGCATCTGGGAACAGAAACCTCTACTGAACCGTGAACTGTGATTTCACTTAGGACCACCCCGATGAGATTTGCAATTTCAAGGCCTAGGAAGTATGGTTTATTTCACAGCTGGGTAATCATCACATCATTCAGCGCTGCCCTCAAGTTACATAGAAAATCCCACAAAATACGTGAGCAGTGAAGGATGATAGCAAGCCCAATATGTATAGTAGAATATTATTTTATATCAGTTCCTCTAAGAAAGCCATTTGTGCGTTTTTTGACATGAACTAGTTTCGTTACTTGTCCCTTATTCCATTTATGCCTCAAGGGCTTTCTTTGTTGCCCTCCATGATCCTGTCCTGTTAGGTGCCCTCATATGTCTTTTCTCAAATCTGTCTTAAAGGCCCAAGATGCACTGGCGGATCAAGAGTTGAGAGCCTTGACATCAAAAAACCAAGAACTGAAAGGTACCTTGTTTTGGGGGATGAAATCTCCATATGGTGGCAATGAGTTTGCATCAGGCAGGGAGAGAATGCCTTTCTGCCTTCACAGCGTTGCCCTTCTCCTTTCCCCATTGAAACCAAGTTCTCAGGTCATGGCACAAACATAGAAAATTAAACTCATCCTTTACAGAAAGGAAAACATTCCTGGAAGACCAGTGTTCAAAAGAAGCAGAATTGAACCTGCTAAAGAAAAAATTGGATATGGTGGTGGAGTTCTCTGAAAACCGAAAACTGACTGCAGAAGAGTAAGCTATTGCTGTGTTGTCACAGATATTGTTGTATGAATTTTCGTGGCGGCAACTATTTGGATCTTCTGGAATTGGATCTTTGTGTACTTTTGCCAAATGCATTCTGTAGAATTGGGCTGCCATTCCTGTCTTGATTTGTGTAACATGAATTTTCTTTCTGTTCTAATGACTTGCCACATGTTATTGTGTGATTCATTGGAAGAAGGGGGAATGTACCAGCATTAATCACTTTGATAACGTGGATCCCCTCTGGATCAGTCTACATTTCCCTTTCATTTTAACTCTCATCACATGCTCTGACCACTCCTGCATTAGGTCCATTTCTTGTTCAGTATGAGACTTGGGTCCAGAACATGGAGAGAAAAATGGAATTCTCTTCCTGCAGAAACAGGGAAAGTTTCTTTGTGGAAAGTGTGCTGGGGCTCCAGCAATACTGGGTCCCTTTATCTGGTGTACAACTGAGATCATTCGCTGCAGCCCAATACCTTAGAAGGCCAGGATATTTTCGGTCCACCTGATTTTCTTTTTTTTTTTTTTCTATCTCTTTCTTTCTTTCTTTCTTTCTTTCTTTCTTTCTTTCTTTCTTTCTTTCTTTCTTTCTTTCTTAGAGATTTATCTATTTGACAGAAAGAGACACCGCGAGAGAACTCAAGCAGGGGGAGTGTGAGAGTGAGAAGCAGGCTTCCCGCCGAACAGGGAGTCCAGTGTGGGGCTCTATTGCAGGACCCTGGGATCATGACCTGTACCAAATACTTTTAAGCAGATAATTACTGAGCCATCCTGGTGCCCCTCCACACGATTTTCTAGGTGTATGTCTCTTGGATCCCAACCAAAGCCTGCAGTTTCACTAAGTCTCACCTTTGCTGGCGGATGAGAGCTTCACTTGTTGCATTCCAACCTGTCCCCAAAAGGTTGCTTGTTCATTTACTTTGTATTCACTCGCCTGTTCTAGAATTCACTGATGTGTCCTCCGGAAACTGGCTCCCACTGCCAGGCTGGCTTTCTCCTAGGCTTCCTTCTTCTCCATCTGATTATCATGTTTCTTCATGTGCCCTTTAGAAATTGGGTGCATTCACTCACAAGTTTGCTCTCTTGTCCAGTGTGTCCTTTTATTTCTCAGGAGAGATAAGGACGTTGGAGTCCCTCATTCATGTGGAAAAGCAAAACTGTTCCCTGTCCACCCTGGAGACTCAGCTTTGTGTTATTCCTTCCCACATCGGGGGTGGGGGCCACTCTCTCTCACAGGCACTTGGGTTCTGTTCATTGGTAAAGACCCACTCCCCTCACTCTTTCCTTCTCTCAAATCAATCTTTGAAATAATATTAATTTTAATAATAATAATATTTCATTACTTTTATTTCTGCTGTTAGAACACAATTCAGGCAAAGAAAGGAGTCTTACTTTTAATTTACGTACTCAGGACCTTCTTGGGGCAGGCCCAATGTCCTGACCACCTTTCTCTCTTCAACACCATATCCCTGAGCCACACACTGACTGCCGCTCCAGAAGACATTTGCTGAAGGATGGTTGAGAGACCAGAAGCAGATGCTCCTGTCCTTCTCTTTCTAGAGCTTTTGTCTGTCCCTAAGTCTTTCTGCATGAGATTCTTGACAAGTGTCCTGTTGAAACCTTGTGAATGAACACCATGAACAAAAGAGTTGAGGGCAGCCCAGCAGACCAAACTTTCTAAGCATCACCGTTTGCTGCCTTCACCATCCATGAAGCTGGTTTTGGTCAAGAAGGTTGACTTGGGGCTCCTGGGTGGTTCAGTAGGTTAGAGCCTCTGCTTTCGGCTGAGTTCATGGTCCCCCTGGGATGGAGCCAGCATTGGGTTCTCTGCTCAGTGGACAGACTGCTCCCCACCCCCACCCTCTGCCTACCTCTCTGCATACTTCAGAACTCTCTCTCTCTCAAATAAATAAATAAAATCTTTTTTTTAAATAAAGTTAGAGTAACTGGAATTGAGAGACTTACATCTGAACTATGTTCCACTGAGATAACACCCTGAGTATGTGACAGTTCACATGGATTATTTGAGGACATATTTTCGGCACTAAGATTGGTCTTTTCCTATACCAGGATCTTTCACGAGGGGCCAGGGGTTGTACTTCTAAAGCATAGAGATGTGTGGGAGTGAGTTTCCATACCAGTGAAGCCATATTCTGGAAGTTCCTTTGGGCTGAATGTGGGGGCACAGCCTTGGTCTGAGGATCAGGGCTCCCCACAGAGACTAATGATGGGCCCCTATTCATCCTAATGAGTGTAGCTCGTCAGGCTTGGCTTTTCACTTTGAATTGAAATGAGCCTTCACCATCTCAAACCAAAGATGCAATCCAAGAGGGCACAGAGTGCAATATTATTTGGTGACATGGTGAATGAATTAAAGTAGACAAGTAAAAAGACAGCCCCGATTGCAGGGAGCTTGGCCAGCAGCAAAAGTTCGATGTTTCTTCAACCCTAAATGGGGCCTTCATTCATTTCCCTGTTGTGTTGTCAGTCTGTGCTTTTAGCGGGGACATTCCAACATAGGCCATCAGGTGTGCTAGAAGAATAAATGGCAAAAATTCAGGACCATGGCTACTGGACAATGTATATATCTCTCCCATCTTAGGAAGCTAGAAGAGAAACTGTATGAATTCAATGCAACTAAGAATGAGCTGTTAGCTGCCGATAAATATCTGAAAGTAACTGAAGAAGAAATGGAGAAGTACAGGTAAGTTCAGACACTACATACTATTGGCTCCTGAAAAGTTTCCTTTGGATTTTTTTTTTTAATTTTTTAATTTTCTTATAAACCTATGATGTATTCTTAGCCCCAGGGGTACAGGTCTGATAATCACCAGGCTTACACACTTCACAGCACTCACCATAGCTCATACCCTCCCCAGTGTCCATAACCCCACCATCCTCTCCCTACAACCTTCCCCCCAGCATCCCTCAGTTTATTTTGTGACATCTTGTTTCATTTATTCTTTTCCTACCCCACAACCCCCCACGTTGCATCTCCACTTCCTCATATCAGGGAGACCCTATGATAGTTGTCTTTATCCGGTCGACTTCTTTCGATAAGGATAATTCCCTCTAGTTCCATGCACGTCGTCGCAAATGGCAAGATATTTCTTTTGATGGCTTCATAGTATTCCACTGTATATATATATACCACATCTTCTTTATCCACTCATTTGTTGATGGACATCTAGGTCCTTTCCGTAGTTTGGCTATTGTGGACATTGCTGCTATAAACATTCAGGTACACGTGGCCCTTCAGATCACTACGTTTGTATCATTAGGGTAAATAGCCAGTAGTGCAATTGCTGGGTCATAGGGTAGCTCTATTTTCAGCTTTTTGACAAACCACCATGCTGTTTTCCAGAGTTGGTTGCACCAGCTTACATTCCCACCAAAAGTGTAAGAGTGTTCCTTTTTCTATGCATCCTCGCCAGCATCTGTCATTTCCTGACTTGTTAATCTTAGCCATTCTGACTAGTGTGAGGTGGTATCTCATTGTGGTTTTGATTTGAATTTCCCTGATGCCGAGTGATGTGAAGCAATTTTTCATGTGTCTGTTGGCCATCTGGATGTCTTTGCAGAAATGTCTGTTCATGTCCTCTGCCATTTCTTGATTGGCTTATTTGTTCTTTGGGTGTTGAGTTTCCGAAGCTCTTTATAGATTTTGGATCCTACCCCTTTATCTGATATGTTGTTTGCAAATATCTTCTCCCATTCTGTCAGTTGTCTTTTGGTTTTGTTAACTGTTTCCTTTGCTGTGCAGAAGTTTTCGGTCTTGATGAAGTTCCAATAGTTTGTTTTTGCCTTTGATTTCCTCCCTTTTGATGATGATTCTAGGAAGAAGTTGCTGTGGTTGAGGTTGAAGATGTTGTTGCCTGTATTCTCCTCAAGGATTTTGATGGATTCCTTTCTCACATTGACGTCCTTCATCCATTTTGAGTCTATTTTCCTATGTAGTGTAAGGAAATGGTCCAGTTTCATTTTAATGCATGTGGCTGTCCAATTTTCCCAACACCATTTGTTGAAGAGACTGTCATTTGGACATTGGACGTTCTTTCCTGCTTTGTTGAAGATTAGTTGACCATAGAGTTGAGGGTGTATTTTTGGGTTCTCTCTTCTGGTCCATTGATCTATGTGTCAGTTTTTGTTCCAGTACCATTCTGTCTTGATGATGACAGCTTTGTAGAAGAGCTTGAATTCCAGAATTGTGATGCCACCAACTTTGGCTTTCTTTTTCAATATTGCTTTGGCTATTCGAGGTTTTTTCTGGTTCCATATAAATTTTAGGATTATATGTTCCATTTCTTTGAAAAAAAATGCATGGTATTTTGATAGGGATTGCATTAAATGTGTGAATTTCTTTAGGTAGCAAAGACATTTTCATAATATTTGTTTTTCCAATCCAGGTGCATGGAACCTTTTTCCCTTTCTTTGTGTCTTCATCAATTTCTTTCATAAGTACTTTAGAGTTTTCTTAGTATAGATTCTTTGCCTCTTTGCTTAGTTGTATTCCTAATTATCTTGTGGTTTTTGGTGCAGTTGTAAATGGGGTTGACTCCTTAATTTTGGTCCTTTTATCTTGCTGTTGTGTAAAGCAATGCAACTGATTTCTGTGCATCAGTTTTATATCCTGACACTTTACTGAATTCCTGTACAAGTTCTAGCAGATTTGGAGTGAAGTCTTTTGGGGTTTCCACATATAGTATCATATCATCTGCAAAGAGTGAGGGTTTGACTTTTTTTTTTTTTTTGCCGATTTGGATGTTTTGATATCTTTTTGTTGTCTGATTGCTGAGGCGTGGACTTCTAGTACTATGTTGAATAGCAGTGGTGATAATGGACATCCCTGCCGTGTTCCTGACCTTAGCAGAAAAGCTCTCAGTTTTTCTCCATTGAGAATGATATTTGCAGTGGGTTTTCCATAGATGGCTTTGATAATATTGAGATATGTGCCCTCTATCCCTACACTTTGAAGTGTTCTGATCAGGAAGGAATGCTATACTTTGTCCAATGCTTTTTCAGCATCTATTGAGAGTATCATGTGGTTCTTGTTCTTTTCTTAATGTATTGTATCGCATTAATTGATTTTCAGATGTTGAACCAACCTTGCAGCCCTGGAATAAATCCCACTTGGTGGTGGAGAATAATCGTTTTAATGTACTCTTGGATCCTATTGGTTAGTATTTTGGTGAGAATTCTTGTGTCTGTGTTCATCAAGGATCTTGATCTGTAATTCTCTTTTTGGATGGGATCCTTGTCTGATTTGGGGATCAAGGTGATGCAGGCCTCATAAAACAAGTTTGGAAGTTTTCCTACCATTTCAGTTTTTTGGAACAGTTTCGGGACAATAGGAATTAATTCTTCTTTAAATGTTTGATAGAATTCCCCTGGGAAGCAATCTGGCCCTGGGCTTTTATTTGTTTGGATATTTTTGATGACTATTTCAGTCTCCCTACTGGTTATGGGTCTGTTAAGGTTTTCTATTTCTTCCTGGCTCACTTGTGGTAGATAATATTGTCTCTACTAGTACACCCACTTCTTCCAGATTGTCAAATTTGTTGGCGAAGAGTTGCTCATAATATGTTCTTATAATTGTTTGTATTTCCTTGGTGTTGGTTTGATCTCTCCTCTTTCATTTGTGATTTTATTAATTTGGGTCCTTTTTCTTTTCCTTTGATAGGTGTGGCCATGGGTTTATCAATCTTATTAATTCTTTCAGAGAACCAGCTCCTAGTTTCATTGATTTCTTCTATTGTTTTGTTTCTTTGTTTGTTTGTTTTTAAAGATTTTAAGTATTTATTTGACAGAGAGAGAGATCACAAGTAGGCAGTAGGCAGAGAGGCAGGCAGAGAGAGGGAGGAGGAAGCAGGCTTCCCGCTGAGCAGAGAGCCCGATGCGGGGCTCGATCCCGGGACCCTGGGATCATGACCTGAGTCGAAGGCAGAAGCCCAACCCACTGAGCCACCCAGGCGCCCCTGTTCGTTTCTATTTCATTGATTTCTGCTCTGATCTTTATGATTTCTCTTCTCCTGCTGAGTTTAGGTTTTCTTTGGTGTTCTTTCTCCAGCTCCTTTAGGTGTAGGGTTAGGTTGTGTATTTGAGACCTTTCTTATTTCTTGAGAAAGGCTTGTATTGCTAGATATTTTCCTCTCAGCACTGCCTTTGCTGTGTCCCACAGATTTTGAACCATTGTGTTTTCATTGTCATTTGTTTCCATGAATATTTTTTTCAATTCTTCTTTATTTTCCTGGTTGACCCATCCATTCTTTAATAGGATGCTCTTTAGCTTCCTTTCTCTGTCATTTGAGTTCCTTCCAACTTTCCTCTTGTGATTGAGTTCCAGCTTCAGAGCTTTGTGGTCTGAAAATATGCAGGGGATGATCCCAATCTTTTGATACCGGTTGAGACCTGATTTGTGACCCAGAATGTGATCTGTTTTGGAGAATGTTCCATGTGCATTAGAGAAGAATACATATTGTTGCTTTGGGATGGAATGTTCTGAATACGTCTGTGATGGTCCAGTGTGTCATTTAAGGCCTTTATTTCCTTGTTCATCTTTCGCTTGCATGATCTGTCCATTTCAGTGAGGAGAGTGTTAAAGTCCCCTACTCTTCTTGTATTATTGTTGATGTGTTTCTTTGATTTTGTTATTAATTGGTTTATATAGTTGGCTGCTCCCATGTCAGGGGCGTAGATATTTTAAATTGTTAGAACTTCTTGTTGGAGAGACCCTTTGAGTATAATATAGTGTCCTTCCTCATCTCTTTTATTATAGTCTTTGGCATAAAATCTAATTGATCTGATAGAAGGATTGCCACTCCAGTTTTCTTCTGATTTTCATTAGCATGGTAAATTGTTTTCCACACCCTCACTTTAAATCTGGATGTGTCTTAGGGTCTAAAATGAGTTTCTTGTAGGCAGCATATGTTTGGGTATTGTTTTTTTATCCATTCTGATACCCTGTGTCTTTTGATTGGGGCATTTAACCCATTTACATTCAGGGGAACTATTGAGAGATATAAATTTAGTGCCCTTGTATTACCTGTAAGATGACTGTTACTGTATGTTGTCTCTGTTCCTTTCTGATCTACAACGTTTAGGCTCTCTCTTTGCTTAGAGGACTACTTTCAGTTTTTGTTTGTCCTGGAATGTTTTTACCTCTCCTTCTGTTTTCAATGATAGTCTAGCTGGATATAGTATTCTTGGCTGCATATTGTTCTCGTTTATTGCTCTGCATATATCTTGCCAGTCCTTGCTGGTCTGCCAGGTCACTTTGGATAAGTTTGCTGCCAATCTAATGTTTTTACCATTGTATGTTACAGACTTCTTGTCCCGGGGTGCTGTCAGGATTTTCTCTTTGTTGCTAAGACTTGTAAATTTTACTATTAGATGACGGGTTGTGGACCTATTCTTATTGATTTCGAGGGGGGTTCTCTACACCTCCTGGATTTTGATGCTTGCTCCCTTTGCCATATTAGGGAAATTCTCTCCAATAATTCTCTCCAATAGACCTTCTGCTCTGTTCTCTCTTCTTCTCCTTCTGGAATCCCAGTTATTCTAATGTTGTTTTGTCTTATGGTATCACTTATCTCAGGAATACTCCCCAAGTGGTCCTGTAGTTGTTTGCCTCTCTTTTGCTCAGCTTCTTTATTCTCTGTTATTTGGTCTTCTATATCACTAATTCTTTTTTCTGCCTCATTTATCCTAGCAGTAAGAGCCTCCATCTTTGATTGCACCTCTTTAATAGCTTTTTTTATTTCAACATGGTTAAACTGTGGTTCTTTTATTTATCCAGAAAGGGCTTTTATATCTCCAGATAGGGTTTCTTTAATATCTTCCATGCCTTTTTAGAGCGTGGCTAGAACCTTGGGAATCGACATTTTGAACTCTAGATCTGACATATTACCAATGTCCATATTGATTAGGTCCCTAGCCTTCGGTACTGCCTCTTGTTCTTTTTTTTTTTTGTGGTGAGTTTTTCCACCTTGTCACTTTGTCCTGATAAGAATATTTGAAGGAGCAAATAAAATACTAAAAGGGTGGCAAAGACCCCAGGAAAGTGTGATTGAGCCAAATCAGAAGAGACCCCAAAACATGGTGGGAGAGGAAGGGGGTAAAATGAAGTTCAGGGAAAAAAATTTTAAAAGAATACAAAGATTTTTTTAATGAAAAGTATTGTTAAGATAAACTAGTTTAAAAAATGTTAAAAGAAGAAATGGTAAAAGTTAAAAATAATTAGCTGAAGATAAAAAAAGTAGTGTTAAAAAAATTAACTTTGCAAGACTAAAGTATCATGAGGAGTAAGCCATGAATCCATGGTTTGCTTACGCCTCCTCTGGTATTCCGCTGTTCTCCTTGGTAAGTGAACTTGGTCTTGACTGGATTTCTTGTTGGTCTTCTCAGGGAGGGGCCTGTTGTAGTGATCCGCAGGTCTCTTTACCCCAGGCGGAATTGCACCACCCTTTCCAGAGGCCAGGCTAAGTAATCCGCTGGGGTTGCTTTCAGGAGATTTTGTTTCCTGAACACTTTCCGTAGAGTTCCAGAGATCAGTAATGAAAGTGGCGGCCTCCCAATCTCTGGCCTGGAGGAGCTGAGAGCTCAGGGACCCATTCCTCAGTGCGCCCTCGGAGAAAAGCACTCATCATTTCCCTCTCCCTGGCCTCCGGCTGCGCTCAGACCTCACCCAGGCTGTGACCAAGTGTCTCTGTCTCTGGCACACAGCTCCACCTGGAGTCTCCGAAACCCTTAGATCGCTGAGCTCTTTTGGGGGGATTTCCCCAGATCCTGTGCCATGGATTACAGTTCAAGGTAACGCTGAGTTGAGAGGTCTCTCCTTGGCTCTCTTTCTGTTCCCGGCTTCCCTGCTCTAATACCTGCGTTTTCTATGACACTCAGACACCCCCGGGCCTTCTGTGACCCTGCAGGACCTGGGGGCACGCTGTCCCTGCATGGGCTTCAGCCCGGTTTAGCCTCTGGAGCAACGTCCCTCAGTGCGCATCACTTTTAAAAGTCCTGGTTTTGTGCTCTGTTGCTTGTCAGAAGCCGGACCCTCCCCCCAGGGTCTCTCTTCCCGTCGCTTTGGATTCACTTCTCCGTGGGTCCTACCTTTCAGAAAGTAGTCGATTTTCTGTTTCTCAAATTGATGCTCTTTTTCTCTTCGATCTCCTGTTGGATTTGTAGGTGTTTGGAATGTTTTGATAAGCTATTTAGCTCGTCTCCTGCTACCTGATGTCAACTCAGCCTGCTGTTTCTCGACCATCTTGACTCCTCCCTCCCTTTGGATTGTTAATCTTTGTACATTTTGAGGACTCAATTAAGTAATATACACTAAAATTCAGAGGATGTATCCAGAGCGAATTAACTGACACAGAAAGATAAGGCACAAAACAGTTACATTACTAAACATATCCGGATCCCCAGTGTTGGCCTGACTGTGGAAACTAGCTCCATACCAGCGCCCTTGAGGTGGTGTTTGGAGGAAAACAGTTTGTCCTAGGATGAGTCTTTTCCATAAGCCCAGTAGTGGCATCTGATGGTGCTGGTCTTTGCAAACCTGGGAACCATAGTGAGGATAGAAGTTAAAGGAGAATAGAGCTTCATGACAAAAGACATTTGTCATGTGATAACTGAGGGAAAGATTGAAAACGGGTAAGGAAGTTTTGTCGGTTTTGATCCCGCAGGCAAAGAAAAATGATGAAGGAAAGGCTGTAAGAACAGCTTTGATCCCACAGTCCAATTATAGTCAGGTGAAAGTGTTTCCTGTGTCAGGATCAATTGTATGAGGGGACAGATAAGAGGAGGATGGCCACATTGGCAGATGATTGAAAATCACACCCAGTGTTGGGTTTTGTCTGATGAAAACAATTGTCCCACTCACAGACAAGAAGTGGAAGAAATGCGGGAAGAGCTGCAGGAGTCTAACCTCACCTTCAACCACAAGGTAATGGGACTTGTGTCCAACACACTGACCCCTTGGCGCCCCCTGCAGGTGATGGTCATGGCCCTTAGAGCCCTGAACATGGGTTTCTGGTGTGTTGGCTTTTTCAGATCGCAGTTCAAGAGAGGAACGCTCTGGCTAACTGGGTAAGTATTTTCCTTTTCCTCATCTTCGTTTGCGGCACAGTCGGGCACAACTGAAGGTGGGTGTGTTTTTCTGCCGCAGATGAAGGCTCGGTATTGGGAAACAAGGTTGATGCAGCAGAGCAGGGAGAACGCCTACCTGAAATACAGGTGTGAGAGTTTGATGTGCGTTTTTACGGGTGTTTGGAGAGGTAACGGCTATGCTGTTTACTGCGTAGGAGAGGACGTGGTGTTGTAATTCTTAGAGATGTCCATTCTTTTTCTGTGTTCAAGACTGCGCATGATGCAAAGGCAGATGTTGCCTGTGGGATCCGTGAGGCGGGAACTGATGCCGGGAAGGCCTGAGTCGCAGAAGCCTGTGTGGCAAGGTAGGGAGCACGATGTGAAATGCAGCAGCCTGATTTCTGCTGTGAAACCACACGGTGTCCTTCCTGTTCCTGTGGGTGATTGCTGTGTGTCCTGGAGAGAATCACAAGCCTGCAGGTTGTCTGAAGGGGTGACAGGAGGGTGCTTTTCTTATATGCCCCCAGGCAGCAGGACACTTGCCCCCGTGACATGTGGAGATCACGCCTCTCCACACCTTCCCCCTGCTACCCCCTTTGGAAGAGCTGAGCCTGAGAAGGTGCGAGACGAGCGCGCTTCCCACCTTGACTCAGTGGTCAAACCTTGACAAAAAAAAAAAAAAAAAGACTATTTGTGAAAAGGGGCATTTATTTACTCATTATGGAGCTTTCTATATTTTTGTTTTATTTGTCATCTATAGGACCATATTGAGCAATGAAATATATTTTACTCCTCTCATGTTATCGGTGCAATGCCATAGCTTTATTGCTCAATCTGTCTATGATTTCTTTTTTCGTGACTATACAAATGTCAAAATCTGTTTCTTCCCTGAAATGTTTATGTTGGCCAGTCACGCATTCTAGATCCCAAATGCAGGATGGACAAATGAACCATTCACCTGTGGCCTGAGAAGAGAACATGGGCTGTTCATGTTGAGGGTTTGTGGATGTCCCCACACAAGGCTATTCTCACTTAGGTGTTTAATCTATGAAGATACAGTGATTTTTTTTCTGATGTGTGTTGAGCACCCCAATTTTAGTGTTGATAGCCTGTTGTACCCCGACCTGTTTACACGTGATGGGTTACTTACAGAAACACTGGAACCAGGGCCCTGGAGTGTCTCAGGCAAGAGGAGACTGGTGTCTCTCGTTGCATAGGACTCACTTGAGTCACAGGTGAAACCCTCTGATAAGGGACCCAAGTGTGGGAAAGAGTGCAAGATGGGGAGAGGAAAGCATGGAGGGCACGAAACCAATATAAAACTCTTACCTTTGTCTGATATAGCATCTAGAGTGGTTCCCAGGATGAACAGCAGCACTAGCCCTCAAAGCGACCCAGAGATGCATACGGTAAGTGCTTGGGCATTTTTAGTTGTGTCCGTTTCTGAAATGGATTGCAGTGTGGACAGGTCCCTGTCCTAGCCTGTGGCCTTGGTGTGTGTCCTGCGATCATCCCTTTCAGAGTGCACGCTGTTCACCCACGAGCCTCTGCCTGCTCCGTTAGAGATCTTCAATTTTGTGCTTCCTCCCAAAGCTGTAGATGCTTTGAGACACGTGATGGTAGGATGCTCACCTCATGCATCTGTGTGTGTATGTGTGTGTGTGTGGACGTGCGTGTATGTGTGTGTGTACATAACTGAAGGAGGGTGACATCTCACCCCACAGTGAAGTCAGCTAGTCCGGCTGACTCCTTGCGGTTTCCTTTCCTGCGGGAGCTGGAGCATTTTTAGTATTCGGGTCAGGAGACTAACCTGGGAGGGTATCTGCAGAGGTCCTCAGATGGAAAATGGGAAAAGCCAGGACCGTGTCACACTTGCCCCACATGCTTTGGGCAGCTTGAGTGTTTGTGGAGAAGGTGAGCTGTGACCTCCCGTGCGTCCCATCTGAGTGGATGAAGACGACAGCTGGAATCCCTCCAGTTAGCCCCTGGGTGAGATGATGATGAACTATGGCAGGTGCCAGGTGTGTCATAGAAAGCACCCCCTGGCGCAGCAGCCCTGAAGAGGGAATCCCAGTGACTCTCTGCAAGGCCCACACCTCACACGTGTTTTACTTGTGCATCCATGAGCGGGTTCTGATGGGGTCTGATGGCTGTGCCAACTCATAGGGTCTCTCCCGACCCATCTTGGGAGCATTGCCTGTGCTCTACAGACACACTGGTTCCCATTTGGGGGTATCGAATCAGCCCATCAGTGGGTCTCAGCACCAAAGACTAGGCATTTGCTCTGTGCCTGAGCTAAGGACTGTCCGAATGTCGGGGACGTAGATCCACAGAGCTTGTCTCGCTCACTCAAAGGGGTCCTGTTACTCTCAGAAAGCACTCTTCCAGGTCCTCTGCAGGACTCCGGACACTCCTATCTCGTCAACGGTGTCTGTGGCCATGGATAGCCCTTGTGGAGTTTAGGAGATCCCATTGTCAGGGAGGGAAGCAGAGCTGTTCAGGGGGGATGATGGTGGGCTTCCGGCTGACCCATAAGCACCTGCACTTCCACGTGTGGACAACAGGTTTTCCAGGGCCTATCATTGTGTTTGTTCTCAATGCATAGAAGGAGCTGCTCTGTTTGCTGTGATGGGGGAGGTGTGGTCCCAGCTGTAGATACTGGCCTGTCGTGAATGGAGTTTTTTCCTTAGTTGATTATCCTTGGTGTCACACTCTTGTCTCTGTCGAGGTGTGCAGATCTATATTAACATGTGGTGACAGTAGTTTTCCCCATGGAATCTCTTCATCCCAGGTGCTAGGTGAGACACAGGGGGCGGATAGCTGTTCTGGCACAGATGCTATAGTATTGGAACATGGTGGTGGGGAAGATGTGTGTGTGGATGTGTACCCCTGCCTGCCCACAGTGCTCTCCGGGGAATTAACTGGGGGAGGTGGGCCCCTCCCTCCACAGTGAAGTCCTCTGGCCAGCCCGACTCCCTTTAGGTTACGTTCAGGTGCACTGGTGTTGTGCTCATGCTGGGGATAGATGGGTCTGGGAATCCTCACAAACGGAAACTGGGGAAAGCTCTCTCTGCATTTTATACTGTCTTCTTTGCAGTCTGCAATGTTCTCAGGGCATGTTGCACAAGTCATCTCCATTTTACTTCTGCTGGAAAATGTGTCTTGCAGAACCAGCCCACTTAAGACCCTTTCTACAAGTATTTTAAAGTGTCAAAGCTCTTATGTGCACTGTCGTAATCGCACACTGGGTCACACGTTCTGAAGGGGGACATCAGTGATTACGTGCATGATCACTGCCTCCCAGCCCTTCAGCTGGGTTTCCAGGAGCAGGTCATTTGGTCCTAAGTTACTGTGAGAGTTGATTTCTTTTCTCATCACACGTGTGGAGTTTTCCACTGGGAAGCATATACCCTTTTGTGAATTCTCTTATATGGCCTTCCCATCTTCACTTCCCATTGTACAAAATTACTCTGGAACTCAGTAGGTTGAAATTTCCAAATGACTGTGTGTTCAGAAAAACACAGGGGACGCCTGTGTGGCTCAATGTGTTAAAGCCTCTGCCTTAGGCTCAGGTCATGAGCCTATGTCCTAGGATCAAGCCCCACATCAGACTCTCTGCTCAGCAGAGAGCCTGCTTCCCTTCCTCTCTCTCTCTCTGCCTCTCTGCCTGCTTCTGATCTCTGTCTGTCAAATAAATAAATTCTTAAAAAAAAAAAAAGACAAGCACAGCTGCTCAGTGTAAATAAAGGTTTTTGATATCATGTCCCTTGGACGACACTTTTCCAGTGCCCCTGTCAGGGCACAAGGCCCTAATCCTCAAGTGTCTTTGTAGCCATGGACAGAAACTGTAGAGAGTAGGGGACCCCTTTGTCAGGAGCGAGGCAGCGTGGGGAGAGTCAGGGACTTATAGGCCAACAATTCCCCTCAAGTGGCTCGGAAACTTTGTGGAGAAACGGCATTCAGTTTCGTCACATTCTCTCTATTCTGCTCAAAGCAAAATCTTCTCTGGTGTCTGAGGAGGATAGAGGAAGTATTGTCCAGGATTTCGATGCCTCCGTGTCTGGAATGTGCTGCTTTAGTTTGCAATGATCCTTTTTCATCTTGAAGACACTACTTCTTGCTGGAGAATGTGGGCCGACATGGGCAGTGATGTGTGGTGACAGGCTATTCCTGTAACAGCCATTGCCCTCTACCCGCTCATTGTACTGGCCCCAGTTGGGAGGGGCATGTAAGTTTTCTAGCATGATGCAGCTCTCCTGGAAGGTGGTATTGGAGAAGGAGCCGGATGCTGAGAGCTCTTTGTTTTGGTTTCTTTTCTTGGTGTTGCAACTTTTGTCTGTTTTGATAAAATATTTTCTGGTCTGTTCTGCAGGTCGCTAGAGGTGTGAGAGAGTTCCCTCATTGCCCAGGGCTCCTCCGTATGCCCTACCACATGGGGTGGAATGTACCAGACTTCCCTCCTCCTCATCCACCTCCACAGTGGTCGACATGGGGGCCTCGGCCACACCTCGTTCCTCCACCACAAGGTGAGATGATCTGAATTGACATGGGTCATAGAGCTTATTCATAGTTGAACCCCTTCTGTCGGTGGAGAAAATGGAGAGGTGGTACCACAAGGTTTTGCAATGCAGCAATAAGCCCAAGTGAGGACATGGTAACATTCCTCCACTTTGTCTGACGTCCATATCATGGACTGTCTGGTTCACCATAAAGAACTGGGCAGCAGGCGTCTACTATGGAGCAGAAAAGTGACATTCCACAGAGGACAGACATAGAAGCATTGCCCAGGTGCACTACACAGACACGATGTTCTGGGCTCTGGGCTGGATGAAGCACAACCTTCACATCAGTCTCACATGTGGAGACCCCCAGTTGTCCAGCATTAAAGATTAGTTCTGGAAACATATGTCCCAGACAGAGTGGTTGTATCTGCGAGGGTGATGGACAGTTCCCGCCTTCGTCCACAGGGGTCAGGGGAGTACTGTGAGAAACACAGTGGACCCTCCAGAAGGAGAGAGGGGAATAGGCTGAGGCAGGGGTAGAGGGTTGGCTTGAATCCTGTGTGGTCGTCGCCAGTCTGAAACCACCTCTGTCCCTTCTCGGCCTTCGGTCCCAATCAGAAGCCTGTGGAACCCAAGGGGACAATAGCAGCACCGTGCCCGAGAAGGTCCCAGAGAAGAACCAAGTAAATGCTGGGGTGTTTTCAGTTGTACCCATTTCTGGAGTCCTGTTCCTCTCTGGGCAGCACAGTGTCCTGACCTGTGTGTGTTGGGTATATCCTGGGGTCTGTGTGTCGTGTCGTTTCCCGTTCAAAGTGGCAAGTCGTCATGCAGAGCTTACAGGCGTCTATTTCCAGATCATCACCTTCTGGTTGTGTCAGTGGAGCAAAGGCAGAGTTTGTGTTCAGGGCTTGACATTCAAGGGGAAACCAGGCTGGGGACGCTGTATGATTCTGAAATTCTTCAGGACACACGTGCTTGTGCCTGGCTATTTGCACACACTAAGCAGTGGGCAGGTGCCATTGTTGGGAAGGAAGTGTCTCCGTTGCACAATGGCAGACATCTGTCTCTTACCGTCGTGCACATCCAGCATCAGCATATGTTGTTCTGGGAGGGATGAAACACCTCTCATTTCATCTGCAGTGTGTAGGGTTTAAGCTGTCATTTCCTTAGTTGTATAAACGCTTGACACAGGTCTGTGGTCCCTTCATTGTTTTTAGCGTAGGGGTCTGCCCTTGTCCTCTGCAGTTTAGAAACTTGTAGGTAATGCTCTTGTCTGGTCTGGGAGGTGAGAATGAAAGAAAAAGTGGCATATGCCGGAGGCAAATGTAGAGGGTTTGTTGGAATGTTGCCCAGTCACTTCCAGGTGGAGAAGCTTCTGTCTTCCATGGTGTGGGTCAGATATAGATGCTGGTGCGTCCTTCACAAGGACCAGCAGTGCTGACCACAGGCCTCTCGTGGCATGAGGGAGTGAAGACTGCTAAAGACATGGTATTTTTCTTCTGGTTGTTCTGTATTTAGAATTGATGGACCTTGTCTTCCAGTCATACTGAGAGGGTTGTAGGTTCCTTGTGGTGGCAGAGACCTGCCCTTCTCCGAATGCTGGGCACAGCAGGTTTCACACACATAGGGTATGGAGAAGATGCTCTGTGCTCCGGTAGGGATGAGACCTTAATGTGAGGAATTGAAGGTGTGTGTCTGAGAGAAGGGAGGGACACACTGATGACAGGACATAGACCGTGTGTTCTGTATAAGGGAAGAAATAGAGATGTATCCAGAAAGAAGGGAGTGAGCACTGAGTCACTCAGAAGCAGGAGGTTGTGGATGCCCAGAAGGCCCGAGGTCCTCAGGGAGAGGTTGTGCTTCTCTCAGGGAGGGTGAGGCCATTACTGGCAGGCCAGCAGCTTGAGAGTGAGTGTGAAGACACCATGCCGTCCACACTGACTGCAGCATGTGTTCACTCACACAGTGTGGACCACGCCGTTATTTGTCTCAGAAATTCATTTTTGCCATGAGGCCATTCACTCATAGTCTGTGAAGAGCATTGTTTCCCTGAATTTCTGAAAATTCTGAACCATGTGAAAGAGTGTCGTGGAGATTTGGGAAATTTAACTTGGACTTTGGGGATTCTTGTCTGGCTGACTTTAAGTCCCGCAGTGAGAAAACATGAAGACAAGACGGAGAACCAGTGAAGGGTGGCCGCCCTGGCCTCAGCCCGAGTCAGACTGTTAGTGGGAGAGTCAGGGTTGGCCAGGAGCAGCCCTAGCTGGATCCCTGTTACCAGGCCTCCGCATCTGCATTACCACCCTGTCTATAGCTGTGCACTTCCCTGGGACTTCAGTCCCAGTGTCCAGATTTGCCTGTATTCCAGATTTCTCAGTCCAAATACCAGCTCTCAGTGGGGCCTTCTCAGAGCCTCAGCTTTTATTTTAATCTGCCATAGAGAGAACATATTGGATTCTGAGGTCACTAGAACAATAGGAGTTGAAGTACATAAAGAACCTGCTGGGGCTCCTGGGCGACTCAGTGGGTTAAGCAGCAGAATCTTGATTCCTGCTCAGGTCATGATCTCGAGCTTTAGAGATTGAGGCCCAAGTCGGGCTTGGTGCTGAGTGTGGAGCCTATCTGGGATTCTCTCTCTGCCTCACCTTCTCCCCCATCCCTCTTCGCTCACAAGTTTGTGCTTTCTCTGTCTCTGTCTCAAAAAGAAAAAAAAATAATAATAATTGGCAAAGAATCTGGGCTCTGACCATTCACCATTCTCACTGTTTAAATGAAAATAGCTCCATGCCAATGAGCATCAAAAAATGTTTGTTTAAGTCCATAAAATACACTAAGAGTGTAATACCTCAGCCCCGGTAGTGGCAATTCTCATTTCAAAGACAAGGCAAAGAGCCCCCTTTTTTCTATTAAAAGGTCCTAGCCACAATGAAGTAAAATATAGTTAAGAGAACAGGTACAATCAGATATTTCTATGTGAGATGTGAAGACAGCTATTGTCTATTACATAGAGACTCACAGAAGTGGCCACACACCCTAGTGTTCATCCAAGGCCTTAGATACAGTATGGAAGGCAGAGAGCATTTAGGAAAACATAAGATCCCATTGTACTAACCCAAATCCTCTTGCCTTACAGGGTAATCATTTTGTAATCTGAAGACTTCCTTGACCTCCAACAACCAGGCTCCAATGAGTTTATATCTAGTCAAGATATGAATGTTTCTTCCTGGTGGTCTGAATGCTTTCCCTGCCCATCCTGTCCCCTGTGCTTTGTCTCTCCTGGTATCTCCCCAATAAACTGTTCATGGTTCTGTCTCTTTGTCAGCATCTCCCTTCAGCGGGACCTACAGGCCCTCTCCTTTGAGGGCACAGGGTGAGGCCTTCAGACAGATAACACCCTGACAGCAGTGGGGGGATGGAGGATAGAGCAAGATTAACCTTCGTGGTACTTCTACTGCAAGGGACCCCAGGAACCTTTCTGGGGAGGGGTCCCAGGTTGAATTTAGATCTGCTGTTGTTTGTATTAACTCTGGTGACAGATCCTCTTGAGCACATGGCACCTGCTTGTTTAGGGAGGTAGTGATCAGCGGGACAGGTGGCTGTCCCTAGGCAGTGGTCTACTGTGACAGTGAGCGAAAATGAAGTGTCTTGTGAGCCCTGAGAGCCTGGTGAGGAGGCCCTGCATTAAACCAGGTTTTGTGCAGGGTTTTCACCTCACCACCTGCCCTCCAACCACAGGGGGGCCTTGAGTGGAGCTGATGTTGGCAGTGTTTGTGGTAAGACCCATGATGCCCCACAGTCCTCCCACAGTTTCCCTGTTGAGGGATGGGCAGGGCAGAGGTCCCAGACAGGAGACCCATCCCTTCCTCAGCAGCAGGAGGATTTGGGTGTATATGCTTCTGTCCCCTTTTAGGCCCTTTTTTCCCAATCCCTTCTACAGCAGAGCTGCTGGATCCTGCAAAGCCCTCTTTCTTCCCAGGTCATGGGGTCCAGCTCCATTCTCACTGCCGCAGGATAGAGAGCCAGAGCTGTATTTCCAGCCGGTTCACCCGATGCCCTGGGGAGACCCTGGGCCTTTGCAGTAACTTCCTGCCTCCTGAGGTGTGACAGAGAAGCTGCCTTGTTGGCTGAGTGCTGAGTAGGGGGCTCTGGGAGCTTCCCCAGAACATGCTGGTAGGTGAGAAAGTACAGTAGGCGATGACATATTGGGGCTCTTCCCAGGGTTTGGTACTCATTGTCCCTGAGGGCATTTGAAGACCCTATTATACTCAGGGGTCTCTGGATTGAGAGGTCACGGGACACTGCAACAGAAATACTGTGGTTGGTTTTTCACCAATGCCGACTTGTTTCTGGGGAGAAATCGTGACTCAGCTTCAGAGAAACTGGAGCTACATTGGGTTGGGCCAGGAATGCAAGAACCATTGACCTTCAGGACCTTCTAGAAGGAGGAGCTGGGATCCCACTCTCTGAGTTCTGCTAGACCCAGTACCCCAGGTAAAAGCACAGACTGTCCTGCACTGATGCTTTTATTACTTTTCAGTGTTTATTTTTTTCCAACAATGTTACAGTACTTGGAAAACAAGTGCAAACTTGACAGGTCCCTGATTCCATAAACCTTTCATTTTTTTTAAGGTTAAATTTACAAGGAAAACAGGAATTGTTTTATTTATCCTTTCTCGTAATCATTGGAAGGAAACTCATCAATAATATCTTCAAAACGTGCCTTTTACCTCATCTCCTTTTCTCTGTTTTCTTTTTTAATGATTTTATGCAAGTACAGTGGTGAGGAGGGGGAGGCAGAGGCAGAGGGAGAAGGTGACAACACTGAGTGGTGACTCCAACGTGGGACTCGATCCCAGGATCCTGACATGAAGACCTGATCCACCCAGGTGCCCCTGCTTATCTCTTTATTTTCAACTGAGATTTCCCATGGTTTTTAATTTTCTAATGAGCCGGGAACAATCTTCAGCAGTTTTAAATTGGTTAAAGAGTTCAGGAAGAGCTCTTTCGCAGGATTCCACTGAGATTTCTTCTGTTCAAAGTGTCAAGACTACTTCTCAATATGCGAAAGATTGTACTAAGCAAAATCTGTGAATCAGCATTTGAAAAAGCTGCTGCTATTTGTTGAAGATATTGAAATAGATGCTTAGATCGACCGATTCATGCACTTCCCACTTTTTTCTTTTCCTTTGTTGCTTATTTCTAATTCAGATATCATATGCATAGCTCTTCCTGAGTTTTCCATGCCTCACGCATACCTTTAGGTTCCTTTGTGACTTGTAAAGAAAACAGACCTTCTGGTGAGCGTGCAACTTTGTGTCCCTTCAGAATTTGTTGTTTACATCTCTATTAACGTTTCTCACCCATTTAAAACAATCATGCCACCTTGACATATTACAAAAGAAGTGTAATCTATATGCATCCTTATGATTTCATTTAATTATAGTGTATTTATTGGAGATTTTCTGTTTATGACTAAGGCCTGAGAATATCTCCCAAGTCCATTGAATTTGGAAAAATCATATATCCTAAGTATAAAATTTTGAAAGTTTGCATATTGAAATATGGAATATGAAAGATGCATGTTTGCATCTCCTAAATGGAGATGATGTCCCCCTTAAGGTTAGTTTCTGAGCAAGGTGCAAGTGGACGTAATCATTGTGAGGGAAGAAAAAATGTCTTCCATTCTTTTCCAAACATGCTGCAGTTGCTCCATTATCTTATGTCTGGATATGGGCAATTATTTATTCTTTTCAAATTTTTATTTAAGTTCTACTTAGTTAACATGCAGTGTATGGATATAAGCAATCTTTTGACGGTATCCTTTTTTTAACCATTTATTGATTTCATAAATTAACATATCCTTATTTCTTCTCCATGCTAAGAAAATCAACCAATGTATCATCTATCTTTATGACCCAATTCTTTGTTTTTAGGATTTTATTTATTAATCTGATAGACAGAAAAAGAGAGAGCATGTATGGAGGGGGTTAGGCAGAGGGAGAAGCCGACTCTGCTGAGCAGGGAGCCTGCTGCATGGCTAGATCCCAGGACCTAGAGAAATGACCAGAGCAGAAGGCAGGTGCTTAAACCTCTGAACCACCCAGGCACACCCTTATGACAGTTTTTTTTTTAAAGATTCCATTTATTAGTTGGACAGACAGAGATCACAAGTAGGCAGAGAAGCAGGCAGAGAGAAAGGAGGAAGCAGGCTCCCTGCACCGCAGAAAGCTCGATTCAGGGCTCGATCCCAGACCCCTGGGATTATGACCTGAGCCTAAGGCAGAGGCTCTAACCCACTGAGCCACCCAGGTGCTCCCCTTATGACATTATTTTTTTTAATTTTATTTATTAGTTTTACAGAGAGAGAGAGCACAAGCAGAGGGAGTGGGAGAGGGAGAAGCAGGCTTCCCATAGAGCAAGGAGCCCGATGTGGGGCTTGATCTCAGGACTCTGGGATCAGGACCTGAGCCAAAGGCAGATGCATAACAACTGAGCCACCCAGGCGCCCCCCTTACGACATTCTTAATATTACATCTCTTATAATTGAAGCTTTTCATCACTGATGGGCTTTACCTGTTTTCCCGTCTATAACCAGGGGATAGCGTTTTTCTTTGAATATTCTCAATAGTGTTTCAAGTCTAATATAATGTTGTAGTAGCATTACAAATTATTTTTGAATTTTGTTATACATATAAGACTAGATCTTACTATCACTATATGATTAGGCATATAAACACTATAATAATCTATAATACTCTAAATTCAGAATCTTTCCAGAGTTTGGGCTTTCAATATTTTCTTGTGATCCCCTAAGATGTAAATTGTTTATTGCACAAAACTTAACATCTAAATCACTCCCAAAATATTCTTTCATTTTAAAATATTTTTTTTCATTTGCTACAAACCACAACAGAATAAATTATGAGTTTGAGTAATTTGTGACCTTTGTTTTGAAAAAAAAAAAAAAAACCTTCATGATGAAATATTACATCTTTATTGTGACAGATTCTGTTTCTGTTTTGTGATATCAGTGAGCCAGAGATGGCCCCTGTGTATTGGCAGGCTGCAACCCATGAGCTAAAGACCTGTGGCTGGTGCCTAAGTCAGATTTGTTTTCTACACATCCAGTCTTTTAAAAACATAACCCTGGAGAGCAGATGTTAAGGTATTGACTGCCTGCCTCAATTCTGTATGTCGTGAAACTGTGACCAACATTTTTTTATCATAAATAAAGTCAGTGAGTCAATCAAGCAATCCAGATTAATCCTTCAGTTCTAAAAGACCCTGAACAACTGTTGGCCTTCTAAATCCCTGAGGCAGAGACCTCGCACCCCATCCAGGCTGCATAAAGGCATCACTTAGGCTCATGTGTACTCACTTCAATATCCCCAGTATTGGAAGGATTAATACTGTGATGGGCATCTCCTCTTGCAAACCTGTCAGTCCCCCAGGATATGGGGGTTCCATGTTACTGTCACATCTTTTTCCTTCAGCCTGAAACTCATTGAACTCACTCTACATCCTTCCAGTCTTGGAATGTCTTTATAAAATGAAATATTTGATTATCCAATTACTGCTGAAGAGGATGAAGGGGAGGAAGAGAAAAATGAGGTATCATGAGAATAATTGAGCCAGCCAACATGAATCACTTGGCCACATGTAATTTTTTTAACAGGTTCAGCCCTGGTGTAAAATATCATATCCTTCATTTTTCATGTTTTGAGGAACCTCTACACCATTTTCCAAAGTGGCTGTACAAACTTCCATTCCCACCAGCAGTATGAGAGGGTTCTCCTTTCTCCCAACTTCTCCAACACTGGTTGTTTCTTGCCTTGTCAGTTTTTGCGGTTCTACCTGCTGGAAGGTGGTATCTGTGTGGTTTTGATTTGAATCTCCCTGATGGCTAATGACGATGAACAGTTTTTCATGCATCTGTTAGCCATTTGTATGTCTTCTTTGCAGAAGTGTCTGGTCCCATCTTCTGCCCATTTATTGACTCAATTATTTGTTTTTTGGGTGTTGAGTTTGAGAAGTTCTTTATAGTTCTTGGATATCAGCCCTTTGTAGTGTCATTTGCAAATAAGTTCTCTCATTTTGTGGGTTGCCTTTTTGTTTTGTTGACGGTTTTCGTTTGTGGCACAGAAGTTTTGATCTTGATGAAATCCCAAAAGTTCATTTTCACTTTTGTTTCCCTTGCCTTTGGAGGTGCATCTAGGAAGGAGTTACTGTGGCTGAGGTCAAAGAGGTTGCTGCCTGTGTTCTCCTCTAGGATTTTGGTGGATTCCTGCCTCAGTCTGAGCTCTTTTATCCAGACTCAGACTTTTCACGACAGACAACAAAGTGATGGTTGGCAGGATGGGTGAAGTAGGTGATAGGGATGAAGGAGCTGCTTGTCCTGATGAGCCCTAGAGAATGCATGAAAGTGTTGAATCCATCTGTTGTATTCCAGAAACTAATATATGTGAACCATATTGGAATTAAAGAATTACAAAAAAGGAAAATAGTGGGCAAACTGTGTTAGGTGTATGGAAATGTTTAGTCCTGTCTTTTCTATTTGGTTTTGTTGGTAAGTCTAAACCTATTACAAAGTGAAAAGTTTATTAGTAATATTTTTTTTATTTTTAAATGCATAATGTAGCATAATTATTCCTACCATTACTTACTAGTAATTGCCACCTATTCTCTTCTATTGTTTTATTTATTTATTTATCTATTCATTTATACTATTTAAACATTTTATTTATTTATTAGACACACAGAGAGAGATCACAAGTAGGTAGATAGGCGGGGGGAGGGGAGGAAGAAGGTCCCCACTGAGCAGAGAGTCCGATGCGGGTCTCCATCCAAGGACCCCAAGATCATGACCGAGCCAAAGGCAAAGATTTAACCCACTGAGCCACCCAGGCACCCCTGTTGTTTTATTTAAATTATAGCATTTATGTTACCAAAATTGAGTAATACAAAATATAGAAATCACAGAAAGAGCAATTACAGATGTTTTATGTTAAGGTAAAACATATAAAACATTTTGTATTCTATCATAATGTAGTTTTCTAATCTAGAATGGGTGTGTCCTTACATGGAGCTCTATGAAGTTGGTGCCTGCCATTCCAGGGGCTAATTACTCATGGAGGGAAAAATCATGGTTGTAATACTAGAATGATTAATACCAACAAAGGCTATTTAGAGGTTACTGGAGGGGATAAAATAGAGTTGATATGGGGGGACCACCTTGGTGGCTCAATTGATTAAGCATCAGAGACTTGATTTTTGCCTCATGTCATTATACCAGGGTCATGAGACTAATCCCAAATCAGGCGCCACATTGAGCATGGAGTCTGTTTAGATTCTCCCTCTCGGGGGTCTGGGTGGCTCAGTGGGTTAATCCTCTGCCTTCAGTTCAGGTCTTGATCTCAGGGTCCTGGGATCGAGCCCCACATCATGTTCTCTGCTTGGTGGGGAGCATGCTTCTCTCTTCTCTCTACCTGTCTCTCTGTCTATTTGTGATCTCTTTGTCAAATAAATAAATAAAATCTTGTTAAAAAAAGGTTCTCCATCTCCTTCTAGCCCACCCCACCATTTCAGTCTTTTTTCTCTCGTTCTCAAAAAAATATGTATATGTATATGCATGTATGTATGTATAAATGGTTGATTTCGAGATACACAGTTAATTGTTAATGTTTATAGGAAGGGAACATGATTAGATTTTTAATTTTGTCACTACTGCAATCTACTGTCAATTGCTGTTCAGCTTGTAAAGCTGCACTTACTAATACTGATTTCAAGGAGAGTGAACACTCTTAAGCCTCAGATCCTATGACTTCCGAGACTGCAAGGAATAGGAATTTTTTCCTGGAGGACAAAAGTGTTCATTATTCCTGGCACAAGGTATACGCTGTCGATAGTCCTCCTTCCCTTGTTAAAAGTGCATTTTTTTTGTTCCTGGAAAGATTTGAAGAGTGCTTGCAAGAAGAGTTGCTTGAGGGGCGCCTGGGTGGCCCAGTGGGTTGAGCCACTGCCTTCAGCTCAGGTCATGATCTCAGGGTCCTGGGATCGAGTCCCGCATCGGGCTCTCTGCTCGGTGGGGAGCCTGCTTCCTCCTCTCTCTCTCTGCCTGCCTCTCTGCCTACTTGTGATCTCTCTCTGTCAAATAAATAAATAAAATCTTAAAAAAAAAAGAAGAGTTGCTTGAACTGAAACTTCTGGAGTGAAAGAGTGGTGTTGGAGTAGTCATGGGACAGAAATTACTTGTTATTTAAGAAGTATCAGTCTTGGGACTGTAAGTGATCAGGGAATTAAGGCATCCTGGCAGTCATTTGGTGTATGATGGTCAGCACTACACTTATTTCTCAATATTTCAGATCCCATAAGTCATGATAGGGAAGAGAGGAGAGGAGAGGAGAGGAGAGGGTTGGTGCCCTCTGGTGTCTTCACTGGCAAGCTCTGTCTTGTACACACAGTGGCTGCCTTCACAGTTGCCTGCAGCTCTTTACCCGAGGGTGTCCATTGGCTTCCTTGGCTTCTTTGGCCATGGCAGTGAGCTCGAGAGCCAGGTAACCAATGTCCATAAGAGCAACACTCATCCCGTGCAGGTCTTTTTGCACTTGGATGGGATGACTCAGGGCTGTTCTGCATGTATTTAAAACGTTCCCAGTGGATGGAGACAGAGTTGCCCAAGCAGTGACCTCTAAACTAACACCCTGTCTTCTGTGTTGGCTGCCCTCACATCCTAGCTCCCATCATTTCTTCCCACCAAAGATCCTTCCAGAGAAACTACTTATACTCACATCCTTGTCTTAGAGTCACTTTCTGAGGCACCCAACCCCTCATAACTCCTGGTGCTGCCAACAATGGTGGGTGTTGTCTCTCTGTGCCCCAGGAGAGGATCTACCTTTTAAAACACACACATTCTTGGGAGATCTCAAAGCTCAGTCATGAGAACCAACTTACATTTTTCCCTTGTGTAGGAGAACTGAAAATCTACGCATGCAAGGCAGTAGAGTGACCTAGATAATAGTGAGATTATTCAACTTGTCACACAAAGTGGAATGCTCAGGCTGGAAGGAGACATACATTGTAGTATCATTATCAGTGGTACTGTTACTGAGTTCAAACATCCTATCTCTTGAAGCTTCTTCTTTGACTTCCATTTTGTCCATAAGGGTACTTCTTGGTTATATGCTCATCCTCAACTCATGTCCAGTCCTTATCTTTGTATCCAGTCCTAGGCTCACTATCATCCAACCCTACCTCCCCTGCTCCCACTTTCTATGTCCCTTCCTCCTTTTCTGCTCTCCAAGGTTTCCCAATATCCATCTTGGCTCCAGACTACTACTCTTCAGGTGTTGGAAGTTCCTTGGGTCCACCATCTCTCCTGATCCCCTCTAGTAAGTAAGAGGGGGTGTGAGTATAAATGAAGGTCTTGCTCTACCTTTCCTTATATCCTGGCCCTCCAAGGGGGAATGGGCCCCAGTCTGGAGTCCAGGATTGCCTGGATATTAGTCTATTTCAAAGAAGGAATTGAATTCAACTATAATTATACATTGGAAATAAAGGAAGTCTCAATATATTTCAGAAGACTGAAACCCACAAGAGTTGTTCTTTGATCATAATTGCAAATGTGCTGGATTAATCAAGAAAGGATAACTAGGATTTCCCCATATATTTGGAAATTGAACAGCTTTTTTAATAAAACTGCAAAAGGGGGAAAAAAACTGCAAAAGGGAATCTCATAGGAATAACCGGTATGATATGAATGAAAATAATTCTGCATATGTGGTATTAACATAGACTTCCAGGAGGGAGACAAGATGGTGGGGAAGTAGGAGGAGGCGCCCTTTCAACCTGCACCATAATGTGAGCTGATTACCTTCCAAAGATCTCCAATCACCCACGAAAACAGCCTGAGATAAGAATTATACACGTCTGGATCTCTACTGGAATAGAAGCAGCCAGTGCGCAGGTAAAGCTGAGTGGAAAATTCGGACTGATATCAGAAGATAAACAAATGGAGCCACCAGAAGCGACCCATTGGGAAGTAATAGCCCAGTATGAGAGTGCCTTGCACCTGGGGACCAGCATTAACTCGGGAGTCTGGTAGAAAGCACTCAAAAAGAGCAAAGGACCACGGGTGTGGGGTGGGGTCAGGGGGTGGGTAATTGCTGGGATTGGGTTGTCAGGGTAGGGACTTAAGTCCCCAGACCCAGGACAGTTACCCCTGGCACAGAGCCAGAGAGAGTGCAGCAGAGAAACCAGGTCTCAGTTCCCTGAACCACCAGTGCGCCTGAGAGTGTGCTGGGCTCCTGTGAAGGGCTGGGAGGCTCACCAGCCAACAGAAGCACAGTCTTTTTGCAGTACCCACGCAAGTGCCCTCCTGTGCCATCAGAGTCCGAGTCATGCCCCACACCCTCCCCTGAGAAAGGTGCACACAAACGCCAGCCAGGTGCTATAGGACCGTAAAGTCCAGGCACGCCCAAGAGCGGGCCAGCAGGAAAATCTGCGTGTGGTCACTGCTTGGAACTTCTCTGGCACTCTGGAGCTGCCCAGACAGCAAAAAATCCTGAGTCCCCAGGGACCGCGACTGGGAACCTGCTCTGCCAGTGGCCAAAGGGGGATTCATATGGGCTCTGCAGGCAGACTGAGGCTTCTCTCTGAGATGGAGGTCAGGGTGCAGTTTGCTTTCCTCTAAACCTACAAAAACTATCAAAAGCGGTCAAGGCAAGAGAGAAAAACAAAAGTGAACAAATATAAAAACCACCAGAGAACAAAAGCCTGAGAAAAACAGTTTCCTTGAGGGGGGCGGGAAAACTTAGCTGCGAGAACTTCAGGGACTGAAAACCCACGTGGCAGGCCCCTCCCCAGAAAACCAACCCATAAAGGGAAAAAAAAATAGATGACAAGAGAACAACCACCACTACTTCATAGGACAATTTTTATTATTAATTCGTTCCCACTATTCTGGCTAATTTTTTATATAGTTAATTTTTTTATTATTATATAGAATATTTTTAACCTATTTACTCTCACAGTGAGATGTGCAGTACATAAAGTTCCATAATAACCTTCTAACCTGAAATTTTTGATACATACAACTGTGTTTTCCTTTTGCATTTCTATTTTTTAAATTTCTTTTTTTTTAAATTTTAGTTTAGTTTAGTTTATTCCTTTTTTTAATTTTTTATTTTCTAATATTCATATAGAGTTAAACTTCAAGTTAATCCCCTTTCCCCAATCAATGCCACCCCTATAGGTAAACCAATTCCTAATCCCCCCTTATCTTAGGAAAGTTGAGTCCTTTAACAAAGATATCAAGATACATCCAGGAAGAATCAAAACAACCTTCCTCACCCACACTGAGAATATACAACCACTCTCCCATCTTTTTCTTCTACCAGTGTTTCTGTAATTTTGTGTTTATCCTGATAGTATATAAATCTTATATGTGGGGTTCTTTTTGATGAGGTTCTTCCTTTATTTGCATATATATATATATATGCATATATATATATATATATATATATATATATATATGCAAATATATATTTTATTTCTTTCTCCTGTCATATAGTTTTATCTGTCTTTTTGTTTGTCTGTGTCTGTTTGTATACTTCATAAATCTTACCTAGGACCCATTTGGGCTAAACCTTCTCTTTTATCTCACTTTTCGTTCCTGTCTCTCTCCTTCTCTCTTTTTTTCTTTTCCTTTTCTTTTTCCTTTCATTTGGGTGGGGAACCCTGATTGCTCAGAAGCATTCCAGGGTGCACCTTGACTGCACCACAGACGATACACCCAGCTACACCCGTTCAGCCAACTCTCACCAAAATGACTAGGAGGAGGAATGCCCAACAGAAGAAAAATAGAGAGGATGGACCTTCTGCAACAGAGCTAAAGGCTATCAACATAGACAATATGTCGGAAAGAGAATTCAGGCTAGCAATTATCCAAGCAATAGCTAGGCTGGAGAAAGCCATGGGTGACCAAACGGAATTGATTAGGGCCGAACGGAAAACGACCAGAGACCATGATTTCAATATTAGGGAAGAGCTGCAAGCTACCAGGGATGAGCTTCACAATGCTCTCAATGAGTTCCAATGTAATCTAAATTCTCTCAATGCTAGAGTAACTGAGACAGAAGATAGAATTAATGATCTGGAGGACAAACAGATAGAGAGAAAGGATAAGGAGGAAGCCTGGAACACACAGCTTAGAAGCCACGAAAACAGAATCAGGGAAATAAATGATGCCATGAAACATTCCAACGTCAGAATCATTGGAATCCCTGAAGGGGTAGAGAACGAAAGAAGTCTAGAAGATATAGTGGAACAAGTTCTTCATGAAAATTTTCCAAATCTCATGAATGGAACCAGAGTTTATGTACTAGAGGCCGAAAGGTTTCCCCCCAAGATTACAGATTTTTGAAAGTCGTCGAGACACCTAAAAGTTAGAATGAAGAATTAGAATTGTAGGCAGAACCTCTTGAAAGCAGCTAGGACAAAGAAGATCCTTACGTACAGAGGAAAGCCCATCAGAATAACGTGAGACCTGTCCACAGAGACCTGGCAAGCCAGAAAGGGCTGGCAAGATATATTCAGGGCACTAAATGAGAAGAACATGCATCCAAAAATACTTTATCCAGCAAGACTGACATTCAAAATGGATGGAGAGATAAAGAGTTTCCAGGATCAGCAAGGCTTAAAAGACTACGCAACCACCAAGCCGATACTGCAGGAAATATTAAGGGGGCTTCTTTAAAGGAGGAAAAAGCCCAAGAATAGCATTGAACAGAAATATAGAGACAATCTACGGAACGAGAGACTTCAAAGGTAACATGATGTCAATAAAAACGTATCTATCAATAATCACCCTCAATGTGAATGGCCTAAATGCGCCCATAAAATGGAACGGAGTTGCAGACTGGATAAAACGACAGAACCCATCCATATGTTGTCTACAAGAGACCCATTTTGAACCTAAAAAACACCTAGACTGAAAGTGAAGGGATGGAGAAGCAACTTTCATGCCAATGTGCTTCAAAAGAAGGCTGGGCTAGCAATTCTCATATCAGACAAATTAGATTTTAAAAACTAAAGACTGTAGTCAGAGATCCAGAAGGACACTACATCATTCTGAAATAGACTATCCACCAAGATGATCTAAGAATTGTAAATATCTATGCCCCCAATATGGGAGCAGCCAATTACATAAGAAAACTGTTAATCAAGATAAAGAGTCATATTGATATGAATACACTAATCGTTGGAGATCTTAACCCGCCTCTCTCTGAAATAGACAGATCATCCAAGCAGAAAATCAATAAAGAAACAAAGACATTGAATGACACATTGAACCAGATGAACCTCATAGATATATACAGAACATTCCACCCTAAAACAACAGAATACTCATTCTTCTCAAGTGCACACGGAACCTTCTCAAGAATAGACCACATACTGGGTCACAAATCAGGACTCAACCGATACCAAAATACTGAGATGATTCCCTGCACATTCTCAGATTCCAATGCTTTGAAACTGGAGCTCATTAACAAGTAAAAGTTCCAAAGGAACTCAGACACCTGGATGCTAGAGACCACCATGCTTAAGAATGCTTGGATCAACCAGAAGATCAAGGAAGAAATAAACAATTCATGGAAACCAATGACAATGAAGATACTACCATCCAAAACCTATGGGATAGAGCAAAGGCGGTCTGAAGGGGAAATACATAGCCATCCAAGCCTCCCTCAAAAAAAAACTGAAAAATCCAGAACACAGCAGCTCTCACTACACCTTAAAGAACTGGAGAATCAACAACAAATCAAACCAACTCCACACATAAGAAGGGAAATAATCAAGTTTAGAGCTGAGATCGATGAGGTAGAAACCATAGATACAGTAGAACGTATCAATGAAACTAGAAGCTGGTTTTTTGAAAGAATCAATAAGATCGATAAACCACTGGCGACACTAATCCAAAAGAAAACAGAGAAAGCTCAAATACATAATATTATGAATGAAAAGGGAGAGATCACAACAACACCAAAGAAGTAGAAACAATCATCAGAAGTTATTGTCAACAGTTATAGCCAATAAACTTAGCAACCTAGATGAAACGGATGCATTCCTGGAAAACTATAAACTAGCAAAATTGAACCAGGAAGAAATTGACAACCTGAATAGACCAATATCTAGTAACGAGATTGAAGTGGTGATCAAAACCCTCGGAAAAAACAAGAGCCCAGGACCTGATGGTTTCTCCAGAGAATTCTACCAAACATTCAAAGAAGAAATAACACTTATTCTCCGGAAGCTGTTTCAAAAAATTGAAGCAGAAGGAAAACTTCCAGACTCTTTCTATGAAGCCAGCATTACCCTGATCTCCAAACCAGGCAAAGACCCTACCAAAAAGGAGAATTTCAGACCAATATCACTGATGAATATGGATGCTAAGATTCTCAACAAAACCCTAGCAAACAGTATCAAACAGCACATTAAAAAGATTATCCACCATGATCAGGGGGAATTCATCCCTGGGCTACAAGGATGGTTCAACATTTGCAAATCAATCAATGTGATAGAACAAATTAATAAGAGAAGAGAGAAGAACCACATGGTCCTCTCAATTGATGCAGAAAAAGCATTTGACAAAGTCCAGCATTGCATCCATTCCTGATTAAAATGCTTCAAAGAGTAGGGATAGAGGGAACATTCCTGAACTTCATCAAATCTATCTATGAAAGACCCAGAGCAAATATCATCCTCGATGGGAAAAAGCTTGCGTTCTTTCTCTTGAGATCAGGAACACGACAAGGATATCCACTCTCACCACTCTTGTTCAACATAGTATTAGTAGTCCTAGCAACAGCAATCAGACAACAAATGGAAATAAAAGGTATCCAAATTGGTAATGAAGAAATCAAACTCTCTCTATTCGCAGATGACATGATTCTTTATATGGAAAACCCAAAAGGCCCCACCCCCAAACTACTAGAACTCATACAGCCATTCAGTAATGTGGCAGAATACAAAGTCAATGTACAGAAATCAGTGGATTCCTTATACAGTAACAATGAAAATACAGAAAGGGAAATTAGAGATCTGATTCTATCTACAATACCACCAAGAACCATAAGATACCTGGAAATAAACCTCACCAAAGAGGTAAAAGATTTGTACTCAAGGATCTACAGAACACTCATGAAAGAAATTGAAGAAGACACAAAAAGATGGAAGACCATGCCATGCTCTTGGATCGGAAGAATAAACATTGTTAAAATGTATATACTGCCTAGAGCAATCTATACATTTAATGCTATTCTGATCAAAATTCCACCGGTATTCTTCAAAAACCTGGAGCAAATAATCCTAAAATTTGTATGGAATCAGAAGAGACCCCGAGTTGCTAAGGAAATGTTGAAAAACAAAAATTAAATGGGGGAGCATCACGTTACCTGATTTCAAGCTTTACTACAAAGCTGTGATCACCAAGACAGAATGGTACTGGCATAAAAACAGACACATGGGCCAGTAGAATGGAGTAGAGAGCCCAGATATGGACCCTCAACTCTATGGTCAAATAATCTTTGACAAAACAGGAAAAAATATACAGTGGAAAAAAGACAGTCTCTTCAATAAATTGTGCTGGGAAAACTGGACAGCTATAAGTAGAAGAATGAAACTTGACCATTCTCTTACACCGTACACATAGATAAACTCAAAATGGATAAAAGACCTCAATGTGAGACAGGAATCCATCCGAATCCTAGAGGAGAACATAGGCAGTAATCTCTTCGATATCAGCCACAGCATCTTCTTTCAAGATATGTCTCCAAAGGCATAGGAAACAAAAGCGAAAAAGAACTTTTGGGACTTCATCAAAATCAAAAGCTTCTGCAAAGCAAAGGAAACAGTCAGGAAAACAAGGAGGCAACCCACAGAATGGGAGAAGATATTTGCAAATGACAGTACAGACAAAAGGTTGATATCCAGGATCTATAATGAACTCCTCAAACTCAACACACACAAAACAGACAATCATATCAAAAAATGGTCAGAAGATATGGACATACACTTCTCCAATAAAGACATACAAATGGCTATCAGACACATGAAAAAATATTCATCATCACTAGCCATCAGGGAGATTCCAATTAAAACTACATTGAGATATCGCCTTACACCAGTTAGAATGGCCAAAATTAGCAAGACAGGAAACAACATGTATTGGAGAGGATGTGGAGAAAGGGAATGCAAGTTGGCACAGCCTCTTTGGAGAACAGTGTGGAGATTCCTCAAGAAATTAAAAAAATAAAACTTCCCTATGACCCTGCCATTGTACTCCTGGGTATTTACCCCAAAGATTCAGATGTAGTGAAAAGAAGGGCCATCTGTACCCCAATGTTTATAGCAGCAATGGCCACAGTCGCCAAATTGTGGAAAGAACCACAATGCCCTTCAACGGATGAATGGATAAGGAAGATGTGGTCCATATACACTATGGAGTATTATGCCTCCATCAGAAAGGATGAAAACCCAACTTTTGTAGCAACATGGATGAGATTATGCTGAGTGAAATAAGTCAAGCAGAGAGAGTCAATTATCATATGGTTTCACTTATTTGTGGAGCATAATAAAAAGCATGGAGGACATGGGGAGTTAGAGAGAAGTGGGTTGGGTTAAATTGGAATGGGAGGTGAATCATGAGAGACTATGGACTCTGAAAAACAATCTGAGGTGTTAGAAGTGGCAGGGTGGTGGGCGGTCAAGGTACAAGGTGGTGGGTATTCTAGAGGGCACAGATTGCAAGGAGCACTGGGTGTGGTGAAAAAATAATGATACTGTTATGCTGAAAATAAATAAATAAAAAAATTTTTTAAAAAACCATAGACTTCCTTCAGCCCTGGGAATTCAACTTTGGATAGAAAGATTTATGGTGTTCAAATCATCCCATATTAACAGAGAAGGTATTACACCGAAAACATCTCTAGAAACGCCACTTATCTCTGTAACCTCACTAGGTGTCAGTGTGGAGCTTACATTATGTACATACATGGAAAAATGACAAGCTGATTCTCATGCTTGCTCTGTGTGGGATCTCCATGACCCTTAACTAATTTAAGTCAACAGGTTCATCATACGCTTTTCTGTCAATGGACTTCTGGACAGCACCCAGACAGTGTGGCACCACCAGGAGTCTGAAAGTAGGAGAGGAAGAGTCAGAGGTAACAGGGATAGTGAGAGGAAGGGACAAAGGGGAATTGCATGAAGACAGGTGGGACATGGCCCAGGAGTGTGGAGGGGGAACCATGGCCCACGGAGGAGGGGCTTTCAGTGTTGGGGCAAGAAAAGGCAGGAATCCCAAGCATCAGAGTTCTCTGAGCCCAGGGCTTCAATCTTCCTCCAGCGGCCATTTAACTTGGGAAGGTGAGTCCCCGTCCTTTGGCCTGGAAATGTGGGACCCAGCCTCAGGATCTGTCAGGGAGAGAGGTGGCTTGAGGGAGAGAATGCTGCTCTTTGGCAGGTAGTGTCTAGTGCTTGCCCTGTGGGGAGGTGGCCCTGAGTCATCTCTCTCCCTGCCCCTGTCCCTGCTGCATTCCTCCTGCACCAGCAGGGCCTATCTCAAGTTCCAGAACCAGGCCCCAGGTCCTTCAGCCTGGAATTGACACAGAGGCACAGCTGATCTCAACCCAGAGTATTGAGAATAAGGTCCATATTCTCCCTCTGGAGCTAGCAATGTGCAGTAGGATGAAGGGTTGCTATCCTCAAGTTCACTGCCCATCCTGACACAGGATGTTAGGTGGATGGCTTCAATCCCTGCAGCCTTTTCCTACAACCAAGCAGAAATGTCATACTTCACCAAGCTTTCTTCTGCCTGTGAAGAGATGGCAATTAGTACTCGAAGGTAACATTGGTTCCTTACCAGACTGATGGAAATGATTTCATCCATCTACCATATCTAAAGCACCTTTCATTGAAAATACGATCTAAAGACATGCAGTAATTCATAACACATGTGAAGCTCCCTCTAGGTTTGCATTTTGACCCTGGCACCTATGTGTCACTGAACACTTTATTGGCATGGTCAAAATAAACTCTCACGATCAAGATCATGGTGCTAGATGATGTCTTGTATCAGTATACTTTCATATATCCTGGCCTGACTGGAAATTATTCCTAAGAGGAAAAAGAAGGAAAGAAAAAAATTACAGTAGTGTAATTGTGTAGTATGACTATTTTGGTGGGCAAATGCATCTATCTTTACATTTTTAAAAAATGTTTTATTTATATATTTGACAGAGATCCCAAGTAGGCAGAGGCAGGCAGAGAGAGAGGGGGAAGCAGGCTCCCTGTTGAGCTAAGAGCCTGATGCAGGGCTCATTCCCAGGACCCTGAAATCATTTCCAAAACCAAAGGAGGAGGCATCACCCACTGAGCCATCCAGGTGCCCCTGTAACTTTCCATTTTGTATGTCAGTAGTCTTATTATTGAATGGAGTGGTGCAAGTACTACACATTATGTAGTGACATTGTCAAGTTCGGTTCATTCTTCACTCACAGAGAAAGAAGGAAGTGATTTCTTTGTGTCTGAGGCGCTGACACAGAGGCCTGCCCTGGTGTAGAGAACAGGCTCCCTGGAACCAGAGCTGCCTCAGTGCCTCCCTCTGAGCAGCCCCAGCTTAGAGCATTGCGGGGATTCCCAGGGAAGCGGGCAGAGGGCGCCCAAGCGCCTCAGGCCAGCAGGGGCACTTTGTCTGCCCATGCACCACAGCAGATTTAGGGAGCAGAAGGCTCACCATGGCGTCATCTGACGCTACTTCCTCACGGCCAGAAGGTTTTCTGCCACCAGCTGAGGACCCAGAGCCCCTCAGAGGGCCAGGGCTGCATTTGCAGCCAGTTCTGATGCTACCCTGGAGAGACCCTCAGGGCTTTGCAGCAGGTTGGTGCCTCCTGTGGTGCGATGCAGAAGCGGCCTTGATGGCTGAGAGCTGAGGAAGGGGCTCTGGGTGGCTTTCAGAAACCTGCTGGTAGGTAAGCCGCCTCTTTGTTACATTTTTGGTGGTGTTCCCACGGTTTGGTCCTCATTTTCCTCAAGGATATTTGAACAATTCCTATTTTACTCAAGGATCCCTGGATGGAGGTGTCGCGGGAATGCCATACCGGAGATGCCATGGTTCGTTTGTTACAGAAGCTGGCTTGTTTCTTGGGAGAAATCCCGACTCAAGAGGAACAAGAGCAGCATGTAGTAGGGAGCTGAAAACACAACTTGCTGGCTCTCAGGGTGTCTTAGAAGAATGCACTTGGGGCCCACTTGCAGATTACTGTTGCAATCAGAGCCCCAGGTAAAACAAAGTGCCGTCTAGTTTGTAACCTTCAAGGTTAGAAGTATCAGCAAATGTTGGGTTTGTTGAGAAGGAAGGAAAACTGAATGTAGGCCAAAGAAGCGGTGACTGATCCTTTGGCACATTGCGGAACTTCGGAGAGGTTCACTCTTGTCAGAGACAGGGGGCAATTTGAAAGGCTGTTAAGAACCAGAAGTGCATTGGAGGCATCTGGTGGAACAAATCTTTATGGCTTTTCATGGGTGAGGGCTGTTGGAGGAGGTGGGGGGCTGGATAGTGAGATGAGAATAGAGTTCTGCTAGCTGGAATAGTGGGACACCCATGTGCAAGATCAAGTCCATGTCCTCCTTTTGGCTCCCCATTTATGTGGAGTGGTACTGTGTCATAACACCCCCTACCAAAACCTCTTCCCTCTGCTGTGACATTCCCCTTATGACTTTGTCCCGTCTGATCAAATGAAATAAGTCAGTCAGAGAAAGGTAGGTACTATACGATTTCACTCATTTGTGGAAATTATGATATAAAGCATATGAGCAAAGAGAAATTAAAAAGAGGCACACTACAAAACAGACTCTTAACTAGAGAACAACCTGTTGGTAATCAGAAAGGAGGTGTTGGTGGGGCAGATGGGTTCAACAGACGATGGGGACTGAGTTGTATTCTTGTGATGAATGCCAGCTATTGCATGGAAGTGCTGAATCATGATTATACACCTGAAATGAATACAACAGTGTGTGTGAGTTAATTGTACTATAAATTAAAACTTCAGGAAACTTTCGTTGGAGGAATTTCAAATCAACAGTCAAGCTCTTTGTATTTAGTGGTTTTGTGTTTCAGTGCCAGCAAAGCCTTTTCTAGTTGGCATAGCCCATGTTGGTTGAATGTGCGTGACAGTTGTAAACTACTCAAGTGAGCCTTGAGGAACAGAGAGGCTTAAAAGGGAGAAACTCTCACCCACTCCCTTGTGAAGGTTGTATCTCCTCAAGATTGAAACCAGTGAGCCAGCATCACCTCACTGGGCATGGTGTTAACACAAAGGATTTGAGGAACAGCAAGTACAGAACCAAAGTAAGGAGACAATTCCAAACCATATGTTGTTTCTAAACCAGGACTCTACATATGATAGGAGCCAGCTAAAAATATATATTGGCACTTGTTTGGACTGAAGGAGGGAGGGTTTCTCCATATGAAGGCCAACTCAGAATCCTGTATGCCTCCTGGAAGTGTCCTCCATGAGTGGCTATGAGCAAAATAGTGAAATACTGTGAGAGTGCACTGAATGAAATCAGGGAGCATGTTTGGGGACATAGAGTACACTGAAAAACATGAAGCGTTCATTAGAGAACGTGTTGTAAGACTAGGAATATTTCCGGGACATTTCCAAACAGTATTGTTCTTTCAAAAGAACAGTTTAGAACTCTATGTGTTATCAAAAGTGGTCTGTTATGTTGTAAGTTCAGAAACCATGCATTTGGATTGGAATCAGGATTCAGTTAATAGTAGAGGTAAAGAAATTACTTTTGAATTCTGAACCATCTAAATGTCTAGAAATGCTCACAAGATCAAAATTAGTGTTTTCTGGGAAGGCCATAATCCAAAGAAGTTTCTTCCTTTTGCAAGAGACTCAGAATGCAGAAAATGACGTGTTCTTTGCACAGAATATGGAGAAGGAGCAATAGTAAGGAGAGGAATGCAGGCCTGGTCCAGACATGTGGGGAAGGCTGTCTCCCCAGATGATTTGTATTTCAGTTGGTGCACTATTAACCTTCTTGTGACCAGATGATGTATAGGTCAAGTCAGGCTTTGGTTCTTCCTTTAAAGGTGTCCCTGGACCCAAGCGTCCATTCCCTGGAGTTTGGGAGTGCAAGGTTTTATTAGCAGTATTGGAGAGAGGCTTCTCGGGGGATGTTGGAGAGAATCTTTGTGGAGATTTTTCCCAACAGAATCTCCAGGTTGCAAGGTGTGGCAGTCAAGGTAAGTGTCCCCTGGGAGTGCACTATGAAAAAGTCTGATCTACTGCCGTGTGGTTAGGTTGAATAGAGGCAATTCGATCTTTGCTTTCTAGAAATACATCCCCTTTTCCCAACTGTGGGTCCAGAGAGGCAGTGGTCGAATGCACATCGAATTCAAATCAAATCCAGTGACTATCTCCCAGGGGAAGAGACCTAATTCCACAAAGGGGTGGACTTGAGATTTAGGAGTGACAGCAATCCCTTTGACCCAGGGAGCTGGAAAGTCTCCATAGATTTTGCCAATGGAGTCCCCAGTAGTGTGGTCATTTTGTGAGACTAACTTTGAAGACAGAGGACAGTAACATAAAATGAAATTTTTCCAAAACTAGCAAAACATCGCAAACTGGTGAAACGCCTGCAGGGTAAAGTGGGTTTTCTGGTCACTGTGTATACTTCAAGAGGGCTTCGCTGGGAGGGGTAATTTTTTTCTAACAGGATTTTAGCCGCAAAACAGTCATTGGCCTTTCTCCAAGGGAAAGCGTTTGTCTAGTGAGAAGACATAGGCACATTAACTAACACTTACTTCTATCCATGAAATGAGGAAATTGCATGAAATTCAGTTGCCAAATGTCAGATGGTTCATTGAGTGGTTTAAAATGCCCAGGGGAGGTATGGGTTTGTTTCCCAAGATTGTATGTTGGGCAAGTGGGACAAGCAAGGTATGCCCTTTTTGCAGTCTTTGCAAAAGGTCTTGTAACATTGCCCTGCCAATAGTGGTTCATGAACTCTCTCAAGTTGTCAGCAGACCAATCTTTTAATGCTGGTACAGTTGTCAGGAATGGGAATTATAGAATGTGGGGCAGGGCCAGATTGTTCTTTGCTCCAAGCCTGAATTCCCTCTTTTTTATCATTTTGTTTATTTTATTTATTTAATATTTAATAAATATTTAAATATACATTTAATAATATTTAACTGTTAAAAATAATGGATATTTAATATTTATTAATATTTAATAAATATCAAAATATTTAAAATATTTTATTATATTTTTATCATTATTTAATTTTTATGTCATTAGATTTGCAACATTGTTTCTCCTTGTCTGGGCCCAATTCCTGGGCATGTCTGGTCAATATTAAAGACATCACAGCCTATATTCTCTTAGAAATTTTCAATTAGCAATAATCGATTCTCGGATAAACCTCATTGGCTGTGATACTGCCATTGGCGTCAGGTCTCAAATGTAAGTCTTTAATCTCTTTTGAGTCTTTCTTAGGCATAGTGTAAGGAAGCAGTGCAATTTCATTGTTTGTGGGTGGCTGTCCTCTTTCCATATCATTCGCTGAAGAGACAGATCTTTTCCCCATTGTGCATTTCTGATCTCCTTTGTCATGTGTGAATTGACCATATAAGAATGGGGTTATCTCTGGACTGTCTGTTGTGTTCATTGATGTGTGTGTTCATTTTTGTACCAGGCCTTATTGTTTTGATTACTACAGCATTGTAGTATACCTTCAAATCTGGAATTTTGGTACTTCCAGTGTTGTTCTTCTTTTTCAAGATAGCTTTGGCCACTCAGGGTCTTTTCTGTTCTGTTGGATTCTTTGTTCTGGTTGAGTGAAAACTGGTGTTGATATTTTGGTAGGATTGCATTAAACCGTGGGTTCTTTTAGGTGGTATGGACATTTTAATCTTCGTTGTCCCAATTGCAGAACATGGCATTTGCTCATGAATTTGTTTCTGCCATCTTCCATTTCTTTCTCCAGTGTTGGATAGCTTTCAGAGTACAGGTGCTTCACCTCCTTGGTTAAGTTTATTGCTAGGTGTTTTAAACGTTCTGCAGTAATTGTAAACAGGATTGTTTTCTTAATTTCTCTTTCTTGACTTACCTTAGGAGTGTATAAAAATGCAAAAGATCTCTGTGTATTAGCTTTATATCCTGAAACTTCACTGAATTCATTAATCACTCTAGTAGTTACTTGGTAGAGTCTTTAGTGTTTTCTCTGTATAATAGCATATCATCTCAAAAGAGCGAAAGTTTCTTTCCTGTGGTGGAAAACCAATGGGAATCTATGGCTGGCATGTCAACCTACAGGAAAAAACATCAGACCAGTGTCTAGAAATACATGTATGTAATGAATGTAATGTAATCTTTTTATGAGAAGTTTATATGTAATCTTTTTTTTTTAAGATTTATTTGTCTTTGAGAGAGATGGGTCAGGGGAGAGAGAGAGGATAGGGGAGAGAGAGGCTCACTTAAGATATTCTGTTGAGCCTGGGCCCTATCTCAGGGCTTGATGTCATGATCCTAAGATAATGACTTGAGCCAAAATCAAGAGTTGGGTGCTTAAAAAAGTGAGTCACTGAGGTGCCCCTGAAGGCTTTTTGTCATCTTTCAAAATTTGAAAAAGAGGGGTGCCTGGGTGGCTCAGAGGGTTAAGCCTCTGCCTTCGGCTCAGGTCATGATCTCAGGGTCCTGGGATTGAGTCCCATATCGGGCTCTCTGCTCAGCACAGAGCCTGCTTCCTCCTCTCTCTCTCTGCCTGCCTCTCTGCCTACTTGTGATCTCTCTCTCTGTCAAATAAATAAATAAAATCTTTAAAAAAAAAACAAAAAACAAAATTTGAAAAAGAAATTCAAATCAAGAACTGCTAACATGCTTTTCAAAACATTAGTCATAGTAGGCAGTACATTGTTTTTGTTTTTAGTTCTTTAATTTAATTCCAGTTAGATAGTATATATTACAGGTTTCAGAGGTAGAGGTCAGTGATATCAGTCTTTTATCAAACACAAAGCTCATTACGTCACATGCACCCCTTAATGCCCATCACCCAGTTACTGTATCCCTCCACCATCCTCCTCTCTAGAGGCTCTCAGTTCCTTTCCTATGATTAAGAGTACTTCTGGTTTGTGCACCTCACTGGTTTCGTCTGGTTTTATTTTTCCCTCTCTTCCCCTATGATGCTCTGTTTTGTGCCTTAAATTCCACATACTTTCACTAGTATGATAGTATGATATCATATGATCATTGTCTTCCTCTGATTTATTTTGTTTACAGTAATACTTTCTAGTTCTATCGTCATAGTTCCAGTGTCATTGCAGATGGCAAGATTTCAGTTTTTGATGCCTGAGTGGCATTCCATTGTGTGTATGTGTGTATGTGTACACACACACACAAACACACATTATATAATCTTTATCCATTCATCTTTTGGAATGGATAGGAAGACTGGAATGGATTGGAAGACATCTGGGCTCTTCCCAGTTTGGTTATTGTGGACATTGCTGCTGTAAACATTTGGGTGCATGTGCCCCTTCAGATCATTACATTTTGTATCTTGAGGGTAAATAGCCAGTACTGTGATTGGTGGGTCGTAGGGTAGCTCTATTTGCAATTATTTGAGGAACATCCATACTGTTTTCCAGAGTGCCTGTACCAGCTTGCATTCCACCAACACTCTAAGAGGATTCCTCTTTCTCTGCATCCTCACCAACATCTGTTATGTCCTGACTTGTTAATTTTAGGCATTCTGGCTGGTGTGAGGTGGTATTTCATTGTGCTTTTTTTCTTTTATTTAATTGTGCATTTGAATTCTATTTTCCTGATGCTGAGTGATGTGGAACATTTTTTCATGTACCTGTTGGCCATTTGTATGTCTTCTTAGGAGAAGTGTCTGTTCATGTCTTCTCCCCATTTCTTGACTATATTATTTGTCCCTTGAGTGTTGAGTTTTAGAAATTCTTTATAGATCTGGGACACCAGATCTTTATCTGATAGGTCATTTCCAATAGTCTTCTCCCATTCTGTCAGTTGTTTGGTATGGTCCACTGTTTCTTGTGTTGTGCAAAAGCTTTTTATTTTGATGAATTCCAAGTACTTCATTTTTGCCTTTGTTTCCCTTGCCTTTGGAGATATGTCTAGCAAGGAGTTGTTGTGGCTGAGGTCATAGAGGTTCCTGTCTGTGTTCTCCTCTAGATTCCTGTCTTACATTTAGGTCTTTCATCCTTTTTGAGTATAGTGTAAGAAAATGGTCCACCTTGCATTCTCCTGCATGTGGCTGTCCAATTTTTCCAACACCATTTGTTGAAGAGACTGCATTTTTTCCATTGACTATTCTTTCCTGCCTTGTCAAAGATTGGTTGACCATAGAGGTAAGGGTCCATTTCTAGACCCTCTGTTCTGTTCTATTGCTCTGTGTGTCTGTTTTTGTGCCAGTACCATACTGTCTTGATGACTAGAGCTTTGTAGTAGAACTTAAAATCAGGAATTATAATGCCACCACCTTTGGTTTTATTTTTCAACATTCCTTTGGATTTTCAGGGTCTTTTGTGGCTCTGTACATATTTTAGGATTATTTCTTCCAGCTCTGTGAAGAGTTGATGGTATTTTCATAGAGATTGCGTTGAATATATAGATTGCTGTAGGCAGCATAGACATTTGAACAGCATTCATTCTTGTAACCCATGAGTATAAAATGTTTTTCCACTTATTTGTGTCTTCCTCAATTTCTTTCGTGAGCGTTCCATAGTTTTCAGAGGACAAATCCTATGCCTCTTTGGTTAGGTTTATTCCTAGGTATATTACAGTTTTGAGTGCAATTGTAAAGGGGATCGACTCCTTAATTTCTCCGTTCTTCTCTCACATGATATAGAAGTGCTGCTGATTACTGTGCATTGATTTTATATCCTATCATATTGCTGAATTTCTGCATGAGTTCTAGAATATTGGAGTGAAGTCTTTTGGGTTTTCCACATAGAGTATCTTGTGATCTGCAGAGTGAGAGTTTGACTATGTCTTTGCTGATTCAGATGCCTTTCATTTCTTCTTTAACTGACTGCTGAGGCTAGGACTTTTATTACTGTGTTGAATAGCTGTGGTGATAGTAGACATCCCTGTTATATTCCTGCTCTTAGGGGAAATGCTCTCAGTTTTCCCCACTGAGAATGATATTCACTAGTCTTTTCTTATTTGACTTTTATGATATTAAGGTATGTTCCTTCTAGCCCTACACTGTAAAGACTTTTAATCAAGACAAAATGCTATACCTGTCGGTGCTTTTTTTTTTTTTTTTTTTTTTGCATCTATGAGTGGATCATATGGTTCTTGTCCTTTCTTTTATTTATGGAGTATATCGTATTGATTGATATGCAGATGTTGAGCCACCCTTGCAACTCAGGAATAAATACCACTTGGTTGTGGTGAATAATCCTTTTAATGGACTGTTGGATCCTATTGGCTAGTATTTTGGTGACAAATTTTGCATCCATGTTCATCAGGATACTGGCCTGTAATTCTCCTTCTTGCTGGGGTCTTTGTTTTGGGGAGCAGGTAATGCTAGCTTCACAGAAAGAGTTTGAAAGTGTTCCTCCCATTTCTGTTTTTGAAGCAGTGTCAGAATAGGTGTAAGTTTTTCATTAAATGTTTGGTAGAATTGAGGTAGAATTCCTCTGTGAAGTCATCAGGTGCTGGACTCTTGTTGTTGGGAGATTTGTGATTATTGGTTCAACTTCCTGGCTGGTTATGTGTTCCAGTTTTCTATTTTTTCCCATTTCAGTTTTGGTAGCTTAGACAACTCTAGGAATGCCTCCATTTCTTCCAGATTGCCTAATTGTTGACGTAGAACTGCTCATTATATGTTCTTATAATTGTGTTTCTTCAGTGTTTGTATTTCTTTGTTGTTGGTCAAATACTATTCATTATTATATTTATTTAGTTCCTTTCTTTTCTGTTTTTGATAAGTCGGGCAGGGGTTTATCAATCTTATGGATTCTTTCACGCAACTAGCTCCTTGTTTCATTTATCTGTTCTACCGTTCTTTGATTTCTATTTCATTGTCTTATGCTCTGATTTTTATTAGTTCTTTTCATCTGCCATGTTTAGGCTTCTTTGCTGTTCTTCTTCCAGCTCCTTTGGGTGTAAGGATAGGTTGTGTATTTGAGACTCTTCTAGTTTCTTGGGAAAGCCTTGTATTACTATATGCTTCCCTCTCAGGCCCACCGTTGCTGCATCCCAAACGTTTTAAACCATTGTTTTCTTTTTTTTTTTTTTAATTTTCATTTGTTTACATGATTTTTTTTTCAGTTCTTGTTTAATTTCCTGGTTGACCCATTCATTATTTAGTAGGAAGCTCTTTAGCCTCCATGTATGTGAGTTCTTTCCATATATGTGAGTTCCTTTCATGATTAAGTTAAAAATTCACACAGCACTGGGGTCTAAGGATACGTGAGGAATAATACCAGTCTTTGGTACTGGTTGAAATGTGATTGTGACCCAGTATGTAATCTATTGTGGAGAATGTTCTATGTGTACTCAAGAAAAATGTTTTTTTTTTTTGTTTTTTTTTTTTGTTTTTTTTTGCTTGAGGATGGAATGTTCTGAATATATATGTGAAGTCCACTTGGTGCCCTGTGTCATTCAAAACACTTGTTTCCTGGTTGATTTTCTGCTTAAATGATAGGTCCATTCCTGTAAGTGGGGTGTTCAAGTCCCCTACTACTATTGTATTACTGTTGCTGTGTTTCTTCAATTTTGTTATATTTTGCTTATATAATTGGCTGCTCCTGTGTTAGCAACACAAATATTTATCATTATTAGATCTTCTTGTGTGATAGAGCCTTTAATATGATATAGTAGCCTTCTTCATCTCTTATGACAGTCTTTGGTTTAAAATCTAATTTTTTAAAAAAGATTTTATTTATTTATTTGACAGAGATCACAAGAAGACAGAGAGGCAGGAGAGAGAGAGAGGGAAGCAGGCTCACTGCTGAGCAGAGAGCCCGATGTGGGCTCGAGCGCAGGACCCTGGTATCATGACCTGAGCCGAAGGCAAAGGTTTTAACCCACTGAGCCACCCAGTTGCCCATAAAATCTAATTTGTCTGATAAGGGTTGCTATGCCAGTTTTATTTTGATGTCCATTAGCATGATAACTATTTTTCCAAAACCCTCACTTCCTGTCTGGGGGTATCTTTAGGTCTACACTGATTCTCTTTAGATAACATTATGGATGGGTCTTGGCCTTTTCATCCAATCCTATACCCTGTGCCTTTTGATTGTCCATTTATTTCATTTACATTCAGAGTAACTATGAAAAGATAGGAAGTTAGTGCCATTATATTTTTTGTGTGTTTGTGCGACTTTTTTTTATCCCCCAAGACTTTCCATATATGATTTCAAGCTCCATATTCTCTGCTGTGCAGGAGCTTTTGATTTTGATGAAGTCCCAAAAGTTTATCTTCGCATTTGTTTCCTTTGCCTTTGGAGACATATGTTGAAAGAAGTTCCTGTGGCTGATATCGAAGAGATTACTGCCTATGTTCTCCTCTAGGATTCTGATGGATTCCTGTCTCACATGAGGTCTTTTTATTTTTCAAATTTTTTTCATTTATTTATTTTCAGCATAACAGTATCATTATTTTTTCACCACACCCAGTGCTCCATGCAATCTGTGCCCTCTATAATCCCCACCTATAAATGAAACCTAAAAGTCCAAAAACCAAAAAAAAGAAAAAAAAAGGGAAGTTACTCAGCCAGGTGAAAAGAACAGAAAGAATATCATGGGACATGTAGGGAAAACAGAGCAATACAATACATATCCTGAGTGTATCCTTTGGTTTGTTAGAAAAAGCTCCACCTCAAAATTGTATAGATGGAAAATCTTCCATAAATATACATATGAAATATATATAAATAATACATACAATATACAGTATTATATAATACATATAAAATAATATGGTCCCTGCTGGCACTTCTATATTTTACAAATTTACAAATTTCCATATATATATAATCTTGTAACATATATATGTATATATATATATATATATATATATATATTTTATATATATTTTATATATATGTGCACAAGTATATACACAAAAATAAAATTAAATATATGGAAAGGATAGAATGTATCCATGAAGATGAAAATTTAAAAAGACTTGAAGAAAACAAAACAAAACAAAAACAACTAAAAAACTTAACATACAAAAACAAGAAGTGGAAGAGAAAGAGGAAGAGGAAGAAAAGAGAGTATGATTAGGCAGTTAAAGCAAAGAGAATACTACACTAGATTCTAGGTGTATTTTGGTCTGTTAGAAGAAACTGCACGCCAAACTTATAAAGAAAGAGAAACTTAAATATTTACAAAAAGAAAATTAAATATAATGGAAGGATAGAAAGTTAAGTACAAAAGTGAAAGTTAAGATTAAAGAATTGTGGATAAAATAAATTGGTTGACAAGAAGAGAGACCAAAAAATTAAAACTGAAAGACAAAACTGTAAATGGATAAAGAAGATGTGGTCCATAATATACAATGGAATATTACTCAGCCATCAGAAATGATGAATACTCATCTTTTGGATCAGTGTGGATGGGACTGGAGGAGATTATGCTGAATGAACTAAGTCAAGCAGAGAAAGTCAATTATCATATGGTTTCAATTACTTGTGGAACATAAGGAATAACATGGAAGACATCAGCAGAGGAAAGGAAAAGTGAATTGGTGGAAATCAGAGGGGGAGTTGAACCATGAGAGACTGAGAAACAAACTGAGGGATTTGGAGGGGAGGGCGTGGGGGGGATGCGTGAATCTGGTGGTAGGTATTAAGGAGGGCATGTATTGCACGGAGCACTGGCTGTTGTACATAAACAATGAATCTTGGAACACTGCCTCAAAAACTAATGATATATTTGATGGTGACTAAGAACACAATAAAAAATATTTTTATTTTTAAAGCCAAGGGGAAAAAAACCCCATGAATTCTATATGCTATATTCCCCTAGCACTGGGGTTTGGGCATTCTCAGTGATCAGTAAACTTGGCTGTGTGTATTTGCTGATCCTCTGGGTAAGGAGCCTGTTGCCTTGATTCTGTGGCATTTTTGCCCCAGGACAGAATTGCACTGCACTTGCCTAGGTGTCAAGTTCAGTAATCTACTCCAGTTTGCTCCAGCTTTTGTTCCCTGAAGGTTTTCTGTGCCTCCTTAGAGGAGGAGAATGAAAAAGGCAGCCTCGCAAAGTCCAGGCCGGGATCCAAGAGTCTGAGGCCCCATTCCTCAGTGCACCCTCAGGGAAAAGCAGTGAATCGTTCCTGGCTCCCTGGTCTCTGTCTGCTCTGTGTGCTAACCCAGCCTATGACTAGCATTTGTATCTCAGGGCGGAACCCTGTTCGAGTCTCCAAACCCTAGAGACTCCTGCAGGGCACACCCAGGCTACTCCTTCTGGGAGGAGAGGGGATGTTGCCTGTGTGCTGTTGCTGGGTCTCTGCTGGCACTGTGTGCTGTTGCTGGGTCCCATGGCTTCTGGCAGCCTGGAGCTGAGAGTCCACACTGGGGCTTGATGATTCCAGCAAGAGTCCCCGCTTCAATGCCTGGGAGCTCTGCCACACTCGGCAACTCTGTTATTTCTGTCACCTTGGGCATCTCGAGATGACACTGTTCTACCTAGGATTCTGCCCTGCTTCACCACCTGGGTACCGTTCAAGCAGGAATGACCCTCATCAGAGCAAACTTCTAAAAGTCCTTACTTTGCAGTCCTCTACTATATCATTTTCTGGTACCTCCCTGCAGTTTATCTTCCCATATATCAACACGAATTCACTTCTCCACATGTCCTATCTTGTAGAAAGAGGTGGCTTTTATATTTCTAGAGTTGCAGCTACTCTTTTCTTACATCTCTGGGTGAGTTCACAGGCGTTCAGAATGAGTTGATAACTGTCTAACTGAATTCCTGTGACCAGATGAAATGAAGGTCTCCTATTTCTCCACCATCTTAGAGTCTCTGAGAGTAAATCTTAAATTGTATACATATATACATATATGTAGACATATATAGATACATGACAAACAAAAGTGAACAAAGTGTTTATTCTAGCCTGTAATACATCATATGCTTTAATCTACTTCATTTGTTTTTGATGCCGTATGCAGCCCATGAAAATGCCCCACAATAGAAAAACGATTAAATTATTGGCAATATTTAACATTAAATAATTTAAAAAGCTGAAGCAAGCTATAATTTGTAACTTAAAAGAGCAAAGTACCTTGTTAAGAGGAAAAATACTGTCAATGAATGTAAATATTACACTGTTTGTTGAAAAACACAGATCAAAAGGATGCACAAGCCAAAAATTGAACAAGTACTTCTTTTGTCACAATACATTTCTGAGCTTTCAGAATGTTTACAATTGAGACATAAAGGTATACAGCAAAAATTTATTGAGCATTTGCTGTCTGTGCCAGTTGCTGACTCAAACTTTACATGTATTATTATTTCCTTAATCCCCCCAAACCTGAGATGGTATAACCAACCACCTTATAGAGTAGAAATGGAGGCTCAGAGACTCACAGTAAATTGCCTGAGGTTGGAATAAAGACATGGACAGAGGTGGAAGTCAAACCCTATGTCTCAGACAAGAGAGTTCATCGTTTGCCTTTGAGGCTGTGCTGCCTCACAGAGAGAAGCCTGGAGGATGCGTGCCAGTTAGGAAGGGCCAGATGTTACTGTGAGTAACCTGTAACCCTGTGCCTTAGCAGCTTCTATTAGGGAAGTATGTTTCTAGCACCTGCCACATGTCCACACGCTCTTCATGGGGCCAGGATAAAAGAGCACCCACCATAGGTAATTGCCAGGTGCTATATGAGATGGACGGAGCAGGAGCCAGACTCAGTCCCAGGTGTTCTGTTCGAGATGGCACCTCTCACTGCCTCGCACATCTTACTGGTCAGAGCATGTCTACAGGACTGCATCCAACTTCCTGAGTCAGAGGACAGCTTGGCATCCTTTCTGGAGCCACTTGGGGCCACCACATGGTGCCAGTCCATCTGGGGTACTGTGCAGGGTTGGAGGGACGTGGGATATTGGTAGCAAATCACAGGAGGCCTATGTCAGGATTGGTTTGTGTTCTCCTTCATCACATAGGATTTATACGGTTCAGTCTATTAGGCATAATTTTGAGACCATATAGTGTTCTCACCACATTTCCAGGATATTCTCAGCCAAAGACATATTTGATTACAATTGTATCATGCTCATATCATTCAGTTCCAATGTAGCTCTTTTTTTCTATTTCTTTACTCCTATATCATTGTTAGAGGTACTTCTCTCTGTCTAAACATGTGGGAATTACTGGTTATTTTTTTATCAGTGATTTCTAGCACATTATGTTACCACAACATGTTCTGTGTGATTTCTTGCCTCTGAAACAGATTGAAATTTCCCTTATGGCCAAAGTAAATCGGGAGCATTTTTGTAATGGTCTCTGTGCCTAAAATCAATGTGTCCTCCACAGTGGATGTGAATGCGGATGTGGACAGATGTATGGAGACAGCTGTGGGATTCAGATGGTTTGCCATCAAGACCTGTATTTCGTGGATGCTCTGCAGACTGCATTGAGTAGCTGAGAGAGGGCTGGAACCTCCTACTCTGGTTGTGTAATTGCTTGTTGTTGCAGTTTTGTCCTGCTTTGCTTTCTACATTGTTCACCTCATGGTTCTCGGACAGGAGTTTGGAACGGAGGGAGAGAGCATCCAGAAGAGGGAACAGGGACCTGGGTTGAAGGGAGCAGAAAACAAGAAGTCTCCCAAGGGTGGCTTATTTATTATTATTATTATCATCATTATTGTTATTATGTACCATTAACCAACATATACTACATCATTAGTTTCTGATGCAGTGTTCAAAGATTCATTAGTTGAATGTAACACCCAGTGTTTATCACCACACCTGCCCTCCTCAGGACCGATCACCCAATTACTCTTTCACCCCATCCCTTCCCTCTTGTAACCCTCTGTGGGCTTTTTTTTTTTTTTAATGTTTAAGGAACATTTGCTTATCATTTCCTATAAACTATCTATTCGTTTATTTTTCCTATTTTCCTACCAAGGTTGGTCTTTTTCTTCTTTGAGAGTTCTGGATATGTTAGATATATATTAGATCTCTGTTGTAGAAGTTGCAAATATTTTCACTCTGTACATCATTGGTAATATCTGATCCCCATTATCCAGCCTGGAGCTAATTTCTGAAGAAGAGCTCCTTCTCCAAATAAGCCAAACATGGGCAGAAGTAAACTGAATTCTTGTTTCTTGGGTGTCAGGCACGTTCTGGGTGCTTTGTGAACATTCTCTCACTTATCGCTTCTGAAATATCTTTCAATATTATTTCTTACCTGAAAACTATAGGGCTAACGTGTTATAGATTTCATTGTTTCTCAGCTTTTATAAAGGTGATATGGTACATAAAACCATGGAGCTGCATCTTGAAATCATACCAGTAAATATTTCTGCATTGAAATATATGAATATGTCTACTGATTAGGATAAAGACTACACAGAGTTTCACTTCCTGATAGGTCAGGTTTTGCATCAAATGAAATATGAGAAGCAGTTTTATTTTTCAGAGCTTCTCCAATTTTGGAATGGGGGATAGGAGATGTCGGAGCTCTATCACCCTTACATTATAGGCAGGGGAAAGGAGTTCTGGTGTTTTATAACCGAATACATCCTCCGACTATTACCCTTTTCTTCTTTTTCTCTTTGTTTTGTCAGGAAGGGAGGAGGGAGCAAGCTGGAGAGTTTGAGGATTCAAGTGAGTACCAGGAAAAGTGCGGCATCTCTCCACTTCTCTACTCTCCACCTTCTTGCAGCCAGGATGAGACTGAGATGGGCAGCCCTTCAGCAGCCCAATATTGGGCAGCCCAATATTCTTCATAACGAAAATTTAACCAACATCCTTTAGATACTTGTTAAACATCTGTTTGGAGAAAAACCTGCTTGCTGAGTGGGGAAGGATTAAAAAGAAAGAGGTGACAGTGTGCAGCCTCATCCCTAGAGTGCCAAGCAAAGCACCTCTGGCCCAAAACTCGCATCCCCCTCTCAGTCAGAAGCAAAGCCCTGCAGTTGGTCTGATCTACTTTGCTCAGGTAGGTGGTTAGCAACTTCCTCCTTTGACTCCTGTGTCCTTTATGGGTTTCTTAGACAATATTCCAAATTACTTCCAGCCACACACTCTCCGTCTCTCCAAGAATTATAATCCTGCACTTTTCTTTGTCTTATTACATTTCTGGTTCCCTGAACAGATTATCCCCCAGACAAATATGGTACAGGCCCTGGTCTGTAATGAAATATTTTGCCAGAGGGCTCGTTTTGATTCTTTAACTCCACTTATCAGGCTGCATGGGGCCTCCATCAGGACTGAGTTTTATGGTTTTTATATTCCGGTTTTTCACGACCTGTCTCCTTTCTCCATCAAAAAGAAACTACCTTGTCTCCTTGTGCCTTAGTGCACTACTGAAAATCTAGTAAATGAGGAGTGACTGGATTAATGATCCGTCTCTCCCACAGTTGCAGTCTTTGAATGATACCTTAGGTCAAAAGTGCTCTAATGACAAGCAGGTATTTTAGACCATAGCGTGGAGGTAGAGGGACTGTGAACTGAGGACTTTTACTTTCATAATGAGCACACCACACTCTGCTCAGTCTCTCAGTTAGGGGTCCAACCCTTGATGTATTTTGGCTCAGTTCATGAACTTTAAGTTGTCAGACTGAGCCCCATGTCAGTGCCAGGCTCCCCATGCAGTGGGGAGCCTGCTTGAGATTCTCTCTTCTCTGACTCTTTCTCTTCCTCTGCCTTCCCCTCCAAACTCATGTTCTCTCTCCCTTGTTCTCTCGCCCTCTCTCAAAGATTTTAAAATGGGAAAAGAACAGCAAATATACAGAAAACTTCAATCTGGGGCACCTGGATGGCTCAGTGGGTTAAGCCTCTGCCTTCAGCTTGGGTCATGATCTCAGAGTCCTGGGATCGAGACCCACATCAGGCTCTTTGCTCAACAGGGAGCCTGCTTCCCCTGCTCTCTCTCTGCCAGCCCCTCTGCCTACTTGTGGTATCTCAATCTCTCTCAAATAAATACATTTAAAAAAAAAAAAAAAGAAACATTTTGGGGCGCCTGGGTGGTTCAGTTGTTAAGCATCTACCTTTGGCTCAGGTCATGGCTCAGATCGCACCCCACATCAGGATCCCTGCTCAGTGGGAAGCTTCCATCTCCCTTTCCCACTGCCCCTGCTTGTGTTCCCTCTCTCACTGTCTCTCTCTGAAAAAAACAAACAAAAATCTTAAAAAAATATATCCAATCTTATTAGTAATGAAAGGACAAATAAGATTAAATTGATTTCACTTTTCACATTGGCAAAGGCTTAAAACCTCATAACACCCAGTGTTACTTGCTCCTTTACTGTCTGAAAGGGTTTTTGTAATTTTGGTGTTATTTCTTCCATAAATGTTTGATAGGATTTGCCAGTAAAACTACTTGGATCTAGGACTTTCTTTCTGGTAAAGTTTTTAATAATTATTTCAATTATTATAATAGATATAGAATCATTCAGATTTTTGTTTTATTTTGTAGTGTTATATATATTTTTTAAAGATTTTACTTATTAGATACAGAGAGAGAGAGAGATCACAAGTCGACAGGCAGGCAGAGGAGGAGGGCGAAGCAGGGAGCCCAATCTGGGCTCAATCCCAGGACCCTGAAATCATGACCAAAGCCGAAGGCAGAGGATTAACCCACTGGGCCACGTGGGTGCCACTAAGGTATATTTTTCAAGACATCTTTCCATTTTCATCTACATTGTTGAATCTGTTGACATAAAACTGCTCATAGTATTGTCTTGTTATCTTTTTTTTTTAAAGAAGTTTGATTTATGTATGTTAGAGAGAGATTGTGAGAGATTGGTACAGGCGTAGAGGGACAGATAGAATCTCAAGCAGGTTCCTTCCTGAGCACAGAGCTCAACGTGGGGCCCGATTCCATGACCCTGAGACCATGACCTAAGCCAAAAGTGCTGAGGCAAACACTTAATCAACTGAGCCACCCAGGTGCCCCTAACTTTTTTAAGTGTAAGATATGTAGTGATAACTCTTTTTTTTTTTTAATTTTACTTATTTTTTTTGACAGGCAGAGATCACAAGTAGGCAGAGAGGCAGGGTGAGAGAGAGAGGAGAAAGCAGGCTCCCTGCTGAGCAGAGAGTCCAATGCAGGGCTCAATCCCAGGACCCTGGGATCATGACCCGAGCCGAAGGCAGAGGCTTCAACCTACTGAGCCACCCAGTTGCCTCTGTAATGATAACTCTCTTGTCATTTCTCATATTGGCACACAAAAATTTTATATTAAAGGATGATCATCCAGGTGTTTTGTAAAGAATTAAAAAGAAAACAAAAACAAGCCTCCAACAATTAAAGATTAGTAAACTAAAAAACTTTATCATCTTGACAGAAGGAACTACTACATGGCCCTTAAAATTATACGAAAACTCTGATGAAATAATATTGCATGCTTATAGGGATAACTAAAGTTTGCAAGATTCATAATAACAAGTGTTGTTGAGGTTATGGAGCGAATAGAACTTTTTAATTAATTAAATTTTATTTTAAATTCTGGTTAGTTAACATAGAGTATAATATTAGTTTCAAGTGTAGGATTTAGTGATTCAGCACACAGTACAAAATCCAGTGCTCATCAATGATTTCACATGAGTGAAATCATATGATATTTGTCGTTCTCTGACTTATTTTGCTCAGCATAATTATGCAAATGGAACATTTATTCAATTTTATTCAGCTTCCACTGTGGTAGGAGTATATGTTAGGCATTAAAAAACTGTGTGGTAATAACTTAATCAAACTTAAACTATGTACACCATTATGATTCTGCATCTCTACTCCTGAATATATACCAATCATAAAATTTCTGCAAGTATTCAGCAACAGACATGTACTATAATATGTATAGCAACTTTATTCATGTTATCCCAGATTGGAAACAATTCCATTCTCTCACCAAAAGTAGAGTGAAGTACATTTTAGGTATGTTCAAAGAATGGGATTCTACAAAATGATGAAGAATGAACTATTGGTACAGATACAGACAATGACATGTATAAATATCACAGGCATTCTTTGAAGAGAAGTGAGATACAAAGATGCACAGACTGTATGACTCCATTTGTATAAGTGAGAAGGCAAAATTGATTTATGGTTTTAGAAGTCAGAATAATGGTTACTGATGGCAAGAGAGATAAAGGTAAAACTTAAGACCAGTTAGTGGTAAAGGCAAATTAACTATAGGAAAGAGAAAGTAAGAAAGCAATCCCATTTATAAATGGATCAAAAAAATAAAATACCTAGAGTCTAATTAATCAAGGAGGCAAATACCTGTATACTGAAAACTACCAGAAACTGCTGAAAGAAATCGAAGAAGACGCAAACAAATGGAAACATACTTCATGCTCATGCGTTGGAAGAATTACCATGATTGAAATGCCCATACTACCCAAAACAATCTATAGATTCAGTGCAATTCCTATGAAAATTCTAATGGCGTGTCATGCATCCTCTTTCCTGGATGAGAGCAGCGGTCTTGGTGTCAGCATTCTGCTCTAAACCACATGAACCCTCACGTGGTCCTGCAACCACTTTGCAGGACTGGCTGGCAAGTGTGGCAAGACCCTCCCTCTGACCAATAGTGCAGATTGACACCGTAGGAGTCCCCAAAAGGCTCAGACATGGATGGGCTAAAAGCAGGGTTCAGATGGAAACATGCTAAAGTAATGGGGAAGAGTATGCAGAATTTGCATCAATATTTAAGTTAAAGGTTGAGAGTTCCATTATGTTTCAGGCCAAGGGAAGCTGCTAGAGTCAAGACCTAGAGCTTGGGGAGGATTAAATATTCACCCACCTCTCTGAGCGGAGGCAGTGAGGTGAGAAACTCTGGGGAGTGTGCGAGTGTTGTATTCCTCATCATGGAGTGCGCATTCTTCATGTCTGGGGCCCATGACAGAGCCAGGTCCGAGGTATCTGGCTCCCTGTGACAGTTTTCCTGCAGGCCACAGGTAAATGGGAGCCTTCAAAACCCGAGCCCTGAGGGCCTGGGTTTCCTGTCCTGGGCAGCTGCTCAGAAACCAAGCAAGAGCCATCGATCCTGCAGGAACCGCATCGGGCCCATGGAGGGGGAGAATGACCTGAGCGAACATCCTGAGGTGGCTGAATCAGCTGTGGGGAGCAGCCCGGTCCCGACTTGAAGGGAGGTAAGGAGGACACAGAGGTCCATCCTTGTGTCTGTGCGCATTAAGGCAGGTACAGGGATGCCTTGGACCTAGGGTGGAAGGAGGCCCAGGGGACTTACATATGCATTTACACTGTGTGGTCAGCAGAGGGCAGTGTGGCCTCACGTGTGTGTGTGTGTGTGTGTGTGTGTGTGTGTGTGTGTGTGTGTGTATGTGTGTGTCTGCGCGCACGCGAATGGGCTGGCTTACCTCCTGCTCACAGCAACCCCATTAATTTAGGAATCTGAGACCCTCTTTTACAGAGACAGAAACAAGCATAAGGAGATTAAATAAGTTGCCTGATCACAAAGCTCTAATGTGATAGAGCCGGAATGGGAATCTGAGCAGACTGGCTCTAGAGTATGCATTCATTGATTCCCTGTGTGCTGAGTGCCTACTGTGTATAGGCCCTGTGCTCTACTGGTGATACCAATAATATCAACAGAGTTAATCCCCAGCATATATTGAATGCCCACAGAACTCTATCTACAGTAATAGTGAAAATGGTGATGACAGGCGTATGTGGGTGGCTCAGTCAGTTAAGCATCTGCCTTTAACTCACATCATGATCTCAGAGTCATGAGACTGGGCCCTGTATCCATCTCCCTGCTCAGCAAGGAGTCTGCTTCTCGCTTTCATTCTTCCTTAAACAAATACTATACATCAAACACTGTCCTAAGCACTTCACAAAATTATCTCCTTTAATCCTCAAAACCACCATATTCATCATTCTCATTTATAGACTAGAAACCCAAGGCACAGGGTGTAAGCAACACAGCTGGGTTCACACAGCCAGTAAGAGGCTGAGCAAGGATTCAAACCCAGGCAGCCTGGCCCAAAGTCTGCAGCACACTGTCCTCCTACACTCTGCTATGCAGTCACAATTGTCAGCCAAAACTAAGAACCATCTCTGGATCTTGTGACGCTTAACTAACAGAAGTCACGTCCCTGGCAAATAGTAGGGCTGTAAGAAATGAAAATCATCACCATCAATCTCCAGGATGCTAGTCTTTCAATTCACAAAGAGAAGAAAAATACATTTCTACTTGTATTGTTCTACATGTATGGAAAAAGGCTTCCCCTAAATTACTCTCCTTGGTTCTTAGAACACTCCTAGGATACACTGTTTTTTCTTTCTTTTTTGAAAGATTTTATTATTTATTTACTTATTTGTCAGAGAGAGAATGGGAGAGCATAAGCAAAGAGAACACTAGTAGAGGGAGAAGCAGGCCCCCTGCTGAGCAAGGAGCCCATGGCAGGGCTGCATCCCAGGACTCATGGATCATGAGTTGCACCATAGGCACACACTTATTAACCAACTGAGCCACTGAGATGTCCCAATCCACTGTTTTTCTTCTAATAAGTTTAGCATATAGAACTCAGCATGTCCCAGGTATTTTTCTGTGTGCCTTATGCCTGCATTTAATCCTAAAATCACTCAGTCATATAGCTCAGTGAGGTAAGTAGTAGTACTATCTCTATATTACTGGTCCAGATAAGGTAAGTAATGTGCCCAGGATGACAGAGCTATCACATAGTGGTGCGGGGATGAAACTCAGAGAGTCTGGTTTCAGACTCTGAGCTTTCTAAACCTCTACTCTGAGGGCGTCTGTGTTGGAGGCAATTCTGGCTCACAAACCTTGTGATGAGTAACAGAGACAGTAAGTACCAGAGCCAGAAGGCAAGCCCAGGCCTGTCTGCTACCACTGTCTCTAGTAGTTGATTTCTCTGACTTCCGAGTGGCCTGATGGACATCAACTTGTGTTGGAGCGTAGAAGACATAGGCTCTAGTCCTGCCAATAAAACAACTGGTCAACAACAGGGAGATCTTGAACTTATCCCTTTGCCGCTACCTTCATCTAAAAATTAGGGAGTCATGCTCACTCGATCTTTAATGTCCTCTAATTCTAAGCAACTGTTTTCCAGGATGAACGGCAATTGTGCTTGAACGAATGAATGCAGCATGTTTCTTATAACTCAATGTCAATCCCACCCCCACCCCTGTAGAAAATGCTTCTTTTGACCCGAAACAAATCCTACAGGTGCCATGAAGTGCAGCTCAAATGCACAGCAGCCAGAAACACAGCCACTTCTCTGGAGGCCTCTCAAGCTTCTAGTCCCTTTCCCTCACCCTTACTGGTAAGAACCGTGCACATGCTACTCTGTGCTCCTGAAATACTGAGTTTGTGCCTCTAGTATAACGATTCCTACATTCACTGACAGCAGTAGCATGTGTGCATGTGTGAACCTATGTCTGTGTCCTTAAGGGCACAGACTGTACTCCATGTATCTATGCTTGGAAAGTTACATTATGTGGATCATATACATAAGTGCCAATACCTGACCATTTTGTCCTACAATGATGACAATTTAATATGGCGCAACCTAACACACGCTCATTAAATATAAGCATATTTCCTAATGTGCAACAGGGCATCCCTGAGAAAACTTGTGCTCTACAAAAGGGGCCAGTAAGCTTCTTTATAAGGGGACCACATGGTCAATACTTTGGACTTTACTTGCTAAAGATTCTCTGTCCCAAGGATTCCACTTTGCCATTGGTGTTATCAAAAAAGCCCTAAACAATCTGTTAATGAATGAGTATGGCAGTATTCCAGTAAAATCCCATTTTAAAAAACAGGCTGAGGGCACCTGGGTGGCTCACCAAGATAAGTGTCTGACGTTAGTTCAGATCATGATATTCCAAGATCTGGACTCATTTTTCTCAACTAAATTTTTTGTCATATTCATAAAATTCAGAGTTAACTTTCAGGGGACACGATCTAAGATCGCTGTCGAAATTGAGTGGACCCTCCTTGATAATTATAGTCACTATTTGTTGCTAAACTGCCAGACAGACCTATTTGTTTCATAGCACCAGGTGGTATTTTTAGTCTACTTCTATCCAGGAATGTTAAACAGTACCCAAATAGAGGCAGTCACATGGGTGATAAGATCATCACCATCTAGTGATTCTCTTGCTACCAAAGAACTGATATAGAACTGGAAGGAACTGTCTATTTCATCTCACTCGTTCAGCTTGTACTGAATGCTTGCCACAATGCCACACACAGGGCTAGGTACCAGGAGATAGCAGAGCCCCGACTCTCACTCCAGCTTGGAAAATTTTAAATTGCTTATTATCTAACAGATCTAATTCAGTGGTTCTCAACCAGGGTGGTTTTATGTCCAAAGGATATCTGCAACGTCTAGAGACACCATTGGTCACCGTAAGGGAAATCCTATTGACGTCTACTGAGTCGAGGCCAGGGGTGCTTCTAGACATTCTGCGATGCACAGAACAGCTTCCACAATGAGAATTATCCGACCCAGAATGCCAAGAGCCAAGACTATACCTACTGGGACACTTGATCTAACTTCATCTCCCCATTTTACAGACAAAAAAACTGGGGCCAATGTCAATGATATACTCAAGATCATCAATTCTTGAGCAGAGTCTATAGGTCCTGGTTCTATTCTGCGTGCAAGAGATCTTCAGTTTCCCTTTTTTGAACTGAATTTGAGGACTAATTTTTCCATGATTGTCCTTTCCTCAAAGCAATGAGTTCTGCAGTGCCATCCTGGTGGAAAGCAGCTTTAGACAGCAACAGAAAAGCATTCACATTTGATCTGCATGTTTCACTGCAGGAGACGGGCTCTACACTTGAGTGACACAGATACTTTGGCATGGTTGCATATGGCTTCTGGATTTTATTTGAAAGGAAGGATGCTGTGAAGAAAAGCTTAGACTCATGAAGTTCCATTTATTATTTCTTTTTCTTATTCATCACAGGATCAAAAACCTGGAGTGGACATACAGTGAATATGCAAGAAGATATGGGATATATCCTTGCTCTACTTTTTAGCATTCCTCCTCCTCAGCCCCATCATATATCCCAGGAGGTCAGCATTTGTTCTGATTTGGAGGTAGACAGGGTAGAAGGAAGCAAGGGCTGAGTTTAGAGGTAAGGGAAGTTGAAAGCTAATCCATGGTCTATATCTAACCATGACCTACTCCATGGAAAGGGGGAGTCTGCTTCTCCTCCTCTCCTTGGTGGACTGAAACCAAGAATCATAAGCAAGAATCCTTTTTGTCCTAGATGCCTGGCAAAGAGCTCAGCTCTGTCCTTTGTGGGATCAATGGCTGCTGTGATTAATGATTCCTTCTGGGAAATTCAGCTGTGCCATTATCACAGTGAGAAGGATCACCAAGTCCCAGAAAGCTTCTGAGTGAGTTCCACGTGGGCTATGCCCCCAGGGGGATCCTTGAACCATTCCTGGAAATCGGAGGCTCTGGACCACTGAGGACAAATCAAGTCTGATTGGTGATGTATTCAGACTCTCTTGTAGTCACTGAAATCTGTATAGAAACAAAATGGCTCTCATGACTTGATGTCAGAATGGGAACCCACAAATGACAAGGCAAGAAACAATGCTTAATGTCCATTTAGCACTTCACGCTATGTTCTGAAATAACAAACACACATGCACTATCTCTTCTTTACAGCAACTCTAGGAAGAAGACAGCATAATAACTCCCACTGTCTATATAAGAAAACCGAGGACCCAGAAATGAGGTTTTCTTCTCAAGGTCATACAGTGACGTGGCAGAGTGTGAACTTGGAATCACATCTGCCTGATGACAAAAAATGCTGCACTCTCATTTGAGGGCTGGAGACAGGTAGAATCTTACAGACAAAAATAAGGCTTCTCTCCTGATTTTGTAACTAGGATGTTGGTCCCTTATTCCAATTCACACATATACCCCTTGAAAAGAGAGAGCAGTCCTAACAAAGCAGGACATTAAGAAGCTAAATCCTGAGTTTTACTGACCAAAGCAGAACTGGCAGAATCTATTGCTCTGATCCCATCTGATCTGAATGCACTGCTCTGTGAATATGGGACCCAGCACCATAGGCCTGTGTGACTGGCAGTTCCAGGCTGCATGCTCTTGGCATCCATGCTGGGCACTGTACTACATCATTTTCCCTCCCATGCAGGCGTCTTCTTCCCCAGTGGGCTGTGCCTTCTTAAGGACCCAGATCCTTTCACTCCTGCTTCAAACCCTCTGCACTGGCTGCCATGATCCCTCAGAGAAGATCCTCCTCCTCTGGAGTCTCTCTGTCTCTACTGGCTCCTCCTCCAACCTCTCTTCTGGAATGCTCTGACAATGCAAATTAAACGAGGTCACTCCAACTTAAAAGTCCCTCAGGAACCCACTGTCTTTCAGCACAACGTCCAAAGTCCTTCCTAAACTCATCCCTCACCCTTCCCTCGCCCACTTCTGGCTCTCCAGCCACGCCCGGTTACCTGCAGCTTCACAGCGGGTTCTTACTCCCCAGTTTTTACTCATGCTCTTCACAACACCTGCAATGTCTTTTCCTCACCTTATTCGCCTAACACTATGGCCTTCGCAGAATTACCTCACCTCTCTGAAACAGAAATGGGTAGAAGTGGGTTGTTCTGGGAGCTAATAAAAAAGAGTCAGAAGATGGAATGAGGTCAAACATTTCTTGACATGTTCCAGGCATTTTATATGTACCATTCCATCTAATCATCATCAACAACCCTAAGGAACAGCCCGAATTGCTTGCCTGTCACAGGGTTATTAGGTCCCGAGTGTCACACAGGTAGAAGGTGATGGAGTCCAGGTAGCCAGGACCCAACAGCTCCAACACAAAAACCCTCCCCACAAGACCTGGCCCCTGGGAGCTCCCAAGGCTACATAATTAATGTGCTGGCCCAGAAGGGGTCACCCACGCATGAGATCACAAAGCTCATGAGTAAGTGGCATCATGGAAAACACAGGGCCTGGAAGGGGCCAAATGGAGCATCTCGTGCTTCATGCTCTTTATAGCGGAAGAACTTTCCTATGATAATATTAACCACAATGTTGAGTAATAATAAAAATACCATTTCTACACGGCTCCCCATAGGCCATCTTCTCTGTGAATTTACATATGTATACATTTTTTAAAATTTAATCCAGACGAGAAAACCGAGGATAGAGAGGTCAAAAAACATGCCTAAGGAAGCACAGGAGCACAGGGTAGAAATAGGGTGATAGTCTAAGGCTATTTGACTCAAAGCCTGTTCTCGGAAAATGCAGGCTATCCTCCCTGTACACTCTTTCACATTATATGCCACCTTCCTCAATGAAGTTGCAATGGCCTTTGTCTGTCGGTATAGGACCCACCAGGAGAGGCCGGCAGGCTGTCTCTCAAGGGACCCCGCTGGATTCATTCATTCCTTGTGCCTCACAAACCCAAGCACTGAGGACCCTACAGTCAGGGGTGTTCAGAGAGACTGAGGCTTACTGGCAAAACTTATGAAAGACAGGCACAATTGACAGAATAAACTCTCGATAAGTGTGTCCACTTACAATGATTATTGGAAAGGCCAAGAAGACCAGAGTGCCTCTGCTGCCATGAACAGCACATTCATTCCTTGTCTGGAGCCAAATGACAATCGTGTGCCCATGAAACAGACATTTGTGGAACCTCTGCACAGCAGTGAGCAAAAGCAAGTATAGCAACAAGGTGGTTAGGTGAGCACATCACCATCTAAACTATGCTGAGCTTCTGTGGGTTGTAGCTGACAGAAGATCACTTGCATTTATTGAAGTAGAAATGAGAGTTTCTTATATTAAAAAAATGGGGCTATCTCACAATATCCCTGGACAAGAATTAAACTGTGGTCTTGAGAGGGATAGAAGTTAAGAACAAGAAAAACAGAAACCATGAGATTCTCTTTCTCTCAAATATTATATACATATATATGTGCATATAGATAAATCTATCTATCTACCTATCTATCTATCTATATATATACTCTGTAAATTTTAGTTGTTAGATATATAAATGACATATATTTTTATATATCTGTTTCTCCTAATTCCTCTCTCTCCTCCCACAGTCTGTCAGATCACCTTTTCTCTATACATCAGCTTCACCCTTTTTTTTGTGTAAGTCAGAATTCTTGCTTCACAGAAACTGGTTCTGGCTAAATTTAACAGAAAAAGAATTTATTGGAAGGCTATTAGGAAGGCCAAAGAACAAGACAAATAAATGAAAAAATCAACATGGATAAAGGGAAGCTCGACAGCCAGACACTACCAACATTCCACTGCAGACCAAGCCTGCTAAGGACGCCACTGCTGCCGCTCCTGCGAAATCCTGTCTCAGCTTGTCCACCCTCCCCACGTGCTGGCACCAGATGCCACGTGAACACAGACTCTGCATCACCGCTATCAAGCTTGGATGCTTTTGTTATGGAAATATACAATTGCATATAATATACACACATACTGCACACACACATGATATAAACATACAGATAGATACATATACACACACCCAAATAGAGAGAATGGTATAAGGAACTCCCATCACTAACTTAAATAATTCTCAGCTCACAGCCCATCCCCACAGCCCCCATAACATTTTGAAACAACTATCTTTATCCTATCATTGAACCCATGGCTACGTCAATACCTGTCCCCAGAACAGGCTTACACAACCTTGGCATGACCCACACCTTGGACCCCATCATTCTTTGCTGAGGGCGCTGTCCTGAGTATACTACGATGCTTAGCAGCACCCCTGGTCTCCATACATGAGGTGCAGAGAGCCTCTTCCTCACTTGTGCTTATGACCACCGAATGTGTCCTAGACTTTGCCAAACATCTAGGGAGCAAAACTGTGCTTAAAGAACACACACATAGATATGCCCGCAAAACTATACTCACTCTTTAAACATTTCAAAATAATTTCGCAATATCATGACATGTCAAGTCACAGTTCAAATTTAGCAGATTGGGGCGCCTGGGTGGCTCAGTGGGTTAAAGCCTGTGCCTTCAGCTCATGTCATGATCCCAGGATCCTGGGATCAAGCCCCGCGTCTGGATCCCTGCACAGCGGGGCACCTGCTTCCTCCTCTCTCTCTGCCTTGCCCATGCCTACTTGTGATCTCTGTCTAAATAAGTAAAATCTTGGGGAAAATAAGAAATTTAGCTGATTATTTCATAAATAGTTTGACTCTCTGTATTTGTTAAATCCTGAGTGAGGATAAGACCCATACCTTGCAATTGGTTAACAAGTCTCTCAAGCCTCTCTTAATAACAGGCCTCACTTTCTCCCTCCTCTTTCTTTACCCTTGCAATTTATTTTCCTAAGGCAAAAGGCCCTGTAAGGGTCCCTGGGTGGCTCAGTTTGGCAAAGCATCCGACTCTTGGTTTCAGCTCAGGTCCTGATCTCAGGGTCCTGGGATCCAAACTCTTGTTGGCAGAGAGCCCAATGTGAAGCTGGATCCCAGGACCCTGGGATCATGACCTGAGACAAAAGCAGAGCTATAACCCACTGAGTCCCCCAGGTGCCCCTATTTATTTCTTGAATCAACCACCGACACCTATTACATGTCAGACATGGCTCTGAGTGTTTTATTAACGTTAAATATCATTTCATCTTTACAATCATCTATGAAGTGGGATTATTATCACCCCTATTTCTTCCTTCAGAAACTGAGACCTACAATGGTAGAGTAACACAGCTCCTAAGACGCAGAGCTAGGATCAGCTTGGGCCTGGGCATCATGTTTTAAATCACTATGATTAGTCTCCAAGAACCTACAAAAAGTCCAAGTCCTCACCCCAAACCTTGGTTTTCCCCACCCTACAGTCCCCACGTGGCCCGAGATTCAAGGACATTCTCTCAGTTCTTGTAACAGTACACATCCTTCCCTGCTCTCACTGAACACCTTCCCACATCTGCCTTTTATTTCTTAGCCTTCTGGTCTCAGCTTCAACACTACTCAGTAAAGGATAAACTCTAATGCACGCTGTAGTTTTCAGCACTCAATGCAAAAGAGTAACGATGAATTTCACGGATCATTATTTCCTTCCTGTCTTTTTCAACCAGTTGGTGAGTCCCTCACACATCCTGTCAGTCCTACTGATCATGCTTTCCAGTCACTGAAGGCCCACCACCCATCCAAAAGGCCATTCCCCCCCCCCACACACACACACTCACACACACCCCTATTTGGCCCTATCTCAGGTGCACAGTAGAGATCCTGACAACCCCTAGTGGAATGTAACTATTCAAGAGGGAGAACGAAACTTCTCCCTCATCAAAACTACAACTTACTCGCTTCATGTCGGGTTTTTAGCAGGACTTTTCGGCCAAGAAGGCCGAAAGTTCATGTGCCTGGTTCAGGCCGCATTCCCACTCCCCCTTTCTCACAACACACTTGAAATAATTAGCAGCTCCAAAAATGAAGTCCTGCTCTGGGATCCTCACAGATGGGAAACGAGGTGCGCAGGAGCTGACAGATACCTTTTGGCAATCCAGTGTATTCCTGAGACACAGGCTGCCTCCCAGCAAGGCCCAAGTCCCCCAAGGACACAGGGTCCTGACATCATGCCCCACAGGTACCTCTGCACAGAAGCATCTTCCCAGGGGCCGCTCAATCTGTCATCCTCTGCGTCGACCTTGAAGAGGATGTACAGGAGGTGAAAAAGAGTGTCCTCAGGCCAATGGCCATGGGTCTGGAGGTTCTGTACCCACTGGGGCAAGGTTGCGGGATCCGGAGATGCCACGCAAGCCCAGCACTCAGCAGAGGCATCATGTTGACCCGCCCCCTGTCAGCTATCCTAGCAACCCTCCCCCTCATTGGCGCCTGTGCCCACATGCTGATTGGACAGTTTCCCAGCTCCCTAGGCCTTTGGAAAGCATCACTGGAAAGCTCTTTGGACCCTGCCCACACAACCTCGGTCACCCAATATCTCTCCTTCCCCATTCCTACCTGGTAGGGCCTGGGTCACACCACCATCATTCTTCTCTGCTGCTGCTGTTTCTGAGTTTGGCCTCTCTGACTTCCACAAGCTTTAGAAGGCTGTAGAGAGTACAAACCCAGCTTTCTCCCATTGGAGTTGCTTTAGTGCCCTTTTCAAAACACAGTTGGGCTTATTTGTGGGGACTATTCCTGGGTTCCTTGTTCTGCTCTGTTCTTTTAAAAAAAATTTTTTTTGAAGATTTTATTTATTTACCCGACAGACAGAGATTACAAGTAGGCAGAGAGGCAGGCAGAGAGAGAGGAGGAAGCTGGCTCCCTGCTGAGGGGAGAGCCCAATGTGGGGCTCCATCCCAGGACTCTGAGATCATGACCTGAGCCAAAAGCAGAGGCTTTAACCCACTGAGCCACCCAGGTGCCCCTGTTCTGCTCGGTTTCATGTTTCAGTCCTGCAAATAGCACACAGCCTTCCTTATTTTAACTACTAAGTTCTGAAACTCTGTAGACTGTGTTCACCCATTAGTATTATTTTCAAAAGAGTTTTTGAAACTACTCTACTTCCTTTGTCCTTCCACATACATTTTGGAATATTTTTGTCTATTTCAACAAAAACAAACAAAGCTGACAGGATTTTGATAGGAACTGCATTAACTCTATCAGTCTGGGGAGAAGTGACATCTTTACAATGCTTAGTCTTCCAAATCACGAGCATGGTGTATTTCTCCATTTATTTATATCTTTGACTTCCTGTATCAGTGCTAAATAGCTTTCAGCATGGGATGCCTGGACAGGCACTGTTAGATTTATCCCGAAGTACTTTCTTTGTACGAGTAATTGTGAATGTGTGTTTGATTGTGGAGCCCACATATTCATTGCTAGCATAGAGGAATACAAGTTACTTTACATAAGGTAAGAATTACTTTGTCGTACCCTCTTATGGCATAAGGCCTGAAATTAAGATTCTGTAATAAGGGCTGTCTTGACACCTGAAGATCAAGGAGGGACTCAAATGGCATCATGCACGTTCTCCTCTCCCTATCACAGGGGAGGTCTCTTAACCAAAAACCCTTCTCATCACAGGGACCAGACTTAGAACCTACTGGTTTTTGGGGAGTAGTGTTCAGTTCTCTAGAAGCCCACTGAATTTTTCAAGGAAGCAACTCATACCCTCCCATGGGAACCAGGACTTGCCTGCCCTCTTGTTTCAACCAAGTCTTCCCTTCCAAGGCCCTGCTCCTTCTCTCTGTTCCCAAGTGCAATCTCTGTGCAGTCCTGCACCGTGTTTGGTATCCTCTCCCCTGAAGTGTAAGTATATGTGACTAGTAAACTGTTATTAATCACATGTAGCAGGTGTCAGGGGATCCCCAAACATCTGGAGCAGGTCTCCTCAGGCCTCATCAGGGACCTGAGGAGAAGGTGATTCAAACAAGTGGCATCACAAACAGGGTATCCCCACATTAAATGAAGACATGGTGTCAGCTTGACCTGCTGCTTTGCTAAGTCACTGGCTTCAGGGGTGACAATGACGATCTGGGAGGGAACTGGCAATCACTGGCAAGCTGTGTTGACTCATGTTCTATTCTCTCAAATGGAGGTCGCCTTCCATTTCCAAAATAATACCCCATCCTTGCCAAAAAGGTGAGAATGAATGAGATTTGGCTATCTGGGGGAGAGGTGTCACCTATGTGGCCTGCATTGGTCTCCAAGGCTCCCCCCTGATGTTGGCAACTGCAGGACATGCTGACTGGTGTGCTTGAGTTCCAGGGACTGGGTGATGGCCCAGTGCTTGGGGCTGATGTACGGGTCTATGGGGGACAGTGCACCTCAAGCACAGTCCTGGGGCTGACCCTCTGTGTTGTGGGTGCAAAGAAGGGAGACCGCGGCCCCAGGGAAATATAAGGATGGCTCCCTGGCTGATTCCCGAGTCACTGTGTTTCAGGCATTGGGAGTGGCCTTGCCCGACTCCGAGCTGCCACTCCTCTCCCTGTAACCATGTGTCTTCCTGAGCCCTCAAGGTTTTCAGGTAGAAATCCATGGCACCCCAGGGCCCACCAGCTGAACAAAAACAGAAAAGTGGATGGGGGGGGCATTTGGTGTTCCACTTCTCTCGCAGTGCCAAACACCTCACCAGCACACTTGACTTTCTCGTAGTGTTGTTGCTCCCCAGCTCGTCGATAGACTAATCTTGTGATTCAGGGGTTTGAGGCTCTGACTCTGGCCATGGACAGAATGATTTTCCTGGCTGTAGACTCAAACACTGGGAGATGGAGTGGCATTCCCACAAGAAGAGGATGGCCATCTGTGGGCTGACCAAACCAGCTCCCTTTCCCCCTAAACATGCAGAACATGTGCGCCATGTGATTAGATGGGGACAGAAACAAAATCTCATGGCTTTGTGTGGTTAGAAATGAAAATCTATCCTGAGGAAATCTGTAGAGAGGGAAAAGGGGGGAAGGGAAACAATTTATACTGAGAGAAGGTAGGGCTGTAGCAGAAGATGGTTTTGCTTCATCAACGAATAGGCTGTGGGTCTTGTGCCTTTCCACTGACCACCCCCTTGCCTAATCTGTTTGGCACAGGATCCTGATCCTCAGGATTATGGGGGAAACATATGGGGGACCCCTGTGGTACAGTGAGGGGATCAATTCCCACTTGACTTACACCAGGAGACTTGAAACCATACAACCATTGCCACAACGGAAGCTCCAAGGCTGATGATGCCGATTTGGGACACTCTGGAAAAAAAACCCGAGAAAGAGCAGCAGGGTAATGAGACATTCCCCCACCCCACAGGGGTTTCTTCTTCCAGGAAGAAACAGACCTAAGCATAGGAGGAGTGGAAGAGAGAAATCTGAATACAGGTGGCAAAACCCAACACCCACCTACCATGACTAATTCAACATAGGTTCAAAATTTGACCCAACTGTAAATCCAAAATTTACAGGGGCACCTGGGTGGCTCACATGGTTAGTCAATGACTTTAGCTTGGGTCTTGATTCCAGGATCCTGGGATAGAGCCGCATATCAAGCTCCCTGCTGGGCAAGGAGTCAGTCTGCTTCTCCCTCTACCTCTCCCTGCTACTCCCCCTGAGGCCTGCTCTATCACACGTACTTGCTCTCTCTCTCTCTCTCTCTCTCTCTCTCTCTAATAAATAAATAAAATCTTTGAAAAAAAAGAAATCAAAAATTTACTAAAATAATTTAATTGGCAAAAATAAAAGGAGGCCGACTGGCTTTTGTGCCTCTACATCATAGGTTCTGAATGAACTTTAATGTTGCTAGGAGACACTGGTTGCCTAACCTTAATGGACTTATTACGAGGGCTCAAATCCTGTCTATAGTAAATATAATAACCATATTTTCTATCCTCTATATTTAATGCTTTGACATCTCAGGCCTTGCTGACTTTGGAGGGACTGTCCTTGGCAGGCTTACTGAATTCCTAGAGAGGGTCAGCAGCTTGCCTGCCAGCAAACCTTTCACCAGTAAAGCAACCAAATCAGAGGCTTTACCCCCAACCATCTCTTGTAAGAAACTCTTACACTCTGGGCCACTATGCCCTGCCCTGATCACACCAGGGGCAAGGACAGGCTACTCCAGACACCACTGTGTCCCAGAACCCACTGAGATGACACAAACTAGGCAGTTCTAAACGTGCTTACCCGGACTCCCCTGCCCCTTCCCACGGAATCCATGATAAACGGTCTTCCCCCTATTGTCCCTTCACTTTCTCTTTTACTTGACTAAGCCTGGTGCTTCCCAGGGCGGCCCTCCATGCCTCCCAGCACCTCCTTTCATGGCATCTGTGAGTCCAAAAACACTTTTTCCGTTGTGAGAGTTACTTGTATATCTGCCTGTCTTACCATACCTGATTAAAATAAACCCCAGTCCCCTTAAATCATCTGAGACACCTGAGGGGCTCAGTGGGTTAAGCTTTTGGCTAAGGTCATGATCTCTGAGTCATAGGATTGGGTCCCAGGTCCAGCTACATGCTCGGGGTGGAGTCCACTTGGGATTTTCTCTGCCTCTGCCCTTCCCTTCCCAACATCACCCCCTACCCCCGCTCCTTTGCTATCTCTCTCTCTCTTGCTCTGTCTTTAAAATAAAGAAATAAAGTCATTTAAAAAACCATGAGGGATGGGGCACCTGGGTGGCTCAGTGGGTTAAAGCCTCTGCCTTCAACTCCGGTCATGGTCTCAGGGTCCTGGAATCGGGCCCACATTGGGCTCTCTGCTCAGTGGGGAGCCTGCTTCCCCCACACACCCTCTTCCTCTCTGCCTGCTTGTGATCTCTCTCTGTCAAAATAAATAAATAAATGTTTTAAAAAATAAAAAAAAAAAACAATGAGGAAGTCCAATCAATTTAAAGATGGTGAATACTTCGCTATGATAGATTTGGCCAAGATGTTCTGATCGGTGCCTATTTCAACATCCTCACAGGCATGTGTGCCTCAACCTTGAAGGACACATGATATACCTTGTTATACAAAGGGCATCGAAACCGCTCTGCTATATCATAGGCAACCTTTGTGGGTAGGAACTTACTACACCCATCTTTCTCGAGGAACATAGGTGTGACATCACATTTAAGACATCCTACTGTGGGACGCCTGGGTGGCTCAGTTGGTTGAGCGGCTGCCTTCGGCTCAGGTCATGATCCCAGCATCCTGGGATCGAGTCCCACATTGGGCTCCTTGCTTGGCGGGGAGCCTGCTTCTCCCTCTGCCTCTGCCTGCCACTCTGTCTGCCTGTGCTTGCTCTCACTTCTCTCTCTATGACAAATAAATAAAACAAAAAATCTTAAAAAAAAAAAGACATCCTACTGTGAGGAAATTTATTTGGCAAACTTGTTAAGGACCTACAAATGTGGGGGTTCCTCGCTGGCTCTGTCAGGTAAGTGTCTACCTTCAGCTCAGGTCCTGATCTCAGGGTCCTGCAACAAGCCTTGCATCAGGCTCACTGATCAGTGGGAAGCATGCTTCTCCCTCTCCCTCTGCCCCTGCCAGCCCTTCTATTCTTCTCTCTCTCTCTCTCTCTATCAACTAACAAATTCAATCTTTAAAAAAGAAAAAAGGACATAGAAGTCCAACAACTTTCAGTACTTTTTGGGTTCTGAGGCAACATATTTCTTGTTTATAAATTTTACAGAAGCCCATTTAGGCTGTTACTTGTCCATGAGCTTACAATGAAGGCAGGAGGGTCTCCCCTCAACAAAAGGCAAGTAAAAAATGTGCAAGTAAAAATGACCTGTTGAGGGTGATGGGGTGGCTCAGTTGGTGAAGCATCTGCCTTAGTTTCAGGTCCTGATCTCAGGATCCTGACATCAAGCCTGGCAGGGGGATTCCCTGCTTGGTGGGGAGCCTGCTTCTCCCTCTCCCTTCCACCTCCTCTTCCAGCCAGAGCTCTCTCTTAACTACATAAATAAAATCTTTTTTAAAAATTACCTGTTAGTACCTAGGAGAAAAAACTTCAGTAGCCTCCTCTCTCCTTCCTGGAGTCCCTGGACCACCCATGCTATCTGTCAATTGTCCATGGGATCTCAATGCAAGAAACAGCCCTCCTTAGCCCTGGGTTATAGACCATGAAAGCAGCACTTGTGGGCCATGCACAGGGCTCTCCTGGAAATAGAGTCTCTCACAGGCTCTGAGCCTTCCTATCCAGCTGTCTATTATTCTCTGGGTCATGGCACCCCACCAGCTTAATAGAGTCACCAAGGCCTACTTGCTACAGGCTGAAGCCAAAGTCTGCTTATCTTACCTGCAGGTGGAGGTGGAGGCTTCTGTCCACAGTGAATTGCCAGATTCCATGGTGCTGGAGGACTTCAGCTCTTCCTTCTACCCCTTGGCCACCCAGGGATTTCCTTGGGATCAACTGTATGAACATCTATGGAAGATATTACATTTTGGTTTTGATGACCATGTCTCCCTCCTGCTCACATGACAGCTTCACGTCCTGGAGAAGCACCTTTCCTATGCCTTAAGGGTCTCAGATGAAATGGATGTCCAAATATCAGAGTCCACTGTGATGGAAAGCCCGAGTTTGATTAAGATTCAGATGGCCTCAAATGGCCTCACTCCATGTTCTCTTCCCACTCTGCTCCCACAGATCAGATCCTCTGGCCAACAAGGCCTCCTAAGCACAGGTACCAGGCACAGTTCCTCCCCAAGTAGTAAGTTCCGGTTCCCTGACAGCCTGTGGAATGATCCAGCAATCCAATCATTCCCTCCTGCAGGAAGTAGGGCTCACCTTCACTCTCCTCTGCACCCACAGCCCTTGACCATTCTGTTCCCAGGTGCAGCATCCCCCATGGCCCGGCATGATGTCTTTATCCTCCTTCCCTGGCCATGAGGATAGGTCGATAAGAAATCACGGTGGATCTCAGCTATGTTGCATGCGGACATTGCATACCTTTAGGGGTGGAATCCATCCCTTCACCAATGGGTGAAGAAGAGGATGAAATCTTTCGCACTTGTACCTTTGTCAAGGCACAAAGAGGAGGCTCGTGGACATGAAGTTATTTGGATAATAATCTATTTGGGGCTTGCAAGAATTCACCTGGAGATAAAGGGCAGACTTTATGTGAACGATGAAGAGGAAGGAAGGCTGCAAAGGCAAGGGCTTGGATGCTCTCTTAAAGGTCAAACTCCAGGCAGTGGGGAAACCCTCCAGTAATTACAGCAGGGAAGTAACATCACATGTTTATCTCAGTTCTTCCTGACAGCAGAGTTCAGAATGGATTCAAGGGAGGCTAAGAGTGGAACCAGCAAGATTGTTAGGGAGTCTACTGCACCAGTCTGAGACAGCAGTGGGTGAATCAGAGCACTGACAACAGGAAAGCAGGGAAGGGATGACCATATTTGGCAGGATGGAAAATGGAATGAGGTCCTAAAAAAATCTGAATGGATCCTTTCCAAGGTGCAATGGAACAATTCTCCTCGAAGGGCAAAGGAAGATTTGAAGGGGCTTTTGAAGAAATGAACAAGGGAGTTGACCATGGACATTCCAGGTAAAAACCGTTTGAATGCTAATCAAGGGGAGCTATTTGCATAATGTAGGGTAGAACCATAAGCAGCTGGATTTTCTTTTAAAGAATAAGATGGGAATCATTCCCATTTCAAATGGTTTCCAAGGCAGAGTGATTTGGAGGGAAAAAATAAAACAAGTCAGAGAATACAATACTCCTAACTAGACAAATATACATAAGGCCCAAGAGGACTCAGGTTACCTATAGAGTGCTTTTGCAGACCACAGAAAAGGAAATGATTTTGACAAAATAGAAACTAAAAAATAAGCTAACAGAAATGAGACTTACCTGGGAAAAGCAAACTTGCCTTTTTTTTTTTTTAACCTTATATTCATCTTGTACTTTCATGCTATTCACTTTGTTTCCCATATAAGGAGTGTGTACACGTGTATTTGATAAATTTGGAAGACTAAAACGAGTTGATGTGTTCCCTAGATCAGATATACGAAGACACCTGACCCTTGTGAAAACCTTAAAGCATTACAGACATTATTGGAAGAATCCTTTGACCACAGCCCCCAAGCCCAGCAGTGTCGACTGTCCTAACAAAGTGACCACTGTTCTGGTATCTGGGTGGCTCGGTCTGTTAACCGTCTGCCTTTGGCTCTGGTCATGATCCCGGGGTCCTAGGATCAGGTCGCAGGTTCCCCTGCTCAGTGGAGAACCTACTTCTTTCTCTCCCTCTGCTTCTCCCCCTGCTTGTGTGCCCCCAATTTCTGTCCAAAAAAAAAAAAAAAAAGAAAGAGAAAGTCTTAAAAAAAGAAAAAGAAGTCACCACTGTTTTCACTTTGGCAAATACTTCCGCAGTTATTAAATGACCCCTTTTTTTGTTACGTCATACAATACTATGTTTATTAAGCTGAAAGCAGAACTGCAAATAGTTTACATTTTGAAAAAGGGCATTTGGGGTTAAGGTATACACAGAGTGACTTGGGATCTTCAAAGCATGGTCTCGTATCTGGCTTGACAATCATCTATTTCTTTGAGAGGTCTTTGGCCGCCATTCCAACCTTCTTGGCAGGTGACAGTATATAGGGCGTGTATCTGGGTAAAGAATCAGAGATAACATGTAGAAGAAGGTGCTCCAACCCATCCATTTCCGGTCCAGGTGGGTTAATAAGAGACACAGCTGTGGTTCGGGGCTTGACATCTTTTTTTCCGGGTGTGGATCTCAGGGTAGCATTCAGTCGTGGTGGGCCTTGTTTCTTAGGCAGTTGTCCCGTTCCTCCTGAATCTGGGGGTTTCATGTCATGAGCAGAGGAGTTTGGCGATGAAGAAGGTGAATGAGATTCCGCTTCTAGAAACTGGACAAAAAGTCCTGAAAAAGAATTGGCCACAGCTTGGTGATTTGTCTTCCCAGGTGCACTGGGGGCACTTCTGGATCCAGGCTCCCCAGTCACCCCACTGGGCACACCCGCAGGCTCATGACCACGCAGGTGCCACAGCTGGTCTTCTTGGATCCCCAGTGTGCTTGCCATCAACCTCAACGCTTCTTGCCATTCCTCATCAGCTGCCTGGAAAGATCCCACGAAGTCTCCTTAGGAGGGTTTTGTCCACCATTCCTTCAGCCTTACCTACAAGGGTCAAGAGTTTCTTCTGTGTGTCCTCCAGTATTTCCTGCTGGACCTCATTCTGTTTCTTGAACTCTTGGAGTTGGTCCTCCTTCACCTGCAAGTCGGCATTTGTTTGATGCCATCGTCCCTGTAACGACTTCAGTTTTCCTTCTAGGGTGCTAGGGTGTCTGCCTTTTCCATCCATTCAGCGAGTTCCAGCTTGAGGTTCGCTAGCCTTCGATCATAGTGCCTTCCCTCTTCCTGGGAGGCAGCAAGCCGGAGCGCAGCTTCCTCTTTCTGCTGGGTGACCACGTGCAATTGCTCCCGCAGCAACTCCACCTGCAGACTGGCTCCATGGTTGCTCTTTTCCATGGCAGCGGAAGACAAAACGAGTTTTCCCTGCAGGACCGTCACTTCCTCTCTTATCTGAGCCACTTGGTCTTCTGAAGCCAAACTTTCCGGGCAACAAGAATCTTGGGCTTCTGCAGCGAGGTGCCATCCTCTCTCCAGCTCCTGGGTTAGGCGCAATTCTCTCTCACGTAACTGGTGACCCTCCTTCTGGAGGGCACATGTTTCCATTTCTTTCTGTTTCTGTGACAACACGACATCATGTCTCTCCTGTTGACCCAAAACTGCCTTTTCCTGCTTTGACTGAATGACGTCCATATGCCAGTTCAATTCCCCGCTCTCTACGTGTTCTTTCTCTCGCAGCAGTTGCTCCAGAGAAAGTGCCTTCTCTTTGATCATGGCAGGCTGGGATTCCTCCTCCCTCTGCATCTTTGACAGCAGCCGATTTGTCTCTTGCAAGGCCTGTTTTTCCATGTCCTTTTCTCTACATGTTTCCACCATCTTTCCATTTTCCTCTTTCAGCCGACACACATCCATTTCAAAATCTGCTATCCTCTCCTTCAGGCTGGTGACTGCCTGCCTCAGCAGCTCATTCTCACTCAGTTGGCCCCTGAGCTTCTCCTGTAAAGAAAGCAGTTCCTCACTTTTTGCTGGGATTCGGAGGTCCTGAGCCTGAGGGAAATCTTGTAGAACAGCCTGTTTCTCCTTCTGCTGCTCCATGTGGGAATCGGAATCGCTGTGTTCCTGTGGCTTGCCTTCTCCTTCCCCCGTAGCAGCCCCTGAAGCAATCCGTCTCTGCTGATCTTCCTGGAGGGTTTCAATCTTTTTACCTTTTCCTTGCCCTGATTTTCTGAGCTCTTCTACCTCCTCTCGGAGCACCTGAGAAGACTCACTCACTCGGTCAGATTTCATAGCCTTCAGAAAGTCAGCTGCCTCTGCAGAGTCGCTGGAGGGCCTGGGTTCCCTAAAAGGAGCTCCTTGGCATTGCAGAGCTCCCTGATGCGGAGCTGAAGTTGTGCTAGTTCCTTCTCTAGCTCTTGTAAGTTTATTTCATGTCCTTGGTAAGTGTGGATCTGGTCAAGAGAGGTCGTCTGCAGTTTCAAAACCTCGCTGTTGGTGCAAGCCCATGCCTGGAGTTGTTGCAGATCTCTCTGAAGCTGGGATGACTCACGCTTCATATTTTGGACCGTGGTCAGCACCTGCTCTTTCCACTCCTCCATGACCGTCACCCGCGGTCTTAATGTGTCCTGTTCCTGTGGAAGCTGCTGGAACTGATTAATAGAAACTCCTCCAACCGTATTACCAGTGCTGGGTGTCTGCAGGATTGTCATTAAAGTCTGGCATTTTTGACTTAACGCATCCACTTCCAGGTCTTTTTCTTGAATAATGTGTGACAAATTCCAAATCATTTCTCTAAACACCTCTATGTCACTGCTTTCTATTCTAGTGGACAGTTTTTGATTTTCCTCTTGCATCTTCATCTGGAGTTCCTCTTCTTTGGCAGCAAGTCTATTGGTCATTCTGTGATAGTTCCTTTTCAGATTGCTATTCTCCCTCGTCTTCTCATTTAGGACCACCAAGACCTGTTCACTTTTCAAAGTACACTCTTGCAATTGGCGCTGAAGTTGTTCCACGTGCCCATTCTGGCTTTGAGAAGCCCCAGAGATTTTCCTTTAAAGATCCTGAATTTCCAAATCCTTTTACTGGATAATTTGAGTGAGTTTCCCAATCTCCTCTTTGGAGAGCCGATCCATCTGTTGATAGTCTCTAAGTTGTTGGCAGTGCCGGTCAGTGAGGTCTGCTAGCTTCTGCCGGTGGGTGTTTTGCAACCCCGCCACCTCCAGCTGATGTTTGTCCAGCTTCCGCTGCTGCCGCTGCTCTAGGTCCCTGATGTGTCTCTTCAGTTTCCACAGTATTTCTGTGTTGATGGTTTGGTCCCTGGGTGGAAAACTGGCACAACTTCCAATGAGTCACTTCAGCCTCCAATGTTTCAATCTCATGGAGGAGTCTACTGATCTGTGTCTGGGTTAAGATGACATCAGCCAAATCCCTGGCATCCCCAGGGAAAGTCCCTTTCCCCAGCACTGTCTCTTAATATCAATGTCCCTGGTCAAAGAGGTTTGGCTGCTGTCCACGGCCCCTAGGGAATGGCCTAGGCCAGAGCCCAGCCTACCAGCCCAGGAGAACATCTGACGGTCATACAACTGTCCTGGCCCGCGGTACAAAAGCGTCCAGCCCAGTCGGACTACCCCGCCAAGTGTCCCAGAACCCCAAGCTGCGCAAGGCTAAGAATCAAAAGACTACAGACGTTTCCAGGCAACCCTTGCATGCCCCTGCCCCGCCCCTTCTGTGAGCTCAGGTGTACCTAAGTATACAGAAGTTACCAGGCAACGCCTGCATGCCCCTCCCCCACCCCCCTCTCCAGAGCTTCCTTGTGCCTAAGCATACAGACCTTTCCAGGCAATGGCTGCATGCCCCTTCCCTACCCCTCCACCCCCCCATCCCACCTCCTGCCACTCACTCCCACACGCCTCTGCTGGTCAGGTACCTCCGAACAGCCAAGGCTCTCTGGCTACTGGTCCGGGTCCCTGTCCCCACAGCTCATCCCCACAACTTCCCACCCAGGCCTGGGCCCATTGTCCTCCTTGGTACCTGTCCAGGGTATGCCCCTAGTGCATGATCGCGCCTGACTGTACCCAGGTGCCTGCCCCCAGAAAATGCACATGGCCCTCTACTTCCCCTAAGTGGGATCACAATACACAAAGTCCTGTGGTATGGTCTTTCCACCCAATGGTAAATTTTTCATTCTGGTGTAAATTACAGGGTCACATACATCCATCCAGCTAGGAGAGAGGATCGTCAGAGCACTTCCAGAGGTCTGTATCCACACAGAGGATGGCCCTCATGGAGACTTTGTGTATTTCCAGCCTCCAGTGGCTCCAGAGTGCTCTGTCCCTCCTTGCCCCATCAGTTCTGCAGGGACAGCTTGGTCATGATTTGCTCTGGCGGTTCACTGGCCACTGCCCATGCTGCGCCTCTATCACCTCCCGCAGCTATGCACCTAGACCAGGCAGGCGGTAGGGCAGAATGGTGGATACGCCTGGTCCGCGGGTCCTCCGCCTGCACAGAGTGGCAGGTGTGCAGCAGCAGAGGCCTGATTCCACCCCCCTTGCCAGTCCTGACTGATGCTAGTCCAGGGGATAGGGTTAGGCACCGCGCTGGCACCTGCCCCGCGGGAGCCCCGCTGCCCACCCCATCGCCACGATGAAGAAGCAATTCTGCTGCGTGAAGCAGCTGGCCAACCAGACCCTGGCCTGTAAATACGCTCATTCGGGCTGGGATTGTGCCAGGTGAGGTCAGGAGCCAGAATGGGAGGGCTGGCGGCTCTCCTGGTGGCGAGCTCCCGTCCCCTGCCACCACCACGCACCAGGCAAAAGGGGTCCTGGTCTGGGTCTGTGCCAAGCCACAGACTGGAGGCCAGCTTGGGCCGGTGCCAGACTCTGGGAAGAGCTACTTGGTGGATTGGCCTTTCCAAGACGACCCCTGCAGGGGGTGTCCACCGCCCTCTGTCCTGGCCATGCCCAGCATCGCCCTGGGGGGACTGCACCTGAGCCTTCCCCTGCCCCCCACACCAGGGTTTGCCCTGGGCGAAAACTCTGGGCACTGATATGCCTGAGGCCCCATGGACGCTGTGCTCTGGGGGAGGTGTTCTCTGCCTTTCGGGGGCACCCTACCTCTACAGATCCTCAGCCTCCAAGTGCCTAATTGCAAGAAAGAAGTAATTGGAGGTCCGGGCCCATATGATCTGCCTCCGGAGTTCCTGCTATCCATGGAGAGACGGTAGAGGTGCTGCTGCCTCCAAACCCAGGCCACTGGGAGGATAGAACTGTGGAAACGCTTTGGGCCAACTTTTAGGTTTATTTTTCTTTTTATTTTTATAAAGAGCTTTTAAAAAATCCTTTCTCCCTCTGGGTTTGGATGCAGATCCTCTCAAAGTTTCTTTGGTTTCTGCTTAATGCCTGACGGGAAACAATATCCACTATGAAATGACAGCAGACACCAGGGTTTGTAGACCATCTGGCTGTTGGAATAGAAATCACTCACTGGCGGTTTTGAGAGCTCCTGGAGGTGATGGTCATATGCCCAGTTATCTGGGGCACAGCTTTCAAGGCCTTTAGGGCTGCTGGCTGTACTGGACCTACTGACTGCTTATTCTGGATGAGATACCCAAGTGTGTCTTCCACAGCTATTGCTTTTTTGTTTTTTCCCCCAACGACTGTGTCAAATGGGGAGTGAGGTTTGGCCAAAGCACATGTGACAGTTCTTCTGGTGTGCCTGTACCAAAATGCTTTTCCTTCCCCTCTCATTTTCTAAACTTGCAATTGAGGGTTTGCGGGTCCCTCTCCCATAACTTTTCGCTTAGTGGCTTTGTTTTGTGTTTAATTTGGTTGCTACTCCACTCCATGATCTTAGTGTGCACTGATCCTGTTCCAGAGTTGATGCCTGTCCCCTAAAGCCTAGCAGTGCCTCCTTTGCCGTCATTTGTAGGAAAAGATAGAAATAATGCCAAACGGCAGATAGACAGGGGAGCAGTCATAGAGGTTTGAAATGTAGGTGATGTTTGGTGGGGTGAGGTCCAGAGCCGATGTCGAGAAAGAGTTCTTGAGACCTCTTTGGTACAAAACGGTGGTTTTATTAAAGCATGGGGACAGGATCCGTGCACAGAAAGAGTGGCATCAGTGTTGTGGGGGGAACTGATACACCCTTGAAAGGTGGGGGAGGTAAAGAGAGGGAAGGGTTTCAAAAGAACTTTCCTATGCTAAGGAAGACCTACAAGATACTGGAGACCTTGCCATTGTCAAGTGGCAAGTGTCAAGTAGTTTTACCCTCTAGCAGGGAATGAACATGAAGATGGTTGGAACAGGCATTCTTTTGTTTCAAGGGGACTTGAGTTTTTTAAAAAACCCTTTGGACTTATCCAAAATACCTCCACTAAATCTGTTCTACCCTGTGCTATTTGCCGTCCTTACTACTGGCAGACAACCTTATCCTGGACCAGAAATGAAAATGTCAGATGTATTCCTGATCAACCCAACTATATGACACGAAGGAGAAAACAAACCTCGGGACCAATTTGAAAGGACGTGGGGCTGAGAGGAGGCATTTCTCCAGTCGCATCTGTTCCTACTGCACACGATCTGCCCCTGCATTCTGATCCAGCTCCTTCCGCCACACGATGGCCACTGAGATACAGGCACCACTGACTGATGGACCACAAAGACCTCCCTGAGCAAGCACAAGGCTCTGTACAGAGAAACATGGAAGCAACCTGGACTTGTGGGACCTGCAGTCTATTCGGTCCTGGTTCTGCCACTAACCGGACCCGTCTCATTTCCTGTGAGAGAAGATAAAACTGTTCTTGATCGTTAACCGAGCAGGTGAGGGATGAAATCAGGGAGCAGGTATGAAAGGCCTTTGTACATATCACTATCAGCAGCCTTGCACATCTCTAAACTGTACTGAAGACACTGTCACGCTGACAATAAAATCTTCGTGATTGTGAATACAGCAGACACGGGGTCTAGCGCTCACAGTCCCACTGGCAGGGTCTTCCACTCATGCAGAGGACACGTCGATAAGGGTTTTTATCAGGAGCCCTGTTGATAACAGCAAAGGATGAGAAGCCAGGCACCCATTCTTCACCGGGGATCTGGTGATGTCAAGTACGTGGCTGACAGTGGCAGCAGGCGCAAGTAGCTGGGGACAGGCGTGGGAGAGAGGCAGTCACCTATTAATATATTTTTAACATTTTGAACCAGGCGGCCACCTTCACAAATGAAACAATTCGGGAAAGAAGAGGGCAAATGTTCACTTACCTTTAATCTCCAGAAGGTGGTCTCCATCCCAGTCCCAAGATTTAGAATTTGACAATGACATTCTGTCTTCTGCAGAAATGCCCTTATCAGCTGACTGACGCCATAGACTCAAGCAAAATATCCTGAGACAGAGACACAGAGACAAGTTATCGCTCAGTGAGATCAGAAAGCATCCCTGCAGAGCCCGCCCTAGGAGAAGAGACAATGAGGATTCGGCTGCTCTTCTTTGGGGTCAGTGATTTTCCTGTGGACTCATGGGAGAAACCATGACTTTCACATTCGATTCTTTTTAACTTACACCTGCTGGAACCAAAGTAACTACAATCTATTTAATGATTTAATGGTGGAAATAAAGATCTTAGAAATAAAAATGTCCCTTGGGCCACCTGGATGGCTCAGTCAGTAAAGCATCTGCCTTTGGCTCAGGTCAGGATGCGCTCCCTGCTCTGATGACAGCCTGTTTTTCCCTCTCCCTCTGGCTCTCCCACTCATGCTCTCCCTCTCCAATCAATAAATAAATGAAATCTTTAAAGATTACCATAAAATGTCCCATGATTGTACCCAGGAAATACAAGTGTTTTACATCAAAACATCAGATCTTAATGTTACTCTTCGAAATATGCTTTTCGTGCCCAGGTGCAAACTACTGAGGACTCAGCTAAACATCAACATGCGAGATCAAGACGATATAATATTTTGCGGTCAGAATATGGGGCAGATAAATGTCCAAGCAAAATGAAATTAAATAAAGACGTATTTCTTACCATGTTCCCTTCATCTCCAACCTGTGTGGGTAAAACTCTCTATGCTTATAAACTGACCTCACAGACTGACTGCAGGAGAGGAAGGCACAAGTAAACATTGCCCCCAAAATGGACTTATTCAGCTCCAGGGTGAGGAGCGTGAGTAAAGGAGATGGCGAATAAAAGGGGGAAAGGAAGATAAAATCTGTGTTCTACAGCCCTGTTGCTTAAAGTGTAACTATCTTAAGAACAAAACCTGAGCAGCATTTAGAAATGTACTGCAATGTGATATAGGAGTTCTGTGTCTATTGATTCTCCTAATAAATCATTTGAGCTTGTAGTTTATAGGTTATCTTGCATTTTATTTCTAGGAAATCTTTTTTGTTGTATGTTATACAGTATCATCCACAACAGACTGGATGTTGAAACAAAAACTGAAAAGATGCTCACCACACCCTACTTGGGAAGCACTCTGGACATGCCAGCCCATGCAGAGAAAGAAGGCAGGCAGGCTGCTGACTCGCTGCCTCAGAGAACCCAGGTCCCCAGGGCTCCAAGGGGGGGCCACGCCTCTGGTTACGAAAGCTGCCTCAGGAGCCCCAAATGGAGGCTTAAGGCCTCTTAGCCAGACTCTTCAGGCCTTGGTCCCATCTTCCTAAAGCCTGGGTTCACCCTCAGCTCAAAGGAAGGTCCTTGTCCTTATTGTCACTTTAAACATTCTTTGCATTTCTTACAAAATCTACCCAGAGGCTCTATCTTTTTGGCCAGGATTCCCTGCATGCCCAAGGATTTGGGGTCATTTGGCTAATTTCTGATTCTGATCGAGAATGAGTCACCCTCCCATCTCAAATCTTTTCATTGCCTTCCTTGATAGAAGGGACTTGCAGAGCCTAATAGTGTTATTATCACTTTAATATGGCCAAAAAGGTGATTCCTTATTTGGACAGTTCACTGTAAAAGATACTAGAAATTGTTCTTAAGCATATAAAAATGATCCTTAATTTCAGCCCCCAAATAAGAGGAATACAATAACATAAATATATGTAAGTTCACATTTTTCGCATAACAGATGAACCACAATGAAAAGTTCCCTGTCCTGGTGAGGATGTTGGGAAATGAGCACTTTCATATGCCACCAAAGAGAGTGAACACTGGAACTCTCTCTTTTGAAGAAGGAACCCCTAAAACCTCAGGCCTCTGGGCTGATGAGGGGACATTGGGAGGGAGGGAGTCACTTGCCTCTGTTAATTCTGGAGGCCTTCTTCTCCTTAGAAAGTCTTATAAAATGTTGGATAGAAGGATCATGCCAGTAGCTGACGCTTACTGCTGACCTAGAAGGGAAGAAACGAGGCAGGTGAGGGGAGGTCAATAGGTTCGGGCCCAGTTCTCAGGAAGCAGGTCAAGGAGGTCAATCAGCTACCTCCAAAGGTCATCAGAGGCACATTTCATGCACCATTACAAACCTCAGCAGACTCAGCCATCTGTCTTGGTGCTCATGTACACAGCCCCTCACCGTTCCACCCCTCGCCAGCAGCCGTTTCTTCTCTTTATTTGCTCAGGTGCATAACTCCCTTCCCAGGACCCTACAGAGCACAGCACCTCACCTCATACCTCACCTAGAAGACCTGCCACCATTTATTCTCTCAGCAAACTCACTGGCAAGAGCCAGTCAGACAACTCTGCTCGATTCCAAGTTCTATGTCTATGGGAAAAGAGCTCCAAGATTGTTTCCTAAAACTCACTTGAATGACTTCCTAAGCCTTTCCCCAGCTCTGTAATAGGTACCACTCCTTCACATCCCTTAGGCAGGTCGCAGTGCGAAAACCAGGAACCAATAAACATAATAGCTACAACCTAGAAAATGGTGCAGTAGCCTGAACTCTGATCTACACAACCTGGAAAATGCTATGGTAGCCTAAACACTCCCTGGTGTACGCTACAAGGAACCAAAGTTTTAGTGTTCTAAACCAGGAGCTGAAGCCCAAATTACCAGTGAAGGTCTTCTGCCAACTGTGAGGAACCAGCCTTAGGGAAAGAAGAAGTAGCAGAGAGAGCCTGGATCTCTAAGGCAATCTGAAGCCATTTTGACCTTTGCCCTTCAATGGGTATCTTGGGAATTAAGAAACATCTTTACCATTTAAACCAAATGGTATGCGCGGTCAGCTCTTGGTTTCAGCTCAGGTCCCGATCTCAGGGTCCTGGCATCCAGCCCGGCGTTGGACTTCATCGTGAGCGGGAAGTCGGCTTCAGGATTCTCTCTCCCTCTCTCCACAAATAACTGTTTAATGGACACATGTATAAACTCGCTAAATTGTTTGACAGGTGAATTGTGTATAATAATATTAAAAAAATGCTGTTATAAGTGAAAACCCAACCCTCCAAAATTTTTAGTAGAAGCTAATTTAGTTTTCAACAAATTCTCACAGTTACCAAAGGCAAAAGATTGTATTTTCAAACACAAACTGTAATAGAATTAAAAGGAACTTAAGATGACAGTTTTTCATTTAAGGTGTATTGTTTAGCAATGTCTAACAGCAGGTATTTCATTCTCATCTACATGGTCAAAAAAAAAAAAAAAAAAGGCCAAAACACAGTCAATACATTGCTCAGTAAGTATACTCTTGGGCATGTATTCTAAAGAAAGAAAACCCTATTTTCACACCAAAACCTTTACGTAAGTGTTTCTAGCAGCTTTATCTGATCATAGCCCAAAACTGTAAACAACTCAAATACCCTGCAATGGGTGGATATTATAGCCTCAGTATGTCCACAGTATGGAATACCAACTGAAGAGTAAAAAGGGATAACTAGTACAACACACAATTTGAATTCACCTTAAATAAATTATGATTAAGTGAAAAAAAGTCCACACTTAATGGGTAACATATATAGGATTCCATCTACAAAACTTTCTTGAAATGACAACATCAGTGGAGAGAGTCCAGATGAGTGGTTGCCGAAGAGGCTGGGAGCAGAGGAGTGGGCTGTAGGGATTCTTGTGACGGACTTCCTCTGTATCTTCACTGTGATGGTGGCATTCCAAACTACATGTATGGTAACATTACCTACAACTAATTACGCATACACTCTCTTTCTTTCTCATTTCCTCTACCCGACAATGTCACAGATAGGTCTAAGTAAAACTTGGGAATTTAAATAAAGTCTGGATTGTGCCGGTGTCAAGTTTCTGGATGTGTTACTGTTTCCTACAGTCATTCAAGACATTATCACCGGGAAAAACAGGATAAAGGTTATAGGAGATGTGAGATGTCTCTAGTATTTCTTATAACTTCATATAAATCTACAAGTATTTCAAGATAAAATTTTTTTAAAGTGAAAAAAATTTCCACATAGCATATTTGCACTGCTACCTCTACAGAATACTGGTAGCTCACATATTCTGAGGCTGCATCACTTTTGAGGTCTTGCAATATATGAATCTTCTTTATGGGGTATAAACCCTACACACAGCAGACCAAAGAAAAGTGATTTCAAACAACCATAAGATACTGATTCTTAAACACCAGAGAACAAACATAAGAAAGAAATTCAGCACTGAAATCTTCTACATTGAGCTGCAAAAAACAATCTCTAGAGGTGGATTTAAATTTTTAACCAAAAACCCTGGAACAATCTCTTCAATCAGAAAGGTATGGTACAGATGCAGCCATGCCTTCGAGATTGTAGGACACACACAAAGGAATACACTTTATTATTAATTCCAAGTTTACCAAGTCAGTTCAAATCACCAACCTAGGTTCTTAGCACCTTGACACCTTCAACTCCCATCTGATAGGATATCTGGTTAGTGGAAATCTTTTGGGAGCCCGATTTGTCTCCTAACGCCACATAAAGCATGCAAAGCTATCCCCTTTCCACCTGGTGACCTACTGATGGCACCCAGCAAGTCTTCACATGCAATGGATGCTGCCAGAAAAAGAAAGGCAGAGAGTAAAGGTGGAGAAGCATTCCGTCCCATTTCAAAGTAACAAGCAACAGTAAAGGAGCCATCTGAAAACTGTAACATCCTTACATTACCTGAAACTTATAAAAGAAAGAAAATCAAGACGGGCACATACTCTGGTCCTTTTGCACCCTGAAATTACAGGTAACAAGACAAAGGACAGAAAACATAAGAAAAGTGTATAAAGGCACTAAATGAAAGGAACACCAAAGTTCAAATTATAACTCTGGGAACAATGTCCAGAAGATTATACTTTCTTAACATTCCAACACAGTTAACAAACAGAAGAATTTCAAACAGCTAACAAACATACGAAAAGAAGTTTATACTTCTGGATAAGGAAAATGTACAGTAAAAGATTCAAATACCATTTACCACCCTCCCATTTTCCACTCTCTTTTCTAGACCTGAAACCTGATAACCCCAAACTGTTGGTATTCTACAAGAAAATTGGAATTCTGTTTACGCATGCTAGATCCAGTATCAACATGGTTGTATGTCACACAAAGCTAAGTCAAACAACAACAACAAAAACAAAAAACCCAAGATGCAAAAAGATACGTAAAGTACACCATTTAAACAGATTTTCCAACTAGAAAAAAGGTTTATGCAGATGATGAATTCATACAAATATGTACCAAAAAATACAGAAATATGCAAAGGAATGATATAGATCTCCTTCAGTAACGGTGGTTCGGAAAGGCACTGAGGGAGAAAAAGAAGACGTGCTCACTGTTTCAATTCCTGCAAATTGTTCAGTGTTTGAATATTTTATTTTTATTTTTTTTAAAGATTTTATTTATTTATCAGAGGGAGAGAGAGAGAGAGAGCAAGCACAGGCAGACAGAATGGCAGGCAGAGGCAGACGGAGAAGCAGGCTCCCTGGTGAGCAAGGAGCCTCATGTGGGACTCGATCCCAGGACACTGGGATCATGACCTGAGCCAAAGGCAGCTGCCCAACCCACTGAGCCACCCAGGTGTCCCAGTGTTTGAATATTTTAATCAAAACGATACAAACCAGGGATGCCTGGGTGGCTCAGTGGGTTAAGCGGCTGCCTTTGGCTCAGGTCATGATCCCAGTGTCCTGGGATCGAGTCCCACTTCAGGTTCCTTGCTCGGTGGGGAGCCTGCTTCTCCCTCTGCCTCTGCTGCCACTCTGCCTGCTTGTGCTCGCTCTCTCTCTCACTCTGGCAAATAAATAAATAAAATATTAATTAAAAAAAAACTATCCAAATCAAATGCACAAAAAGAGTTATTAACATTTCTTAAATTTAGGGAATGAGTATTACTTCGTCTTTTTCTATTAGTTTAAAAGATTGTCTTTCCAAAGGTTTCAAAAATGCAAAACTACATTAAGTCAAAGGAAAAAAGAAGAGGCAAATTCTACCAAGAATCAAGAAAAAGATATCATTACAAGTCTTATAGATATTAAAAGGATAAGGGAAACTTACAATTTGTGTATGTGACAGCTTAGATGAGATGTCTCAAAGAATTTCTCCAATTATCAAAGGTTACAGAAGAATAGGTGAAGTACAAGACCTATATATATTTAAAATAACTGATCTGTACTTAAAGACTTCAACAATTAAAACAACAAAACCAAAAGAATACCCCCACCAAGACAACTTCATTGGTGAATTTCTACCAAAAAATTAAGAAAGAATTCCTCACCAATTCTTCCTTCCAAAAAGAAAACCCTTTTCAACTCAGTGTTATGAAGTCAGCATTATCAGAACACCAAAAAGAAAGACAACACAAGAGAACTATCCAGCTCTCTCAAGAATATAGAACCAAAACTCCTTAAGAAATTAGAAAATTGAATCCAGCAATACATAAAAAGGGTAAAACGTAATAAAGAATTGAGTTTATACCAGGAGTGCAAAGTTCTTTCATACCTGAAACATGAAAATACTAAAGTAAATACAATATTATTGACATATTACCAACAACTGGAAATAAAACATAAAGTACAACTTAATAGCATAAAAAACACATTAACTATTCAGGGATAAATGTAAAAAGATATGTAGGAGATCTGTACGCTACAATATACGAAACACTGATGAGAGAAATCAGAGACTTAACTGAGTAAGAGCTATACCATGCTTGTAGGTGAGAAAACTTATTAATGTTAAAATCAATTTTCCTCAAAATGACCTGTAGTTATGATACACAACACAGCAGTCGCTAGTTACATGGCTATTTACATTTGCACTTAATTAAAATCACATAAAATTTAGAATTCGTTTCCTCAATTTCACTAATCACTTTTCAAGTGCTCAAGTCACATGTTGTCCATCACTGCCATACTGGACAGTGTAGATGGGAAACATCCCCCTCATTACAAGAATTCTTATTGCTACTGAACATTGCTAGCTACAGAGTCAATGCAATCCAGTCACAATCTCACCAAATTTCACAGAAATGAGGATGAGAAAAGAGGACCTCATAGACTCTAAATGAGTAAGAAAGTAATATTTTTTAAATTCTGAAAAAGTAGTACCCAGCTGAGGGACTGATGTTACTGGATTTCATGATTTATGATGACTGCTAATAGTAATTAAAGATGGTGTGGTATTGGCAAAAACACAAAGTTCAGATACATATACACGCATACATAAAATCATTTGATTTTGAACAAAGATACCAATTTAACTCATTAGAGAAAAGAGAGTCTTCAATAACTGGTACAGATAAAGGAGGGATGTCCACAAATAAAAATTAAGAACCTCAATCCATATTCTTATCCATATATAAGAATGGATTAAATACCTAATTGTAAAACTAAAGTTATTATAAAACTTCTGAGAAAAAATAAAGGAAAACCTTTAGGACCATGTCTATGCAAAGATTCCTTGGATAAAACATAAAAAGCAGGGGACCCTGGGTGGCTCAGTGAGCTAAAGCCTCTGCCCTCCGCTCAGGTCCTCATCACAGGGTCCTGGGATGGAGCCCCACATCGAGCTCTATACTTAGCAGGGAGCCTGCTTCCCCACACCCCCCTCTCTCTGCCTGCCTCCCAGCCTGCTTGTGATCCCTGTCAAATAAGCAAAATCTTCAAAAAAACAATACATAAAAAGCATAACCTGCAAAAGAAAAAAATACATATATTGAGTTTCAAAAAATTAAAAATCTCCATTTTCTGAAAGAGGGCATTTCCCCAGGTTTGAGAAATAATTGACACATACCACTATAGAAGTTTAAGGTGAACAGCATGAAGATTTGATTTATATATGTCATAAAATGATTACCACAAGTTTGGAACAGCCATCATCTTCTCTAAATACAATAAAAAGGAAAAAAGTTCTCCTTGGGTAAGAACTCTCAGAATGTACTCCTTTAACAACTTTCCTATACATAATACAACAGACTCATGGTCATGATGCTGTACATTTCATCCTTAGTACTTATTTCTAACTTTGCATTTGTGCCTTTTGACCACCTTCCTCAAATTCCCTCTCCCACTGAAAGACACCACGAAGGAAATGGAAAGCCAATGACTAGGAGAGAAAATATGCAAAATATGTATCTAATAAACTGTTATTTGGAATATATGAAAACCTGTATGAAAGCTGAGTAATAAATGCAATGGGCAAAAAAATATATCTGAAGGCATTTCCCCAGAGATAGATGGGTGACTTGCATAAAAACACATGAAAGGATGGGGTGCCTGGGTGGCTCAGTGGGTTAAAGCCTCTGCCTTCGGCTCGGGTCATGATCCTAGGGTTCTGGGATCGAGCCCCACCTAGGGATCTCCACTCAGTGGGGAGACTGTTTCCCCCTCTATGCCTCTGCCTGCCTCTCTGGCTACTTGTGATCTCTGTAAAATAAATTGAATCTTAAAAAAAAAAACACGCATTAAAAGACACTTATCATTAGTCATTAAGGCAATGCAAATTAAGACTACAAAGATAGACCATTAAATCTATTATATTGGTATTACAAAAGGACAAAGAACCAGCAATGTCAAATACTGAGGATGCACAAACGGAATTCTACACTGTTGATGATGGAAAACAAAATGGTTCTCTTGAGGATGATGCAAATATTATTACTGCTTGTAATTACAGGGTTAATAAGTTCATGAACATTCACAGACCTGTACACCAAGAAGGATTAATCTGACTATTCTGTATATCTAACCTTTAAAAAAACATCCTTTTCTTAAGTATTTTCTTTAAAGTATTTTAACATTTCAGTTTTCCAAACTCCATTCAAACTTCTCTAACAAATACTCTCATCATGTACTTCTAAATGTACTTCTGAAAGCCTCATATAACCATACTGATCAAACTTCAACTCCAAGACAACCAGATGTTTCATATGACGAGACAATCCACTATTTCCAATGCATATTTTGTAGAGCTAATCTCATAAACTTCAAAAAGGATAAAAGCATGTAAAGCATTCTGCCTCTGCCAAAGTACTACAGGAGCTCCACAATCATCTATGAAGAAAATCATCCGAGAAGAATCATCAGAGGAAAGGAGTCAAAAAAAAAAAAGGAAATCTTAGGGAGTTTTATGCATGTGATGGCAACAACTACAAATCACCATCCACATTCATACATCTCTCCCACTGGGAGACATTAGGTCCACAGACAAATCAAGAGAAAGCTAATTCACACCCTGAATCCCTTTGTATCAAATTTCCCTGTTGTGCAAACCAATCACAGGGCTTCCTATGACAACACCCAAGTATTAGAAGTCTAAGATAGTTCAGACTGTAACGGGGAGTATTTCACGGATGTGCTTTCTACAGAGAATAATAAGAGCTGGAATTGAGAAGAAACAGTTCTTATTTCATTATGAAATACACACGTGTCTACCACAGTTCTGAATCTTCAATGTAAAGAAACCATAAACTCTAAGGCATAATAGCCCTCATACTGCAGAATACAGAGGAATGCCTCTTATCATCTTCCTAATACTTGGTCTGTCAGAAATGTGATACAACTTCGCAGAAGAGGACAAAACTAGTCGAGAAGTCTAGTCCAGGTTCTATTACTACTAACCTGTTTCATGACTTGGGGCCAGTCACTTAAGCTCACTGGATTCCTGGATGTAATGACTGGATAAAATGATCTCTAAGGTCCATTCTAAAGCAATTTTTCCATGGAGGAAAAACAGTACCCGGGGCAATTCAAAGAATTCTAGCTCTTCTGGGCCAGCTGCAACTATAGTCATTAGGAATGTAGATTGAACATTAGTTCATTTTATAAAAATGTTCCTTATTTATTTCCCAACAGACTACAGGCTTTAAGTAGAAAGCACAGTGCTGCTCAACAAACCCTAAGCACAAGAAACATGTAGAAAACAACGCCAAGGACCATCATAAACTGCTAAAAGCCAGGGATAAAGAGAAATCTTAGAAGCAACTAAGACACACCCTGTAGACAAGGAAAAAGGGGGGGTGGGGATCGCAGCAGATTACTCATCTGAAATAATGAAACCCAGAATGGAACACCACCTTTAAGGTACTGAAAGGAATAAACTGAACCCAGAATTCTATACCCACTGAAAACGTCTTTCAAAACAAGGACAGAAACTGGAAGCCTCATACACCGTTGGCAATATGAAATGGTGCAGCCACATTGGAAAACAGCCTATACTTCAAAAGGTTAACGAGTTACCATTTGTACCAGTGATTCCGAGTCTAAGCCTAAATCCCAGAGAAATTAAAACATGGATCCATACAAAAACGTGTACACTCACGTTCATGGCAGCATTATTCATTCATAGCCAAAAGGTGGTTTACCTATACAACAGAATATCATCTGGCTATTAACAGGTGTAGGTACTGATACATGCTACAACATGCATGTTTCCAAGGTGAGCCTTAGAAACATGATGATAGTGAAAGGACCCAGTCACAAGAGACCACATGTCATCTGATTCCATTTATACAGAATACCCAGAACCCTGAATCTTTAGAGAGAGGGCTTATCAGGGGTTCCCTAGCACTGCGGATAGCTGTGTGCACTGGGACTGGGGGCACTCTGAGGAAAGGAAAAACCAAGGGGATTCCTTTTGGGGGTGATGAAATGAGGCCACAGTTCATAATTCTGCCAATACACTCAAGCAATGAACCGCACACTTTAACTATATGAACCATACTATATACGCATTATAGCTCAAAAAGCTGCTATCAGAAGAAAATCAAAATAAAAACTGAGAAATAAACAGAAGAATCAATCACCGGCAGACGCAAACTATAAGAATGTTACAGGAAGGGGCCCCTGGGTGGCTCAGAGGGTTAACCCCTGGCTTCGGCTCAGGGCATGATCTCAGGGTCCTGGAATTGAGTCCTGCATCAGGCTCTCTGCTCAGCAGGGAGCCTGCCTCCCCCTCTCTCTCTGCCTGCCTCTGAATGAGCTATTGTGTAACTTTTCTGAAGTGCACCTCAAATTCTCTAGCTTAGGTTAACAAACATTTAAAGACAATTCATTCTAGTATGTAACCTTCATAAAGGTGTGTTATTAAAACGTAAATTTCTCTCTAAAATAACCCTCATTTCCAGAGATAGGCGAATCTGGACTAGTTTATTTGAAAAACAAGTCCAGTTTTAACAAATGTGGCCTAATTATTTACATAAGCTCAGCAAGAACAGTGAGCAATCATATAGATCTTTTAGAATCTGCTTTACTGGAACTTCTTATAAGGAATTTCTAGGTTGAACTTTTTATAGCCTCTCCAGGCCAGAAGCCAAGCCATGTACTTGCCATCAGACATGCCTGCAATAGCTGTGGATTTGGGTGAATTCCTCTTCTTGAGGTTCCCCAGGGTATCCCAAGGTTCCAGCACCTGCCAGAAAGTGACATTCTTTACTCACCTGGTGAGGCTGCTGGGAACACTGGAAGCCAGGTATTGGGCCAACAGTTTCAAGGGGCTTTATGGCTCCAGTTTTCAAAAAGGCAACCTTACTTCCTTAAAGCTGTCTGGTCATATCTGAGTTGTTCTTTTTGTCTTTCTCAAATAGGGCATTCCAGTCAAAGCCTTGGCAAAATATCCCATGTTTCCCATGGTGTTCTGTTACAAGGAGAACAGATTCTTATTGAACTTATTCAAATGACTGATTGCCCAGGAGGAAAATACTTACTGAGACGTTTTGAGTTTTAGAGGGTTCAGATAGAGAGAAAAGTTGAAGGCTTTATTTAGAAATAAATATTTTTACATTGCTCTAAGTCACAGACCTCTTAAGAATAAAGTTTCCTTAGTCTGGAAGAGCAAACCTTAGAGAAGCAGCAATGGTTAAAAGGACAGCCCCAACAGAGGAGCAGAAGCCATGTTTTCCCGCCAGGAAGGAGGGGTTAAACCAGTCAATGTCAGGCCAAAGAAGAAAGGGAATTTCCCTGAAACAAAGGGAGTTTGGGCAGCTGCCTGGGAATATTCCTCAAAGACTCCATCTCGAGCTAGACTAACACTAGTCCCCTCCAGTTATAGCCATTAACACAGAAATGAGTAAAGGAGAAGCCCCCCCCCCATTCTATGAGGAGAAATAGAGAGAGGGAAAGTCAGAGTCCCATTTCCTAGGGGTGGCCTAGCAACCTGGGTTTACTAGAAGGCGTATTGACGTAATTATCACCCAATATGTCAGGAGGGAGTTGACTAGCTCACTCGTTCAGGCAAACACATTCAGCAAAATGCCCTTAGGTCGGGGTCCTGGTGTAGAGCAATGATGGCCTAGGCATGAACAATGAAGGCACACTAGGTTCATTCACCCCTTTTCCTGCTCAGGAGATCTAACTGATAGATCCCACTGAGGCCATGCAGTGTTACAGGAGCTCAGTCCTCTCCTAAGTTTTGCAATCCAAATTATTTCCAGTGCGTTCAAAAGCATCCCATGGTAGAGTTCTTGGGACTGAAGAAGCCTACTAAGGCCATGCTCCCAGAAAAGGAACGAAGGTCCATTACCAAATCCCCCCTGATGCCTGGGTGGCGTCCCACACAGGATATGTCAGAGCTGCCCATATGTCAAAAGCCACCCTCAAGAAGGTGTCCCTCAAGACCTCGCTATTGCTCACCATTCTACCTTCTCAGGAAGGCATTCCTGCCATAAAAGGCCCTGGAGGGGTGTCAGCACCCCTCTTCTTCACCATTGCATCCTAGGCTACAGATGGGTGCCTGGTGAATGGACTAGGATACTGCGCCATCCTATACTCTAAAAGTTGTGTGGCTGCCCTGCAATTTTTAACCCATGGGAAATGTTTGGCAAGGGGAAATTACCCAATTTCATAGCTTTATGTCATTTGGAGAAGACACTGATGGGAAACAGTAAAGACTGAAACCAATCATGGTCTATGTGACATTCCAACACATGGGGTCCTTACCGCTCACTTCCCTAGGAAACGAACCCTGGTTGCATTTTAATTCAATCGGGGGCTTCTTTTGGCCATCTCCCAGTGGCAGTACAATGGCAGGAAGTGGCGAGGCCAGGCATGTGGAGGAGATCACATTAGATCAATCAGAAAGAAAACTCACATGGGAGTCTTAAGATTGGCAGCTGTACTTCCTGGTGACTGAGGTGACTTCCCCGTGCCCAAGAAAGACAACTTTATGTAAGAACAGGAATAAAGAGAGGACATCAAGTTTCTGGGTCTTATTACCATTCTGGCCAGTGTACTAACTTCCAGCCAAAAAGCTGATGTTTTCTTCCCTGTGGAGTAGCCACGGGCTAGAGGATTAAAGCCTGAGCAACTGACATGCAAGTGTTCCAATAAGACCATACTCCTTGAAAAGCCCTGAAGTAAGAGTAAAGGAAGAAGCGAGAACGGACTCACCAACTTTGCACCAAAGCTCAGAGTCCAAATGTAAAGACTCACAGCCCCAGTTGGACGCCAAATGATGAAATTCTAGAACATAGGTGAGGTTTGGTGGGGTGAGGTCTGGAGCTCAGTACCAAGAAAGGATTCTTGAGGCCACTCTGGTGCAAAATGGTGATTTATTAATGTATGGGGACAGGACCTGTGGGCAGGAAGAGATGCTTCCCTGGGGTTCTCAGGAGTGGTCTATTATATATTTGTAAGGTGGGGAAGGGTTTAGGCATGGTGTCAGTCTCTAAGGAATTTTGGAAGCAAGATTTCTAGGACCTTGAGGGGCCAGCTATTTTGTGGGGGAAAGGTTATTCACTACTAGTAGTAATACCTTTTTGTGACACCCTTTACATGTCTATCAGTAGGCCATATGCTTGGGAATGATCATCAGACTATCTGGCATGTTCAGAGATAAAGTTTCCAAAGGAATTGTTAAAGTGCTCACAGGGTCCTGGTGAGGGAGAGGGGGTCGGTCAGGCTAGGACTGCCCTTTGCCCTTAGCAAGCCCTTAAGGTGGGGGAAGTTGAGTCCCTAGAGGAGAGTCACTGCCTGTTTTAAAGGCTTGTCAGGAGGTAAAGAAATTTAATAATGTTTCTTCTGCCTCTGTTTCCCATATCAGTGTGATTTTTATCACAGTATGATAAAAGGAATGTAAAACATCTCACTGTGATTTTATACTGATTACATATTGAACTGATAATATTCTGGATATAACTGATTAAACAAACTAAATTTCTTAAAAATGATTTCATCAAAGGACACCTGGGTGGCTCAGGTAATTAAGCTTGAGCTCAGGTCCTGATCTCAGAGTCCTGAGATCAAATTCCACATCCAGCTCTTTGCTTACCAGGGAGCCTGATTCTCATTTCTGCCTAGCCTGCCTCCGCTGCCTGCCCCTCCCCCTGGATTGTGCATGTGCCCACAGGGGCTCTCTGGCTTGAGAGCACATCTGCTCTATCTCTTGCTCTCACTCTTGCTCTCTGACAAAAAATAAATAGAATCTTTAAAAATAATCATTTTGCCTGCTTTTTACTTTCTCACTGTGGTTAATGAAGCTTGAAATTTCATGTGGCCTGCAATGTATATACTTACATTGGACAACACTGGGGAGTTAGAACTTCAAACAGGACATTTGTAATACCAAGAGCAAAAAAGAGCTTTACATTTACATACACAACACATTTTAGAGGATAAATATACTCTCCAATCTCAGCTAAGAGCTATTTAAATGCTAACTTGTTGTAACCAATATAAACAAAACTTTACAATCTCAATGTAACTGTTATTTAGATTTCAACATTCCAGAATTAGATTTTTGGAACTTATTATGAATACTGCTTTTCAAACGACTAAAGTGATACCAGCTCATCTAAACTATCGACATTATAGAGAAGCATACACACACTCACAAAAGAATCTAAAAGAATCCACCATGCTACTGCTCAGAATATTTGGATCACTCATTACTTCCAGGTAAATGTATTAAGTGATATGAAATATTAAAGTGGGATCATATGTTTTCTCACTTTGAAACTTGTTTTATTCTAATACTGTGAACACTTCCTTTTATTATATATTCTTTCTAAAACTTCACATTTTACTTTGAAATAACTACAGAGCCACAGGGTGTTGCAAACACAGTATCAAGTCCCATATAATTTGCACCCCATTTCCCAGACAGGGTTGCATCCTCTGGATTACAGTACATCAAAACCAGGAAACTGACATTGGAACACATGTGTACCATTTTAGGTCACCTTATCACAAGTGTAGATTCAGGTAACAACCACCACAATCAAGATCAGATTTCATCAACACAAAAATCGTTCCCTCTCAGTAACCCTTTCCAATCACAACCACCCACCCCACCCCCAACCTCACCAGCCCTAACCCTTTGGGGACTGCTAATCTAACTTTGTGATAACAAAAACGTGAATGGCTTGCCTACAGTGTGTGACCTGTACAGACTGGCTTTTTTTCACTCAGCATCATGCCCTTGAAATCCACACTAGTTGTTGCATGCATCCAGAGTTTGTTCCTTCTTAATTGCTGAGAAGTATTCCATCTGGTATGGATGTGCCACTCCTCTACTGAAGGACATTTGGGTTATTTCCAGTTTTACCATATGAAAAGTAAAGCTGACATTTTTAAGACCTGAAAAATATTTGTAACTATTACACAGTTTTGTATCAATTCCCTGACCTCTATGTAGACTGTTTTGTTTGTTTGTTTTTAACTTGCAGCAAGAATTACTATCAAACTCTACTTTTTGGGCCACAGACCCTTGTGGTCTTAGTAAAAGACCTGCCCCTCATGAAGCATACTAACAAAATTTAATGATTATATGGGCCAGGAAGCTATTTTTTGTTGTAACAACGATGTAACAAATAAATTTACACAGAAAATGTATATGCAGAGAACACTAATTCCTAGTGCAAATGCTGGGTCACAAGCTACAAATATTTTTAAAGGAATTGCTACCAACTGGCCTTCAGAAAATGTAAAGCAGCTTATCTTAGCCACCAAGGCTGTTACAATGTCCACTTCTTACTAGATGCACTAACAATTTTGTAGTCTTTAAAATTTGACTTCCCCAAAAGATTGTTTTGTATTGAAGTAATAGAAGCTATATATTTCTCATGTTGCTGGACTTAATTTGTCATTCTTTAACTACCTATTCATATTCTTTGGCCAACATTCTATTGAAAGGTTAGTTTACTGACTATCAAACTTGGCTCAAACATATGTTAAAAAGAAACATCCTTTAAAACTACATGTATCTGAAATCAAACACATATTAATAGCCCAAGACAATATCTGACTTTTCAATGTGGACGATAAAAATTTAGTGGATATGGTTCCCCAATTGATAAGTGCTCTTCTACTACACACAATGTCTTTATTAAGAAACCGCATCTAATTCCAGCTCTAAGTGAAAAAAAATGAATGCAGCGAAGCCTTGGTGGTTCAGGCACTTAAGCAACTGACTTCAGCTCCCGTCATGATCCCAGGGTCCTGGGATCGAGTCCCGATGGGGCTTCCCACTTAGCAGGGAGCCTGATTCTGCCTCTGCCTGCCTCTCTCCTTGCTTGTGCTTCCTCATTCTCCCCCACCTCGCCCGACAAATAAAATCATTTTAATTAATTAATTAACTAAAACGTGAATGCATATCACTTCTCTTAAATTCCCTGTGAAATACCAAGACGTCAATTTTCTGTAACAATAAAACTATCTCCAGTTTCATTAAGAAACATGGCTGGCCTCTCTTTCGCATTTAAGGTCATCTAACCAATAGTTCCCAATAGCGCTCTCTAGACCAGCACTAGCAGCACTAACATCACCTGGTAACTTCTAAGAAATAAATGCAAATTCACAGGCCCTACCCCAGACCTACTTCATAAAAAAAACCCAGAAGGTGGTGCGTAGAGCCGGAACTCAAAAATGTGTTTCAACAAGCATTCCAGGGGATTCCGATACATAGGAACGTTGGAGCTCCACAATGTTAAACAAATTTAGTAGAAAAACATTAAATCTGGATTGTCTTCCATACTTTTTCTTTTCATGAAAGACTTCAGAAAAGTTAATCATGCCACAGATCCTAAGAATCCAGAGACATATTTTCATTCTCCCCCAAAGCAAAACAAAACAAAACAAAAAGAAAATTGGAAACTGGATGTTAGCTTTATTTCCTACAAAAAGGAATCCCTAAAACTATGAAGTGATCACAAAAAAAATTTCCTTAGAGAAGAAAAACCCAAAATGAACCACAGAGAACCAACAGGTCAGAACTGATGTCTTTCAAACCAAAGACTCAATTAGTTTTGTATCATACACTGCCTGATATCCCCATTTCTACATGGAACTACAACCTATAGCACGTTCAAAATTCAATGAACTAGCATATTAAACAGCACCAGGAAAACTATAATTATGCAAATATTTGTGGTCCAGGGAATAAACAAAAAAATTGGTCAAATAAAAGTAATTCTGCATGGGCAGAATAAAAGTGACCTTTATGTTGTTTTGTCCCCTAATTCCATCCAAGCATGTATTACCACCTTCACAACCAAAAGAAAGGAGAATCAGGAATATATGGAATGATACAGGAACATACCCTACAAATACATCACTTATTTTTCAAATTTGACCAATGTGCTGATAATCTCTCTCCTTCGCAGGATAAAAATTCAAAAGAGGCTTTGGTAGTACCAGATAAACCGAGTTCCAACCTTCATGCTTATTAAAGTTTGAAATTCGAAGTGAACACATGGATATTAACCTGGTTACAAGCAGGTGTTACTACGGTAGCTACCTCCTATCCACCTGGGTAAGTGCCCCATTTCCCTCCAAGTAAGACCTTCTGAGCAGGGAGCCCGATGTGGGGCTCAATCCCAGGACCTCAGGATCCTGTCTTGAGCCAAAGGCAGATGCTTAACCAACTGAGCCACCCAGGCACCCCAAGACCACAGAATGGTTTGGTTTTGACTGAAGGTCGTTTTAAGCTGAATTTTTATTTCTTGAAACCTCGAATATTCTGGCAGACTTATGATATTCGACAACTTTTACTTCTAGAAAAGAATGAACAGTGTATAAACCTTCTACCGTACATAGGAAATCTCATCTCTTCTCAGAAAGCAGTCATCAGGTTTATGTTTGGTTTTCTTTTCTTTTTTCCCTGACTAACCACCAAGTACTCGACAGATTTGAAGATCCAATACAGGCTGATAATACTGGCAGCCTACACCCCCTTTAATTTCCTGCCCCCCGCAAAAGTAACTTCAACTTAAAATGTATTGCAAATGCTCTTAATATGAAGTTTTAAGTAAGATTATTTTTAACATATCCCTTCTACCAGTTTCTTTTCTCAACCAAAGGATCACTTAAATAGTTTTTCTAAACTGAGAAAGGGAGGGAAAAGAGAGCATTATCTAATCCTGTTGAAAAATTAAAATTTCCCTTGTTTACCTTATGATTTCCATTATTCCTGATTTCTGACTAACACTGCAGGTTTCTTGCAGTGTCTTTACTGACAATTCTTCTTTGACAGGACTCAAATCAGTTAAGGGTCAGACGCTCAGGATCTCAGGGTCATCACTCGGAGCCCCATGTGGGGCTCAGAGTCTGCATGAAGACTGCTTAAAACTTTCTCTCTCCCTCTGTCCCCACCCTCCTCAAAATCATTAGGCTTCTTTGTTCTGTTTTGTTTTGTTTTCAAAAGGTCCTACCCTCAAAAATGGTAAAATGTAATAGGTGATCCAATAAAACTTCTGTTCAAGTGTTAAACGAATTGTACATGATTTGGAGGGTGAGGTAAGGCAATAAAAATACAACTTGAGTGTTACAAAGATGAGCTACACCTGACTGGATTGATGAAAAGGCTTCCCGAGACATCTAGGAGTCCAAATGGTAGTGAGGCAGGACACAGAAGCAAAGTAAAGCATTTCAGAGAAAATCCAGAGGAAGAGAAGGTGTGAAGGTATGGAAATAAGGTCCCATGGTCCAAGCCCAAGACAAAAGCAGTTGGCAGGAAACACAGACCCCTATATGTGGAGGGCAGATGGGGATTGGTGGCAGTCTGCTTGCAGAAATCCTAAAGGAACACAAAAGAACTGAATCAGGAGACCCTCGTGATGCTTGGCCTTTGGACTTTATTTCAAAGGCAACGAGAGGGGCACCTGGGTGGCTCAGTGGGTTAAAGCCTCTGCCTTTGGTGCAGGGCCTGATCCCAGGGTCCTGGAATCTAGCCCCACATCCGGCTCTCTGCTCAGTGGGGAGCCTGCTTCCTCCTCTATCTCTCTCTGCCTGCCTCTCTGTCTACATGTGATCTCTGTCAAATAAATGAACAAAATCTTAAAAAAAAAAAAAAGGAAAGAAAGAAAGAAAGAAAGAAAAGGCATGAAAACTGCCAGTGGACCAAGCAGAGAGAGTTGGATTTGCCTGCCTCGGGCCTGGACGCATAAGGCTGGTGATGGTTATTATACAGTAAATGGGAGTTACCAGCCTGTGGGAAGAAGTGGAAAAGTGTGGATGACCTCTGAAGTGAAGGAAGAGCTGAAAAAGGATGGAGGAGAGAACAAAAAACTAACGTGTATTGGCCTACCCAACAAATGACCTCCAAGAATCATAAATCCCAGATTCAGTAAGGCCTTTCCCCATGTACCCACACAGACCAACTATGTCTCCCATGGACTCACTTATTCCAAGGGTGCACCTCCCACCACTGAAGACCTTTTTTGTCTCACCTTTTCAACATCCGTTCGGTTCCCTGAAAGCAGGCATTTTCTATCCACTTCACCAATGACTTGAAAGAGCAGTGACTGATAGAACTCTACAACTGAGGAGGCAAAAGCTTTCTCTGTTTATGGACTGTAGAAAAGTTCCACACACCAGGCTTGATCCTTACACTACAGCTGAAAGAAGACACCTGTGTTCAAATGAACAGCTTTTGTTCATTAAAAAACTACCTGTTTTAATGCACATAATTAAAAGGCACCAAGGAGCTATCCTATTTCTAGAATGTCTAAGGGTCTACAAGCAGAGTGGAGCTCTAAAATAGTCTGAGGATGAAACAGCAGCACTGGTCAACTCACAACCACACATTCAAACACGGATGACTCTCCGTAAGGCAGGCCCAGGAGTGCATCCAACTGGATGACTCCACGTACACCAAATTCAGGAACATGCGCAACAGCTCCCCAGCAACGGCAGTCAAGAACCGTGGCAGAAGTGACCCTCAAGAGGGTTATCACAGACTCTGGGATCCTGGGTGTAAAGTCGCATGGTGTGTTCCCCTTGTGGAGGTTCCTCAAGCTTTTGGCTTATGATCTGTGCACTTCTCTGTTTATATGCTGAGGTTCAAAAAGTTTACTTAAAGGGGTGCCTGGGTGGCTCCATGGGCTAAGCATTCAACTCCTGACTCTGGCTCAGGTCATGACCTCAGGGTCCTGGGATGGAGCCCTCAGTCTGGCTCCTGGCTCAGTGCAGAATGTACTTGACATTCTCTCACTGTCCCTCTGCCCTCCCCTGTCCCCAAAGAGACTCTCACAAGGAAACAAGCATATTGAAGATAATAAATAGGCCTTAAAAACAAACAAACAAAAAACCCCTTCCCTTAAAAAGAAGAAGAGAACTTCCCCATGGGGAGGAAGACAACACAACCAAAGGGGCCCAGGTGACAGAGCCATAGAGAAACTGAGAGCCAAAGAATACAGCATGTTTCAGTTCAGACTGCAGAGGAGACATCCAGGGATCCACTATTACCTGAAGTTCTAACGAACTGAGTTAGTGTTGACAACTTCCTCACCCAGCTGCCATTTACCAAAAGAGTTTTGTTTTTGGTTTTGGTTTTGGTTTTTTTGGTCATAAAGAGAGAGAAAAAGCACACAAGCAGGCAGAGAGGCAGGCAGAGGTGGAGAGAGAGGCAGGCTCCCCGCCGAGCCAGGAGCCCGATGCGGGACTCCATCCCAGGACCCCAGGATCATGACCTGAGCCGAAAGCAGTGGCTTAACCCACTGTGCCACCCAGGCATCCCTACCAAAATTGTTTTTATTCATCTTGGAATTTCTTCAGCATTGACTGAAGCACAGGATGAACCTACGTCACTGAAACCTCCCATCCCAGCAACTAACAGCATACACTGACAAGTTAGCTGGCCTGGCCTCAGAAAATGGCAGGCAACTAAGGAAAAGCAGACAAGCCTCTACACAAAGGTCTCAACTTTACATTATCCTCAACCCAATGAGCTAAACGGCAAAGCCTACAGTAATAACCTACAGAATTAACTATCCCTTGCCCCAAGAGAGAGGAGATTGTGTGCTGCCCAAAAAGACAAATGTGTACCTTAACGCTGTCTAGAAAGACACCCATCACCCCACTGCAGAGATCATCAGAAAACAAACAAACACAAACTGACAGTTCAGCTTTCCAAAAAATTACACTTTCTTTATCCAACCCCAACGTTTTTCTTCAAACACAAGAAGGAACACACATTTGCCGCTCAAAACAAGAAAAGTACAACAACCAGCATAACTGTACATCCACCACCAAATCGCTTAGGAGAAGAAAACGTAATTCAGGACAGGCAAATTAAAACCACTCTACACATGGTCAAAAGAAAACGGCTAAATTCCTCCAATCCACAGAAAAATCCCTGCCTCCTCTCTTTTTGAGCCCATCCATACCAATAACCCAATGGACACAAGTGTCAAACCAATCCAGCCCGTTAGAAATGAGACAAAAACTTGGACAAATGTCCTCCCTCAAGTCATGCTGTGAATAGGACCCCTTTGCACTGAACAAGAAATACACACAACCAAAACCACACATCAACCACCTGCAAATACAATAAAGCCATCCTCAACAAGTTGGAAAGAGGACCTCAAGGATAGCCCTCCACCCTCTCCCACACCTTAAGCAACAAAAGTCCTTCCACCAAAGCTAACCCAAATCTTCAAGTACCTGGTGGAGGTGCCTTCCCTCACATGGCAGAGGCTGCCTATCAAGGCTTCAGCACAGCTTCTGAAGGTGCAGATGCTCTAAGCCCAAAAGCCTTTCTCTGCAGCAGGTTCCCTGGTCTTTCTGGCCTTCTGAGGAGTGAGGAGTGGGGGAAAGGGGAGGGAAGAGACAGGGATCCAGTTAAATAGGAGAAACACCAAAACACAGGCACTGGTGAGCCCTCACAATTTCGCAGGCATCCAGTGCTGCAAACTTGGCTCAGAGACCACCCACCCACCCTTTTCAGGGACCTAAGCAGGGACTGGGAGTGCACCGGGCGTCCCCAAGGGCACCCCGCAACCTCAGGGCCCAGACCATGCTACCTGGAACAGGCTTCAGAGATGGCAGCGGCCCAAGAGAGGCCTTGGTGGGCGCGGGGAGCAGGCTGACTTGTGGACTGCAGCGTGGGGCTGGGGCGGGGGCAGCAGAGGAGACTCTGGCTGGATCTGGACGGGGCACGCAGAGGCAGCGAGAGGCCAGTGGCGGGGAGTGGGCCGGCTGCTTCACTCTCCCCTCACAGGCTGGCGCCCTCCCTCCCTCCTCACCTGGGTAAATCTCCCTTTGCCTGGGAGGAATGGCCATGGGGGTGGCAGCGGCAGAGGGCCGATGAGGAGCCGGCGCCAGGGCTGCTGCACCAGAGCAGCTAGCCCCTCGCGGGAGCGACCGCGCCCGCTGACCCCACAGCCTCCCCCAGCCCCAAGGCTCTCCATTTTACCAGCGCGCGCCTCCCTTGGCCCTGAGTAGCCACGGAGACTGGTCGTTGCCAGCCCCCTCTTGCCCCCAGCCCTCCCTCCCCTTCCACCCTCTCAGCTCAGAGCAGGTACCTGGTTGGGCTCTCCTTATCGCGCAAGGACAAGGGTGGGCTCTACCCCCGCCCGCTCCCCCGCACCAAAGCCCAAAGTGGCGCCACTGGAAGGAGAAATGCCATCCAGGAATTGCTCCCAAACCTGTCCCTCCCTTCTCCGCGCCAGTCCTCAACCCTACCTATGCCCTTCCTCAGTTGCTGGCCCTCGCTGGAGCTGCCGCTGCCGCCGCTTGCGTGGCCCCCGCCGCCGCCGCCATCTCCGTTGCTGCCAGCTGCGCCGCACCCGCCGCTTGAGTCGCCAACACCGCTTGTGCAGCCGACGCAGTCTGCACCGAGGCCGCTGTCTGCTCCACCGCTGCTACCGCCGCCGACGCCGCCGCTGCCGCTGCTGGAGCTGAAAACGCCCAAGCGGTTGCGGCTTGTGCAGCCCAGCTGTCTGCGCCAATGCCGCTTGCACCGCCCACACCGTCCTCTGTGCCACCACCAACACCACCTGCGCCGCCGCCACAGCCGTTTGTGCAGCCGCCGCGGAAGCCACCTCCATCTGCACCGCCGCCCCATGCGCTGCCAACCCCGCTGTCCGCACCACCACGGCTACCGCCGCCAACACCGCTTATGCTGCCGCCGCCGTCGCCTCTTGAGCCCTCGACGCCTCAGCCGTTGCCACTTGTGTAGCGGACGCTGTCTGCGCCCACGCCGCTTGCACCTCCGCCGCTTCCGCCGCCGACACCGCCTGCGCCGCCGCCGATGCCGCCTGTGCCGCGGGAGCCACCGCCCTCTGCACCGCCCCGCTTGCACAGTCGTCGACCCCGCTGTCTGCACCGACGCTGCTACCGCCGCCGCCACCGACTCTGCTGCCGCCCCCGAAGCCGCCGCCTTGTGCACCGACGCCGCTGTCTGCCCCGAGGCCGCCTGAACCGCCGACGCAGTCGTCTGCGCCGAAGCTGCTTCCGCCTCCGCCGTCGCCAATGGCGCCGCGACCAAACCACCGCCGTTGGCACCGCCGCCAACGCCGCTGTCTGCACCGCCGCTGTTACCGACTCTGCCGCCGACTCTGCCGCCGCCGCCGCTACCGTCTGCGCCGCCACCACCGACGCTTCGCCGCCGCCGTCTGCACCGCCGCCGCCACTTGAATCCCGACGCCGCTTGTACAGCCCAGGCCGCTTGCGCCGCCGACGCCAACGCCGTCCCCGCCGGTTTGGCGACGCTGCCGCCTCTTCTCCGGCCAACGCCCTCTGCACCGCCTCAGACGCCGGTTAGGCCGCCGATGCCCCGGCTGCGCCATCGCCGCTTTGGGGGCTGACGCCGCTGGCGGCGCAGATGGTGGCGGCGGCGGAAGCGGCGGCGGCGGAAACGGCAGCGTCTGAGGCGCAGGCGGCCTCGGCGGCGGAAGCAGTGACGCCGCAGACAGTGGCTTCGAGGTCACCAAGGGGCGTAGCTGCACAAGCAGCTTCGGCTCCGAAGGCCTCCAGGGCTCAAGCGGTGGTGGCAGCGGCATAAGCGTTGGCGTCGGCGGGGATAGCAGTGGCAGCGGCTTCAGCGGCGGCACAAGCGGCGTCGGTGGCGGCGCAGACGATTTCAGCGGCGGAACCAGCAACGGCTCCGACGACGGCGTCAACGGTGCAAGCGGCCTCGGCGCACAATGGCGACGGTGCAGACGGCAGTGGCTTCAGCGGCGGCGGTAGCAGCGACGGTGCAGACTGCGGCTTCGGCCGCGCAAGCGGCGGTGCAGACAGTGGTGGCTTCGACGGAACAAGCGGCATAGGCGGCGGCGCAGGCAGTGTTGGCGGCCGAAGGGGCGGCGACATAGACGACGGTGTTAGCGGTGCAAGCAGCACTGGCGCAGACAGCTGGGCTGCACCAGCGGCGACCGATTGGGCGTCCAAGGCTCAAGCGGCGGCGGCGGTAGCTGCGGTGGAGCACATAGCGGCGTCGGCGCAGACTGCATCGGCTGCACAAGCGGTGTTGGCGACTCTAGCGGCAGCTGCGGCGCAGATGGCAGCAACGCAGATGGAAGCGGCGGAGCGGCGGCGGGGGCTGTGCAAGCGGCGGCAGCGGGAGCTCCAGGGCCAGCAACTGAGGAAGGGCAGCGGTAGGGCTGAGGACTGGCGCCGAGAAGGGCGGGGGGCCGGGTTTGGGAGGACTTCGTGGAAGGCATTTTCCTTCCAGTGGCGCCACTTTGGGCTTTGGGAGGGGGGCGTGCGGGGGTAGAGCCCACCCTTGTCCTTGTGCGATAAGGAGAGCCCGACCAGGTACCTGCTCTGAGCTGAGAGGGTGGAAGGGGAGGGAGGGCTGGGGGCTAGAGGGAGCTGGCAACGACAAGTTTCCGTGGCTACCCTGGGCAGAGGGAGGCCCGCGCTGCTAAAATGGAGATCCTGGGGCTGGAGGAGGCTGCAGCAGCAGTGGGCGCCATCGCTCACGCTGGAGGCTGGCGGCTCTGAGTGCAGCAGCCCTGGCAGCTCCTCCTCAGTGGCCCTGGGCCGCTGCCACTGCCTTGGCCATTCCTCCCAGGCAAAGGGAGATTTACCCAGGTAAGGAGGAAGGGAGGGAACCAGCCTGGGAGGGCAGAGGGAAGGAGCTGGCCCATTCCCCGCCACAGGCCTCTGGCTGCCTCTACATGCTCCCTCCAGATTCAGCCAGTGTCTCCCCTGCCGCACCCCCTCCCCCCAATCCCAAGCTGCAGTCCACAAGTCCGCTGCTCCCTATGCCTGCCTTGGCCTCTCTCAGGCCGCTGCCATCTCCGCTGCCTGTGGGAGGCAGCATGGTCTGGGCCCAGAGGTTGTGAGGTGCGCATGGGGGCGCCCCGTGCACTCCCAGTCCCTGTTTCAGTCCCTGGAATGGGTGGGTGGGTGGTCGGTCTCTGAACCAAGTTTGAAGGACTGGATGCCTGGGAAATTGCGAGGGCTCACCAGTGCCTGTGTTTTGCTGTTTCTCCTCCTTTTTAACGGGATCCCTGTCTCTTCCCTCCCATTTCCCCCACTCCTCACTCCTCAGAAGGCCAGAAAGACCAGGGAACCTGCTGCAGAGAAAGGCTTTTGGGGTTAGAGCATCTGCACCTTCAGAAGCTGAGCTGAAGCCTTGATAGGCAGCATCTGCGATGTGAGGGAAGGCATCTCCACCAGGTACTTGAAGATCTGGGTTACCTTTGGTGGAAGGACTTTTGTTGCTTAAGGTGTGGGAGAGGGTGGAGGGCTATCCTTGAGGTCCTCTTTCCAACTTGTTGAGCATGGCTTTTTTGCATTTTCGGGTGGTTGATGTGTGGTTTTGGTTGTGTGTATTTCCTCTTGGGTGCAAAGCAGACACATGTCCAATGAAGACATATAAATGGCCATCAGACACATGAAAAAATGTTCATCATCACTCCCCTCAGGGAGATTCCAATTAAAACCACATTGAGATATCACCTTACACCAGTTAGAATGGCCAAAATTAGCAAGACAGGAAACAACATGTGTTGGAGGAGATGTGGAGAAAGGGGAACCCTCTTCCACTGTTGGTGGGAATGCAAGTTGGTGCAGCCTCTTTGGAGAACAGTGTGGAGATTCCTCAAGACATTAAAAATAGAACTTCCCTATGACCCGGCCATTGCACTCCTGGGTATTTACCCTAAAGGTACAGATGGAGTGAAAAGAAGGGCCATCTGTACCCCAATGTTTATAGCAGCAATGACCACGGTCACCAAACTGTGAAAAGAACCAAGATGCCCTTCAACGGACGAATGGATAAGGAAGATGTGGTCCATATGCACTATGGAGTATTATGCCTCCATCAGAAAGGACGAATACCCAACTTTTGTAGCAACATAGAAGGGACTGGAAGAGATTATGCTGAGTGAAATAAGTCAAGCAGAGAGAGTCAATTATCATATGGTTTCACTTATTTGTGCAGCATAACAAATAGCATGCAGGACATGGAGAGATAGGAGAAGGGAGTTGGGGGAAATTGGAAGGGAGTTGAACCATGAGAGCCTATAGACTTTGAAAAACAATCTGAGGGGTTTGAAGGGGCGGAGAGGGTGGGAGGTTGGGAGGTTGGGGGAACCAGGTGGTGGGTTTTAGAGAGCGCTGGATTGCATGGAGCACTGGGTGTGGTGCAAAAATAATGAATATTGTTACGCTGAAAATAAATAAGAAATAAATTTTAAAAAAACATTATTCCATTGTGTGTACATGTATATATATACATATGTGCTTATGTATGCATATACTTGTGTATATATGTAGTTTTCCACTTTGTGGCATTGTGAATAGAGCGAAGAACATCTGTGCAATAAATTTGCATAGTTTCATATGGAAAAAAAAACAAAAAAGAAAAGGTTGACTTTCAGATATAGAATTTAAGAGAGTGTAACCTTGGGAAAGTAATTTATAACCCTATCTATTATATAGTAAGTACGTAGGTACACAAGAAAATATACACATTTTATCTCAATAAAATGCATTTTATAACATTTATGTAGAAATATGTAACATTTGATGTAAAATGCATAAATATTAAAGTATTAAGTAGAGCTGATATTATTCCCAGTTTACAAATAAGAACATAATGATTGATTTGTCTGCAGTCTGACAGTGTTTAGGTGCAACGATTAAAAACCAAGCTAAATCTTTTGTCTCGATAATCGTTTTACATCACATGTCTATTATGCATAGGTAGAAAGCATGACACAATTTGAATCCCCATTTTTCTATGTACTTAATAATCTTTCTTGATTTGAGTGTATTGGGGAGCTCAAGTCCAATGAAAGCCTACATTTGTGAAAATTTCACATTTCATCTGTGAAATGAAAAACAACATTTGTGGTAAGAAAGCCAATAGAATTTTGTTGCATTCTTGATGCACACTCCATGGAATAGCAGCTAAAAGAGAATCATTGTATAATTAGAAAATAACATCAAAATTAAACAGCAGTAAATAAGTAAATAGACATATGCTTTCCACTACCCAGTTTAATAATTAAAATACAGTCAGATGAAGTGTGCAAATATGTGTATGTAGGGGGGAAACAGAGTGAAATGTAGTCTCAGGAGATCTGGCCTTGATGTTTAGACTACCTTTGAAAACCCAGGGGGAGGATCTACTTTCTATAGTTACCACATTATATAATTTAAACCTTAATTTTCTCAAGAAATTGCACAATACTCCAGCAAAAGGAAATTATAGCTATCTATACACTAGGAAAACAAAAAAAAAAAAAAATACATTCAATTAAAGCCATTTCCCAAGAACTCCAGATATAGGTTGAATGGATAAAGATGTGGACAACAACTGTCATTCTTCTGTATCCATATGTTAAAGAACTGAAGAAAAACCATGTTTAAAGAATACACTGGGGTGCCTGGGTGGCTTAGTGGGTTAAAGCCTCTGCCTTTGGCTCAGGTCATGATCCCAGGGTCCTGGGATCTAGCCCAGCACTGGGCTCTCTGCTCAGCAGGGAACCTGCTTCCTCCTCTCTCTCTTTCTGCCTGCCTCTCTGCCTACTTGTAATCTCTGTCTGTCAAATAAATAAATAAACTCTTAAAAAAAAGAATACACAGGAAGTACAAAAATGGTGCCACACCAAATCAAGAATATAATAAAAATAAAATTAGAATGAAATGAAAATTGCATTATAACTGAAACAAAATATTCTCCAGATGAGCTCAGTGGTAGTAATAGATGAAATAATCAGGGAATATAAATAGAGATCAATTGAGATTATCCAGTCTGAAAAACCAAAAGACCTATAAATGTAGTATACATGTTGAAGAACTAAAGTCACTCAATGTATGGTCTCTAACTCCATGCAATAAAATAAAAGTGGTTTACAAAAGGAAACAAAAAATTCACAAGTATGTGGAAAATAAATAACACACTCCTAAATAAGACATGAGTCAAAAAAGAAATCACGGTAGAAGTCAGAAAATACCTTGAGATTAATGAAAGCCAAAAATCGGTCACTTGCTCATCTCTTGAAAGTGAAAATATAAAATACAAAGTCTTATGGGATACAGTTAAGTTTTTGTTTTTTTTGAGGGAAACTTAGGATTGTAAACATATATTTAAAAAGGAAGCAAGTGTTACTTTCATAACCTATCATCTTAAGAAATGACAAAATGAAAAACAAATTAGGGGCTTAGATGTGGCTCAGTTGGTTAGGTGACCAAATCTTGGTTTTGGCTCAGGTCAAGATCTCGGGGTTATAGGGTCGAGCCCCGTGTTGGGCTCTGTACTCAGTGAGGACTGCTTTTGTCCCTCTGCTCTTCCCTTCTCACTCACTCTTTCAGTCTCTCAAATAAAGAAATAAAAACATGATAAAGGAAGAATGAGTTAAAAGGCAAGGAAAAGGAAAGAAATTTTGAAAGATGAGATCAGATATAAATGAAATAAGATACAACAGAGAAAATCAATATATACAAAAGCTAATTCTTTTTTTTTTTTATTTCACAGACAGAGATCACAAGTAGGCAGAGAGAGAGGAAGGCAGAGAGAGAGGAGGAAGCCGACTCTCCCAAGAAGTGGAGAGCCTGATGTGGGGCTCGATCCCAGGACCCTGGGATCATGACCTGAGCTGAAGGCAGAGGCTTTAACCCACTGAGCCACCCAGGCACCCAAGCTAATTCTTTTTTTAAAAAAAGATTTTATTTTATTATTTGTTTGACAGAAACAGATCACAAGTAGGTAGGAGGCAGGCAGAGAGAGAGGAAGGGAAGCAGGCTCCCTGCTGAGCAGAGAGTCTAATCAGGGGCTTGATCCCAGGACCCTGAGATCATGACCTGAGCCAAAGGCAGAGGCTATAACCCACTGAGCTACCCAGGTGCCCCAAAAGCTAATTCTTTAAAGAGATGAGCAATTGACAATTTTTTGGCTATTCTTACCAAAAATAAGATAAAAATACCAAATTGTGAAAAAATCTGGAATGAAAGGCATTCCTATTAGCCTTATAGAAATAAAAAGAATTAAATTGCAATACAAGGAACAATTGCATGCTAATAAATTAGAAAACTAAAGAAATTTGGCAGGTTCCTAGAAAGACTCAAATTCCTTAATCTTAACCCCAAAGTAGACAATCTGAATGGAACTTAAACAAGTAAAATAATCGAACAGGTAATCCAAAAACTTTCCATAAAGAAAAATCTGGGACCATTTGGCACATTGGTGAATTCTGTGAAAACATTTAAGGAAGATTCAAAAATCATTCAAAAAGTAGAAGTGGAGAGAACACTTCACATTTATTCTGTGAGAGTCCGTATTAGCCAGATCCCAAAACCAGGTAAAGATAACACAAGAAAATGAAATTATAGACCAATATCTCTTAGAACTGTAGACACAAAAGTCTTCAATACTAATGCTAGTAAAGTGAATTCAGCAACTCATAAAATGCTATGGCCAAAGAGGATTTATCTCAGGTATGCAAAGTTTGCTCAAAATGTGATATTTAGGGGCACCTTGGTTGCCAAGTCATTGGGCATATGCCTTCAGCTCAGGTCATGATCCCAGGGTCTTGGGATCAAGCCCTGCATAAGGCTCCCAGCTTGGCAGAGGGCCCGTTTCTCCCTCTCCAACTTCCCCTGCTTGTGTTCCCTCACTCATTGTCTCTCTCTCTCTCTCTCCCTCTCTTTTAAATAAATAAATAAATAAATAAATAAATAAATAAAATTATATTTCATCACTGTAATTAATATACCATATTAAATTAATAAAGGGTAAACCACATGATTACCTCCATAAATATAGAAGAAAAAAGTGGTTGAATGTCAACACCATTTGGTGATAATAATCTGTCAACTGAATAAAAGAGAATTTTCTTATTGTAATAAAAAGCTGGATATGAAAACCCACACTTACACATTTAATAGTAAAAGGCTAGATGCTTCGTCCCTAAAGTCAGGAACAAGAGAAAAAGCCTGCAATTGCCACTTTTATTCCACATTTTCTTGGAAATTTTGTCTTGGGTATTTAGGAAGAAAACGGAATAATAGCAGTATGAATAAGAGTGGAAGAAGTGAAAATGTCTTTTTTATTCATAAGATACTATAGAAAAAAATTCTTCTGTAGAATTCTTCTGTAGAACAAAATTAATCTGCAAAATTGCCATTAGACCTAAGTATGTCCAGCATAGTTCCACATGCAGGGTCAGTACTCAAGAAAAGTCGTAGTCTTATTCACCAAAATTGAGCAGCGCAAAAATGAGATTAAGAGATTAAGAACAATCCCAGTTACAAAAAACATCAAACCTTAAATGATTTAGGAATAAATTTGACATAATCACAAAAGTCATACATACTCAGGCAAACTCATACTGATCACAAAACTCAGGCACTGAAAATGCAGCCCCGTAAGGGGCACACGAGGGGTCCAGAGTCCATCACTGCTTGTGGGGCTCCCAGGATCCACCTCACCGGGCCCCCAGGTCACCAGCAGTCCCCCACGCCCCCAGCTAGCACACCCACCCAGGCAGGCGCACCGACAGCTTGACACATGTCACAGCACACCACGCCATGCCATGCCACGCCACTGCACGCCTCAGTGCAGCACCTGGCCCTGCCCCTCATCAGTCACTTGTAGAAGGCAGTGCAGGTTGGAGGGAGACTGGCAGGGAGACTGGCAGCTGCAGTGGTGCAAGCGGAGGTGGCCTGGGAGCCTGAGTCCCAGGGGCTGAGGTCCAGCTGAGGTTGGGCCATTGAAGGGCTCGGGGAAGGGAGGGGGACTGCGTTTTTCCTCCCAGCAGTTCCACATCCCGCTTGGGCCGGGGGTGGGTGGGTGGGGGTACAGCATATCACTGACCCGGTACCTGCTCAGAGCTCAGGGGGTGGAAGGGAGGGAGGGCTGGGTGCTTGCTGTGGGCCAGGGACAGGGAGAGGCTGTGGTGGGGAAATACACACAAAATAGACACAACCAAAACCACACATCAACCACCCCCAAATGCAAAAAAGCCATCATCCACAAGTTGGAAAGAGGGCCTCAAGGATAGCACTCCACCCTCTCCAACACCTTAAGCAACAAAAGTCCTTCTGCCAAAGCTAACCCAGATCTTCAAGTATCTGGTGGAGGTGGCTTCCCTCACATTGCAGATATTGCATTTTAAGGCTTCAGCGCAGCTTCTGAAGGTGGAGACGCTCCAATCCCAAAAGCCTTTGTCTGTGGCAGTTTTGCTGATCCTTTTGGCTTTAGGAGGAGTGAGGAGGGGGGACCTGGAGCAGGGGAAAAGTGGGGATAAACAGCAAAACACAGGCACTGGTGAGCCATAGCAAATTCCTAGGAATACTCGGCTGTAACCATGGCTTGGGCCACCACCCACCCACTCTTTCCAGGGACCGAAACAGGGATTGGGGAGTGGACAGGGCGCCCCCACTAGCACCCCGCAACATCTGGCCCTGGACCATGCTGCCTTGCACAGCTGGGGTCATGGTCCTGGTGTCCTGGGATCCATCCCTGCATTGGGCTCTGCTCAGCAGGGAGCCAGCTTCCTCCTCTTTCTCTGCCTGCCTCTCTGCCTACTTGTGATCTCTGTCTGTCAGATAAATAAAATCTATTTAAAAAGGAAAAGAAAAGAAAAAGCACTTAATGGGAGCTGAATAGATTTTGTTTCACTCTCCGAAACAGGGAGTTTCATCAAATGGCATGAAAGTTTAGAAATTTTATTTAAAGCAGTGTGATTGTGTTTAATTTATGTGTCCTGTTGTTTTGTTTTTGTTTTTGTTTTTGTTTTTTTACATGTAGAATCCCGCAGAGGCCAAACCTCTTTATTGTGGTACTGCTTTGAGTGTTCCCTTAGATGATGTTCAAGTAAATGGCTTAGGAAACTCCTAAGAACTTGGGAAATTTACCAGAGAAGGCCAAAACCAATTTCAAGTTTATACTGATGTATTTATTGCAGGGAATAATTATCTTCCTATGAAATGCATTTCAGTTTCTACATGTTTCTTACAAAAAATCTGATTTACCAAATTTTGGAAGCACATGAGAGGTTTTGATTTTACTTATTTATTTATTTGTTTATTTTAATAGAAGATGCTGATTTCTCTCTATCTTTTTAAGGATTTTATTTATTTATAGGACAGACAGAGATCACAAGTAGGCAGAGAGGATAAAGCAGGCTCCCCACTGAGCAGAGAGCCCGATGCAGGGCTTGATCCTACAACCCTGGGATCATGACCTGAGCCAAAGGCAGAGGCTCTAACCCACTGAGCCACCCAGGTGCCCCGAGGTTTTGATTTTAAAAGCCATAGAAATGTTCGAAGTTTGTTCCAGAGTTACAGATGTTGAGAGTGACATTCCGATTTTTAATGAATCTAGGAGATTACTAAAGTCAGACTGTTTTAGGAAAGGGGACTTCTCTCTTCTCTTTAAGGGTTTTCGTGTAATTTTTTGAGGTCTCTGCTTGAGTGGGATTTGAACTCAGATTTCCAAGATCAGAGGACTTAACACTGAAAAGTGGCACCAACTTTCTGTGGCCTTTTTGTTTCATCTTTTTTTAAATTAATTTATTTTCAGCATAACAGTATTCATTATTTTTTCACCACGTGGTTATTGTCAGTGTTTAGGTGTTGGAGAAACATTCTTGAAGCCATCTTTAATTGGAAAGCAGACCCCATTTGGGCTTTCTTAGGCTAGAAATGGGATTCCTGTGGGAAGGGGACTTTCAAAAGGTCTTCATCCAGGTGTCATGAGGTATAGAAACAGTTGGTTAATTTCCCTGCCATCCTAGTTACTGCTCTGTGATCTTCCTGGGTCTTTTTCTTGTAATTCTCTTTTGGTACTGCAAAGATTTCATACTTTCTGTCTTTCATATTGGTATTGATGACAGTAGAAAACTTGTTGGGTTTGGATGCTGAGGAGGAGGTAAGAATTTGGGATTTTAGAACAACCTTTTAATATCTTAAAAGGGGTGCGCCTGGGTGGCTCAGTGGGTTAAGCCACTGCCTTCGGCTCAGGTCACAATCTCAGGGTCCTGGGATCGAGTCCCACATGGGGCTCTCTGCTCAGCAGGGGGCCTGCTTCACTTCATCTCTCTCTGCCTGCCTCTCTGCCTACTTGTGAGCTCTCTCTGTGTCAAATTAATAAATAAATAATCTTTAAAAAAATCTTAAAATGGATTCGTTAACCTGTTGGCTCTTGTAGAAGTTAGGTTTTATAGCTCTGAGCTTATTTCATATTCGTATTATAACATCACCCTCTCCAGTGGTCTAACCCGTGGTCATTTTGGAGTTTGTTCATCATTTTGGTCTTTATTGCCATAATCGACCAAGTCTAGGAAGGAAGTCAGAGTTTGATGAGTGGTAGGTCCAGTAGGACACAGAACTGTATTTACCCTTTGAGGATAGAACAGGTGTCACTGAATTGGGTGAGGAGAATAATAACTTCCTCAAAGAGCATTTATGGAATTTTTAGGAGGGGAAAGGTACTGGTCAAGATATTGGTGAGGGGTGGGGAAGGAGTTGATTAGAAAGGCACTAGGATGAGCAGAATCAAGTTTTACAGCCTCGGAGACAGGTATAAATAAGGTGCTGTCTGGGGGATGAGAGCAGTCTGGCTAGGGGAGTCAATTCAAATGCCTCCTTTTCCTTCCCATTTCTTCTGAAAAAAGGAATCAATTTCTACAAGATCCCCTGCCAACTTTTCATTGTTATTGCCAGGTGTACTTTATGTGTTGAATACTCCAGGTGGATTCGTGGAAGGGATTCATAAGGTCTGCTCTGGAGCAGAATGGGAAGGAGGTCAGATGTGCCAGAGGAACATGTGAAGGGAAGCAGGAGGAAATACTGAACAGGATCCTCGAAGGTTCAGGGAGCAACAGAGATGTATATTGGGTGTGTCAGTCATGTGGAGGGTCTCTTTGGGTCTTGGATACACTCCTTTTTCTAACTGTGCCATCGCAGTCTGCCCCTGCCTGGTGATTATTGTGTAGTTTCATGGAGGTATGATTTCCATCTTGTCGAAGTCACTCATGCTAAGTGCACGATTCATTGAATTTCAGTTGTTTTAAAGACTTGTGCAAGCATCACCACAAACCAGTTTGGGAAGATTTCCATCCTATCCTGTGGTTGGCTCCTGTTTGTTCTGTGATACAACATAAGAGCCTGCTGAGAGAACTCTACCCTAAGCCTTTCAACATAGGATATAAAGTGGTGTATATTGAAGGTGGCTGTGGGTGGGGAGGAAAATCTGTCCCTTTCCTCTGTGATTAGAGGAGACGGATAAAGTAGGGTTTGCCAGTGTCATGAAGGATGATGCCATCGGCTTTTAGGATGAGCTACCCCTGCAAATGAACAACTTTACTTAAGCCTTTTGTGAAGTGGACGTTCTTGAGTGTTGAGCAGAGTAACTTCTTAGACTCGGTTTTAGATTCGATGTACTTTGCTTCAGTCTTGCTGCTTCTCTAAATCCAATCATGTCTTTTTTGGAAGCAGAGATGGCCAAGCTACTGCTGCAGCAGGAGATGAATAGTGCCTCTTTGATCATAGTGCCGCATTTGAACCCTCAGCTACTGCTTATGTGACACTCACTAGAAAGTTGGTAAAATTTGCTGTTGGGTAATTCCCATGGATTTAGAACTTTTATATTTTTCAGTGCCCAATTTTATTGGGATTCTAGGGTCAACTCGAGTTTATTTGCACACCATCTCCTTGAGAAGTTTGTAGAGCTTTTGCAGGGAGAAGTGAGGAATTTACTTTAGATGTGTCATAAAATTATTTCTTAAAAGGAAAAAAAGTTGGTACTCAGGATATTGCATGAAAAGTTGGTACACTGTTTTGTTTGTAAAACATTTCCTTTCTTCTGGAGCTCCCTCATTTTTTGAAGTTGTAAGTTTGGACATTTCTCTCCTCAAATTCAGGTAGCCTAACAACTCAATAGCCCTTGGATAGTCATGAAGTACTTTAGAAGTTTTCGAGGTAAACATTCATCCTTAGCGAGACATGAAAGTTCGAATCTTGCCTCAAAAGTGCATCTCTCGGGGCGCCTGGGTGGCTCAGTGGGTTAAGGCCTCTGCCTTCGGCTCAGGTCATGATCCCGGGGTCCTGGGATCGAGCCCCGCGTCAGGCTCTCTGCTCGGCAGGGAGCCTGCTGCTTCCTCCTCTCTCTCTCTGCCTGCCTCTCTGCCTACTTGTGATCTCTGTCTGTCAAATAAATAAATAAAATCTTTAAAAAAAAAAAAGTGCATCTCTCTGAGGTAATGAGTTTCAGATTGAAAAAAAAAAAAAAAAAGAACAACTCCCAGAAAACAGGGCTGGGGTGTAGCTAACCTGGAGTAGAGCAAGGCTTCTTCCCTGTGGTTTGTGGGTCATCCACCACAGTGGTTTTGCTCCTTAGGGCACATGGGTTTTACTGTAGTGTTTGTCTTTAATAAACCTTCTCCATGAAATACATGGAAAAACTACATGTCTTCTGAGCCATCTAATTTACCCAACCTTTTGGCTTCTAAGATCGCCCTTATCCCAAAACGGTGATAATTTTGTTTGTATTTGCTAATTGAACTTAGTGATTTATTGATACTGACTTGATCTTCTGTCTACTTGGTAACCTTCCAGTAAATTACCTGGGTAATTGTTCTTATTTGACAGGTTTTTCTGGAGCATACCACGAAATGGGCTCTGGTGTCTAGTGGTGGAAAAACAGACAATGTCCTTGTTCTCATTGCGTTTGGAATACTGTGGAGAAGAAGAGAAATTCAGCAAGTAAACAGAAAAGTGAAATAACTGTGGCCAGTGGCAAGTGTTTTGAGAAATCAGAGCAGAATGTGAAACTACACAGTGATGAGAAACTTGTTCTAGACAGTGTTAAGGTACACCTTTGCCTTTTGGGGCAGCGTGCACGCTCCTTTCTTTTGGGGGCAAGGGGTAGTTACTTCTGTAGGTCATTTTTGAAGACTCTGCCATTTAGCTCCTGGGGTTGGGGAGAATTAAAGGTGGAACCTTCGTGGACAGGCTAGTCAACCTTTCCTTAGTTGCCTGCCACATCCTGAGACCAGGCCAGCCAACTTGTCAGTGTATCCTGTCAGTTACTGGGATGGGAGGTTGGAGTGCATTCCTCATGTGGCATAGGTTTCTCCTGTGCTTCTGTCAATGCTGAAGAAATTCCAAGATTAGTAAAAGCTCTTTTGGTAAACGGCAGCTACTTGAGGAAGTTGTCAGCACTAACTCAGTTCTGTAGAACTTCAGGTAATAGTGGATCCCTAAATATCGCCCTCAACCCGCAAGGACGACAAGAAGCCCCAGGTCAGATGTATCTTCTCTCTCTTTATTTCCGCAAGTCTACACACTTATCTACGCTTACCTGACCAATCAGCGAGCAGGGTACAGGAGGGAGTGAATCAGGCGGCACACCTAAATGAACAACTTTGCTAGCAACCAATGCTGCTTACTTCCTAAGCATTCTGCTTAGTCTCATGAGGCAATCCTACCTGGCAACTAGCCAGGCGCCATCTTTTAATGGCGGAGGCCGCCCTGGCCAGGGGCCTGCCTCCGACATCTCCCCTTTTTTCTATTATGGCATGGATTGTGCCTGTCTTAGGTTGTCAGTGGCGGGGAATATCCTTACCCATCATCAGACGGCAGATATCAATGATCTGCATCCTGTCTTAGGTTGGTATATTTTCCCCACCAATCTTACCCGTCGTTGACTACCGATCCAGCATACTTAGCCACACTTGGTGGGATGTTCCTGCCTCGATGGCTAAACAAGTCCTGCACCATGGCTTGCTATTGCCTATGTTGCTGTCGCCTCCAAATTTGCAGTTTCCTTACTAGCAGAATCAAGCCCACTATGAGGATTATCATCAGACAAATTACGCTAGCCGCTTGTTTCATAAAGGTTAACACATCTTGCAATGTTTTAATTATCTCTGGGAGGGTTGCCAGCTCATCTCTGGTGTTCTTTATCCTTGTTATGCCTAGTAGCAGGTGCTGAGTGTAGTTTTGGAATTCTGCGGACTGATTCCCCCGCAAGTATTGGGAGAGCTGTCAGGAGACATTCTGTAAGTCACTCATATTAGTATAGGCTATGGGAGTTACACAAATTGCCGGGAAGGGTGCTATACATCCCAGTCCCAATAGGGCCCCCAATATGTCCACTTTTTCTTGAACCAAATCCACTCTCTGGTTGACTATCGGGATTCCTGCTTGCAGATGTGCATTGATCTGAGACTGTTTGAAGGACAGCCACCGTTCCTTCTGCAGGGGTGTTTACAACTTCTGCAGTGGGTATAGTTGTAGCAAGTGAGACTGCTGCTGCCGTGGCAGCTGCTGTAGATATAGCCAGTGCTGTCACAACGGCGGCTGTTATACCAAAATCTCTCTTCTTTCTGGATATCACCACCGGTAACTTGTCCTCTGGAATGGAAACTGGGATAGGAACATGGGTAGGGATATGTAAAATCACAGTCAGCTTGAAGGCCGTTACATTCCAGCACTGGGAAAGATAGCAATTCTTAGTGCAATTAACGTATCACTCAGCTCGCTAGCATTTGTTACGAGGAAAAGGAACGGTGGCAAGACGCATATGGGAGTGGGCTGATAAGTAATATTATTGGGACAAGACACATTAACTGTTGCCTCAAAGGTACTAGAGTCATTTTGTTTATAAAACAGTTGAGGAATTTGCCATTTAACATGGACACTGCTGAGATATCAGTACATGCTCCTAGCAAGTTACAGACCTGCCATGCATCAAAGGGAGAGGAGGGAATATGAGAGAAGAGATAGTCTCTGGTAAAGGATATGGCCATGCTTTAACCACTGCCCACAGCTCTCTGGCTTGAGTCAGCCACAGGAGGTGTAGCATCCCCAGAGTTATCATCAGCATCTTCAGCATCATGACTGGTGTTCGGAGGCAAGGCTGCACGCACCAGCCGCTCTGGAATCCAAATTGGAGCCTCCTTTTCCTGTGGAAAAACACATACAGACCCCCTACTCCATACTAACACTGGATCTGGTCCATTGCACTTTCCTGTGAGGATGTCCTTCCAAAGTACTAAAGGCTTAGGGGGAGCAGCAGCAGCACTTGCATGTCTGTCTGCAGCTGATTTACCCGTTTGGTCCAACTTTGAAAAATTCAAAATAAAGAGAATGGCGTTGAGATTATCTTTAGGGGACCTGAAGGTGTCCCGTATTCCCCCTTTTTGTTTATAAAGCACATTTTTTATTTTAAGATGTGCACCCTCCACAAAACTCTGTCCTTGTGGGTTATAGGGTATTCCATGTATCAAGTGAATGTCAAGTTGTTGTAGGAGGGCTTTAAAGGGTTGTGAGGTGTAGGCTGGGCCATTATCTTTCTTGAACTGGCGTGGCTTTCCCCATGCCACGAAAGCCTGTAGGCAATGGGCGATAACATCTCTGGATTTTTTCCCCGTATGCACTGAGGTGAAAATTATTCCAGAGCAGGTATCTACAGAGACATGAACATATCTTAACTTTCCAAATTCTGAAACATGTGTGACATCCATTTGCCATATATGATTAGGTAACAAACCCTTAGGATTAACCCCCAAGGCCCGGTGCAGTTAGTAAGGTCACGCAATTTCTGCAGGAGACTACTATGTCCCATGCCTGTGCTTTTGTTATGTTAAATTTGAGGCAAAGAGTTAAAGCATTCACATGGAACAGCTTATGATAATGTCTCACCTGTTGCACTGGGTCCTCAATGGCAAAGACAAATTCTCCTCTGGTTAAGGAGTCTGCTAACCGATTACTTTTTGTCAGGGGGCCTGATAAAGTTGTATGAGCTCATATGTGGCCAATATAAAATGGAGCCTTCCTGTCCCAAACGAATGTTTGGATTTCTTGTAATGCCTCAGAGATAGTAGACCTGGCATTAATAGAACCCACATTTTCAATCATAGAGACAGCTTGCACCCCATATCTACTATCTGATAAAAGGTTGAAGGGTTCTTGATGAAACATTTGAAATGCTTTTATCACTGTGAGCAGCTCGGTTTCTTGGGGAGAGGAGCTTTGAAATAGGAAGGTCCAACTCTCTTCTGTGGTAACTATAGCTCCTACTCCTTGCTTAGATCCATCAGTGAATATAAGCCTTACGTTACTGAGCGGTTTATGGTGAGTGATCCTAGGGTATATGATTGGATTGGATAAACTGAACTGTAGCCATGGATGTGATGGGTAGTGGCTATCAAATTGAGTGCACGTTATAGTTATCAAAATGGCTCAGTCATCATCACAGGCTGCTAGGCACTTTATTTGTTCCTGCGTATATGGTGATATTATAGTATCTGTTTGTTTACCAAATGCTGCTATACTAAGTTTAATCCCTTTAAGTATAATTTGTGCAATGGCACTTGGGTACCAGGGCAAGACCTTCCCTGGAGAGTGGGTCAAACTAACCCATGATATGGAGCCAGATTGCCAAAAAACTGCAGTGGGAGCTCGTTTTTCGGCAAGGATACAAAATAGCAAAGGTTTGGAGTAGTCATTTCTGTCTATCTGAGCAGCTTCTAGCCTTTTCTGGATCAGACTGATGGCTTCTTTTGCCCCCTTAGTCCACTGACGAAGAGAGGTGAGGTTAGGGTCTCCTTTAAGTGTCTCAAATAAGGGTGACAATTCCTGATCAGTGAGTTTTAGATAGGGCCTCATCCAATTGATATCTCTTAACAATTTTTGAAAATCATTTAACGTGTTTAGGTGATCCGTCCGCAGGGTTATCTTTAAAGGTCTGACTTTAGTATTCTCTAACCTAGTTCCCAAATACTCTTTAATGGGCGTCATTTGGACCTCTTCTGGTGCTATGTCTAATCCAAATTTCTCAAAATGTTTGAAAGGAAAGGAAAGGGCCTTCTCAATATATTGTTCTTTTTTATGGCACAGCAAAATATCATCCATATAATGATACACAATGAGCGGGGGAAATTGTGTTCTAACCTCCTTCAGGGCTTGGTCCACATATAATTGGCACATTGTAGGGCTGTTGGCCATGCCGTGAGGCAATTCCACCCACTCATAGTGTTGATCCAGACAAGAATGATTAATGATAGGTACTGTGAAAGCGAAACATTGGGTGTCCTCGGGGTGCAATGGGATGGAAAAGAAACAGTCTTTAATATCGATTACCACAGAGGGCCAACCAGAGGGCAGGGCTGAGACTAAAGGCAGTCCCTAGCTGTACTGCTCCCATGGCCACCAAGCCCCAGCTGTACTGCTCCCATGGCCACCAAGGATAAAAAATGAACCCTTAAAATCTGATTCGACTACCTGGGTCCCCATCTCTGGAGTCAGTATGAGTCTGGTGGTGGCACCGTTGTCCAATCCTGCACTCCCTGTTGTGGCTCGCCTTGGATCGTTGGCGGATAATGCGAGGATACAAAATACACCTTAAGCGTGAGTGCCCTGAGAGAAAGGTGTCCTATCAAGAGCCTAAAAAACCAGGTATCTGCCCAAGATGGGTAGTGGCTAGTCCGGGGATGACTGGTGGGGCCTAAACCCAAATATTAATCAGCTCTACAAGAGGGAGCATTGGCATTGAGGAATTGAAAGAGGAGCGGTCTTCTCGTGCCTCAGAGGGGGGTAGTTCTAGTGAAGAGGAAGAAGAAATGTCAGGGGAGGAGTTAGGCCGAAAAATGCATTGCAACTTTGAACAGTTGAAACTATCGACTCCAGCGACGCCTAGTGCCCCTCCGCCGTATAATCCTATGGCGTGCCAAGGAGCTTGTAGCTGCTGCACCACATGTGGTAGTGGCAGGGTTTCAAGCTGGAGAGATCATGACCTGGCCTCTGCCTTTCCAGTTTTAGAGGACCAAAACAACCAGCGGTATCATCAGCCTCTTGATTGTAAACTAGTTAAGCAATTAAAGGAAGCAGTCATGCAGTATGGCCCTCAGGCAGTCTTTACGGTATCTTTGCTGGAGACCATATCAGGAATGAACTTAGTCCCTGAAGACTGGGGTAACCTAGCCTGCACAACCTTGTCGGGAGGGCAATATCTAGTATGGAAAACAGCCTGGCAAGAATACTCAGAGGACACTGCCCACCGTAATGCAGCGGCTGGAAATCCTCAGTGGGCCTTAGAAATGTTAATGGGAATAGGACCGTACATGGGAAAGCAGGCCCAAATACAATACAACCCTGCGGTGTATCTGTAAATAGCCGCGGCGGCCACTAAAGCATGAAAGACAATTCAAGGCAGTGGGGATTTACAGGGTCAGCTGTCTAAGGTAATACAAGGACCAAATGAAGCATATGCTGATTTGGTAGCGAGGCTGATGCAAACAGCTGGTCGAATATTTGGAGAGGTAGAGGCAGCCATGCCATTGATAAAACAGCTGGCTTATGAGCAAGCTAATAAATGGTATAAAGAAGCCATCAGACCTTGGAAAAGCAAAGACTTGAGTACATATATTAAAGTATGCAGGGATATCAACGACAGTGTTATTCAAGGGCAGGTTATGGCTGCAGCTATCACTCAAGGTTTACAAGGATTTCAGGGAGCTCAACAATATAAACATAGGGGTACTCTTGGAGTTTGCTATTACTGCAAGGAGCCAGGACACCTTAAGCGTGAGTGCCCTGAGAGAAAGGTGTCCTATCAAGAGCCTAAAAAACCAGGTATCTGCCCAAGATGTGGGAAGGGTGCCCACTGGGCATATGAATGTCGCTTAATAAGGGATATACAAGGAAACTCTCTGCCTCCAAGAGGGTCAAAAAATGGGAAGGGGGGCCGCACACCCTAGGGCCCTCTAACGTATGGGGTGCTCCAACAGGTGCCTCGCTCGCATTATCCGCCGATGAGCCAAGGCGAGCCACAACAGGGAGTGCAGGATTGGACATCCGTGCTACCACCAGACTCTTACTGACTCCAGAGATGGGGACCCAGGTAGTCGAATCAGATTTTAAGTGTTCATTACCTGAGGACATCGTGGGCCTCTTGCTAGGACGGAGCTCCATGGCGTTATCAGAACTCCTTGTTCACCCCGGAGTTATAGATGCTGATTATAAAGGAACGGTGAAAATCCTGGTATCCTCCCCACGTGGAATTACAGCTATTAGTCCAGGTGATAAGATAGCTCAAATCCTGGTATTGCCTAGTTGTCACAAGCTTTTTGGAAGCCATGAGGTTACACGGGGACAGAAGGGGTTCGGTTCATCTGGAGCTCCTCTAGCATGCGTCACGCTAGGCATGGAAAATAGACCCTTTTACTCTTTTTGGATAAGAGACAAGAAATTAATGGGCTTATTGAACACTGAATTAGATCGCAGTATCATCAATGAAGCTGATTGGTCTAAGGATTGGCCTGTGCAAAAGGCTGATCAAACACTTCGAGGATTAGGCATTGCTCATAGCCCCATGCGCAGGGCAGCTACACTGCCATGGAAGGATGATGAAGGCCACCATGGACTTGTGCAGCCATGTGTCCTTAAGATTCCCATTTCATTGTGGGGGCGGGATGTCTTGGCCCAAATGAACCTGAAGTTGACTATAGAATTATTCTATATTAAGGAAGCTAAAGCCTTAATGACTAAGTCTGGTTATCCTGGAACGGGAGGCCTAGGAAAACAGCTGCAGGGCACCCCTGAACCTATTCCCTTGACTAATTACTTCTCTCAAAGAATAGGTGGGCCGGGGCTGGGTTTTTCTTAGGGGCCACTGAACCTCTAAAAATGCAATGGAAAAACAGTAAACCCATGTGGGTTCCTCAGTGGCCCCTGCCTAAAGAAAAATGTGAAGCTGCCCACACGTTAGTAAAAGAGCAACTTGCCGCCGGGCATATTCGGCCCTCCACATCACCATGGAATACGCCTATTTTTGTGATTAAGAACAAGTCGGGGAAATGGCCCGCTGGCTCCCAGGGCACTCCAAGCCACTACCACATGTGGTGCAGCAGCTACAAGCTCCTTGGCACGCCATAGGATTATACGGCGGAGGGGCACTAGGCGTCGCTGGAGTCGATAGTTTCAACTGTTCAAAGTTGCAATGCATTTTTCGGCCTAACTCCTCCCCTGACATTTCTTCTTCCTCTTCACTAGAACTACCCCCCTCTGAGGCACGAGAAGACCGCTCCTCTTTCAATTCCTCAATGCCAATGCTCCCTCTTGTAGAGCTGATTAATATTTGGGTTTAGGCCCCACAAGTCATCCCCGGACTAAGGTCCATATTGCCAGGGACCCAGGTGGCAAAGGCGTTTTATTGTCCTGTTTCTTCAAATCCTCCCCTAAGTGGTCCCATTGAGGTATGTTTAGCAAGCCTTCATCTAGGAACCATGGAGCCGCCTTTTCCACTGTATTCAAAAAGGCCCGAGCAGTTTTTGCTTTTAGTGAAGTTCCATTGGCTTTCGGCAGGTCTTTTAAAGACTCTTCCAACCGCACTTTAGATACTTCAGATCCCATTATGAACACACAGACAACAGACGAGGACGTTAAAGACAGTAACTAACACATCAACTTTTTACACGCATATACTTCAGTCGACATTTACTTCCCGCTTTACCGTGGAATTCACACTTTTGAACGTGGCCTTTAATCCCTGCTTTACCACGGAATTCCCACTTTTGAACGTGGCTAATGTCCCCGCTTACCTGTGGAACTTTACTCCCCGCTTTCCTGCGAATTTCCTTGCAAGATTCCTTTATTTAATTCCCGGGTGCCGGTGCCATTTATTGCCCTCGACCCGCAAGGACGACAAGAAGCCCCAGTTCAGATGTATCTTCTCTCTCTTTATTTCCGCAAGTCTACACACTTATATACGCTTACCTGACCAATCAGCGAGCAGGGTACAGGAGGGAGCGAATCAGGCTGCACACCTAAATGAACAACTTTGCTAGCAACCAATGCTGTTTACTTCCTCTTTGGGCATTCCGCTTAGTCTCATGAGGCAATCCTAACCTGGCAACTAGCCAGGCGCCATCTTTTAATGGCGGAGGCCGCCCTGGTTGGGGGCCTGACTCCGACACCTAAATGACGTGTGCTGCAGTCCTTTGGCTCTCACTTTCTTTCTCTTCGGCTCTTTCAGGAGGGCCTTTTTGTGGGTGGCGTCTTCGCCCCCATGGTTCCCTCCTTCCTTTTTGGGAAGGAGGGTTTTGTTCTTGTTTTTGTTTTTGTTTTTTTTGTTTGTTTTAAAGGTTTATTTATCCTTTTAATGATATTTATTTATTTGAGAGTCTCCATCGGGGGCATGGGGAGGGTAGAGGGAGAGAGTAAGAATGTCAGGTACACTCTGCACTGAGCCAGGAGCCAGACTGAAGGCTCCATCCCAGGACCCTGAGATCAGGAAGTGAGCCAGAGTCGGGAGGGGGATACTTAACCCTCTGAGCCCTGAAAATGGGCTGAGAATATTAGTATAACACTGCTGACTGTACTGTTTGTCACTTGACTCATTCAGAAAATTACACAATGCCTCAAAATCACATGCCATGCCATCATTAAAATCAGTATTCCCAGGCAGGAGAGAGATTGTGAATGACTGCCCCCCACACAGGGCACTGGTGTCTGGACAGGGTCTGATAGAGCACGTGTAATTAAACCTTTGGTCTCTGTGTTGTCACGTGTGGATTTAGCTTTCCAGGGTATGCATTGCTGTCTTTATTTTGTCAGCACACTTCTCTCCTGCCTCAGGAGCCTGGGAAGGGGCTTCGGCCTGGGGTATGGGCAAGAGGCCAGGACTTTAGGAGAGGCTGCTCCAAAGCTCCTGGTGGCAGAAGAGCAGAAGGGAGCAGGGGAACTGGCGCCAAAAGAAAGAGGCCCGCTGGCTCCCAGGGCACTCCAAGCCTGGAGGCATAGCAAGCAGCACTGGCAGTTGCAAGCCTCAGTGTGGGGAACTGCCTCCCTGGGAACGGCTTCGGGACTGGGTCCCCACTACAGCCCCTTAAAGCAGACTAGCAGGGCCTGGAGCCCATCGCCACTTGCCGGAATCACACGCTCCACCTCGCTGGGCCACTAGGTCACCAAGAGCCCCGCATGCCCCCAAGGAGCACACACTCCATGACATGCAGTCAGTAGAGGCAGTGCAGGTGGGAGCTGGTCTCAGGAGACTGGCAGCTGTGGAGGCTCAAGGGGTGGCGGCAGAGGCAGTGGCGGCACTGAAGGATGCTCAAGGCCCAGTGGCCTGGGTAGGGCTGAGGTCCTGGGCTGTGAAGGGAGAGGGGCGGACCATGAGGACTCTACCTATGGCGTTACTCCTCCAAGCAGTGCTGGTTTCGGCTTTTGGGGGGTGGGCGTGGGTACAGCCCATCCTTGACCATGGGCCACAAGAAGAGCCTGACTAGGTACCTGCATGGAGCAGAGGGAGTGGAATGGGAGGAAGGGATGGGGGCAGGCAGGGACTAGCACTGGCTGGACTCTGGGGTCACCCGGGGTGGGGGGAGGCAGGCATTGATAAGATGGAGTTCCCGGGGCTGGAGGATATCCTGGCGCTGGGGATGTATCTCTCCCGCTAGGGATCGGGATTGGGGCTGTTCCCACTGCTGCAGCCCTGGGCGCTCCTTCTCAGGGGCCCTCCGTGACTGGGGGGCTCAGTCAGTTAAGCATCTGCCTTTAACTGGCATCCTGATCTCAGGGTCCTGAGACTGAGCCCTGCTCAGAGAGGAGGCTGCCTCTCCCTCTCCCTCTGCGTCTGCCCACGACTTGTGCTCACTGTCTCTCAAATAATAAAATCTTTTGAAGAAAGTAAATATAAATGTTTATTTAGCATAATGTTGAGAAAAACAAGTTCAATCTTTAAGAAAAAATGATGATAGTGATAGGTATAAGTATCAGTTTAAACTAGCTTTGTATGACGGATCTCGATGAATCTTTGCATCCATGCCCTGAGGAATGAATCCATGCTGTCCCCACATCACAGAGAAGGACACAGAGGTTTGGAGAGGTGAAGTAATTATCCAGGCAAAGAGTAGAAATTGGAAGAATGGAAACTGGTCCTGTTCTCTTCCAGAGGCTCAACTGGCAACTTGTTTTTTCCATTTCCTTAATAAACATAGACTTTTTAGACTACGAACCAGTGCTACATTCTGTCCCTCCAGGATTCTCCCCAGGTCCCATCAGAGAGGGCTCTGGGGCCAGATTCTCCCTGCCTGTTCCAGGGGCCCCGGGTGACTCCTTCTGTCTGTTCAGAAACAAGGACACAGAGCTCTGGGGAGGGACCCTTCCTTGGCCGCGGGTGTCCACCTCTGTTTGGCTTTTCCATGCCCTGCTGGAAGGTGAAGTCAGAGTCAGAGGTTGACAGGTGGCTGGGGAAGGAGGAGGAGGCCAAGGGCATCCCAGCCTGGTGATTCCACTTACCTGCCAGACCATTCTTCCCAGGTCCATCCAGCATCCCATTGATCTGCTGCGACTTCTGCTGCTGGTGCTGCTGGTGCTTCCAGATCCCTGCCAGCACCAGCAGGAGTGTAGGAGGGATCTGCGCTGTGGGGACCCAGGAATCTTGAAAGATGCCTCCAGCCCTTTCCACAGGTGCCCAATCCCCCATTCCTTTCAGGGTGCCCTGGAGCTCAGTTGCCCAGTCCAGTATAATCCCTCACTTGATCACCTTTCCCACGGTCCAGGAATCTCTCAGTCTTGCCAGGGGCCCAGAGCTCACCCCACAGTTCATGGGGTCTTCCTGCCATCTGGTGCCGGAATGCTGATGTTGGCAAAGGGCAGGGCATAGCACAGGCCTGAAACAGGAGGGACCTGTGGTTGTCACCCGGGCTGCCATTAACATGGGTGAGACATGAGGCACTGGATCTCCAGAGACACTGAGCCCCTGGCGGTGATGATGTCAATGTGTGCGTGTTCTCAACATGTGACTTCTTCTTGTCCTCCACACAGTTATGGACATGGGCATGGACACTCCTGGTTCAGTGAAGGAAATGAGCACCAGGCGAAACAGCAGGTAAGCAGGACAGCTGGATCTCAAACTCTAGGCTCCTGGCTTGTCTCCAGGGGCCACAAAGGGTTTCATAGATGGGAGACTGACACTGGCTTTGGGGACCCCTCCTCAACTCCATGACTGATCTCACCTATTTGAGACCCCCAAACTCTATTCCCTGCTTCTTTCCCTGCTACCGATTCCAGTTCTAATCAAGGTCACTCTGGCCATCTTCCATGGAAGTCCCTGGCCCCCTTACAGGTTGGGACTCTCTCCTGTTCCCTTTTAGGATAGTCTGACTCCACCCCTTCCATAGCTGGTCTCCTTCTACAACCAAAGCAGCCCAACTCTGGCGTTCTTGAGGTGGACAGCGGCATCTAAGCAGAATTGAATACTTTGTTTTGTTATCCTTGTTTTGTTGTTGGCTTGTTTTTTATGGTTTCTGTATGTGTATGTTTAGGATATTGTTGTAACTGAGAGTGGCAGGAGTGGAAGTGTGTGGGAGGATGGGGAGGCTGTGGAATGGGCATTGGAGAGGGTATGTGCTTTGGTGAGTGCTTGAACTGTGTGCGACTGATGAATCACAGACTACCCCTGAAACAAAAACTACATTATACGTTAATTAGAAAAAACAAGCTGTTGTGCTATTTAAGCAGTACTAGAGTGGTTC